>NC_133327.1:422922333-423645329 GCF_042186555.1 Aquarana catesbeiana | reverse complement strand
GACCTGGCTGACATTCGGATAGATTCAGCAGAAGCATCCGCAATATAGGATATTGCTGCAGACAAAGTTGTAAAGGATTCAAGAATCTCCTGTTCTGAGGAATCCGCTGTAACATGGGCCTTCAGCTGGTTAACCCAGTGATCTAAATTCCTTGCAACACAGATTGATGCCATTGCCGGTTTTAGATTGTTCATCACCGATTGCCAGGTTCTTTTAAGAAGCAGGTCCATCCTTTTATCCATGGGCTCCTTCAGAGTGCCCATATCCTCAAAGGCGAGGTCCGTAGACTTTGAGACCTGAGAAAAGGCAGAGTCCAATTTTGGAACCTTGTTCCATATATAATAAGTATTTTCCTCAAATGGAAATCTTTTCTTGTGAGCCCGGGAAAAGAATGGCTTTTTCTCAGGTTCCAGCCACTCTTTTTTAATCATATCTGTGATAACTGAATGGACTGGAAAAGAACGGCCTTTTGAATCTCCTAAACCAGCATACATGCGGTCATGCAGGGAGAGTTCCTTCTTTTCCTCTTCTATCCCCAAAGTGGCATGGATTACTTTCAGGAGTCCTCCCACCTCCTCTAGCGACATTTTGTACTTAGAAGCGGCATCTGTTTAATTTTCCTCCTCCTCAGAATCTGTTTCATCTGGAGTGAGGGAAACAGACCCCTGGGAAGTGTCCTGGGATATCGGACCCCCCAAAATTATTTGGGAGCCGCCTTGGGGTTCTGAAGATGGCTGCGGAAACGAAGGATCCCTTGAGAACCTGGTTCCTCTCTTAGGTTTGACCTAAAAGCTTGAAAGGTGGCCCGGAGCTCATCTTTTATTGTTGTAACCAAATTGCCACACATGGATGGAGACTCCTCCCTGACTAAATTTGCAATGCAATCTGCACAAAGCGTTTTGGTCCAAACATCGCTTCATTTCTCTTTGCAGACAGGGCACCTTTTCTTGACTGGTTGGGCAGAACCTTTGGACTGGACAAACAGAAAAGAGACAAGGAACCACGCTTAAAAGGCTGCTATACAGCACAAATAAGACACCCAGGTGCACTAAGGAAGATAACATCTTACTTTTATGTGCCCAGCAAGCCACCACCACGTGGACGTGGCTGAGGCGCTCCTCTGCCACCAGAAACATGGATGCCGCCACCGCTTGTTCCGCAAATGCAGCTAGCAGGGAACAGAGGACGACCGCCTGTCTGGCAAAAAATGGAAGCAGCACTCCCAGGCGTACAGGCTCTCCCCGAGCACAGAGGAAGGGGAGGGAGCCCACGGGACCATCCATCTGGGAGGCAAGTGGGAGGATCACTCTACTAGCACAAAAAGACCTAACAGGTGAGAACCTGTCTCCCAGGAAAGCCCTCAGAGATCATGGCTCCCACCAGAGGTATTCCTCCAGCTGGAGGGAACACAAAAAACTGACAGGGCAATGTGGAGGACTCCAATTAAAGACTTAATTGAGGAGGTGTTTCCTGTGGGAGGAGGAGCCATGATCTCTCGGGTGCTTTCCTGAAAGACGTTTTGGAAATATTACTTTGGGATGAGGTTCGCAAGTTCTCCAAGAACATGGGTTTGTGGGGAATCCTGCTGGTTTGAGATTCAGGGTCCTGGCAAATGTTTGTGCAAATTCACCCAGGAGTATTTTATTTTAACTATAATGTCTTCTCTTTACAAAAGCTGGCTTTTGTTTCAGGTAGGAGATTTTGGAGTGTTTACATTTTTTTATTATATGTTTTTTGGTTTGAGGTGCCTATTTTAATTCTTGTGGTAAAATCTCTGCCTGTGCTCTTTGTCTCTAGTTAAAGTGGTTCTGAACCCTAAACTTTTTTTTCACTTAATGCATTCCCTGCATCACAGTAAAAAATGTTTAGGTATTAGTATTGCCCCCCTCACCCCCCCCCCCCCCCCCTAATCACTTACCTGGGTCCTCACTCAATCCAGCGCTGTGCCTGTCTGTAGCGGCTCTCTTCTCGCTCTCACAAGCTTGGCTGAAAACAATGGGAGCCATTGACTCCTGAAGCGCTGTTGGTCAAATCCTGTGACAAGGGAGTGGGGCCAAGCTGCACTGTCTCTATCAATGGAAGCAGGCAGTGTGGCTCAGGATCAAGCCCACAGGTGTGCCACGATAGCATGCAGAAAAGAGGAGGAGCGCTGGCAGGGGACCAGAGAAGAGGAGATTCTAGGCTGCTCTGTGCAACTCCATTGCACAGAGCAGTTGAAATTTTTTTTTAAAAGACGACTTACAAATCACTTTTAGTTAGGCCTAGCTTTGCTCATTACAATACAAACAAGTGGCCACTGCTCCCACCTATAACTGGTCTTTGCAGCAAGGAGCACTGGAAAGGCAACATATGTAAAACAAATACAAAGAGATTTCCAAGCTCAAGCTTACCAACCAGCCAGTGACCAACCAAATTGACCTGTCTAACAATATGCATTAAGAACAGGGGTTAAGTCTGCATACATTTGCAAATACATGCGTAAGCTACAGGCCCCGTCACGGCACCCTGATTTCAGTAGTCCCTAACGCTAACTTCTGAGAGCATCCACAGTGTAAACACATGCATTTTAATGGATAGGCAGAGGGCAGGTGAGCCTGGAGGGAGCCCACCCCTCCTTAAAAAGGTATAAGGGCACACTGAACACCCAGCACATAGCACTATGGCAGCAAAGATGTCAGTGCTTTGCCTGACCAATATAATCAAAATACAAACAAGTGGCCACTGCCCCACCTATAACTGGCCTTTGCAGCAAGGAGCACTGGAAGGGCGACATATGTCAAACAAAACAAAGATTTTTGTAGCTTTGCTCTCTACAATTGTCCTACTGCTGGGCAGTTTTACATTGCTTTGCCATATGTGGTCTGTTAATGCATGTAGTAAAACACCTGCCTGTACTCTTTGTCTCTAATACATTTTGGTAAAATCTCCCTCATTAAGTTGTCCTTCTTCCGGCCAACTACACTACACCTCATTTAAAGTCCCTGTATACTGTATGTAGATATACATTCCCCCTTTCCTTGTATTCTTTCGGCCAACTGTACACTTTTGCATCCTCTGCAGTCTCTTATTTTTTAATGAGAACATTATAGAAATTTGCCTACCTCCACTGGCTTTAAAATGTTATGAGGCACTATCACAGAACAAGTTTGCAGATCGAGAGTTTTGACTGCACTCCAGCCTCCCATGCTGCTTATTGGTTTCAGTTTAGGTTTGCCTAATTTCAAACAAGATTCACTGAGCACTTGGCACATCTAACCAGAGCATAGTCACTCACTGCTATTTATAATATATGCAATCACATTAAAAGTACATACATTTTTACTCACCTCATCATTTTTGTTATGACAGTTTGATCATGTCTCTTCAAGAAAGCTCGGAAAGTTGGCATAGCTTCCCTGCACTACAAATACACAAATTAACACGATACACATTCTTTGGTGATGACACAACTATACTTCCTGTCTCTAGACAGCTTTACCAGTAGATTTACCTTGAATGTGGGTACAGGGGTCGCAACTGAATGTGGTTACAGGGGTGTATGTACAGAGGTCGCAACTGAATGTGGTTACAGGAACGTACATACAGGGGTTGCAATTGCAAACCAGCCCCATGCTCCAGGAGGCCCGTGAGGCCCTCTGGTTAGGAGGGGTGGGCTGGCGGCCTGTAGAGGAACCGATCCATTCCATTTTCCTCCTGCAGCCTTTCAGCAGGGGGATCAGTTTCTCTACATGCTGCCCCCTCCTATCCAACTCCTGCTGTGATCAATCCCATGTGTAACCCCCTGGCGCCTCCCCCCACAGCACTGCCAGGGAGAATGTGTCAGGATGGAGAGTGGGGAAGGGGCCAGTAAAAGTTTCATTTACTGGTCCCTTCCTTTTATTATTGAAAAGAGTCAGTGATCCGTAATGATCACTGACCCTGTTCATGTTTACTATGCTTCAATTATAAATAGTCAGGAAGCTTTCTGCAGAGCTATTTTTGTTCTGCTGCAGAAAAGGAGATTGAGGGCTGTGTGCTTAATCTCCCTTCTCTGTCTCAAAGGTGAAAAATTAAAAGGTCTGTTTAGACCCTAATATTTCACCAAAGCCCCCCCAACCCCCCCCCCCCCCCCCAACAGAGCTCCGAAAAAAAATTGTAAAAAAAAAAAAGATTGTAAAATAAATAAAATGAAATGGTGAAAAAAAGAAAACAACAAGCATAAAAAACTAGTGACACCTATGGTCAAACTACCAGGGTTGCAAATGTTGCCCTTTGCATGTCACCACCCTGGGGGGGGGGCCCGGCCGGAGGTCAGGGGTGCTCTTTATGGTTTTTCTTGCATCGGGCCCTGAAGATTCTAGGTATGCCTCTGTGTGGTTACATCTTTAGGAAAAAAATATTTAAGTTAAGGCTGAACACAGTCCGGTCACTATCTTTAGGTTTTCTGGGTATTTATATGTAATGGTGTGGAGAAAAGAGCACTTCATCACAGGACATTTTGTTGAAAACTTAGTAACTAAATTACAATTTATTATGTAAAAGACTTTTTTTTGCAGCTGTTGTTCTACAAGGATACTAATATATTGTCCAGCATGCAGATAGCCTCTATAGGGAAAAACTAAAATTCTCTACATGAAATAGTATGAACATATACAACAATGCCAGCAACTAAAATTGAAAAACAAAATGAAAAACACATTTGCAAACCAATTAGAAAAATCTGTGTTGCTTAGTTGTATAAATTTTCATATAAGTAATATCAGTATAGATTATTACAAACAACCTCGCCTATCTTTTTAACTGCATGTCAGGTCGTTGGCAGGGACATCTGACAAGCAAGCCATAATTTCAATAGATTTGTGGTCTGATACTACATCAATGGCAGCTGGTGTGTTTCTCTTTGGGGGGGGCGGCAAACAATAACCCCCCCCCTTCCGCAACCGGTGGTGTGGCAATACCACACCCCCCTAGGTGGCCAGCGGCACTACCACACTTACCCGATCTAGGTGGCGGCTGTGGTGTCTTCCAGCATGGTCTGCACGGCGGGGTGCAGGCAGCAGCTCCGGTGTCTGCTCCTCCAGCAGCTTCCTCGCCGTGTGTCTCCTCTCTCTTCCGCCTAAGCGCTAGTCATCTAATAGGATCACTTGATGTTTTGGCCAATCAGGAAACCAGTCTCATGAACTGCCTCCTGATTGGCGAGGAGGAACTTTAGTGTGAAAATAGCAAAAATTGATTCGCTATCGTCACACAACTGGGCTGGCTCGGAGCACAGTGCTCTGCACACCGAGCCCACCCTTTTTTTGAAGCCTATTAGAGCCTCTGGATCTAATCATGTGCTTCAAAAAAACACTCCCCCCATTTGGAATCCATAGTCCGGTGCCCTGATATGTAGATCAGGGGGCTGGACGCATGGATTGGGGGGGGGGGGGGGGGCACCTGTGCGCCCTCTATGGATGAGATCACCTTAGCACTTAAGGCACCACAATACCTCCTTATGATGGTAGAAGAGGTATTATCCAATGTAGTCACATATACAGGTAGGAAAATATGTTGTAACTCTACCTGTCCAAAAAGGTGGTATCTAGCCATTTACAACATGCTGACATTTATCATAAGTATTTTTAGGAGGTTGATGGTACCTTGTCAATTGTTTTTAGAATCACAGTGTAGTTGTTGAAAAAATTGGTGTATATCTTCAGCTTTGATCCAAATTTCTTAAACACATCTCCTAAACACTGTGCAGGTCCCCATTCTTCAAGTCTTTCCATCAACTCTGTTGAGAACTGCCTAAATCCAAGGAAAACATGTATTTTTATACTATTCATTTGGTATTTTTAACTGCCACTTTATCAAATGACAGGGTATAAATGATGCCTATCTGATGGCCTAACATGAAAAAATCAAGAAGGCTGCTATTGCTGACCATTTCTACTGCAAATGCCAATTGCCTGGCTGTCATACCAATTTATCGGCTTCAATGCTGCATGAGTTATGACCTGAAACAAGTG
This sequence comes from Aquarana catesbeiana, assembly GCF_042186555.1. NCBI lineage: Eukaryota > Metazoa > Chordata > Amphibia > Anura > Ranidae > Aquarana > Aquarana catesbeiana. The sequence continues at coordinate 423,639,342 of NC_133327.1, read as the reverse complement.
GTGTGGTGTGTCAGTCTGACACACCGCTTCTCCGATTCTGGTAAAGAGCCTATGATGTAGGCTGTTTACCATGTGATCAGCTGTGTCCAATCACAGCTGATCACATAGTAACCAGGAAGTGCCGTTTATCGGCTTTTCCTCTAGTCGCGCTGACAGGCGTGAGTAGAGGAGAGCCGATTGGCTGCTCTCCTGACAGGGGAGGTCTACGCTGATAATCAGCGCATTATTTATCAGTGCAGACCCATCGAGGATGCCCACTGGAGACCACCAGGGATGTCCATCAGTGCCCATTAGGGATGGCACTCTGTGCCCATCAGTGATGCCTATGAGTGCCCATCAGCGCTGCATATAAGTGCCTCATCATCAGTGTCAATCAGTACTGCCTCATCAGTGCTTCTCAGTGCATCCCCATCAGTGAAGGAGAAAACTTACTTATTTACAAAGTTTTGTAATAGACACAAAGAAAAACTTTTTTTTCAAAATTTTCAGTATTTTTTTATTTGTAGAGCAAAAAATAAAACCCCCAGTGGTAATCAAACATCACCAAAAGAAAGCTCTATTTGTGGAGAAAAAAATTATAAAAATTTTGTTTGGGTACAGTGTTGCATGACTGCGCAATTGTCATTCAAAGTGCGACAGCGCTGAAAATTGGACTGGGCAGGAAGGGGGTGAAAGTGCCTTGTATTGAAGTGCTTAATTGGACCAGTGTTCGCTTTTTTTTTTTTTTTAAAGTAAATTTACTGTAAATAATAGTTTAGTATATATTCTATAATTTATCCTGTTTAAGTTGCAAAAAAAAAAATAAATAAACAAAATAAATTAAAACAAATGTAAATATTCATAGTAAATAAAAAAATACGCAGAAATACTTTAATAAAAATAATAAGGGGAGAAGCAGAAGAAGGAGTTAATTAGAGCCGATTAGGGACTCGCTCTCATATAATTTAAAGCTGCACTTTTCATTTACTTCAGTGATCAACTCAGATCAAAAATCAACATCATCTTGTTTGAGCTAGTGCCACCAGAGCTAATGTGTCCACAGCTGACCTTTAGAAGACTGTGGGGAAGAGGTATGGATGGCAAGTATCTGTACATTTGTTAATTAGGGATGAACGTAGACTTGATCAGATCCCAGTCTGAACCCACTTGAGCTATGCTGCCAGTAAGCGGCCCACTGCACACTGCAATTCAGAAGTGTCCGAGGCATTGCCTGCCCCACAGCCGTGCATATACAAGGGACATGTATACGTATGGCTGCAGGGCAGGAAATGCCTCGGACACTTATGATTGGCAGTGTGCAGTGGCAGCTTACTGGCAGCATAGCTCAGGTGGGTTCGGAGTAGGATCCGAACATACCCAAGATCATCCCTGTTAATGAGGGTAAATAAGCTTGTGAGATGCATAATGGCCACTTCTGTGTGCCAGGAAATTATACTGCACACTTGCTCATCACAAAACAAATTATTTTAATAAATAAATTGAGTAGCAACTAAGGCCCCAGGATATTTCTAAGAGCTTATATATGACATTTCTTTCTCTCTAGCTGCTCCAGCCCATAGTATGTCCTGCTGTTCCATAAGGTCCTATAGCCAAATCAATTGAACTCAGTTAAGCTCTATTCTCACAGTATTTGCACGCTGTGGTGCGCTATCATTCATTCTGATGCAAGTATATGGTATAAAGCTACATACCTGTCCTTCAGAGTACAAAAGACAAAGTAAATATATTGTGCGTTATGATGCACTGTGTTAGCCAAAAGTAGAACATGTTTCTATTTTTGTTTATTGAGGCCATTCGAAGTGAAGAGTCTGCCTTCATGCTCCTTGATCCCTAAACTATTCCACTGCAACCATGCCATGCACATAGAACCGTCCTTGGCTGCAAATCCCATCAGGTTTGTGACCACAATGGTGGCCATACACGCTCTACTAAATAATCAATTTATTTTCTGATTGATTTCTCCTGATAGGAATAATTGATCAGTCGTCAACCCATTTGATTGATATGACAATTGTTTGCCCATTAATAGGATAATAAAATTGAAGCTTGTACACGTACCGCCACTGTTATAATCTCTGGTAGGCCAGAGCTGATTGCAACATCATTAGTTGAAACGTATATAGAGCTTAAAAGCTATAATTTGAGCCAATGTGCTCACGGTTTAATTTTCTTGGACCTCCTTTCTGGAGAATAAAAATACTATGACGCAGAGGCCCAAGTAACATTAGACTTTCATATTGACTTCCATACTTTGCATGGTTCTCATGAAAAGATAACATACAGTAAGAACATGCACATACTTGTGGATTTGTAGGATATTGAGAATATCAGAGAAGATGATTTGTACATTAGAAATGCTCAGGATTGCACGATTTGATGCCAGTGCAGACTTCAGTGGGACAGCATAGACATCTCTGATGATCTCCAGGACTTGTACGTACTGTCTTTCACTCTTCAGGAGTTCTCGAGCAAACCTTGAACGTTTATCTCCTACATCCGCTAGAAGTTTACTATCCTGTGTTGAAACAAATAAAAACATTTCAGAAAGGGGTAGCACAACTTTAGCTTTGAGGTTAGAAGGACAAGCACACCAAGTGATCTTACATACTAGCTTATGTGGCTTTACCTATGCACATATTAATTACTGGCATCACGTTTAAAATAAAACAGCTAAAAGCAAAGTTTTAATACAAATAAGTGAACACTTTTACCTGACAAAATATTTGTTTTTCTTTGCAGCCATTCTCAGGCCTACGTCCTGAAAATGTCCAGTCAGGACAACACACGTTGAGGTGTGGTTTATGTGCTTACATCACGTCTGGTAATGTCACATCCGGCTGGTGGAATGCACGCAGCTTCACAGGATCGAAGCCGCAATGGCCATCTTCCCCCCATACAAGCTGCATATACTTGGTGCCAGTTTTTCTATAGGCACCTTCAAATGTGAGTTTAAATGTATTTAAATCTGCACCTTTTAATAAATGAATGGTTTTACACTATAAGATCTCTCTCCTGGTATTTCATTGCATGAGCGGCGGTGTACTGTAAGAGGGAACCCACAGAATCAAGTGATGGAGGACCAAAGTATACAGGTTACACCCCAAAAGCTATAGTTGACCTGTCTAGCAATAGTGGGTCAATACTTGTGGTGACATCAGAAGCACTTGAAAGTGGAGCACCTATTTTGTCTTTATATAGCACAAGCACTTTCCACTGTTAGTCAGTTTGGGAATTTGACTTGACATTTTGGACTTGTATTTTACACAGCTGATGGTGTTAATTCTGTTTTTTGGGACTATTGCAGAGAGCAGTGCGGTTTTTGCTTTATTTAAATTTGGTCATTGTGTTTAGTATAGCACATAGAGATAACTGCAGCATTCCCTGGCGCAATGTCATATATTTTTTTTATCACAATTAGTATTCACACACCCCTACAACACTGCACAGCCAGGTGGGTGACACCACCATTTTTGATGCCTGAACACATATGTCAATGTCACTGTTGCATTGCACAGAGTCCGATTGTTTTCCAGTACATAAACTTCATTGCTTAAAGTGGTTGTAAACCCTCATGTTTTTTCACCTTACTATGCGTCTATGGATGCCGAATGCTGGACTCGGGAGCACGCCAGCAAGGTAACCCCCCGGGAGAGCGCTTCTCTTAGGGGGTTATACGATGCGGGGAGGACCTACCAGCACCACCGGGGGACCCCAGAAGAGGAGGATTGGGGCCACTCTGTGCAAAACAAACTGCACAGTGGAGGTAAGTAGAACATGTTTGTTATTTTAAAAAAGTAAAAAACAAAGTCAATCACTTTAAAAGTCATCTATTGATGGACCAAAATTCTGGCGGTTCAGCAGAGGGCAGCTGATGTTCAATCCATGTGTAGTCATTCCTGTTTGACAGAAGCCGATCGTGGGCTCAACTTCTGACAAACAGGAATGTTGGAAGCTGTAGATCAAGGTATTCTGACATCAGAAAGTCCCGCTGGCAGAATACAATATTCCATGGAGGGGATTCCTCCATCCACCAGGCTTGTGTGGATGAAGGAAACTGTTTTTTTTTTTTTTTTTTTTCTTCTTCATTTAGCTCCCTGACTGATCGAAAAAGAAAAAATGAAATATCTACGGCCAGCTTAAGTCTGTTGTGCAGGGAATTTTTTTTTTCTAATGAACTAATCTTTAATACATTGTCCCTTATTCCATAAAGTCATATTATTTACCACCTTATTCCCTGGTGTCTAATAGGTTTATTATACTTTCATTTTAAAATGGGCTAATATAGCGGTTATTAGGGCTAATATAGCGCTTATTTGCTTTAGCATAATTGTTCTTTTGATCGGGGTCCAATTATCTTCCCTTGCACTAGCCTGCATGCCAAATTGGCGGCTATTGCTCGCAATGGCACCCTCTGAATCGGTGCAAGGCTGACTTTGCAGCTCTGCACCGAATCCCAAAAGTAGTTCCTGTATTACTTTTGGTGACTTTGGGGATGATTAGAATAGACATTTGTGCAGGACCCCGCACAGATGTATGTCAAATCGCCCCAGAATTCGGACTGCATTGCTGGTTTGAAATCGTGCGAGTTCAGCTAAACATGCACATCTCTGCACAGCCGGGCATCTAACTATCACAATTATCTTAAAGAAAGTGCCCATATCTAAAGACAGGAATTCTTAAATAAATAATTTTGCCTGCTAGTGAATTACACGAATTGGTATCTCTGAAATGTTCAGCACCAGTAAGTATGTTGCAGATATATATATATATATATATATATATATATATATATATTTTTTTTTTTTTTTTTTAACGGTTTTCTTTGTTTAGTTTATATCTGTTTGATTTGGTTTCTTAAAAGACAAAGTACAGTATAAAATGATTTATTTTCCAAGTATTGTGCTCATACTTACCAGCATAGTAAGTTTTCTAAACCTGGATTCAGAGCGACTTGGAGAAAGAACAGCCTTTTCAGACATGGCATCACCGTCATTATCATCTTCCTGCTGTAATATACAACATTTATAATAAAAGGAATCTTTAATGGTTCTGGGCTAATATTGTTTAATAAGTTTTTCAGTGTTTGACCCTTTTGCTGCCAGAGCCATTTTGGGTTTTGTTTTGCACATGTTAAAAAAAGAAAATCACTGTAGGCCTTAAGATTTTAGAAATATATTATTATTATAGTATTAGAAAAATATTATGTATTTGCTGGAAGGAGACAAAAAGTCTTTGGGGGGATGTGTAAGCAATCTGACAGCTAGCAGATCACTTTCATCACACAGCAGACAGCTTGTCAGACTCACTCGCACTGCTAGCAGCTGCGGTTTATGTAAACGGTGGGTGTAACATGTAACATGCTCTAAAAGGTAGACTTGACCTTAACGGCTGGTTCACACCAGATGCAGTCTAGTGCATTTTTAATCTGCATCAAAAATGCACGGACAGTGTTTACCATGGATTCCAATGGCCCTAGTTCACACCAGTGCAGTGCAATCAACAAAAATAGAACATAATGCATCTTTTCTGTATAGAAGGCATTTGGATGCAGAAAAATGCATCAAAAATGCCTCGAAACGCATGAAAACGCACTGGAACGCTGGAATACTCTATAAGGAGTTACAGTAAACCCGGCCATAGATGATTTGAATCTCAGCTGGTTCAGCAGAGACTGGCTGAGATTCGAACCCTCTATGGGCAGACCAATTGCCCCCCAAGTTGATGGATCAATTGACAGTTTTGTTTCTTTTGGGAAAATGTTTTACATAAATGAAAGCTGATCATTGTAAGCACCCCTGTCAGTAGTAAATAGTTTGTCTCAACGCTCTAACTGCTACAGGACAGTTTGTTCTCTTGATAAATACAACAGACTTACTGGCTGGATCACCAGGTGCAGGAATCACATGTAAGAATTGCTAAGCTGCAATATAATAAATGTTTGCTTTTTGGTTTTATACTACTTTAAGACTTGGAAAATACACACATGTGGTATTTAAGAATTTAAATACTGTATTTTAAGGTTCTTTTATCACCTTTAGAAAGGCTGATAGCGTGTCCTCTGTATTTGCTTGCAGCAACTGGTTCCTGAGCTCTTTGTTTTTTCCACATTTTTTTAAAAGAAAGATGGAAAGGAACTCCAGTGGATCATCCTTCAGACACAAATAATAAGAAAAAATGAAAGGGTAACTTGAGAAAATGGATAAAATGTCCTGTAAAGGATTAGTGCATTACATTATATTAAAGAAGGGGTCATTCAGGTACAGGCATCCATATTACTAATAAAACTGCAGCGTTGCCATTTACGATGAAGAAAAGCATGGAACATTGCTTCTATCACATTTACAGATTTAATTTACTTACACGCTTCTCCTTAACAAGTTCCACCAAACCTTCAGTTAATGTCTCAGCAATGTCTTGATTGGTCTCCACCTTTACCATGGGCATTGTGTCAAACATGAACTGTCCTATAAAAACAACCCAATGTCACCATGAACATTTCATTTCAAAAATAATTTAATGTGACATATTTACTGGCAAAGCTTAAATGTAAAAGGGGAGTTTCTTCTCACTTCTTGACAGGTGTCAGATATAAATGGGAAATGACAGAATATCACCTCAACAGGGCCACAAGGAACAATAAAACCATATTTTCTAGCACACTGAGGATAGTTTAGAACTCAATCAGGATTTTATTTCTGTGTACCCATTTCTAGGGGACCAATGTCGGAAGAGAACAGAAATCTCCTGACTGAAGTTCTAACCTTTCTACAATCAGAGTTTAAAAAAAAAAAAGTTTTGGGTGGAACTGGATTTTAGATCCAGAAGCAGAAGAAAACCCTTAATATGCATCATGGTCCAGTGTCCCTTGTAATGAGCATACCAACCCACATGCTTGGTTTTCCGTGTTATTTCGGGGGGGGGGGGGGGGGGGGGTAGTTGTATCCATCTACTGTATCCACTACCATTACCACATTGTGATGTTCAGTGCACTTCAGACCTTGGAACCATACATTTTTGACAGGGCCAATCTTCAACATAAGTCAATTAAGCTACCAGCATATCTCTGGAATGTGGGAATAAACTGAAGTACCAGAGGAAATCCATGCAAGCACAAGGAGAACATGCAAACTCCATGCAGATAGTGTCCTATCTCAGGCTCAAACCAAGGACCACAGTGCTGCAAGGTATAAATGTTAACCACTAAGCCACTGTGCCAACCCCTGGGTATTTAATTTCATTTATTTATAAAAATAAAAAGTATTAAGCAAGCTCCTTAGGCAATCATTTTTTGTCATTATACAATGCAAGGCTTTGACATCTCAACCCTAATTTTATTTTCACATTTTTATTTCAAACATAATATTCGAAAGTATCACCCCCAAATAGATACCAACCTGGCACACAAAATATATCAGCTGATATCCCTATAAATTAGTGAAAGACACATATGCAGGCCCTTGCTATACTAGTACCAACCAGCCTGTATGCCCCATATTGGCACCAATATAAGGTGTTCACATATGTGTAGGAATTAACCCTTAAAGTGGATGTAAACCCAATGTCATCCTTTCTAAACTACTGCCACAGGGGTTATCTATAAGGATATACATGCCTCCTGCATGTATCTTCACCTGTCAAATGTCTCCCCTCTGTCTTATTAGACCCGAAAAACTGCAGATTCTGTGGGTGGGTCTATTGTCTGGAGCTCGGAGGGTGGAGTCATGATGTCAGTAGACTCCCCGCCCACCTCTACACTTTAAACTATACACTCCCCTGTGTATTTCTAACACTGAACTTCTGCTATGATCTCTAACATCCAGTGAAAAGACAGGAAAGTAACCACATGACTTCAGCATGCCAAATCATGGTGAGGTGTGGAACAGCCAATCCCTGCAGAGCTGCTCAAGAAAGGAGTGGGGGAGGGAATTAAAAAATAATGCCTGTGTCTTAGGCTGTCACTCACAGCAAGGGGGAGTATTTGACAAAGTTTTTCTCAGTTTGTCAAGATTTATCTCACTGAACAATAAAAGAGGATTGTTCAGAGATGGATTAACTCTGTGTGGCAAGACTGGGCTCAAATGATAGGAAATCTTATACTCTACATTATGATTTAAAAAAAAAAAATTCGGGTTTACATCCACTTTAAGCCTTCAGAAATTGTTATCATGCCCAAGAAATATATATGTTACCACTTTGGAGGTATACTTTTTTTGTCATCCATTAACTGTTCTCACAATGCAAAATGACTGAGGTAACAATAACTTCTTGAATACTGGTGAAGCTGGGGATTTATCACCCTTTTCTGTCTTGTGTCTCATTATTTTTCTGATATATAAAAAGACATCTTATAAGAGCAGAGATTACCTATTATCCTGCCGGATACATTTCTCTGGAGATCACTAAAATGGAGCTTCATCTGCTTCCTGACCATATGTAAAGCTTCCTCCATGACACTGGCTAATCTACACCAAGCCTGTAGTTTCACTTCCGTGAAGTATAAAAATGGGGGGAATTCACATCTTTCAGATGCCATCAGCCAATCACTGAGAACTGAAAGTAATCACAACACATGAATGTAATTTATAATACAGTAACAAATAACAAGAGGAATTCAATAAAGCTACTGCACCACTTTTCTGGCGTTAATCCTTCTTGTTAATGTATTGTGCCAAATTCATGAAGCATATGCAACACTTTTGGTTCCCGACAACGACTCCTACGCCAGATTCAGGTAGTTCTAAAATGTGCCACTTTTACTTGTGGTGCAATGAATGCACCAAATTAAATAAAAAATTAAATTTGGACAGTTCGTACCTGAAAGCAAAGCTAATTAAGATCAACTCTCTTTTTGGTGTACAGAGAGAGATGCTGGGGCAGACAGATTTTGCAAAAAGTGTTTTATGTGCATTCTAAAAGTGGTTCAGCATGCGCCAAATTCAAGTACAGTTCTAGACAGGTACATGAATTTACTGTATGCTGCACCAGTTTTAGAATGCATGCAAGACACTTTCGCAAAATCCGTCTTTGTAAATTCCAGGGAATGAGTGTAGCACAAGTACATGCATGCTATAGTTAGAATACAATAACCATCAAATGATATACCAATCTTATGGTACTACTGTAATCCTTCACACCTTGTATTAACCTTCTGTGATACGGAGAGGTTTGTGTAGAGCTTTTATAGAGTTTAAAAAATAAAATAAGTATGGGAACAATCAACTGCTGTTACTCTGAATAATTTGGTGTAGTCAATTTCCCTCTATAGTTGAAGAGGAACGCTCTTTGTGAGCTTATAGTCATAAATAAGCCCTATAAATTAAAAAAATTGGATTAAAGTCATGAACATTCCAGTCTGTACTTACTGTGTTGGTAAGATCCCGTGGCTATGCCAGTTGGTGAACAAAACGTAACGCCAGCTAACTGAGACAAATTGGCAAGGATTTCCATTCCTTCATCTACAATGCAAAGAGTAAAAGGATGCATTAGCTATTTCTACATAGCGTATCAATAGATGGAAGCATAAACAAAAAGGTTAGATAATTGTCATCCAAAATCCAGGTAAATAATAACCACTTTATACACTTACATTCAATCGAATACACTTAGACCAAAAAAATATATAATACATTTAGATTCAAGAATCTAATACAGGATTCAAGAAGATTAAAAATGACAAGAAACAAAAGTATTTCCAATGTCATCAAGCCACATGATAAAAACTCTTATTTCTTTGACTGATCTGAATTTTACCAATTGCCTATAAGAAGAGGCTGGCCAAAGTTTTTATCTGATTTACTGAACTAGAACTAAGTCAAAATCTCTATCAAGATACTCATTCCAGTAACAAATAGGACTTTAGTTAGTTTTGCAGCGACTTTCATTTGTGTCTTCAGGGTAAGAATGGGGGCATTAGTATCCATTCACACAAATATTGTGCAAGTTGGAAAATCTCTGTGATATCAACACTTCCAACAAGTGGAAACTGGTTCACAGTGGTGCGATTTGACATGTCAAATTGGTGGCAATTGCCGGGGAATGGCACAGTCCAAATCAGTGCAACGCAGTATTTGCAGCGCCGCACCGATTTAAAAAAGTAGTTTCTGTACTACTTTTTGCAATTTCAGGGTGTGATTTCCATTGACATCTGTGCAGAAACCCACACAGATGTCTCTGAAATCGCCGCCGAAATCAGGACTGACATGTGGGAATGAAATTTTATTCCCCCTGTCAGTGTGAACCAGGGCTTAGAATACTTGCAAGCAATATTTGAAGTGAGAAAAATGCTTGCATAAATCAGGCCACATACTGTCACCCCAAGAGAAGGAGCCTCTAACTAGACCATTAATATAAAAAATAAGTGATCTAAAACTCAACAAGAACCTCTTGTTTTAAATTTTTTTCTGCTTTATTTGCTGTTGTTGGCCAGAAAATCAGTGAATGAATGGAAAGTGCTCTGTGCTGAGCGGCTTCCTGTTCATTCACAAGCTGAAGCGTAGTAACACAGTAACACAGATTGAACACAGAGTGTGTTTACTGTGTTCATTTAGAAAAGGAAGTGGCCTGCAAATGACATACTGTATTGATTAGCCTCTTTTCCCACTCTCCATCCTGAAACATCCTCTGCAACAGCCGGGGGAGAGGAGGGAAGCCAGCAGCACTGCAGTGGGGGGTGGGGAGGCATACCCCCTGCACATGCCTACGTTCTGTGCCCTTTTTGAGATTACTTTCACTATACTATTTACATGTCAACTTCTCAACTTGATCACTAAACCCCAAACTAATCTCAGACAGGGCACACAAGAGGCTTTTCTGGACAAGAGAGACAGCAACTTGTGCATACTCTAGGAAGTATTTAGTGTTATATCATCATAGTGGAGGAATGGTTCACTTTAAAGGATGCTATCATCTTGCCCATCCTGGGTCTGAGATAAACCCAACATCTGATCACATTATACTTACCTCTCCAGCATTCTTTTGCCACTCTTTCCTCTATAGCAGTTGCCACCAAACTACCTGGTGTCGGGTAGTTTACAGTGACGAACACAAGAGTGGCTGAAGAGGGGAGTATAAAGTGTTTATGGGGGGTGGGGGGATTTCATAGATCTATCCCTTTCCCCCAAATGGGCAATTTGATAGCATCTCTTTAAAGTGGAAAATGTTCATTAGCTTATGATGTTAAAGAGGATCTTCACCCCAGAAAAAAAAAAGGACATGGGGGAGGACATAAAGCAGGACTTCCCCTTTCGGATGAAGTTCCGATTTAAATCATGCAAAACTGAAAAAACTTAGATATATATTTAAAAGATTTAATTGAGGATTTATGTAAAAAGATAAAGGACATGACACATAACATATTGTATTCAACATGCATTTTTGTACAGACTAATTTGTTTTTGGGTTTTCTTGGGAGGGGGGGTTTGGGAAGGAACCTTTTGTTTTAATATTTTTTTTCCCATAAAAGTTTTATTGAAAGTAAAAGAAACAAGCAGGTGCGTCTGGTCGGGGATGACAAGCCGAGCCATCATAGATTAACCACTTCAGCCCTGGAGCATTTGGCTGGCCAAAGACCAGAGCAATTTTTTCGATTCGGCACTGCGTCACTTTAACTGACAAGTGCACGGTCGTGCGACGTGACTCCCAAACAAAGTTGACATCCTTTTTTCCCCACAAATAGAGCTTTCTTTTGGTGGTATTTGATCACCTCTGCGTTTTTTTTTTTTTGTGCTATAAACAAAAAAAGAGCGACAATTTTGAACAAAAACACATTATTTTTTACTTTTTGCTATAATAAATATCCCCAAAAAAATACATGAAAAAACATTTTTTTCCCTCAGTTTAGGCTGATACGTATATATTTTTGGTAAAAAAAAAAAAAATTGTAATAAGCGTTTATTGATTGGTTTGCGCAAAAGTTATAGCGTCTACAAAATAGGGGATACTTTTATGGCATTTTTTTATTTTATATTTTTATGTTAGTAATGGTGACGATCAGCGATTTTTATTGTGACTGTGACATTATGGTGGACACAGACACTTTTGGGGCCATTTTGGGACCACGTTTATACAGCAATCAGTGCGATTAAAAATGCACTGATCACTGTGTAAATGTGACTGGCAGTGTAGGGGTTAACCAGGAGGGGGCACTGCAGGGGTTAAGTGTGTCCTAGGGAGTGATTCTAACTGTGGGGGGAGGGGCTGTGTGTGACACTACACTGATCACCGCTCCAGATTACAGGGAGCTGTGATCAGTGACAGTGTCACTAGGCAGAATGGGGAAATGCTTGTTTACATTAGCATTTCCCCGTTCTTCCTCTCCTTGAGACGATCGCGAGTATCCCCACAGACATCGAGTTCGCAGGACCTGCGGTCAGACTCACGGAGCTGCTATGCAAACCTTGCAAGCCTCACGAGATCATGTACAATAACGTGATTTCGCACAGTGGAGCCAACCTGCCGCAGTAAAACTGCAGCGGCTGGTCCGCAAGCAGTTAATGAGTTGCATGAAGTTTGATCAAATATCAGAATCAGATAAAAAAGGCACAAATGATAATAGGTATCTCTAGATAGTAGATGAGGATATAAAATGTGTAGACCTCAGGGCCTGTGGTCTTGAGGTAGGGGCTTGAGGTAGTGTCTTAGAGAACCGTTTCCATCAGTAGGCAAAGTAATTCTAGCTGTCGAGGAGTTATTGGCCATACCTGGGCAACTAAAAAGAGTGAGCAGGTATTCAGACTAATTTGATATAATGTCCTTATTCAACATGTCTTACCTGAAGCTGCAAATGGAACAAACAGGTCAATGTGACCGCCATCTTTGCTGGACACCACACAGCTGCCTAATTTTTCCCAAAACTCTCTAATATTGGGATTTAAGACATTCAGAGAATCAATTTGAACACCTAGAAAACAGATATTGTAAGTTTTAACACAGTTTTTACTTGGTTAAATATGTAATGTGCTTTTTTTTATTTTTGATGGTTGATTGAATCATGCAAGGCTATGTCTAGGCTTAGCAAAAAAATAGGATTTTTTCATCGTACTTACCTGTAAAATGCTTTTCTTTGGATACACAATGGGACACAGAGTCAGGCTAAAATTCATTACCTGCTGGGATGTCCCAGAGCAATAGCCTTGAGGGGAGGGAGACACCCTGCTAAACAATAGCCATCAGAACTTATACGGCAGCCCGCAATACACTGCGGCCAAAAGCCGAATCCTCGGCTGCTCGAACATCCCCTTGGTAAAATTTTGTGAGCGTATGCACTGAAGACCAGGTAGCAGCCTTACAAATCTGAGCTACAGATACCAGATGGCGAAAAGCCCAGGAGGTTCCTACACCCCTGGTAGAATGAGCCCTCTCCCTAAAGGGAGGAGCCTTATGTTTCAGACCGTAGGCCTGAATGATCAATTGACGGACCCAATTAGCAATGGAAGCCTTGGAAGCTGCCTGCCCCTTCTTGGGTCCTTTTGGTGAAAAAAGTCGGATTTCCGTAGATCTAGACAAATAAACCTTGACTGCCCGGACAACGTCCAAAGAATGCAGTGGTCTCTCTTCCGCTGAACGAGGCTGAGAGGTAATAGAAGGCAAAATAGGATTTTTATTACAGCTTACCTGTAAAATACTTTTCTTGGAGTACATCATGGGACACAGAGCCTTAAGTAATTACTTAATGGGTTATGGGCCACCTTCAGGTGTTGACACTGGTATACCCAATCCAGGAGGTTCATTCCCTATATAAACCCTCCTCCTTTCAGGAGCACATTAGTTTTTGTAGCAAAGCAATATACTTACAGTAAATCCCAAAAAGAGGGGAGGGACCTCTGTGTCCCATGATGTACTCCAAGAAAAGGATTTTAAGGTAAGCTGTAATAAAAATCCTATTTTCTTTATCGCACATCATGGGGCACAGAACCTTAAGTAATTACTTAATGGGACGTCCCATAGCAATGCTACTTGAGGGGAGGGAGAGACAACCCGCAGGGTACCCCCAGACTTGAGGACTTATACTTCTGCCTGCAGCACACTGCACCCAAAGGCGATATCCTCATACCTCCACCTGATAACATTTTTGTGAATGTATGCACTGAAAACCAAGTTGCAGCCTTACATATCTGAGCCATGGAGGCCTGGTGACACACTGCCCAAGAAGCACTAACCGCCCTGGTAGAGTGCGCCTTAACTTGAAAAGGGGGAATCTTACCCCTTAAATTATAAGTTTGAATTATAACTTGCAGAATCCACTTAGCAAAAGTGGATTTTGACGTTGCCTGTCCTTTCTTAGGACCCTCTGGCAGAATAAATAAGACATCCGTCTTGCGAATCTGAGCAGTTGTCTTTAAATAGATTCTCACTGCTCTCACCACATCAAGACAATGTAGTGACTTTTCTTCCCAGGAACATGGTTTTGGAAAAAACGATGGCAGGACAATATCTTGGTTCAGGTGAAAACCTGAAACCACTTTTGGCAATAAGCCTGGACGAGGGCGTAACACCACTCTGTTCTCATACATAGTCAAATATGGCTCTTTACAAGAAAGAGCAACCAATTCCGAAACCCCCCTTGCTGAGGATATAGCAACCAAAAACACCAGCTTCCTTGTCAGAAGGACTTATGTCGCGTACACACGAGCGGAATTTCCATCGGAAAAATCTTGGATGGTCTTTCTGACGGAATTCCGCTCAAGCTTGGCTTGCATACACAAGGTCACACAAAAGTTCGCTGAACTTTCGACCATCAAGAATGCAGTGACGTACAACACTACGACGAGCCGCGAAAATGAAGTTCAATGCTTCAGAGCATGCGAATTTTGCGTGTCGGAATTGGTACAGACTATCGGAATTTCCAATCGGAACTTTTTCCGACCGAAAAATTGGGAACATGCTCTCAATCTTTTGATTCCGCCAGCAAAAGTCCGATGGAGCATACACACGGTCGCATTTTCGGACCAAAAAGCTCTCATCGGACTTTTGCTGGCGGAATTTCCGCTCGTGTGTACGGGGCATAAGGGAATAGGCTGTATTGGTTCAAATGGCTGTTTTTGTAACACTGACAAAACGAAGTTCAAGTCACAAGGGCTTAAAGGTGATTTAACAGGCGGATACATCCGCATCACCCCTTGCATAAAACCCCGGACTAAGAATGCGTAGCAAGCAGTCTTTGAAATATCTCCGAGGGTGCCAACCCTTGGATTCACACCAGGAAACATAAGCCTTCCAGACTCTAAAATATATAGTTCTGGAAGCTGGTTTCCTTGCATTAATCAAAGTAGAGATAACTGACCCGGAAAGCCCACATTTCTTCAGAATGTGGGTTTCAACAGCCAGGCCATTAAATTTAACGTTCATAAAGTAGGATGGAATATCGACCCCTGTGAGAGCAGGTCTGGCCTTAGTGGAAGGGGCCATGGATCCTCCACTGCCATCTTTACGATTTCTGCATACCATGACCTTCTGGGCCATGCTGGTGCTGCCAGAATTACCGGTTTTCTTTCCAGCTTGATCCTGCAAAGAAGTTGAGGCAGCAATTGAATAGAGGGAAATGCATAGATCAGTGAGAACTGGTCCCACAGTATCACCAAGGCATCTGTTCTGCATGCAAATGGATTCTTCGTTCTGGACACAAAGTTGACTAACGTTATGTTGAACTGGACGCTAGAAGATCTATGTCCGGAGTCCCCCATCTTTGATAAACAGCCCGAAAATATGTCAGGGTGAAGAGACCTGCTGAAAATGTCAGGGAATAATCTGCTGGTGGTACATATAGTCCGCCTGCCAATTCTCTATTCCCAGGATGAAGACTGCCGATAGGCATGGAATATTTATTTCTGCCCAAGTTAGAATATGGTTCACCTCTCTCTCCGCTGAGAGACTCTCGGTGCCCCCTTGGTGCTTGATATAGGCCCAACCGTGGCATTGTCGGATTGGATCCTGACAGGACAATCCCTTAACCTGGAAGTCCAGGCTTTCAGAGCCAGATGCACTGTCCGAATCTCTAGGATATTGATGGGCAAAGCTCTTTTGGTTCTTGAACACTGTCCTTGGACAGTTGTCTTCTCTAATAGTGCTCCCCAGCCTGAAAGGCTGGCATCTGCCATTACCATTTTCAAGATAACTGGTCTGACGGATTTTCCTTTGAGCAGATTCTTTAATAACCACCAATTGAGGCTTTGGGACACCCTTGGGGACAGCTGCATTGGCAAGTCCAAAGCTTGGATTGTTTTGTTCCAAGCAGATAGAATACTGTTTTGCAACAGTCTCGAATGGAACTGGGCATAGGGAACTGCTTTGGATGAAGCCACCATTTTTCCTAGCAACCTCATGCAAAGGCGAATGGAGGGATCTCCTTTGACCTGACCCTCCGCACCAACTCTCTTATGGAGTTGTCTTTTGCCTGGGGCAAGAACACCCTTTTTCTGGGCTGTATCTATGATCAGATCCAAATACTCCAGCTTTTTTAGCGGTTTTAAGGGAGACTTCTCTAGGTTGAGAAAGCAACCCAGACTTTTCCAGGTAATTGGTTGTAATGCGTACACTTTACTCCGAACACCGATTGGTCTATTAGCAATAGATCGTCTAGGTATGGCAAGATTGTTTATGCCCTGTTCCCTATAACCTGGCTAGAGGTGGGGCTAGCACTTTTGTGAGCACTCGGGGTGCTATAGCTGGCCTGATGGGCAAGGCTAAAAACTGAAATGCTGTTCTACTTCGAACCGCAGAAACCTTTGGTGAGTGGGAAACATATGGACATGCAGATATGCATCCCTGATGCCGATAGACGCCTCCTTGTAAGATGGAAACTACTGACCTGATCAACTGCATAGAAAGGAGTGGATCTTCAGGAACTGATTTAGATTCTTTTAGATCTAGAATGGATCTGTTTAATTTCTGCGTGGCTCTGTATATGTACAGGAAACGCATGAAAAGGCTGTAAAGGTTTTAAGGAACCTAGGAAGGAACAGAACTATCAGCTGACTCTACTAGAGATAGCTTGAAAGAGGCACAAACCATCTCTGTAAGAGATTTGTACCAGCAATCTCTCAGATTGCGAGGCTGAAAAAGGTTCAACTCCAGTTGTTTCCTCCGCAGAGGGGTAAGCGGTTTGCCTTTCTTCCTGATCACCTGAGGGCAACCCCTCATCCTCTACCCACTGTTCCCTTGAAAAGGGTCTAAGGTGAGGGAGGGGGATCTAACACGCTTCTTATCCTTTTGGATAGCGGATGCGATTAAGTCGCTAATTTTCCTTCTAGGCCCTGAAGAGTGGAGGAAAAACGCATTTTCAATCATGTACACAGGGGTTGAAATGTTTTCTCTGCCTGGGTCTGAACCTGAGGCTTTCCTCCAGAGTTTGACGGTGGAGGCCATCGCCACTGCCTAGAGGCAGATGCCCCTGGCGCAGGGGAAGGAGTCCGTTTAAATAAAAGGACGTTTATATCTTCTTTAGGGCAAAAGAGTACTTTTCCCACTAGAAATCATTTGGATGTATTTGCCAAATTCTCCCCAAATAGTAGCTTCCCATGAAAAGGGAAACTAGTCAGAAGCTTTTTGCAAGGTGCTTCGGCTGACCAATCTTTTAACCACAGGGTCCTACACATGTGTATCAGAACAAGCGCAAGGCGGGACGCTTGGCCAATAGAGTCTTTCATGGCATCTATGGCAAAACATAGTGCATTTGGTAGTTCAGCCAACTCACGGGCCTGTTGTGCAGGGACCTCCTTAAGGGCCTCTTTGAACTGGTCCTTTACTTTGGACCTGTATAGTACCCCTCAGGAAATCTTTAGGTGATGTAGCATGACCAAAAAGAGTCCTGGTTCCTAGGGTCCAGCCCTCAAAGAGAAGCGTTACAGGCAAAACCTCATTCTTCTATGCGATGCCCGGGTACCATCCTGTGGCCTCAATGGCGTGGATGGATCCGGTTGTGGAGGTTTTTTAAGTCCAGCATGGATCCCTCCTGGAGCTCCTCAGAACACATCTTCACTCGTGACCAACACCTTAGACACTGGCGAAAAAACTGATGTACTCCTGGGAGGAGGGGTTATATAGGGAGTGAACTTCCTGGATTGGGTATACCAGTGTCAACACCTGAAAGTGGCCCATAACCCATTAAGTAATTACTTAAGGCTCTGTGTCCCATGATGTACAATAAAGAAAATAATGTCCTGATTTAAATGAAAGGCCGACACCACTTTTGGCAAGAAGGATGGAACAGGTCGTAACACGACCCTGTCGTAGTGAAGGATCAAGTATGGTTCCCTGCACGAAAGGGCCGCCAACTCCAACAACCTTTTGCTGAAGTGATGGCCATCAGAAAGGCTAGCTTGCATGACAGCAAGTCTAATGGAATTTCCTCAATAGGTTCAAATGGTTGCTTCTGTAACACAGACAGCACCAAATTCAAGTCCCAAGGATACATAGGTGACCTAATGGGGGAAGCAAGTGATTTGCCCCCTGCATAAAGGTTCTGATCAGTGAATGGGAAGCTAAAGGCCTTTGGAAGAATACTGATAGGGCCGAAACTTGACCTCGGATTGTACTCAAAGCCAATTTGATTTCCACAGCTGACTTTAGAAAAGAGAGAATTCTCTCAGCCACGTATTTCCAAGGATGCCATTTTCTGGCTTCACACCAAGCAAGATAAATCTTCCTAGTGAACGCTTTTCTAGCATTTACTAGGGTAGACACTACAGGTCCCGAGATGACACGGTCCTTCAGCACCCTGGCTTCAATAGCCATGCCGTCAAATTTAGAGACTGTAAATTGGGGTGGAATATAGGACCTTGAGACAGTAGATTGGGACGACGTGGAAGCGTACATGGCCCATCTATTGTCAGTCTCACAATCTACGGGAACCAGGGCCTTCTGGGCCAGGCTGGTGCCACCAGAATGACTGGAACCCTCTCTAAATCCTGCGCAACAAATGTGGAAGGAGAGGGATCGGAGGGAAAGCATAAACCAGGGAGTACTGGCTCCATGGAACTATCAGAGCATCTGCCCCAATTGCCAGAGGATCTCTTGTTCGGGGCACAAACTGCTATAGTTTGTTGTTGAACCTGGATGCCAGTAGGTCGACCTCTGGCCATCCCCAACATTGGCAAATTTCCTGGAACATCTCTGGGTGTAGGGACCATTCCCCCGGGCAGATCTGCTGGTGGCTATGATAATCTGCCTTCCAGTTCTCTATTGCCAGGATATGGACTGCCGATATAAATAGGCACATGTCCCTCTGCCCAGGCTAGTATGTGGTTCACCTCCTTCAGTGCTGAACGACTCCTGGTACTGCCTTGGTGGTTTATATAGGCCACTGCACTGGCATTGTCGGATTGAACCCTAATAGGGCAGTCCTGAAGCTCCACCGTCCAGGACCGTAGGGCCAGACGTACTGCCCGTAATTCTAGGATGTTGATGGGCAGGATCTGTTCTGTCCCTGACCATTTCCCCTGGGCTGTGAGCCCTTCTAGGGTTGCTCCCCAGTCTGAGAGACTGGCATCTGTAGTCAGTACTCTCCAAGCTACCGGGAGAAAGGATTTTCCTTTTTGCAGGTTCTGATCCTGCAACCACCAGTTTAGGCTTAAGCGTGCCTGAGGAGATAAGCACATTGGATAATCCAGGGCTTTTCCTCTTCTGTTCCAAGCCAACAAGATGTCTTGTTGTAAAGGCCTGGAATGGAACTGGGCATAGGGCACTGCCCCGAAGGAGGATACCATCCTCCCTAGAAGACTCATACAGAGCCGGATGGAGGGTTGTCTGGTACCCAGTGGCGTGGCTAGTGGGTGGCTTTTGGGGCTATAGCTCTAAATCTGGGGCCCATAGCCCCAAGTCTCTGCAGTGGTCCCTAAGGGGAGGGGAGGTTCTCTGGGGACCCTGATGTAAGTGGGGGGCTCTCTGGGGACCCTGATGCTAAGAGGGAGGCTCTCTGGGGACCCTGATTTTAAGGGGGAGGCTCTCTGGGGACCCTGATTTTAAGGGGGAGGCTCTCTGGGGACCCTGATTTTAAGGGGGAGGCTCTCTGGGGACCCTGATTTTAAGGGGGAGGCTCTCTGGGGACCCTGATTTTAAGGGGGAGGCTCTCTGGGGACCCTGATTTTAAGGGGGAGGCTCTCTGGGGACCCTGATTTTAAGGGGGAGGCTCTCTGGGGACCCTGATTTTAAGGGGGAGGCTTTCTGGGGACCCTGATTTTAAGGGGGAGGCTCTCTGGGGACCCTGATTTTAAGGGGGGGCTCTCTGGGGACCCTGATTTTAAGGGGGGGCTCTCTGGGGACCCTGATTTTAAGGGGGGGCTCTCTGGGGACCCTGATGTAAGGAGGGGCTCTCTGGGGACCCTGATGTAAGGAGGGGCTCTCTGGGGACCCTGATGTAAGGAGGGGCTCTCTGGGGACCCTGATGTAAGGAGGGGCTCTCTGGGGACCCTGATGTATGGAGGGGCTCTATGGGGACCCTGATGTATGGAGGGGGCTCTCTGGGGACCCTGATGTAAGTGTGGGGGCTCGCTGGGGACCCTGATGTAAGTGGGAGGCTCTCTGGGGACCCTGATGTAAGTGGGAGGCTCTCTGGGAATATACACACACACACATATATTACTGTATATACATGTGTATGCCCACCCAAGTGTATGACTTTCTGGCTCTAGCCCCAGATCTTTTGTAGACCTAGCAACGCCCCTGCTGGTACCCCTTATCTGATACACCTGAACCTTCAGGGCACAGATCCTTACAGGTGGCAAGAATACTCTTGCTTGGACCGTGTCTAGGATCAGACCTAAATATAGATTTTTCTGTATTTATGATCCAGCCTATGCTTTTCAAATACCTCACTGTGTATATTATGCTCTGCTCTAGAGCCTGTAATGAGTGATCTCTGAGCAGGAGGTCGTCCAGATACCCGAGCACCAGAATCCATTGGGCCCTTAAAAGACCCAGTACTGGTGCTAGGACCTTTGTGAACACCCGGGGAGCTGTAGCAAGCCCGAAAGGTAGAGCCACAAACTGAATATGACGTTCCTCTACTGCAAAACGTTGGAACCTCTGATGAGGCTGAAAGATAGGTACGTGTAAATACGCGTCTTTTATATTGATGGAGGCTAGAAAGTCTCCCCTCTGGAGTGAGGTTACTACTGAGCGGACGGACTCCATCCGAAAGGACTGTATCAATAGATACTTGTTCAGGGATCTTAGGTCCAAAATGGGCCTTGTGTTCCCGTTTGGTTTCTGAATCGTAAACAGGTTTAAGTAAAACCCTGTGCCCCTTTCGAATACAGGAACCTCTACAATCACTCCTTAATGCACTAGATGATGTAGTGCCTGAAGCAATACGTTTCTTTTTGGAGGATCCGAGAGAACGCTGGATCTTAAAAACCTCTGGGGGGGAACCCCCGCAACTCCAGCTTGTAATCGAGAGATACAATTGAGGTGACCCACTCGTCCTGAATTGTTGTTTTCCAAATGTCCGCAAAGTGCAGCAGCCTTCCTCCCACCCAATAGAGTGGGGGCGTCCCCTCAAAAGGAGAGTTTGGTGCTGGGTTTAGAAGAATTTTGGACCCAGGGCTTTTTCTGGCCCTGGCCTTTCGGCTTGCCCCTGGTCCTAGCGCCCTGTTGGCGGTGGAACCGCCTTGACGCTGAGACATTTGAGGAAGCAGTCCCTGAGGTTTTAAACGAGGGACGTCTGGTGCTTTTCTTCACAGGGAGTAGAGAACTCTTCCCTCTGGAAATCTTTTGGATACATTTGTCCAAATGATCACCAAATAAACGGTTCCCCATGAAAAGGGTAACCTGCAACTTTTTACAAGAAAGCTCGGCTGACCAGTTCTTAAGCCATAAAAGTCTGCACATATGTACAGACTAGAGAGCCAAACGAGAAACCTGCTGTATTGAATCCTTTAAGGTGTCAACAGCAAAACATATCGCTCGAGGAATATCTGTCTTACTTTCAGGCAGATCATCCTCCTGGCTAGGCCTATCAGGCCGTTTGACCTCATCCTTTACGGACTGGGAAATACCAATTCCTGCAACAGCTGGCTGAATAGCTGAACTGGCCAAAGACAAGGAAGCCTTTTTTCTTGTCAACAGGGTCTTTCAAGCCCTGTGCATTATCTACCGGACAAGTTAAGTTCTTGTTTAAGGAAGAGACTGCTGCATCTACGGCTGGCATGCTCCATTTTTTAACGAACTTTTCATCCATGGGATATAAAAGGGAAAACCTTTTAGGAGGAACGAAAATTCTGTCAGGATGTTCCCAATCGGCATACACCACCTGTTCCAACAGGCGGTATAGGGTGAAAGCCTGTGCGGCCTAAAAGGTCTCAGGGATCCCAAAGAGGACCAGAGCGGCTCAGTCACCTCTTTGAGAGGCAACTTAAAAAAGGCAGAACAAACCATTTCGGTCAAAGGCAGGATCAAAAGCCTCTGCGACTGAGAGGCAGACATCAACTGGATCTCTTCTTGTCCAGATTGCTCGGAAGCAGACTTATCCGCCAGGCACTCCACTGAATCCTGAGCTTTTAGCTCTTCCCCATCATCAACCCAATTCTGCTCCAGACTAGGAGGCTCCAAGGAGGGGGATCTGTCACGCTTCTTGCCATCCTGCGGGATGGAGGCAATCATGTCAGCAATCCTGTGCTCTAACCCAGCTAGGGCAGGGGACAGTTCATCCTTGGTGATAAAGGGTGAAGCAGCAGCGTTGACTGTAGGCACAATAGCTCAGATTGCCTGGAAGCCTCTGGTCCTTCATGGGATACAACACTAGGGATACGACTAGGTTCGTCAGGAACTACTGACGACATAGGTGTGCCCTTCCCTGTAGTGTTAGTCCCGCTCCTCTTTTTTGAAGACATTTACTAGCCATAAAAAGAGAGTACTCAGAAGGGAGACCCTTTAATAGGGCTCACCAAGCCCCTCTGTAACAATCCTTCTAAGCACCTTTAGCCTGCCAAGCAACACTTGGTGACTAACGTGACCCGGGCAAGGAAAAAGGAATCGCTGCAAGTGTCTGTTCAGAGCCTGCTCTGTGTCCCACAGCTGCCTTTTGGAAGCACCGCATGCTTGGCCTACACAGCTTAAATAAGCTGGGTGTGCGCCAGAACGTTCTGTGCATGCGCACGCTTGGCGAACGGGCATGGCTGTATTCGCGTACGACGTGAATCCTCGCTACTGCGCATGTGCGGTGAAGATGCGTGCGCCACAACTGACAAACAAACAACTGCTAAATCCAGCGGCGCTTTAGCAAATGCACGTGCGCCAAGGCCACCAAACAACAACTGCTGAGCACAGTGGCGCTTTTCCGAATGCACATGCACCATAGCCACCAAATAACTGCTGAGCATAGCGACACTCTTGCGAACGCACATGCACCATCGTGCGCCATCATACAGGTAAAAAACAGCCAGACACAAGCAAAAAAAGTATACTTTGCAAACACCCACAGCTATCCCAA
Organism: Aquarana catesbeiana; assembly: GCF_042186555.1. Lineage (NCBI taxonomy): Eukaryota > Metazoa > Chordata > Amphibia > Anura > Ranidae > Aquarana > Aquarana catesbeiana. Next base: position 423,615,920 of record NC_133327.1, on the reverse strand, counting down.
AACTCCCCTGTATGGTCACCGCACACAGGTGTCCAGCCTTTAGCTAGCTTGACTGATTGTTACAATCACTGGGACACCCCAAAATAATAAATAAAAGGTTTTCACTTACCCGTCCTGGCACAGGAACACTTGGAAATCTTCACCCTTCCCTGGCGGGTTCCTGTCACTTGAGGACCTTCAAGGACTGGGTACCCTTTTCATTTTTAGGGTCCACTCCCTTGGACCTGTACAGCACCCTGCAGGAATGCCTTAGCGCTGTAGTGTCCAGGTTTCCACTTTGCAGGGTCCAGCGGCCGGAGACTGCATTACAGGCAAAACCTTGCAGGATCTTGAGTCTTCTTTTTGAGGCTCAGGTACCATTTATCTAAGCATATAAAGCCTGTGTCAAATGGATCTGATCGGTCAATCCCTTGATTCATTTAAGAACTGTTTGTGGGACTAGAGACCTGGAGCTCAGAGAGCTCAAACAAACCGTGCCATCCACCTTGCAGACACTGGTAAAAAAACTGAAGTGCTTCCTGTGTGGGAGGGGTTTAATAGGGGATCACTTCCTGTCTAAAGACCTTTGGTCTACCAGTGTCCATTCACCTGGAGATGGGAGTATAACCCAGCAGGTAATGAATATTAGCCTGACTCTGTGTCCCATGATGTATGAAAAATAAATGTTGTTTTACATGGCTGAAAATCAAAATGTGTACATCTTACCATTTCTGCACTAGAACACTTACTCTGTAGTAAATGTAAGTGTTGGGAATTCCCATCTGCAACAACTGCAATACTCTGTGCTGTGCGTCCATCCAAAGCTTTCTCCACACAAAAGATTAAACTTTCAAGAGTCATCCCATTGAAGTCATAAACTACAGGAACCACACTGGGTTTCACGCTACTGAGAATAACCTACAAAGGCAAAAGGGTATACATCTAGTGGTAATGCTAGCAACTCAAGTTTTGTGTAATAGTGATGTCAGATAAACAACCTCATATGCCAATATGTGGGATGATATCAACAGAAGGTGAAGAGGACCTGAGGTGCCCCTCTGTGCTGACTGACTCTGGAGACTGCTGCATTTCTTTGTGGTTGTAGAAGGGTAGGTGTTGCATCCAGCTACATTATGCCTAAAAAAAAAGAAAAGCAAAAAAAAAGAAAAAAAGTGTAACCTATAGCAGGGATCAACAGTCTAGGAAGATGCTTCCAAATCAAAGGATATTATACAGTACCCACAGGCAAAAACAACTATATTGCATACTTTACAGAACAACCTATTTGGATGATTTCATTTACCAGTATCTAATCGTGTTTTCAAAATCCACAGTGCTGCAACTGATCATCAATGCAGGAAGGGGTTATGGGGGAGTTAACAGCTTTGCCACTGTCCATTAATGAAGGTGGTGGGATGCACCATCTGCTGAGCACCAGTGCAGAATGGCAGGGGGACGCTGGGTGCTGGGATGCTCTTTGTGCTCCTGCAGCTGGCACTATGGTGAAGCAGAGTGGCTGTCAGGAGTCAGCAGCTTGGATGACCTGACATATGTAGCTACATACGGAAACCGGAACCAAGTAATGTATTAAGAAGTACATTTATTAACAGCAAGCAAAAAGATATGCACACACCAGCAAATAGCGAACATTTGATATCATCCGGCTATCCCCTACTCTTGCTACTTTCAGGCGATCCCTGAAAACTCATCTCTTCAGGAAAGCCTATCACGTCTCCTACCACTTCCAACAGCTCATTCCCCACAGTTACAACCTTTTGTACCACCTGCCCCACCTTATTAGATTGTAAGCTCTTCTGAGCAGGGCCCTCTTAATCCTCTTGTATTTTATTGTATTATAACTGTATTGTCTCCCTTTTATATTGTAAAGCGCTGCGTAAACTGTTGGCGCTTTATAAATCCTGTATAATAATATTAATAAACAACACGTGACCTACAACCAAAAATTCCTAATTAACAGAAACCTAGCAAACTAACAATATACAATATGCACTGTACAAATATGTACAATATGGGAAACAAGGATAACAGGGGCAATGCAAGAAAAAGTAAGAATCAGGTCTGGGTACAGGAACAAGGCGAGCAGAAGTAAGGGAACAGGATGCAAGGATAGTTTAGAAGCAGGATGGATCTGGCAGCAAGCAAGGCAATCAAAACACTGACACAAACTGCAATAGCAGAGGTGGGACTTAAGTATCCTCCCAGCATGGGGACGGGTGCCACCAGCAGGTGAACCAGTTCCTGACAGTGGCAATGGGATGCCAGGTGCTGGGACACGCTCTACTTTTCTGTACCCAGCACTATATTGAAGCCAATACTATCAGACAGAGTCAGATGGCTCTGCTTCTTTAAACTCCCCCTCTCAATACATTTGTAGAAGGCAGGCTCTGTGAAATGTGTCACAAAGCTGTGCCTATGCACAGTGCATAGTGAATACGTGTCACAGAATTCAAGGAAGTAAATGTTTGGAGATCTTCACAAAGTAAACTTCAAGATCGTTCAGATTAATGGAAATAGGTTAGAAATAAGTGAAACAGAATGTGAAAATGAAAAAATTATTTAAAATTTTGACCACAGATTCACGTCAATTTCATTCTTTACTCTGCTAAAGTTTTGTTTTTCTGGTTTTGTGCAAAAATTCTTAAAATTAAACAGCAAAGGTTAAAAATTTTTCATAATTATTAAAATAAAATGAGTGAAATAAATGATAGGTTTCTGAGTACTGACATACTATGTTATTCAGATCTAGCTGATTGTGTTAACCTCTACTACTGACTACAGTTGCTGTATCAGAGAGGCAGGTCTACATTATCACATCAAAGAAATATACTTGTGATGCTAATGGAAGCTTTAGAAACCACTTCAAACTCAACACTATTTATAGTAGTTTTGCCCTTTCAGTGTTTGCTAAATTTTCGATTTCTGTTTTCATAGGATTATTAGACCACAGATCAGCTGGACTGTCACTAAGCTCTTTCCAGGCTAAATAAGCAGCTTTACAGACGCTTTAACATGTACACTACACACCCATTACTGGAACTTAAGGGAAAATGTGCATATTGTACAAGCATAAATATGCATAGGGGGCTTTCTTTGTATTGGTCAGAATAAAATAAAAACTTGTTTTCATCTTTTTAGTCAGGTAAATATGAATTATCGCATAGTAAATATGTTGCATCCTCCATTTAACCCAGCAAGTGGAGCTTTAGACTTCATTTGCATATTTTCCAGTTTTTCTCATTTGTCTTAGGAAGCCTGTTATCTACAGAGTTCAAGAGCTGAAAGTAAAAATATATATGCACAAATGCATCAGACCAGTGACCCATCCCGCTATACTGAATGTTTTCATCTGAGGTTTAGGTGAGGTACGAGATGGCAGTCTCTTTTGTAAACCTATAAGGGTCTGTTTACAAAGCTATAACTGTGACTTTTACCAAACATTTTCTGGTGGAGAATCATTCACTGTCATTTAAAACTCATGGACCTGGAGGATTCACCTGCAGTTTGTCAAAAGTCTGATTCTCTGCTTTATAAATATGGCCCATAGTTTTGTAGAGCTTAGGGTTTGATAAAGCCTCCATTCCTAGGTTCACCTCTTATCTGTTAACCTATTTTTTACAGATCTTTAAAAATGCAAGTTGACTGATGCTCTGGGCTCCCTATTAGGGATGGGCCAAACGGACCCCTGTTTGGTTCGCACCAGAACTTTCGCAACACGCGAAAGTTCGGACCCGAATAACGAACCCCATTAAATTCAATGGGACCCAAAAGTCAAAAATCAAAAGTGCCCATTTTGATGGCTTATATGCAAGAAATTGGGCATACAATGGTTATAGGGGTCCGGGCCCTGCCCTGGGGGACATGTATCAATAAAAAAAGTTTGTAAAAATTTTTTTTTTTTTAAATGAGCAGTGCTTTTTTTTTTATTTTTAAAGCGAAAGCATACAAATAAAAAAAAAAACCTTCAAATATAGTGCCTGTGGGGTCCCCTTAGTCTATCTGTAAAGTGGCAGATCTGTACCATGTCTAGAATCTGCTGCAGCGATAATTGCATTTATAAAGCCAAAAAAAAAGACACTTTCCCTGCAAGCTGCCTTTATTTTGCTCAGCAACAGCTGGGGAGCCAGTGTGTATGATGAGGCCACGATGTAGTGCACTGGGAACAAGATTAGAGATTTTTTTGGATACATTCTGGAGTCACTTTGACTTTGGATAGAAGTAACAGGTGCATAAAAATTTGTCTTAGGGTTACACCCAATAGTCAAACAGGTGCAGAAAAATTGGTCTTTGGGTGTTGGTGGCGCCTTCCCACCATAACCCTATAGAGGTACTCTTGATGGAAGCAAGAATTGGTCTTGCAGGAAAAAATTGCAATAATATGAACCTGTAAACTTGCAGTAAAGCACAAAACTATATGGCGTTAAACTGGCAGTAACGCACACAGAAGTAAATGGTGTTAAACTGGCAGTAACGCAATCAAATAGACAGTGTTCAACCGTCACTACACTGACGCTATCTGAACTGTCTCTACTCTAGATATACACTAATGTCAAGATTACTGACACGGTCTCACTACACTACAGTGAAACTATCTGAGCTTTCTCTACTCTAGCGGCACACTATGCAAAGCTGAATGATGATCCTCCTCACTACACTTACACCATCCCTAGACTGACACTAAACTAATATTATACACTGACAATTGAAGCAAAATAGCACAGTATAGCACACTAAGTAACTAACAGGCACTGAACAGATCCCGGTTATATCTTTCTCCATGCCAAAATCACACTGAAAATCACTGCTACTGAAAAAATACTTTGATACTGTGGGGCGGTAATGAGCCATGATTGGATAAAGTCATGATGACATGGTCCAATCATGGCTCTGACAGTGCTCTGTGCCCTGATTGGATGAAGCTTTCACTGCTTCAGCTAATCAGGGCTTGCAATGCACTGTTCAGCGTCGCAATGCATTGTGGTCGGTTCGGGGGGCCGAACAAACGGTCGAACGACCCGTTTGTTCGGATGTTTGCAGAACGCCTGAACAACGAAAGTTCTTATGCGGTTCGGGCCAAACCGTTCTCCCATCCCTACTCCTCATCACTCGCTTTCTCTGTTGTGAAAAGACCGACTGCTGACAGAACATTAAAAAGGTACAAGAACGCACTAGGTGACATCCCTGTTTGTCAGACAGAGTCATGCAGACATTAGACTCCTGGTATTTGATGAGCACAATAGTGACACTCATTTGCAAATTCTAACAGCGCTTCAATAATGTTTATGGCAAGGATTGTATTTCCTTTGTGGATATTTTGGTCATACATGTTGTTTCTTTGTTGATGAGGGATTTATGTGTAAAGCCATCAAACCGTAACTAATTTCTGACTTTTGATTTTTCATCCCCCCCTCGACCTTTGGGTCCAGTAGTAAATACCAGTTTATCAGATTAGACAGGATTGCTAATGCCTCAAACTGCATTGATATCAGGAGGCAAGAAACGAAAATGAAATTTAATGCCAGGGGTTATCTTTTGCTACTCTTGGAAGAGGTTCAATCTAGATCTGTTTCAAATGATGAGTCACATATTGCTGTAAAGAAAAAGAGGCTTCAATTTGTGTGTTGGTATCGTGGCTTTTCTGTATGTGTTTTTTCTGGCATATTCTACATACAGTAAACCCTGATAGTGAAGAAATCCAGAGCATGAACTTTAACGGAACCACATGATTCGTGGTAGGATCAACCCAAGTTGTAAGGTCATTCAGAAATCTTTGAGATCATTTGTTAAGAGTGTGCTAATGTCACTAATAGGGATGAGCTTCGAGTTCGAGTCGAACTCATGTTCTACTCGAACATTGGCTGTTCGCAAGTTCGCCGAACAGCGAACAATTTGGGGTGTTCGCGGCAAATTCGAATGCCGCGGAACACCCTTTAAAAGTCTATGGGAGAAATCAAAAGTGCTAATTTTAAAGGCTTATATGCAAGTTATTGTCATAAAAAGTGTTTGGGGACCTGGGTCCTGCCCCAGGGGACATGGATCAATGCAAAAAAAAGTTTTAAAAACGGACGTTTTTTCAGGAGCAGTGATTTTATTAATGCTTAAAGTCAAACAATAAAAGTGTAATATCCCTTTAAATTTCGTACCTGGGGGGTGTCTATAGTATGCCTGTAAAGGGGCGCATGTTTCCCGTGTTTAGAACAGTCTGACAGCAAAATGACATTTTGAAGGAAAAAACTCATTTAAAACTACCGCGGCTATTGCATTGCCGACAATACACATAGAAGTTCATTGATAAAAACGGCATGGGAATTCCCCACAGGGCAACCCCGAACCAAAATTAAAAAAAAAAAAATGATGTGGGGGTCCCCCTAAATTCCATACAAGGCCCTTCGGGTCTGGTATGGATATTAAGGGGAACCCCAGCCAAAATTTAAAAAAAAAATTGACGTGGGGTTCCCCCTAAATTCCATACCAGACCCTTCAGGTCTGGTATGGATTTTAAGGGGAACCCCGCGCCAAAAAAAAAAAAAAAAAACGGCGTGGGGTCCCCCTAAAAATCCATACCAGACCCTTATCCGAGCACGCAACCTGGCAGGCCGCAGGAAAAGAGGGGGGGACGAGAGTGCGGCCCCCCCCCCCTCCTGAACCGTACCAGGCCACATGCCCTCAACATTGGGAGGGTGCTTTGGGGTAGCCCCCCAAAGCACCTTGTCCCCATGTTGATGAAGACAAGGGCCTCATCCCCACAACCGTGGCCGGTGGTTGTGGGGGTCTGCGGGCGGGGGGCTTATCGGAATCTGGAAGCCCCCTTTACCAAGGGGACCCCCAGATCCCGGCCCCCCCCCTGTGTGAAATGGTAAGGGGTTACTTACCCCTACCATTTCACTAAAAAACTGTCAAAAATGTTAAAAATGACAAGAGACAGTTTTTGACAATTCCTTTATTTAAATGCTTCTTCTTTCTTCCTTCATCTTCTTCTTCTTCTGGTTCTTCTGGCTCTTCTGGTTCTTCCTCCGGCGTTCTCGTCCAGCATCTCCTCCGCGGCGTCTTCTATCTTCTTCTCCTCGGGCCGCTCCGCACCCATGGCATGAGGGGGGAGGCTCCCGCTCTTCTCTTCATCTTCTTCTTCATCTTCATCTTCTTCTTCATCTTCTTCTTCTTCTTCTTCTTCTCTTCTTCATCTCTTCTTCCTTCTTCATTTCTTCTGCGGGCCGCTCCGCATCCATGCATGGAGGGAGGCTCCCGCTGTGTGACGGCGTCTCTTCGTCTGACGGTTCTTAAATAACGGGGGGCGGGGCCATCCGGTGACCCCGCCCCCCCTCTGACGCACGGTGAATTGACGGGACTTCCCTGTGACGTCACGGGGAATGCCACAGGGAAGTCCCGTCATTGTCCCGTGCGTCAGAGGGGGGCGGGGTCACCGGGTGGCCCCGCCCCCCGTTATTTAAGAACCGTCAGACGAAGAGACGCCGTCACACAGCGGGAGCCTCCCTCCATGCATGGATGCGGAGCGGCCCGCAGAAGAAATGAAGAAGGAAGAAGAGATGAAGAAGAGAAGAAGAAGAAGAAGAAGAAGATGAAGAAGAAGATGAAGATGAAGAAGAAGATGAAGAGAAGAGCGGGAGCCTCCCCCCTCATGCCATGGGTGCGGAGCGGCCCGAGGAGAAGAAGATAGAAGACGCCGCGGAGGAGATGCTGGACGAGAACGCCGGAGGAAGAACCAGAAGAGCCAGAAGAACCAGAAGAAGAAGAAGATGAAGGAAGAAAGAAGAAGCATTTAAATAAAGGAATTGTCAAAAACTGTCTCTTGTCATTTTTAACATTTTTGACAGTTTTTTAGTGAAATGGTAGGGGTAAGTAACCCCTTACCATTTCACACAGGGGGGGGGCCGGGATCTGGGGGTCCCCTTGGTAAAGGGGGCTTCCAGATTCCGATAAGCCCCCCGCCCGCAGACCCCCACAACCACCGGCCACGGTTGTGAGGATGAGGCCCTTGTCTTCATCAACATGGGGACAAGGTGCTTTGGGGGGCTACCCCAAAGCACCCTCCCAATGTTGAGGGCATGTGGCCTGGTACGGTTCAGGAGGGGGGGGGGGCCGCACTCTCGTCCCCCCCTCTTTTCCTGCGGCCTGCCAGGTTGCGTGCTCGGATAAGGGTCTGGTATGGATTTTTAGGGGGACCCCACGCCGTTTTTTTTTTTTTTTTTTGGCGCGGGGTTCCCCTTAAAATCCATACCAGACCTGAAGGGTCTGGTATGGAATTTAGGGGGAACCCCACGTCAATTTTTTTTTTAAATTTTGGCTGGGGTTCCCCTTAATATCCATACCAGACCTGAAGGGCCTTGTATGGAATTTAGGGGGACCCCCACATCATTTTTTTTTTTTTAATTTTGGTTCGGGGTTGCCCTGTGGGGAATTCCCATGCCGTTTTTATCAATGAACTTCTATGTGTATTGTCGGCAATGCAATAGCCGCGGTAGTTTTAAATGAGTTTTTTCCTTCAAAATGTCATTTTGCTGTCAGACTGTTCTAAACACGGGAAACATGCGCCCCTTTACAGGCATACTATAGACACCCCCCAGGTATGAAATTTAAAGGGATATTACACTTTTATTGTTTGACTTTAAGCATTTTTAAAATCACTGCTCCTGAAAAAACGGCCGTTTTTAAAACTTTTTTTTGCATTGATCCATGTCCCCTGGGGCAGGACCCAGGTCCCCAAACACTTTTATTGACAATAACTTGCATATTAGCCTTTAAAATTAGCACTTTTGATTATTCATGTTCGTGTCCCATAGACTTTAACGGTGTTCGCGTGTTCGAACGAATTTTTTTCCTGTTCGCATGTTCTGGTGCGAACCGAACAGGGGGGTGTTCGGCTCATCCCTAGTCACTAAGGGCAATGTCTTCTCCAATTATGGTAGTACAATGTACTATGTTGTTAAACTTCATCTCACATGTACCTAAGTGGACAGGGCAGATATTGGAACGGATTCCCCTGCTGGCTTTCTCCCTCCACAAGAGTCACAAGTCAATGCAGCCGTTTCTCCTGCTCAGCAGGATCCTGGGCCCCCCTTTGGAACTGATAGAGCCCGGGCCCAGTATAGGAGGGCTGGCTGTACTGCCTTATCAGCGGCCCTGATCACATGCATGTGTGGGTAAATGATCTGATCCAAAATAATTTGTTTACCTTTTGGGTAACGAGTCTATTGATTGTTCTACAAGCTTCTTTTCCAAAGCCAAGGTGAAGCTGGGTGTGTGGTTTTCTTCTTTTAAGAGCCAAGTTGTCAAGGGCTTTTCTGAGCCTGTATCTTTATCCTGAAACAAATGCAATCATATTAACTTCATAAAGGAATCCGGGAAAACAAAAAGGATAAATCATCATCATACGCATACTGTTATCAACGTTTACACCTATGTATCTTACATTGTCTACAACTGAGAGTGCTAGGGTTGAGAACCATTAAGAACTAGATAAAAAGTGGCATAGCCACAATTCTGGCTATGACTTTTAAAGTATATATCAAGCCAAAAAGATTTTGCCAAAATGTTTTAGAGTGGAGAAGAACTACAACCACAGTCTATTGCTCTCTGGAGCTGCATTACAAAAGATATACCCTTATTTCCTGTCCTGTTGACAATAGATTCACCAGACAGAAAGTGAGCGTAAATCTGCAACAATGACATAGAAAGACATAAAAAGTTTACAGGGGAATGCCTTCCCCTACTCTACTTAAGAAAAGCATTTTTATTTCTGTCTTTGAGGCTATTGTAGAGTTCCTCTCACTTCCTATCTGGTAATATGTCAGCAGGACAGGAATCAAGAGAAATTCTCTAATGGAGCCCTGGATAGGAGTAAAAACCTGACATGGGTTCCAAACTCTTTTTCTTTAAGTTTTTCTTAGTACAATAATATCTTCTTTGCATATTAAATTTCATTTTGGGAACTTTACAGATTTCCGAATAAACATATATTAAAAGACCAATATTTTCAAAGATTCACAATATATATTGTAAAAGCATGCCAGATAAAATGCTAACATTTCTTATTATATGTAAACTGTGATACACAATAAAACCATAAAAATCTTTTTTTTTCCCTTCTCATCTCACCTTAATTAAACACAGTGCTGCTTGCATTGAAGCCTGGTCAGTTAGACTCATAGACTGTGTTAAGCTTATTTTAGAGTTCACGGCTGATCTCCAAGCTCCACTCATCCAAGGTGGCCGGCTTTTCAAGAGCTCTTCTAAAAAACAAAAAACAGACCTCCATATTTAAATACTCCTGAGACAAGTAATTACTGAAGGGGGAAAAATGTTAACAGATACTGTAAGTTCACCTTTAGATCAATAATTAGTATGCTAGTGATTGATGTATAGAACCATGCCTTGTAACAAAAACTGTACTTCCAATACATGAGCCGTCAAGAATCAGAATAGTTTTTGCTAGCCTCAGCTTTCATAGACAACTTTATTACTGGAAGTTCACGCAATACTGGAGGAGATTGGAGAGATGCAGTTCGGTTCAAAAGGAATAATTGCTGGTCTCCTTAGTTTCTGTCCTCAGTGATTAACATTGGCTTATTATTTTATTGTTTTAAATGAGTTTAGGTTAGTTAGATAGGCAGAACTGTTTTAGTTATGAAGGGAGTGATTAGGTATTAGAACACTTGTCTGTTTTTCATTCCTGTCTGGAGCTGTTAGGGAGATTTGCCCCCTTCTGGTTGTCCCAATTACTGTTATCACCGAAAGTGAAAGAAAATCCTGAATTCTGTGTTGTCACCAGAACAGCAATAGAGGGAAAATCTTCCAATGTGGACACTAGTTCCTGGGATTCCCTCACTTTTGATTTCCTGTTTTGGATATGAGACAAGAAGTGAAGGGAAATCTCCCCAATGAGCAGAGGCCAATAAACTTTCAGATGATAAAACCCTCCCTTACTCTAGTCAAAATAAAGAAAAAAATGGCTTTAGCTCTAATTTAATAATCTGCTGTCCTTACGATAGTGGAAATGTGCCTTTTATAATGGAAGTACCAGCTCCCTACACCTAAAAATGGCTGCAAGATAAAACCGTGCAAAAAAAAAAAAAAAAAATCAAGCAATCAAGGGAACACCATTTTTTTTTTTTTAATTAAATATGGGGGGGGGGGGGGGGGGCAAGATGTTATGACAACAGAATAAACAGAATCTCCAAAACTCCCACACAGTGTGGTAGCATGGCTCTAAAGCCTGGTACACACTGAGGATTTTGCAAGAAGGTGTCTGTACTGCCTCCCCGGCCAGAACACACCAGTCAGTGCTCGCAGCCAGAGCGTTGATCGGATGCCGATCGGCATCTGTTTTTCCAGCATGCCTGTTCAATAGAACTCAGACGATTGCCCAGATTCTGTCGGACAGGCTGCTTTACACACGGACCAAAGGTCGGCCAGTTTCTGTTGAACCAACCGATACCGGACGATATGCGGCCTGTGTGTACCAAGCTTAAGTCCTAACCCATTATTCCCCTATTGGACCATCACTATTAGGAATATGTGGGGCAGGAAAGGGCAGGCAAGCTTTGGCACATCAGGGAATGTTTGAAGGTCCTGCGATTCAGCCATGATAGAAGGTTCAGGAGGCTTCTGCAGGTATGCACTCCATACCTGCAGTAGTTTGCCCCACTACTCCAGTGATAGTATTTACCAAGTTTTAAAGTGTATTGTAATATGTAGAAATATAAAGTAAATAGTTTAACCACTTGACCACTGGGCACTTAAACCCCCTTAATAACCAGACCAATTTTCAGCTTTCGGTGCTCTCACACTTTGAATGACAATTACTCAGTCATACAACACTGTACCCAAATGAATTTTTTTTCCTTTTTTTCACACAAATAGAGCTTTCTTTTGGTGGTATTTAATCACCGCTGGGTTCTTTATTTTTTGCGCTATAAAAGAAAAAAGACAGAAAATTCTGTAAAAAAATGCATTTTTCTTCGTTTCTGTTATAAAATTTTGCAAATTAGTAATTTTTTCTTCATATATTTTGGCCAAAATGTATACCGCTACATATCTTTGGTAAAAATAACCCAAATCGGTGTATATTATTTGGTCTTTGTGAAAGTTATAGAGTCCACAAGCTATGGTGCCAATCTCTGAAAATTGATCACACCTGAAGTACTGACGGCCTATCTCATTTCTTGAGACCCTAACATGCCAGAAAAGTACAAATACCCCCCAAATGACCCCTTTTTGGAAAGAAGACATTCCAAGGTATTTAGAAAGATGCATGATGAGTTTTTTGAAGTTGTCATTTTTTCCCACAATTCTTTGCAAAATCAAGATTTTTTTTTTCTTTTTTTTTTTTTTTTCACAAAATTGTCATATTAGCAGGTTATTTCTCACACACAGCATATGCATACCACAAATTACACCCCAAAACACATTCTGCTATTACTCCCAAGTACGGCGATACCAGGTGTGAGACTTTTACACAGCGTGGCCACATACAGAGGCCCAACATGCAAGGAGCACCTTCAGGCGTTCTGGAGCACCCAGGCCAATTCTGACATTTCTCTCCTACATGTAAAAATCATAATTTATTTGCTAGAAAATTACATAGAACCCCAAAACATTATATATATTTTTTTAGCAAAGACCCTAGAGAATACAATGGCGGTCGTTGCAACTTTTTATCTTGCACGGTATTTGCGCAGCAATTTTTCGAACACGTTTTGTTTGAAAAAAAAAAACAGTTTTGTGCTTTCAAAAAAAACAAAACAGTAAAGTTAGCCCAATGTTTTTACATAATGTGAATAATGAAGTTATGCCGAGTAAATAGATACCTAACATGTCACCCTTCAAAATTGCACACGCTCGTGGAATGGCGCCAAACTTCGCTACTTAAAAATCCCCATAGGAGACGCTTTAAAAAATTTTACTGGTTACATGTTGTGAGTTACAGAGGAGGTTTAGGGCCAAAATTATTGCTCTCGCTCTACCGATCGCAGCGATACCTCACATGTGTGGTTTGAACACCATTTTCATATGTGGGCGCAACTTACGTATGCGTTCGCTTCTGTCTGCGAGCACACAGGGAAATTTTTTTTTTTTTTATTGTTCATTTTACTTTATTTATTTTAGTTTGAGGCTTTTTTCCAAAAAATAAATTTTTTTGATCACTTTTATTTCTATTACAAGGAATGTAAACATCCCCTGTAATAGGAATATGGCATGACAGGTCCTCTTTACAATGAGATATGGGGTCAATAAGACCTCACATCTCACCTCTAGGCTGGGAAGCCTGAAATAAAAAAATTAAAAAATGATCCTGGCTTCGATCGTAGCGGTGAGTCGGTAGAAGCACCTGAGGGCGGCGAGAGGGGGGGGCGTCTCGCCTCCCGTAAGAATGATCAAGCAGTGGAACAGCCACTATGATCGTTCTTATGATGTAGGGAATCGCCGGCTGAAAAAGATGATATCTGAATGATGCCTGTAGCTGCACCCATCATTCAGATATCCCCGCACAAAGTCAAGGACGTCGTATGACGGCCGGCGGGCAGGAAGTGGTTAAAACCCCTTTTTTTTTTTAACACAAAGTTGTCCATTTATACAATATTTCTAACACATAGCATGTACACATACCAAAAATGACACCCCAAAATAGATTCTTCTGCTCCTCCTGAGTACGGCGATACCTCATGTGTGAGACTTCCACAGCCTGGCCACATACAGAGGCCGAGCACGGCCGAGCATGGCAGAGTATGGCTGGGTATCCAGAGTATGGCGGGGTATGGCGGAGTATGGCGGGGTATGGCGGAGTATGGCGGGGTATGGCGGAGTATGGCGGGGCATGGCAGGGCATGGCGGAGTATGGCGGGGTATGGCGGAGCATGGCGGGGTATGGCGGAGTATGGCGGGGTATGGGGGAGTATGGGGGAGTATGGCGGGTTATGGCGGAGTATGGCGGGGCATGGCGGGGTATGGCGGAGTATGGCGGGGTATGGCGGAGTATGGCGGGGTATGGGGGAGTATGGGGGAGTATGGCGGGTTATGGCGGAGTATGGCGGGGCATGGCGGAGTATTGCACAGGGTTGCACAGGATCATTGCAGAGTATTGCACAGGGTTGCACAGGATCATTGCAGAGTATTGCACAGGGTTGCAGAGTATTGCACAGGGTTGCAGAGTATTGCACAGGGTTGCACAGGATCATTGCAGAGTATTGCACAGGATCATTGCAGAGTATTGCACAGGGTTGCAGAGTATTGCACAGGGTTGCAGAGTATTGCACAGGGTTGCACAGGATCATTGCATAGTATTGCACAGGGTCATTGCAGAGTATTGCACAGGGTCATTGCAGAGCATGGGGGGGATGGCTGAGCATGGATGGATGGATGTGACTACATGTCACTGAGCTGCGCTGTGGGCACTACACATCCAGCCCACAGCGCGGCTCCCATCCGATCTCTCCCCCTCTGTACCGATCGGTACAGAGAGGGGAGGGAGGAACCGGCGTCATGACATGACGCCGGTTTGTTTACATGTGATCGCTCCGTCATTTGACGGAGCGATCACATGGTAAACGGCCGCGATCAGCGGCCGTTTGCCGTGATCCGTGAATGGGCTGGGTCCTCTGGACCCGGCGGTCACGGATGTTCCCGTGTGCGCGCCCCAGGGGGCGCGCGGGAGCAGTTTTCTGGAATCACGTCATATGACGTGATCCCAGAGTTATCCAGCCGCCCTGCAGCCATCATTTGTCTATGGGGCGGTTGGCAAGTGGTTAAAGAAAGTATTAATTTTTAACATATTTCTCGAGGCAGGCATTGTGACACCATATTACAGTTTACTATAAGATGGTCTTACTAACTAGTTGTTTCTGTGGCTAGAAGCCAATTCTGACTATACACTAGGAAATGTGACATTTTTAAATCACTTTCAGCAAGTTTTGATTGCAAAAATTACCTAATGGAACAAGCTAAACCAAGTGTTGGTGGCATGTTGCCTTAAAGTGGTTCTAAAGGCAGAAGTTTTTTTACCCTAATGCATTCTCTGCATTAAAGTAAAAAAAAACTTCCACTGTCTGAGCCTCCTCCACCTTCTTAACAATTACCGGACACCACTCTCAATCTAGTACTGTACGACCGCCCTGCTCTGCTCTCTTCTTGCATTTATGGGCTTTACATTTTGTCTTGTTACAACTAAAAACATAAATGTATTTTATTGGAATTTTAAGAGATAGACCAACACAAAGTGGCACATAATTGTGAAGTGGAAGGAAAATGATAAGTGGTTTTCAACATTTTTTACAAATGAGTATCTGAAAAGTGTGGCGTGCATTTGTATTCAGCCCCTTTTACTCTGATACCCCCAACTAAAATCTAGTGGAACCAATTGTTTTCAGAAGTCACTGAATTAGTAAATAGAATCCACCTGTGTGTAATTTACTCTCAGTATAAATACAGCTGTTCTGTGAAGCCCTCAGAGGTTTGTTAGAAAACCTTAGTGAACAAACAGTATTATGAAGGCCAAGGAACACACCAGACAGGTCAGGGATAAAGTTGTGGAAAAGTTTAAAAACAGGGTTAGGTTATAAAAAAATATCCCAAGCTTTGAACATCTCACAGAGCACTGCTCAATCCATCACCCAGAAATGGAAACAGTATGGCACAGCTGCAAACCTACCTAGACATGGCCGTCCACCTAAACTAACAGGCTGAGCAAGGATAGCATTAATCAGAGAAGCAGCCAAGAAGCCCATGGTGACTCTGAAGAAGCTGCAGAGATCCACAGCTCAGGTGGGAGAATCTGTCCAGATGACAACTATTAGTCAATGACTCCACAAATCTGGCTTTTATGGAAGAGTGGCAAGAGGAAAGCCATTGTTGAAAGAAAGCCATAAGAAGTCCTGTTTGTAGTTTTCGAAAAGCATTGGGGGGGACACAGCAAACATGTGGTGCTCTTCTAGCCTAAAAGCAAAACGCTATGTGTGGTGAAAAACTAACACTGCACATCACCCTGAACGCACCATCAACGCCGTGAAATATGGTGTTGGCAGCATCATGTTGTGGGGATGCTTTTCTTCAGCAGGGACAGGGAAGCTGGTCAGAGTTGATGGGAAGATGGATGGAGCCAAATACAGGGCAAATTTAGAAGAAAGCCTGTTAGAGTCTGCAAAAGACTTGAGACTGGGATGGAGGTTCATCTTCCAGCAGGCCAACAACCCTAAACATACAGCCAGAGCTTCAATGGAATGGTTTAGATCAGGGATATGCAATTAGCGGACCTCCAGCTGTTGCAGAACTGCAAGTCCCATGAGGCATAGCAAGACTGACAGCCACAAGCATAACACCCAGAGGCAGAGGCATGATGGGACTTGTAGTTTTGCAACAGCTGGAGGTCCGCTAATTGCATATCCCTGGTTTAGATCAAAGCATATTCAGGTTTTACAATGGCCCGGTCAAAGTCCAGACCTAAGTCCAATTGAGAATCTGTGGCAAGACTTCGAAAATTGCTGTTCACAGATGCTCTCCATCCAATCTGACAGAGCTTGAGCGATTTTGAAAAGAAGAATGGGCACAAATTTCCCTCTCTAGATGTGCAAAGCTGGTAGAGACATACCCAAAAAGTATTGACTCTTTGGGTGGGGGGGCTGAATACAAATGCACGCCACACTTTTCAGACATTCAGAATAATTTTGAAAACCGATTATCATTTTCTTTCTACTTCGCAATTATGTGACACTTTATGTTGGTCTATCACATACAATCCCAATAAAATATATTTACGTTTTTGGTTGTAACATGATAAAAAGTGGAAAGTTTTAAGGGGTATGAATACTTTATCAAGGCACTGTATATCTAAGCCATTTAAAATAGAATCTGAGTCGTACTATTATTTTGTTTTTAGCAACCCTGTAATGATACCAGGTCCTTGTGAGGCAAAACAGTCAAAAAGAAAAAAAGATAAATAAACATTTTATTTACATCCCATTAATAAATATACAAATACAGATTTTGTCATATGGATGGGTGGCTATTGCACAGTAACTCTTTTGCCACATGGGTGGACTTTTCAGCATCAAAGGTCCGACGGTCTTTCAACAAAGTTACCACTGGCTTTCAACTGACTTTCTAACGAACGGACTTGCCTACACACGATCACACCAAAGTCCGATGGATTTGTACGTAATGCGGTACCACCGGACTAAAATAAGGAAGTTCATAGCCAGTAGCCAATAGCTGCCCTAGCGTCGGTTATCGTCCGTCGGACTAGCATACAGCCGAGCGGAATTCTCGATAGGAACTGGGTCCGGCGGAGTTCCTTCGGAAGGATTTGAAACATGTTCCAAATCTAAAGTCCGTCTGATTTTCGAAAGAAAAAGTCCACTGAAGGTCTGATGAAGCCCACACACGGTCGGATTGTCCGACGGATTCATTCCGTCGGACCAGTCCAGTCGAAAAGTCCGCCCGTGTGTACACGGCATTTTGCTATGTACATAATCGATGTTAAATATTTTCCTAAATTTGGATAGGCTGGTAGATGCATCACTGGCAGCAAAGGGTGGCATCTATATGCCCATTTTCTCTGGCCTTGCTTTAGTGCTAAGACTTCCTGTAGCCTTCCTCTGACTCAGTTGATATTTAGATATGGTACACATGCAAGAAAAGGGAAGAATTCAGTGAATACCACAGAGATTTTCCAGTTTAGCACCAACTTATATTGTGTATATACTTTTATTATCACTACCAGTGTCTACAGTGGAGTTTAAAATGTAAAGCCAAAAATGTGTTCTAATACAATATAGATAAGATATATTCTAATATAGCTATAATGTTTAAATATTTTTTGATCAACTTTGATCATCCTATACTAGGACCCACACCAGCAGAAACTTGCCATGTACCTATTTATAGCTGCCAAACAATAATAGCCAGAGCATGGAAGAAACCTACTGTACCCCTTTTAGGCAGTCATGGCCCACATGAACACATTATTAATGAAAAATTGACTAGCATACTCATAGGTACACAACCTAAATTTTGAAAAAATGTGGGAGCCTTGGCTTAACTATGCTTTACCTATCCTGATTTTTTGGAGCCAGAGCTATTTTTAACCACTTACCAACCGGCCCATAGCCGAATGACGGCTGCAGGGTAGTTGGATAACTCTGGGAGGGCGTACTATGACCTCCTCCCGGAGAAACGGTCCCGCGCGCCCCCCCGGGCGCGCACACGGGAACATCCGTGTTCGCCGGGTTCACGGGACCCGGCGCAACATGGATCGCGGTAAAGGGCCAATGACAGCGGCCCTTTACCATCTGATCGCTCCGTCCAATAACGGAGCGATCACAAATGTCAACCTCCAGTGCCACACCAGTTCTACTACAGTGCACACCAGTGCCACCTGTGCCCATCAGTGCCACCTGTGCCTATCTGCGCCACTGCAGTACCACATCAGTGCCGCCAGTGCCCACCAGTGCCCACCAGTGCCACCTCTGTGCCACCAGAGCCACACCAGTGCAACCAGAGCCACACCAGTGCCACTACAGTGCACACCAGTGCCACCTGTGCCCATCAGTGCCACCTGTGCCCATCAGTGCCGCCTGTGCCCACCAGTGCCGCCTGTGCCACTTGTGCCCACCAGAGCCACCTCTGTGCCCACCAGAGCAACACCAGTGCCACCTGTGCCCATCAGTGCTCATCTGCGCCACATTAACCTCACCAGCTACCAGTATGGCAAAAAAATGACTTACGGCCGAGGAGGCCTACCAGCGTCTCAGCATGACCGATGAGAGCAGCGGGGAGCTCTCTGATTCTCTGTCCGATTCGGATTCTGCCTATGAACCCGTGACAAGCAGCGGGTCTGATACAGAATCAGAAGAGGAACGTGTGCCCGTGAAAAGAAGGCGTTTTGGCGTGGAGCAGCAGCCTACTACCACCTCGAGAGCAGTGCCGTCCACCTCGAGGGCAGTGCCGTCCACCTCGAGGGCAGTGCCGTCCACCTCAAGCGAAGAGCCACTGCAACAAAGGCCAGGCACCAGTAGGGTGTCATCTCAGCCCCAAAAGGGATAGAGGCCATGCCAGCCTACCCTATGCCCTTCAAAACCCCCTGTGGCTTCCCCCTAATTCCGGAGCAGCAAATATCCCCCCTTTTACTGCCCAGCCAGGTGTCCAGGTGAACACCTATGATTTTGTCATGCTTGATTTTTTTTATTTGATTTTCACCGAAGACTTACTATCGTCCATTGTGGCCCAGTGCAATCTCTATGCACAGCAGTACATAGTAAGCAACCCTGGCTCTAGTTATGCCCGTCCCTTTGAGTGGAGAGAGCTTACCATAGCGGAATTTAAAATTTTCTTAGGCCTAACTTTTACAATGGGTCTCACAAAAAAAACGAAATGTACTCATATTGGTCAGCTAACCCCATCCACCACATGCCACTCTTCTCTTCGATAATGCCAAGATCAAGATACCTTATGATTTTGCGCTTCCTCCACTACAATGACAACACCCAGTGCCCTCCCCGAAATGACCCAGCCTTTGACAAATTATTTAAAATTCGGCCACTCCTGAATTATTTCTCTGAAAAATTTTCCCAGCTATATACCCCCGACCAGAATATTTCTGTTGATGAGTCCCTTATAAAATTTACAGGCAGGCTTGGCATCAAACAGTTTATCCCCAGCAAAAGGGCCAGATATGGGGTTAAAATGTATAAACATTGCGACCGAGCCATGGGGTACATTTACGCCTTCCGGGTGTACGAAGGGAAGGACACCCAACTGCATCCCCCTGAATGTCCAGAATATATTGGAACCAGTGGCAAAGTTGTCTGGGAGCTTGTTTATCCACTCTTTGGAAAGGGGTACCACCTTTATGTGGATAATTTTTATACTAGCTTGCCCCTCTTCCGCAATCTTCACCGGAGGGACACCCCAGCATGTGGTACCGTAAGAACCAATAGAAAAGGTTTCCCGCAAAAACTGGTCATTGAAAGGCTACGCCGAGGGGATACGGTGTCTTTGCGGAACAAGGAGCTATTGGCTGTCAAGTGGAGGGACAGACGAAACGTCCACATGCTCACGACAATCCATAATGACACCTACGTGGAAGTCCCAAGAAGAAAAGTCCCAGTCCAGAAACCTGCTTGTGTTTATGATTATAATTTGTTTATGGGGGGAGTGGACTTCAACGATCAGATGATTGAACCCTACCTTCCCACAAGAAAATCCCGTCATTGGTATAAAAAAGTGTCCATTTATTTTTTCAGTTTGGCCATGTATAACACTTATGTTATTTACCAAAAATCTACTGAGACCCCCGTATCCTATCTGCAATACCAGGAACAAGTAATCTCCTCCCTTTTGTACTCTGAAAGCCCACCAGAAAATATTCGCTCTGATTCCGTGAGCAGACTCCACGAACGCCACTTTCCTGACAAAATCCCCCCCCCCCCCCGTGAAACAGGCCACAGACGTCAGAAGAAATGCCGGGTGTGCTCCAGAAGAGGAATTAGAAGAAACACCACGTATTATTGTCCCGATTGTCCTTCCCAACCAGGCCTCTGTATAGGTGAATGTTTCCGCCGTTACCATACTTCTCTACATTATTAGTGAAGTATGGTAAACGTAATTCTCATTTCCTGTAATTTTCCTCCACATCCCTTATGCCACTGCACTGAACCTGACTTACCTCAGCCTTGTCTGGAACCGACCCTGGCCTGTTATACAACCAAGCTTCTGCCTAACACTAAAACTGTACCTACCTCTGCCTTCCCCGGAACTGACCCTGGCCTGTTATACGACCAAGCTTCTGCCTAACGCTAAATTGTACCTACCTCTGCCTGCTCTGGAACTGACCCTGGACTGTTTGACCACGTTTTTTGCCTGCCTCTTGAACTGATCTTTTACCCTGCTATGTTAGTGGGAACACAGGGGTCTCACATATGTGAGGGGCTCCAGAAATGTTTTTCTGGATGAAGAAATCTAATTTTTTAGTTTTCTCATTCCCAGATTTAGGGTCTGGAGACTCGGAGGCATGTCCCTGCCTGCTGCCTGGATCAGGGCTCTCCTCCTGTGGACAACTGCACTACTAAAAACACAGGTAATCTTTTGTTTACCCTTTGCTCAGCAGAATGTATTTTAGGGTGTAATTCTTGGTATGTTCATGCTTGTGTTAGAAATATGAAGGGCCTTCAAAAATGTGATAGATTGTAAGGAAATTAGATGTGTAATTTATGCTCCTAGAACGCCTGAATGTGCTACTTCAATGTTGGGCCTCTGTATATGGCCAGGCTGTGTAAAAGTCTCACACGTGTGTCATGTGGTATCGCCATACTCAGGAGGAGTAGCAGAATATATTTTGGGGTGTCATTTTTGCTATGTGTTGGAAATATCTTAGAAATGGACAACTTTGTGTAAAAAAAATATACATTTTCATTTTTTTCCACATTTTCCAAAAACTTCTGCAAAAAAATGATCCATTCAAAAGACTCATTATGCCTCATAGATTATACGTTGGGGTGTTTGCTTTCCAAAATGGGGTCACTTTGTGGACATTTCCATTGTCCTGGTGTTCCAGGGCCTTCAAAAGTGTAATAGGTGGTTGAGAGATTAGATGTGTAATTTATGCTCCTAGAACGCCTGAATGTGCTACTTCAATGTTGCGCCTCTGTATGTGGGCACGGACGGATTGGGCACTTCTGATTGACTGAGGCTAACAAGCTCGCCGCTCGTGGGAGTTTAGCACCGGTCTGTCATTTTTATGTGAGTACCTGTATTTACTTTGAATAAAACCCATCTTTTAAACCTTATCACACTATGCGGTACCCCCTTGTCCTTTATCATTGGTACACTTGTATGTGAGGCACGGAGGTGGAGTTAGGACCCGCGCTGGTCCAGGACCATTACCAAAAGACCACAGCCTACTACACTAGCTCGCAGCTGACAGAGCAACACCAGGCGTGGAAGCAGTACAGCCCAGGACTCCAAGTAAAGACCTCTACCATCTGCTAGTAGATCACTGCGGTTAACCTAGCACCGCTAGGTAAGGGGCCACTGCTTACTTAAGTGTGCCTGTACACGAAGACGACTTACATATCTGTCACTCCTCTGGCACCTCACTTTATAGTCACTACTTTTTTGAGCACAGCGAACTTCTTTTGATGCACCCCAAAGGACTACAATTTTTCTACAATTTTTACACTGTGGACATTATCACTTTTACCGTTTGTGTTTTATTTTATACACAGGTGTATGATATGCTTACTGGTAATTATTACATTACACAGAAGTATCACATACTGTTGGCACACTGTGTGAGTTCAGATTATTAGATCACTTAGCACTATGCACTTTATATGTATTTTTTGCACGCTATGAATTGATACATAAGATTGCACATATATATGCGTATACCATCAGATGATTCTATTGTATTGTACTTTCTCTACTTATTTTTTGGCTTGATTGGCACATACCTATATGCACTGGATATATTTATTGCACCATTTGTTTTACGTTTTTTTATGTTTATGGGAATAGCGTTACAATAAGATAATACACAGAAGATCACGCACTGTTGGTATTACAGTGTGAGGTATCTGACACTTAGTATAGAGGATTAGGTCCCGTAGCACCATGCACTCTTCATGCACTTTTGCACAGGTCTATTGCTATATATAGATTGGATATCTGTATGCAATTCTAAGCGATTTTATCTTAACAATGGTCCCAGGGTATGTCGGAATTTTATTTCAGCTGGATTGGTTCATTTTAGCCTGATTGGCACCTGTGCAATTTTCACATATATCATTGTACTGTATTATATTCGTTTGATTTGTCCTATGAACATGGGAATAGCAGCATGATATGTTGATTTCAGCATCCCCCTAATCCTTGTTTTTGCGGACTACCCCCTCTAGAGACTCCCAACACCCCAGTTACCTGTTTTTGGTTAGCGCAGCACCGCCTCCCCTTATGCCTCATAGATTATACGTTGGGGTGTTTGCTTTTCAAAATGGGGTCACTTTGTGGGCGTTTCCATTGTCCTGGTGCTCCAGGACCTTCAAAAGTGCAATAGGTGGTTGAGAGATTAGATGTGTAATTTATGCTCCTAGAACGCCTGAATGTGCTACTTCAATGTTGCGCCTCTGTATGTGGCCAGGTTGTGTAAAAGTCTCACACATGTGGTATCGCCATACTCGGGAGGAGTAGCAGAATATATTTTGGGGTGTCATTTTTGCTATGTACATGCTATGTGTTGGAAATATCTTAGAAATGGACAACTTTGTGTAAAAAAAGATGCGTTTTCATTTTTTTTCCACATTTTCCAAAAACTTCTGGAAAAAAATGAACCATTCAAAAAACTCATTATGCCTCATAGATTATACGTTGGGGTGTTTGCTTTCCAAAATGGGGTCACTTTGTGGGCGTTTCCATTGTCCTGGTGATCCAGGGCCTTCAAAATTGTAATAGGTGGTTGAGAGATTAGATGTGTAATTTATGCTCCTAGAATGCCTGAATGTGCTACTTCAATGTTGCGCCTCTTTATGTGGCCAGGTTGTGTAAAAGTCTCACACATGTGGTATCCCTATACTCAGGAGGAGTAGCAGAATATATTTTGGGGTGTCATTTGTGTAATGTACATGCCATGTGAGAGAAATAACCTGTTATGATGACAATTTGGTGTGAAAAAAAAAAATAAAAATAAAAAAAAAATCTTCATTTTGCAAAGAATTGTGGGAAAAAATAACAACTTCAAAAAACTCACCATGCCTCTTACTAAATACCTTGGAATGTCTACTTTCCAAAAAGGGGTCATTTTGTGGGTATTTGTACTTTCCTGGCTTGTTAGGGTCTCAAGAAATGAGATAGGCCCCAGTACATCAGGTGTGATCAGATGTGATCAATTTTCAGTGATTGGCACCATAGCTTGTAGACTCTATAACTTTCACACAGACTAAATAATATCCACTAATTTGGGTTATTTTTACCAAAGATATGTAGCAGTATAAATTTTGGCCCAAATTTATGAAGAAAAATAACTTATTTGCAAAATTTTATAATACAAATGAAGAAAAATGCATTTTTTTACAAAATTTTGGGGTTTTTTTTCCTTTTTTAGCACAGAAAATAAAAAACCCAGAGGTGATCAAATACCACCAAAAGAAAGCTCTATTTGTGTAAACAAAAGGACGAAAATTTCATAAGGGTACAGTGTTGCATGATTGAGTAATTGTCATTCAAATTGTGAGGGCACCAAAAGCTGAAAATTGGTCTGGTTAGGAAGGGGGTTTAAGTGCCCAGTTGTCAAGTGGTTAATGTCCATACCTCTGGTTTGTCGTCCAAGCCTGTGTGTACTATACCCCGTTCCTTCTCTCCCTGTTGACTCTTTTCTATTTCAGTGTTTTTTGTCCCCCCCCCTTCCTAAATCAGGCACTTATTATCAATCATGCCTTTGTTATTCAAAGACAATTTTCTCTTACTCTATAGCCCTTGCATGGGCATGCTTTTTGCTGATACCTTATTTTCAAAATTCAATAAACGATTTTCAAAGAAAAATATTTTTGGACCAATAGCCCCATAATCACCGAGATACATGTATCTCTGGTACCCCCAATATAGCTCCCAGTTAATTTAATACCATAAAAAAGTCAGACAAGCAACCAATTCCATTCGATTTTTAGGCAATACTTGCCTCCACTGCTGGGCTAATTACTGCAAAAATTTGACTCATTGGTGGAAGCAGTGACTGTGCTTTTCTTTGTTGACTAAGCTAAATTTAGATCTGTACTCTTGGTTATGCATGTTATACATCATGCTGAATTTTGGTCACCATATTTGTTTTTGCCTTGTTGATCCTTTTCAATGAAAAAAAAAAAAAAAATATGGGAAAAAATAAATAGGGCAAGCACCTAGCATCTAGAACAGTGGTCATCAACGCCTGTCCTCAGGGCCCACTAACAGGCCAGGTTTGCAAGATAACTGAAATAAATAACAGGTGATATAATTTGCTGCTCAGTGATCGCAGTATTCTAGTCTGCATCTCCCCAAGGTAATACATAAAACCTAACCTGTTAGTGGGCCCTGAGGACAGGGTTGATGACCACTGATCTAGAGAACAGTATATATGATCCTAAACAGACACATATATGCATACAGGTATATTCACAAATATGATACACACACTACCCCTTTTCTTATTAGTTTACATATTCCCCCTACCTGCAATAGTTTCTTCTCTTTGACCTCCCGTTTTTATAAAACGTACAAGAAAAGTGCTGCACTGAATCATTTAAACTTTCAGCTATGGCTAACAATGGCATCAGTGTGAGGAATTTTGGTAGGATGCACGGACTCTCCAGGCCTCAAAACTACCAATCTCACAAACACAAGATTTATGTATTTCAGTATGTCCAATGTAGAGTAAGGCAGGCGTAAGTTCGTTACACAATAGGTTAGCGCCAAACAGTGAAAGTAGAGTTTAGTAACTAAGACAAATGCAGTGTGTATATTATTTATGATCCTAGTCTGTTCTATGCTATGCAAACTTGTACACTTACATACAGTAACAGCCATATGTACCCCCTCTGCATTTTTAACCACTTGCCCACTGGGCACTTATACCCCCTTCCTAACCAGGCCGATTTTCAGCTTTCAGCACTCTCACATCTTGAATGGCAATTACTCAGTCATGCAACACTGTAACCATATGAAATTTTTGTCCTTTTTTCACACAAATAGACAGTTCTTTTGATGGTATTTCATCACCACTGGGTTTTTTAAAAAAAGACTGGAAACTGTTAAAAAAAATGCATTGTTCTTTGTTCCGGTTATAAAATTTAGCAGATTATAAAATTTTCTTTATAAATTTTGACCAAAAGTTATACTGCTACATATCTTTGTTAAAAATAACCCAAATGAGTATATATTATTTGGTCTTTGTGAAAGTTAGAGAGTCTACAACAGAGGTCTCAAACTGGCGGCCCTCCAGCTGTTGCGAAACTACAAGTCCCATGAGGCATTGCAAGGCTGACAGTTACAAGCATGACTCCCACAGGCAGAGGCATGATGGGACTTGTAGTTTTGCAACAGCTGGAGGGCCGCCAGTTTGAGACCCCTGGTCTACAAGCTATGGAGCCAATCATTGAATATTGATCACACCTGATGTACTGACGGCCTATCTCATTTCTTGAGACACTGAGGCTGGATTCACACCTATGCATTTTTAGTGCTTTTTGCATTTTGCAAATTTGCACTACAGAACGTGTTTCATAGGAAACCATGTTAAATGGACTGTAGTGCAAATCTGCAAAATGCAAAAAGCACTAAAACTGCATAGGTGTGAATCCAGCCTTAGGGCTCTTTCACACGGACGTGTCCGTGTATGGAGCCCGCTCTGCTCAGCGGGGGATCGCTCCGTCGATCCCCGCTTAGCGGGCAGATGACAGGTCCGTCTCTGCCTACTGTTCAGGGATGGACCTGTCAGAGCGCCGCTCTCCCCTATGGGGGATCGGATGAAGACGGACCGTAGAGTCCATCGTCACCCGATCCGATCCGTAGATGGATGGAAAAGTAGGTTTTTCCTCCATCACACTTTTTCAGATCGGAGCGGGTCGGATGTCAGCGGACATGTCACCGCTGACATCCGATGCTCCAGGTCTATGGAGTGTCCGTTTAGGTCCGCCTAAAAAACTGACAGGCGGACCTGAATGGATCGTTCGTGTGAAAGAGGCCTTAGACCCCTTTCACACTAAAAGGTGTTTTTCAGGCGTTTTAGCTCTAAAAATAGCACCTGTAAAGTGCCTGAAAAACGCCTCTAATGCCTCTCCAGTGTGAAAGCCTGAGTGCTTTCACACTGGGGCTGTTCGCTTGCAGGACGTTAGAAAAAGTTTGAAATGAATGGGCAGCGCTGCCAAAGTGCCTGCAAAGCGCTTTGGCAGCGCCGCAACACGGGAGCATTTAACCCTTTCTTCAGCCACTAGCGGGGGTTAAAAGTGCCCCACTAGCGGTCAAAAAGTGCTTTACCGCTAACACGGCCCGCGCCCCAGGAAAGTAACAAGCCAGGAAAGTACCAATACCCCCCCAAATTAACCCTTTTTGGAAAATAACATTCCAAGGTATTTAGTAGGAGGCATGGTGAGTTTGTTGAATTTTTTTCCCAGAATTCTTTGCAAAATGAAGATTTTTTTTTTTTCACAGAATTGTCATATTACCAAGTTATTTCTCACACACTGTATAGGCATACTTCCAACTATACCCCGAAATACATTCTGCTACTACTCCTGAGTATGGCAATACCATGCGTGAGACTTTTACACAGCCTGGCCACATAGAGAGAGGCCCAACATGCAAGTAGCACCTCCAGGCGTTCTAGGAGCATAAATTACACATATCATTTCCTGACAACCTATCACACTTTTGAAGGCCCTGGAGCACCAGGACAATGAAAATGCCCACAAAATGACCCCATTTTGGAAAGCAAATACACCAACGTATATATATCTTCTATGATGCATTATGAGTCTTTTGAACATGTAATTTTTTTCCACAAGTTTTTTCCACAAGTTTTTGAAAAATGCTACTCCTCCTGAGTTTGGCGATACCACATGTGTGAGACTTTTACACGGCCTGGCTACATACAGAGGCCCAACATTCAGGGGGAACCATCAGGTGCTCTAGGGACATAAAATTACAAATCTAATTTCCTGACCACCTATTACACTTTTGTGAGGCACTGTAGGGCACTGATAAGCACTGTAGTGACACTGATGTGGTATAAATTAACTCTGATGTGGCATGGATGAGCACTCATGTGGCACGGATGAGGCATAGATGTGGTATGAATGACCATGGATGAGGCCAGATGTGGCACGGATATGGCACAAATGAGGCACTAATGGGCATGAATGAGGCACAGATGGGCATGACTGAGGCACAGATGGGCATGACTGAGG
Organism: Aquarana catesbeiana; assembly: GCF_042186555.1. Lineage (NCBI taxonomy): Eukaryota > Metazoa > Chordata > Amphibia > Anura > Ranidae > Aquarana > Aquarana catesbeiana. The sequence goes on along the minus strand of NC_133327.1, from coordinate 423,587,988 downwards.
CATGAATGAGTCACAGATGGGCGTGAATGAGGCACAGATGAGGCACATATCAGCATTAATTAGGCACAGATGGGCTATAATAAGGCACAGATGGGCTATAATAAGGCACAGATAGGTATGAATGAGGCTCAAGTGAGGAATGAATGGGGCACGTATGGGCATGAATGAGGCATATATCGGCAAGAGTGAGGCACGTATGGGCATGAATGAGGCACAGATGAGGCATGAATGAGGCACATATGGGCAAGAATGAGGCATGGATGAGGCAGGGGTAAGTGCTTCTGCAGTCTTCCTCCTCGCACGCTGTACCAATCGGTAGAGGAGAGAGCTGAACCGGACATGCGCCGGTTTGTTGACAAGTGATCACTCCGTCATTGGACGGAGCGATCATGTGGTAAAGGGCCGCTGTCTTTGGCCCTTTACCGCTATACGTGATGCTCCAGGTCCGGTGAGCCTGGACACTTCCGTGTGCGTGCGCGCCCGAGTCTGGGAGGACGTCATTGTATGTCCTCCCAGAATTAGCCGACTGCGCTGTAGCCAACATGAGGCTATGGCCCGGTCGGCAAGTGATTAAACAAGATGGAAAATAAAGATTTTTTACACATTGATATTTGTCTATCTTTCAATAATGCCCAACTTCAGGAAAAGATTAAAGTGGATGTACACCTGATTCATGAAATTTGACCTAGGCACATATATCTGTAGTGTGTTCTTATCTCTCTCCAAAGCACTAAGTCCTGTGTCTTTCTGCTGCTCCGTTATTCTGTTATCAGCATAACTTCTGACAAGTACTCCGAAAACCAGCTGGAAATTTGTGTCGGGTGGGTGCTATAAATAGATTAGCAGAGAGATGGTCTATGCACAGCACAGCTCTGCAAGTTTCTTCGTTCCTTTGCCTATGTGGAGTGGGGGTGTGTGCCTTTCCTCCAATCAGCTGTCACACAGTGTATGCTCAGACTCCGTTACTATTACTGGAAGAGGAGGTAAAAATTCTAACACAAATTTTCACTTTCTAAAGAATATATAAAGCTGAAAACAGCAGATATACATGTAAAACTTATGTAGGAGCATTTGCTTCATCTCTGTGTATCAACTGAGGCTGTTCACTTCACTGGGTATATATGAGGGTTTACAGCCACTTTAATTTTGTTTTAGATGGAACAGGGAATGGTTAAAGCCCTTGTAAGATTTTCTACTACAATTTTTTTCTCTATTGGGGGGGTTTCTCCTCATTCGGGGGAAGGAAGTGACAGAAAATCTCTCCAACAGGGATATACAGACAAAAAATGTTTTTTTGTTTTAGTACAGTAGGTAAAAAATCAACTTCTGTCTGATTGATAACTTGCTTCCCCTTATTGCTTATATAGGCATTCGATGGACAAGAAGTGAGAGGAAATTACCTTAAAGGGGTCAGAATTAAAAACCTTACAAGAAATTACAAACATACATCAAAATATATAACATTTTCTGGACCTCTTCTTTTACATATTTTTTTAAGTGCATGTATGAATAGAAGGTGTATAGATATGCCAGGAGGTAGATGATACCAACATTGAATAGTTAGATTGTTGGGATTGACATAGCATCTTCTCTCTGCTGCTTCTCTCCCTTCATCTCATTGATGAGACACTTATGCCGCAAACACACGACCGGTCTTTCCGTCAGAATAAACTCTGAAGGACTTTCCGACGGAGTTCCGCTGAAACTGTCTTGCCTACACAAGATCACACCAAAGTCCGACCGCGTATAACGCGGTGAAATACCACACGTACGACGGAACTAGAAAAGGGAAGTTCAATAGTGAGTAGTCAATAGTTGCCGTCTAGTACTTGCTTCGGTGCATGCGTCGTTTTTGGTCCGTCGGAACAGCATACAGACGAGCGGTTTTCCCGATAGGAACCGATTCCGACGGAAAGATTTGAAACGTGTTCTATTTCTAGGTCCGTCAGAATTTTCGAAAGAGAAAGTCCGATGAAGCCCACACATGATCGAAATGTCCGATGGAATGATTCCGTATGACCTTTTCAGACGGAAAGTCTGGTCATGTGTACATGGCATTAGTCTTTAATCCATACTAAATAACTTCATTATAAAATAAAGACTTTTTGTATTACACTTTTATAAACTAAAGAAATGTTTGTCACTGCTTTTACAAAATACAGCTTATTTAACCATCATATTTTATTTTCATGAGTTTGCTAACCAGTGTACACAAATGCTCACTTTTTTGCAGCGACAGCCTTTCCCGAAGCATTTTGCGCAGCCACTTTTCCTGTAGTTTTTCCTTCAGCTCCTCTTTTCCTTCCTTAGGCTCATTCAAAGTACCATATATCTCTGCAGCTTCCCTCGGAGTGAGATAGTCCAGGCTACAGGCACAGGAGATATAATGCCTTTTCCATGCACCATACTCATTGTCTGCTGGAGTGTATGGCACAAACCAGCCAAACTTCGTGCACTTGGGCATCCACAGACAGTCCTGTATAATTTATATCAGTGAACACAGAGAGAAGTTATAATCTGATCAACTAGGTTGTACAGTAGTTATGTAAAAGGAATGTTTTACTAGAAGGTTTTTTAAATTTAATTTTTAACTTGTTGCATCAGTTCTGTCAGTTTCAGACAGATTCACAGAGGTATGTGTATCATGTCCGTGAACCTGGAACTTTTAAAATGAATAAAATAAACTGTTCTTGGTAAACTTAGCACTAGTCTTTGCGAATTCCCTTGTCCATGTTAAAAATGGCCTAATCTGCCTAGTAATCAAAATATGCCCATTCAATTAACAAAATGCATCAAGACGGGATATCATAGATAACGCAAACTGTACCTGCTCAGCGAGGAACTTCCAGTGCCAGCTGACCTGTCCAGCAACACATAAGTCATGGGCATTCAGGAAGGAAAAAATGTACAAAGACAGAAACTTGGGAATCACAGTGGTAAAGTCTAAATTGGTGACAGGACATTCTTCAGTGAACCAGTCTTGAACAAATCTACAAAAAAAAACACATGAATCATGGAATGAAAATTTGAAGAAATGGCAGTAAAAGATCACTAAACCAAATAAATAAATATCACTTTATTTGTGATGCTTTCTCGAAAAGCCATTAAGGGCTTGTTCAGACTATCATGTTGCAGTAAGGCTGATGACACATAGGCGATTCTGGCAGTAGCAACAAATTGTGGAAGGACTGCCAAAAAAGGTTTCCTGGGTATCCCCATGAAATCACTTGTTGGCTCAAAAGCTGCTGAATCTCTATTGCTACCATGTTTCCCTGAAAATAAGCCCTACTCCGATAAAAAGACCTAGTATGATAATCGGGGAGGGCTGCAATATAAGCGCTACCCTGAAATTAAGCCCTAGTAAAGTTCATTTAAAAAAATGTAATCCGCTTTGTAAAGGGACCACACTGGCATAAGGTGCAGTGTGTCCTCTCCTGCAACTATCATGCAAAATACCCCAGCCACAGCCGCCGCTGACCCGCCAGAGATCCTCTCCTCCCAGCTGACATCTGCGGCCCCTCCCTCTGCAGTGCTCGGAACGGGCTGACGTCAGCGGGGATCTTGGCTATTCCCTCTTCTCCCAGCTGACAACTGTGGCCCCTCCCTCTGCAGTGCTTGGAGTGGGCTGACGTCAGTGGGGATCTCGGAACGGAGAAGAAGAGCTCAGGCAGGTCACATGAGCACCCAGGGGTGCAGTTAAAAAGGTACTTCTCATAAAAAAGCCACAAAGGGAGACACACTGCTCCCTACACCAGCACAGTCCTCTCACAAAACGGACTACATAATCCTAAAAGTATTTTAACCAATATGTTTTTTTGGGGGATTAAAATGATGTAAAAATACTGATACTACTAAGACATCCCCTGAAAATAAGCCCTAGGGTCTTTTTTGTAGCCAAAATTAAGTTAAGACCCGGGCTTATTTTCAGGGAAACATGGTAGTGATGGAAGTGACATCTCGCTGGCTCAGATAAAGAGGGAGCGACTCCATAGGGACAAACAAGCAGCCTCTCAGCGATCCTGTGGATGGCAATTTTGATAAACTGACAGCTGAAGGATCACTAGCGCCAGAGTCATCTGTGTATCAACATAACAAATGCATGCTACTGCAAGATGCACCAACAGGTGTTCAAATGTGGTGTGTTGTGGTACCATTTATTGTGTATGGAACACCAACACACTATACAGTAGTGAGCAATGCACCTGTACTGTAGTGTGTCACAATGCACATGCCATGAACTGTAGTGAGCTGTGTTGCATAACCGGTTCCCGACCGGCTCACGCAGATAAACTGCGGCCCCTGGGCGAAATCCTGTATGGGTACGTCCATTCCTTTAGCAGCCACCAGAGGGCGTGCGTGCGCCGCCGGAGGCCCAGTGCGCGTGGCCAGCGGGTGCCATCGCTGCACGAGTGCCAGCACGGGGATTTGTGTGTGTAAACACACAAATCCCTGTGCTGTCAGGGAAGAGGAGCCATATCGTTTGTTCCTATTAAGTAGGAAAAATGATATGTCTCCTCTCCTAGTCAATCCTATCCCCCCACAGTTAGAACAAACTGAAGAAAAACACAATTAACCCCTTGATCGCCCCCTAGTGTTAACCCCTTCCCTGCCAGTGACATTTACACAGTAATCAGTGCATTTTTATAGCACTGATCGCTGTATAAATGCCAATGGTCCCAAAAAAAGCATCAAAAGTCTCCAATCTGTCCATCGCAACGTCGCAGTACCGCAAAAAAAAAAAAAATTAAAAATCGCAGATCACCGCTATATTACTAGTAACAAAAATAATAAATAATAATAAAAATGTCATAAAAATGCCAAAAATCTTTCCCATTGTTTGTAGACACTATAACTTTTGTGCAAACCAATCAATACACGCTTATTTTTTACCAAAAATGGCCTAAACTGACTTATTTGATATATATGAATTTGTTTAAAGAATTATTATTTAATTGTTTAATTAAAATATTTATTATAGCAAATAGTAAAAAATATTGTTTTTTTTTCACAATTGTTGCACTTTTTTTGTTTAAAAATCAAATACCACCAAAAGAAAGCTCTATTTGTGGGAAAAAAGGACACAAAGTTTGTTTGGGTACAGCATTGCATAACGGCGCAATTGTCAGTTAAAGCGACGCAGTGCTAAATTGTAAAAAGTGCTCTGGTCAGGAAGGGGGTAAAATCTTCTGGGGCTGACGTGGTTAAAGACATCTTTCACGTCACACAAGAAATTTTACAGAGTAAACTAAAGGGAGAAGGAGCTGTAGAAAGCTTTCCTTGGTTGCAGGAAAGAAATTTGCTGTGTGTATTAGTCTGAATCGCTAGGAATCAGGTAAGATAGAACTAAAGGAAAAAAGAAAGGGAAGCGCTTCTAAGAGTAGCCATATAGTCAAATCAAGAGAGAAACAACTGTAATCTCCTCAATAGGCAAACGAGGGGGAATCCTGCAGATCAGGTGAGGAGATTACAATTGTTTCGCTCTTTGAGTATTTGGCTACTGTTAAGCCCAGTGCACATGATGAGAAAATCGTACGAAAAATAACACTTTCAGATAGATCGTTCGATAATCTAATCATTAGTACACAGCTGACGCATCCGATTTAGGCCGGTCGTACGAAATTTATAGAAGGAAAAAGATTGAAAACATTTCCGTTTGTGCACTCAACAAATGATCATCTTATCAATAGTATGGTAATTGTACGAAAATATGGTAATCGTACGAAAATAATAATAGAGGGAATGGTAGTGCGCATGATCGGAAACAAAACCACAAAAAGTAAACAAAGATCGTGGGAATGAAATAGAACCTTTTTCCATCGCTATCTAACATATTTACAATTTTACAACACGCATTTACTTGAGCAGAGAGTGTAAATTTTTTTTTATTAAAAAAAAAATCACACAAACATACAGTTCATTAATAAAAACATATTTACACAAAAATAAACAACTACTAAACAAAAAGAAGCGTGCTTACATCAGCAAGTAAAGAAAACCGTTTCCTGACAAGATTACATAGACAGAAACATATTTTAATGACAAATACAAACCCCGAACCTCAACTTAAACACAATCCAGGCTAAGAAACATTTTGAGATTTAATCGCCATCAGGATGTGATTCCAAAACCCCCCCCATTAACCCCTCTCCCCCCACATCATTCGCCCCGACTTCCACATCATTCACCCCGACTTCCACATCATGCACCTTGCATTCTGCAACAGCCACCCTCATGCCCTTCCCACCTCCCCCTCCATCATCATCCAATCCATCCCTCACTCCACCCGCACTTCTGCTACGCTGAGCAGGAGGGGTTGGCACCACCATACACGCTGGTTCAGCACCCTCAACTGCCTTCACTACACTAGAAGAAACAATAGGTGTAGACAGACTTGACAACCACACTTTCTGGCACTGACTGGGGGGACACTGATACCACAGAGGGCCTCACAGACACAGATTCTGACGGGACAGAGACACTAGGATCCCCTGGTACAACCTCCGCCAACCCAGACTCTTCTCTATCCAGACGGAAAAATTCCTCCACTAACTCTGGCTTATTGTGCAAAGCCTCAGGGCACCGGCTATAAGGGTGACCAACCTTATCACATAGGTTACATTTAATGATGTTACAGTCCCTGGCTAGATGCCCCAGTTCCTGACACAAAGAACACTTCTGTTCTGGACATTTTTTTTTTTTACGTTATAACAAACTTTTTATTTGCAAGATTGTACATAATACATAAAAAGCATTTGTACACTTGTTTAGCATCATGCAGAAGACATTCCGTACACAAAGAACGTAATACACATATATTTCAATCATATAGTTAGTTCTTTAGGTTCTGACATAGTCTGTACACTTCCACACCCATACCTAGTAAGTATCAGGATAAGCACACTTTATGTGCATGTCGTAGACTCTTGTAACCATCTATCCCATATTTTGTTATATTTATTTGGACAGCCTCTGTTAATATAAAGGAATTTTTTGTATGGAAGGGTTGTGTTAATGTCTCTTTTCCAGTCCACCAATTGAGGGGGTTCGGATCTCATCCATTGTCTGGCAATAATTTTCCTAGCAGAGAATAAAGTTTCCTGTAGGAATATTAGTGTGAATTTATCTAGTACATCTGGAAAAATCCCCAGTAGGCATTGCTTTGGGTCGAGGGTTAGAGGGGACCCCATTTCGTCAAGTAAGAAGGTAACTATTTGTTTCCAGTATTCTTGTATCTTATGGCAAGACCATATAAGATGAAAGAATGCGCCTGTTTCAGTTCCACACATTGAACATGTGGTGGATTGACTTCTTTTATATCTAGCTACCCTAAGAGGAGTGAGGTATGCACGATGAAGTATAAAAATCTGGGACAGTCTGTCTGAAAGTTTGGGTGAAACCAACTCCAAGGCCTCCTCCCACTCTTCATCCTCCATCCCCCCAACTTCCCTCTCCCATCTTGGTTTCAACGCGTAAGCTAATTTTGCAGAGGTAGGGCCGGATAACATGTTGTAAAAACAGGAAATTCGTTTTTTTGAGTCTGTATCCTTGACTATGGCTATAATAGAGTTAGGGGTGCGCTGTGGAAGACCCTGTGAAAATTGCGTTTGGATCGCATGACGGATCTGAAGATAACAAAAAAAATTTGATTCGAAATTTGGAACTCCATCTTAAGTGCCTCAAACATTTTAAAAGTTCCGTTTGTGAACAGATGGTGTAAATAGTATATGCCCTTGGCTGCCCATAAATCTGAGTTCTGGATTCCGTTAAGTTCCTGCAGCTTGTTATTATGCCAAAGTGGTGTATAGTCATTAAAAAGTGATATCTCTAATTTAGAAGAAGCCAATTCCCATATGCGTCTGTAATGATATAACAAAGAATGTCTATAATCTTTTGACTGTGTGTTCCCTACACCCACTGCTATCCCGTTTATTGCATCTCCAGTATACTGAACCCAACGGGGGCTCAGCAGAATAAGAAAGCGTTCCTTGTCAGTTTTATCAATGTGAAATAGTTGGGATAGCTGTGACGCAATATAATAATGGTTAAAATCAGGTAGTGCTGTTCCACCCATGTCCGCTGAATTTTTAAGTGTTTGCCATGAGAGTTTGTGTCTAGATTTCCCCCATATAAATGGTTTAAGTAGTGTTTCTAATAATTTAAAATACTTGAGAGGTAGATATACTGGAGTATGCCATAAGACGTACAGTACCTTAGGCAGTAGTACCATCTTTATTAAATTGACCCAACCCCATATTCCCAAGGGGAGGCAGGACCAGACCTGGATCTTAGATTTAATTAGGGAGAACAATGGTTCGACATTCAAGGAAATATAGTCTACTGGATTCTTGGATATTTTAACGCCAAGGTATTTTATTATACCTACCCGTTGAAGGGGTAAATTAGACTGTGATTCTGTAGGTGGAAAACTATCAATTGGTAACATCTGTGACTTTCCCCAATTAATCCTCAAGCCCGAGAATTTCCCAAATTGCTCAATTACGTTAAGAGCTGTGTGTAGAGATAGGCCAGGGTCTGCCAGGTAGAGGAGAGTGTCATCTGCATAAAGGCTAATTTTCTCAGTAAGGGATCCGAATGTCAAACCTATTATCTCCCGGTTAGTACGGATGGACACGGCGAGGGGTTCCGATGCCAGAGCATAGAGCAAAGGCGAGAGCGGGCATCCCTGCCTCGTACCTCTGCTTAGGCCAAATTCCCGAGAGGGGCATCCATTGGCCACCACTCGGGCAGTTGGTTGCTGATATAACAGTTGCACCCATCTGATAAATTTGGGCCCAAATCCGTATCCCTCCATGCATCTCCATAGATATCTCCATTCAACCGAATCAAATGCCTTGGCTGTATCTAATGTTACTATCATTCTTGTGCCCACATTATCATGCTTGGCCTGGAGATTAATAAATAACTTCCTTAAATTAAAGGAAGTGTTACGGCCAGGCATAATCCCTGACTGATCCACATGTATAAGGGATAGTATTACTTGATTTAGACGTTTGGAGAGTACCTTGGCTAATATTTTGACATCTACTTGAAGTAAAGATATGGGGCGGTATGACTCAAATCAAACCTAAATCTTTCCCTGGTTTGGGTATTAGTACTATCGTGGCCTCTCATGGATGTAGGTAGTGTTGAGGTTTCGAACATAGTGTTACACAGAGTAAGCAGTTTGGGTGTAAGTATCTCTGAAAAGTGTGCATAAAATTCAATGGGCAAACCATCAGACCCCAGGGATTTGGACCTAGCAAAGTCTGCAATAGCAATCTTTATCTCCTCCACCGTGAGGGGTGCCTCAAGAAGTTCAACTTGACTCTCCGAGAGTTGTGGAAGTATGAGGTTGCTCAAAAACTGATCCATTATTGTCGTATCCTCCGAGACCGTCGATGTGTAAAGTTCTGTAAAAAAATCTCTAAACTTGGAGGACACGACAAAAGGATCTGTGATCGGCTGTCTATCCTTATCGTGAAGTATAATTACAATTGGGGGTTTGTCTTCACTATGAACAAGATATGCGAGCAATTTACCTGCTTTTTCTCCATGTTCAAACCACCTCTGTCTATTGAAGAATAATTTCTGTTTAGCTTTTACATAATGCATCTGGGACACCACTCTTGTCTGTAGTTTAAGAGTATTGGCATTTGTTATGGATGGGTCAGCTATATATGCTTGTTCTGAAGAGGATAGCTCTATGATTGCTTTATCTAAGGCTTCCGCGGAGTTTGTTTTAATCTGATTAATGCATGAGGTCAGGACCGCTCGGGCATGCAACTTAAACGTGTCCCACACTACTGGTGCGGGAGCAGAATGTTCATTGTCTGTGAAAAACCGAGTCCATTCCACCCCAAGCATATCATCTTCTGGCAGCAAGGACAACCAAAAAGGGTTCAAGCGCCAGGCCCGCTGCTGCTTGGCAAGGGACACGCTAAGAGTAATAGAGTAAAAGCTATGATCAGACAACAGCCTAGGTCCAAAGGACACTGTCAATAATCTAGGTAAAAGTTGTTTAGACACCAGAATGAAATCTATTCGAGACATCAAGTTATGCGTGGAGGAGAAACATGAATAGGCATTGGTATGCGGAAATTTATGTCTCCACGTATCAATTAAATGAATGGATGAGGTTATTTTATGTAGTTTAGTGTCATTTGTCCTCATTGCAGCTACTGTCGGTGGGCGAAGTCTGTCTAGGGTATCATTCATTGTGGAATTAAAATCCCCCATCCACACTGCTTGCCATGAAGGAGATACCCTCCAGTATTATAGTAATAGAGAACGGAGGGGGGACATAGAAAGCCAAGATTAGGAAGGGTTCTCCGTATTTTTGCAGATATAAAAACATATCTGCCCTGAGGGTCTGTGCAAATCTCTCCTGACTCAAAGTGTATGGATTTTGCAATTAAAATAGATACACCTCTGGAATGGGATGTAAACGTTGAGTGAAATACCCATCCTACCCAGGGGCGACGTAGGGCCATCTGTAGCTTGCAGTCTATATGGGTTTCCACCAATGCTATTACATCAGCCCTCTGTTTCTTAAGGAATGCGAGGGTTGCCGACCTCTTAAGTGGTTCACGCAAGCCCCTCACATTCCAAGTAAGGAATTTTATAGACGCCATATGGAGTTCTCACAAATCAATTTCAATATTAAGGTGTGTATCCTGAGTCTCACCAGTACCTTTATACAAAAATTATGTATGAGTGTGTACAATACTACAAAACATAGCAGCAAAGGCAAATTTTCAATATTATTCAAAAAACTATATTGATTCAGAAAGTGCAAACATAGTACTTCTTGCATTTTAAAAAGTAACTTAAACATTTTCCCTCCCCTCTCCCTCCCAGCCCTGCACCGACCCCAACCTGTGCGGGCATACTTCCCAAACAAAACTGAAATTGAAATCCGGGAAAAAACAGTCAGCTTCATCTGAAATAAAAGAAAAAACCAGGATAGCCGTTGGATTTTGGAGCCCAGAGTAAACATATCCCACAGAATCATGTATAAAGAAAATAGATGTATATAGTCTCTGGGATAGATAACTGTGTGTAATTGTAGTTGGACGGCGTCATTCCAGGTTCGGTGACTGATTTCCCTAAAGGTGCGTGGGGCAAAGTCACGCTGCACCATACATGTGTTCTGTAGGACTATTACTGACCCGAGGCTCCGGTAATAATAAGTGATAGTATATAGTTTCTTCTGAGGTGTTTAGAGCAAAGTCTCTCATGTTATGAGAAAAGAGGCCTGTGACCCCCTGTCGCAGTACACGATCATGTACTGTGTATGTTGGGTTATTCATTCTCTTTCCTGTTGTCTCGGCGCTCCAGCCAAGCAATGGCATCCTCGGGGGTTTAAAAAAAAACCGGCTCGGCCATCATCCTCCTCACGAAGGCGAGCGGGGAATAACATTGAATATTTAAGATTTTTGATGCGCAGGCGCCTCTTGGCTTCGGCAAAGTTTTGTCTGCGTTTCTGTACTTCGGTGGAGAAATCAGGGAAGATGGCAACCTTGATGTTGTCAATGGGTATATTACCTTTCAACCTTGCCATGCGCAGCGTTGTGTCGCGATCTTTATAGTTTAGCAATTTGGCGATAAATGTTCGAGGTGGAGCACCTTGTGGTGGCGGCCTAGCGGTCATACGATGCGCTCTTTCGACAGCAAACGTGGGCGAAAAGGTCTCCCTGCCATATGTTGTAATTAGCAATTGTTCCAGAAATGTGGTGGGATCTTTCCCCTCCGTCCCCTCCGGTAGGCCATTGAAGCGGAGGTTGCACCTACGAAGCCTGTTCTCCATGTCATCTTGCTTTGCCAGGAGTTGATTAATCTGGTATTGCATGCGTTCAGAGGTATTCTGTAATGGCGGGATCGCGTCCTCCACCTCTCCTAGTCTGGTCTCAGATGTCTTAACTCGCTCTTTAAGCTTGTGCAGGTCTTGTCGGACCAGGGAGATGTCTACCTTAACCTCCTCAATTTTGGTCGTGAGGGCGGCCTGGAGCGCAGAGATGGCTTCCAGCACTCTATCCGTGTCCGCGCCTGCCACCTCCCTCCCCTCCGACGCGGCGCCACCATCCTCCCTCATGTTGTCTTTATCCTGTCGGCGATATTTATCCAGTTTGGCAGCTGTGTCGGACTTGGGTTTCGTCTGAGCCATGACTGTTAATAAGAGGCGGCAGACGTAGCTGGTTGAGCGGTTACGGATTCGGCACAGAGGGTGAGCTGGGGTGCTTGGAGGACAAGAGCAGCAAGATAGTCACCACATGTAACGTCTAGGACAGGTCTTGAGTCCCCGTTCACCCCTGATAGGCTCGAGTACCCCCAGCAGACTTAGGTAAGGACAATACTTTGGCGGGTAAAGGCACTGGGGTTGTTAGCAGAGATTTAAATCAAGTAAAGGAGAGATGGGAGGGTCAGGAGTGTTCAGTATAGAGTAGCAATATGGGTGCCACTCACCTGGAGGATGCAGGGGTCATCTGTAGGTCTGAGCACTGTGGTGTCCCTGGAGGAGTTGCAGAGAACAGTGGGTGGGCTAAATAATCCACTTTACTGGGTGCAGAGTCGAGGAAGTAAGGATGTAATGCTGATGAGGAGGCTGAGAGCACCAAGATGGCCGCGGAGACTAGGCCGAAACCACGGTCCGGATTTAAGGCTGTCGCTGTGCGGGGGGGCACTGTTCGGCTCAGACTCCTATTCAGGATCCTGTACAGGAGGATCTGCTTGTAGTGGGGGAGCCAGGCATCCCAGAGGCCAGAACGTAGCGCCTTTGGAGAGGCCGGGAGGAGCAAGATGGCCGTCGGAGCTCCGGACCAGGCATAAGCCGCGGCCTGGATTTGGGGCTGCCGCCGCACGGAAGAATATCACTCCGTCTGAGCCTTGACTTGAAGCCCTCAGAGCAGGGTCCGTGGGCGGGAAGAGAGCCAGACACCAGGGAGGCCGAGTGAAGCAGGACGGCCGCTGGAATCGACTAGGCCGAAGCCGCGGCCTATAGTTGCAGCTGCCGCCGCGGAGGAGCTCCGTGCCGTTCGGAACGCCCATCCGATCAAAGACCCGCTGAGACAGGTTGATGTACGTGCAGGGGCCTCAGGAGGTGTATCAGGCTGCTGCAGAATGATACTGGGATGCAGGATTAATGTGGATTCAGGAGTATTGGACGGAGCTCGGGTCTTCCACTTCCTACTCCATGCTGTAGCAGGCCACGCCCCCCTGTTCTGGACATTTAGAGGAGAATTGTCTCTTGACTCCACATTTATGGCACAGCTTAGGTTAACCAGGGTAGAAGACAGTAATCCTATCTCTACCAATAAAGGCAGAGGAGGGCAAATGCTGGACCACATTCCCACGCACACTCAACCTCATTGACACTGACCACCCACCCGTCCAGATTCCTCTATCATCCTCAATCTATTTTAGGGGACACAATGTTTCACCAAACCTCCTCAACCAGACCCATAAATCCTTGGGGGGTATAGACTCATTCCTTGTCAGGATAGTCACATTCTTAATCAAGCGCTGACGTGAGACAACTTTGGGGACAACTACTTCCAGTCCGGGTGGTCCCTATATACATGCTCAAACCACTCCCAAAACAGATCCAGCGACTCTGGGTGCACAAATGATAAATCATATTCATAGGAACCAGCCGGACTGATAAGCGCATAAATATCCTCTGCCTTAAATCCCATGGCTAGGATCTTATTCACAACCACCCTCCTGATAGGTGGAATATCTTCTCCCTCCCACTTGAGCTGTACCACATTCCTGCGTTTAATGGAAGAAGGTGCGTTAGGTGAAAATCGCACAACAGGCTCCCTTCCACCAGCAGCAGCATGACTATGTCCCAACACAGCCTTAGCATAGTTCATAATTGGGACAGATGACACATTAACTGGCTGCATAGGACCCTCTGAAATCTGGTTTGTCATGCGACATTCCTGCTCTGCATTTCCAATGTTCATGCGACATTCTGCTCTGCACTGTTAATGTTCATGTGGGACACCTCACAGTCAGCAGAAACTTCTCTGTCTGGATACATGCCTGCATTCCCATGATCTTCATCTGATGGGTTGGTGCCACTCAAGGGAGATTCCATTTCTATAATGGTCTGCAGCAATCCGCCATTTTCCTCAACCTCCTCCTGAGATGACCCAGGCTGCTGGGGAGGGAGGGGGGCAGATACTGACTCGGGTGCAACAGATCCTGAGACAGGGGTAGTACTGGGGCCACCATGTGAAGCCACTTCCTTACCTCCCATCCATACTGTCGCCATTACTGCGGCATTCACCCTCTGGCTGGTACTGGCACAGGCACTCTCCTTCATCTGTTGGCATCTCTCCTCATTCTTACACTTTTCTTTTAACACACCGGTGCTTTCCTTCAAAGAAGCAACCAACTTCTCCTGCTTTCTCAGTGCTTCTTCCAGAGACTTCAGCTTGGAGACTTCCCTCTTACTATTCCCGGACTTACTTTACAGAGATTTCTTTTTCTTGAGATCTTCTTTCATGACAGAAAGTTTCTGTTCCTCTTTAGCAATGCGGCGAAGTCTGTTCACCACTCTATCCTGGAGGACTGGTAAGTACTCCTCTTGCATAGGGACAAACCCAGGATCCATTCCAGCTTGAGCACATGGAGTAGGCCTCAGTGCCTCTGGAGAGCCTCCACCTTCATCTCCCCCCACCCACTGCATGGGGGCTGGGGGAGAAGCCTGCAGGACAGGCCCAGGCTTGATGTTTCCTCTAGCTGAGATCCCAGCAGACTGAGCCAACAGCTCCCTGCAAAACAGCACCACCTGGTGGAGAAGCTCCTCTGGTGCAGAGACTAATGTGATTGGCTCAGTGATCTCTGTACAGCACTGCGGTATATGTCAGAGCTATATAAATGTATAATAATAGTAGTGTGTGACTGTGGTGGGACATTAGAGTGTAAGCTCCTCTAGTACAGAGACTTAAGTGACTGGCTCAGTGTTCTGTGTACAGCACTGTGGTATATGTCAGAGCTATAAAAGTGTATAATAATCATACTGCTTGGCTGTGGGGGGACATTAGAGTGTAAGCTCCTTTGGTGCTGAGAATAACGTGGATAGCTCCTTATTCTCTGTACAGCACTATGGTATAATAATAGTGTGACTGCGGGGGGGCATTAGAGTGTAAGCTCCTCTGGTGCAGAGACTGATGTGACTGGCTCAATGTTCTCTGCACAGCACTGTAGTATATGTCAGAGCTATATAAATGTATAACAATAATAGCGTGTGACAGCAGGTGGACATTAGAGTGCAAGTACCTCTGGTGCAGAAACTGATGTGACTGGCTCATTAGGGATCAGTTGGGGGGGGGGGTGATGTTCTGTGTATACATGCAGTGTGCTCTGTGTGACTGTTCTGTGCATGTTGAGTGTCATATACAACAGTGCACTTGATTTACCTGCAGTACAGATTAACAGACATGTCCATTACAGGTAGGGTTGCCACCTTTTCTTCTAGTCAAACCCGAACACTTTAGCGGCACACAGCAACATACTTTGTAGTAAACGATACATATATTTTACAATTAAATAACTTTTCTAATCATATGAATTTAATCACAAGAATCCGCAGAGTCCCCCCTTTAAATCTGAATCCACAGAGTTCATCCTTTACATCTGAATCCACAGAGTTCCTATTTTACATGTAAGGTGGGACTCTGCAGACTCTAATGTAAGGGAGAACTCTGGGGACTCCCATAAGGGGTGCCCTGAGAACCCTGATTTACCTTAATGTACTCATTCAGAAGCAGGAGAGAGAAGGGGGCAGACTTCAATCACAGACAGGGATGGATGGTGAGTTCACTCACTCCTGTCCGCACCTATCATCCAGATGTATCTGAGGCTGCAGGTCATCAAATTTACATCCCCCACTTCCTTTTCCGAGGCACAGCACCGGGGATTGGAGTGTGGGCGGATACAGAGGGGTAGGGGTGGGAGGAAGAGGTGCAGATCAAGCCCTCTCTCCTCTCCCATCTGTATGTAGGGGGGATTGGTGATGGCTTTGGGCAGTATCAAAGAGTGTAACAGACACACTCAGCTTGGACAACTGCAGCCAGCAACCATGCTGGGAGACCATAGTCCAATCTGAATAATGTGTCCGGGTTGCAGACATTTTGAACCCTGGACACATGATTCCAAACCCAAAATGTCCAGGTGAATCCAGGACAGGTGGCAATCCTAATTACAGGTGGGGTAGAGCAGCACACCCATCCCTGGAACAGCAGAGGAACACGAACTGGAGTTGACACAGTTTCCTGGGACCGACCGCCAATAGGAAGCCAGAGGGGTGTGTGCACTATTTGTGGGCAGAGAGGCCATGTTCACAATCATTTTATAGAGAGAGGATGACTAGTGGCAGTAGATTGCTGGGTAGTACTGGCTGAAACAGATGAGGTATCACAGATGGCAACTGATGATGGCACCGATATGCAGCACTGATGGGCACTTATAGGTCACACTAATGAGGCGGTGTTTAATCACATATGTGTATAGAAGTAGAAGCAAGAGCACATGAGCACAAAGTACATTTCATAAGAAGAAGTCATAAGCAAGAAAAAAAAATGTATTTCACTTTTTGTAAACAAGGCTATAATGTAATATAATATTCTTGACGCACCTGTTCCCTAATATAATAACATATGATTTTACAATATATTTTTTTATTTAATCGTTTATATATTCGTAGATCAGCAATACGTAAAAACAATATTAACAGTTACATTAACAATATTAAACACATAACTTTATTAAACGTTAACGATTATTACAAATAATGAGCAAAAACAATACAATGGCTCAACTGTAGCTCAACAAAAAGGGATAATGATTTACAGCTGTGCGTAGTTATAATCATGCGACCGCTGTGGCCTTTCTGCAGGAGCATATATAATGTGTGCCCTGTTGCTGTAATGGTTGGGACAGTATGGGAGGCACAGAAGGTATTGGTGCTCGAAAAGCTTGTTCTTCCTCCAAATGGGTCTTTTCGGTTCATTTACCGTTAACACCCTTGTGTAGAACCTGGAGGAGCAACATCTTGGCCAGCTGTCGTTGCTCAGTGCACATAATTTTTAGTTTGTTGGCTACAACAATGGCAAAGCCATCTGAGTCATCCAGTTTTCTCTGTAATGCAGCAGCTGTCTGAACTAGAAATGCAGAGGTACCATCCAAATTTTTACTCTTGGCTCAAAAACAGAGAGGAGATAAGGGCGCTCTGGTTGAGGTGGGTAGCTGGTCAGAGGGATGATAGTGATGAGGTGGCACTTCTGGCAGCACTTTGGTTAGAGGAGAAGCAACTCTGAAGATATAAAAAAGGAAAAGAAAGGCGCCTCTAAGCGCAGTATGCAAAATTTAATAAAGTGCACAAAGAGTTAAAAGCACTTACAAGATTGTTGAGTGTTAAAAAACATGATAAAATCAGGAGTCCTCATCTGTGGTATGTGTCCATCCTCAGCATGGTGGTAGAGAGCAGTGTAGAGCCGTCCAGCAGCTGTAAAGCGTTCTCATGCGTGTTGGAAAGAGGAGGCAGCAGGGAAGCCTGTATTCACTGCGGAACACACAAGGCTGGTGGTGTCAGTTTAGAGAAGGGGTGCCCTTCTTCTTATTATTATTATTGTAATAGACCTTGACCAGGTTTTTTGGGCTGGAGCACCCCTCCCCCTCCTCATTACCTCTTATTTAGTGGTCATCATTGCATAGGATGTATCCCTTTCAGTTCTCCCACATAGAGGAGTTGAGACAAAGATCTTCCATTCTATTACTAGTGTAGGACCCACTAATTCAGGGTACTTTGTCGCAGTAAGTGGGCTTAGCACTATATGACCATATAGTGTGACCAAACCCCCGTATTTTTTGAACATGTTCAGGTGTTTTTAACTAGCCTTGCAGGAAATGTCATTCTTGTATGTGTGCGCTGTAAAATATTTTGTAGTGTAGTGAATACAGGCTTACCTGCTGCCTCCTCTTTCCAACACGCATGAGAACGCTTTACAGCTGCTGGACGGCTCTACACTGCTCTCTACCACCATGCTGAGGATGGACACATGCCACAGACAAGGACTCCTGATTTTATCATGTTTTTTAACACTCAACAATCTTGTAAGTGTTTTTAACCCTTTGTGCACTTTATTAAATTTTGCATACTGCGCTTAGAGGCGCCTTTCTTTTCCTTTTTTATATCTTCAGAGTTGCTTCTCCTCTAACCAAAGTGCTGCCAGAAGTGCCACCTCATCACTATCATCCCTCTGACCAGCTACCCACCTCAACCAGAGCGCCCTTATCTCCTCTCTGTTTTTGAGCCAAGAGTAAAAATTTGGATGGTGCCTTTCTTTTCCTTTTTTCCTCTTGGCTCAGGTGTTTGTGAAATGTGGTAGTAATCGTCTCCATGTTGTCCTGGGTGGTAAATAAAAATGATCAATTTAATAATATTGTACACCTATATTACCTGATGACATGCATCTTTTTTCAATTACCTATGGATTTTGAAACAACTCACAGATTACAAGAGGAAACATATCTGCACAATATGATGATATTAACACATATCCATCACTGTGTGCATTACATACCTCACGGACCACAATTGTAGTTACCTGTGTCAATAATTCTTCACCAGAGTTTTGAAGATCCTGTTCCAGGGAGAGACATTCATTAGGTACTGGTGAAGCTGCAGAGGTTGATGGCAGAGTACTAATTGAAGCTCTTGCGTCAATCTCTTCGGTAAGGAACTGTAAACTTTCAAAGTACCATAAGCGTGGAACAAATACATCATCCGTTCCAGCACCTGATTTTTGTGATGTTCTGATTTTATTCAGCTCTTTTTTGAATACAGTCCTCAGAAAGCAAATTCCCTCTGTCCCTCTTTCCTCCTCATTTGTTTCTCATTTTGGTCAGATCTATATAGTCACATATAAAGTAGACTTATTTTATTTTTTAAAAAGTATTTTAAACCTTTCTTCCAAGTTGTTTATAGCTGCATCTGTAAATTTCATTATCGAAGAATAAAAGCACTTGTGGGTGTTCCCTGTGCCTACAATATGTTTTCAAATAGGTTTCCCTAGTTCAGACATCAAAAATGTTTTTTGTGTGTGCGTGTGTATATGTTTAAATACATTTTTTATATATATATATATATATATATATATATATATATATATATATATATTATCTCTCAAAAGTGTATAGAATATAGATAGATATATATATATTTGATATGCAGGCAGCTGTCACTACACCACACTGTCCCAACCAAAAATAATAGTTATCACACACAAGCAAAACTAACATAAAAGAACGGAATCTACCTTCTTTCGTTCGAGATTCCAATGCTGAAAGATCGCTGGGCCTGAAAGATCGTTCACCAAAATGGTATCCTTCAACCTTCTTTCTGCAAGCAAGACACAGTCCGTGTGCTCCTAGCGCCACCCCTGTCTGATGATTCGTGCTGCAGTGTACACGTGTTTGTGATGCGCCATCTGTGATACCAACCACTGAATGGACCACGAGGCACTATGGCGGACATGGCTTCTGAGAAGGTTCCCAAAAATCATCATAAAAAGACAAGCGCCATGATCGGGGTTATATTCAGAAGGACAGAGAAGACCAGACTCCTGCAATAAGGATTAAAGCAAGTCCTATGTCTAGAGCAGAGATGGTGGACATGGTGTTCATGCTTGAAAAACATGATTATGATGGCAAGAAGAATACCTATGAGAGGCCTAATACCAGGAAGGATATAATTCTTGAACTCCTCCAAAGGAAACATGGTGTTAATCGTTCAAAGGTCCAATTAAGGAAGCATTGGTCAGACTTGAAATTTCGAGAACATAACCAATTCAAGCAAATTCATGTTACCATCCAGAAAAGTAAGGAAGCCTTTTTTTTACATTTAAGATCATTATGCGACGGTGTTTGGCATTTGTCAAATGTTAATTTTGTATGTTTTGTATAAATATGTATTTTTCTGTAGTGCATTTTTAACACTTTCTATTACATTATGTTTGACAGGAAGGAAAATGAAGTTATCAAAGAAAAGAAAAAGAGTACCTGGCCAGCATGCAAGTACATCATGTGTACAAGACACAGAGCCTGAAGATCATGGTCAACCGACAACTCCTCCAGGTACTACAATAGTTAATAATGGTTCCAAATAAAAGTGCTGTGTAATGTTTTTTATTTTTTAAATTTACAGTCCATTTACCTAATGTATATTCCTGGACAGATCCTAGCAAAAAGAGAAGACTGGATATGGATGAAGATATGGTAATTTGCCTATCAAGCCCTCTATTGCTGTTGACACAGACTACATTGCAGAGGAAGACAGTGGTCACATGACCTTGGAGGACTCGTCAAATCTTAATTTACCCGAACAAAGTATGTCTACGCATTTTGGATACATAATCGATAATGGATATACAATTATGCTCTATTAAAAGAGAAGGTTTTTTTTTTTTTTGGCTATTCATACTTATCTCGGTGGATGCAACATCAGGCTGATGCTGCATCTGTCCCCTGGCATCTCTGCACTGAGAACCAAGCCACCGAACACCGCCGATGGCTCGGTTCTCAATCCTCCCCGAGCAGAGCGATGCTGACTGTCAGTCAGCATCGCTTCTGCTCTACTTCTCCATACTCATTAGAGCGCTGAGCAGTGGAGGGGCGGGGAGTGGCTTTGACAGCGTCTCAGTGGTTCGCTGAGACTGCCATCAATCAGGGCAGCTGGCGGATCCAGACTTGGAAGTAGGGATGACGCGCTATGCCAACTGATGGCAGTGACTTCAGCGGAGAGCGGACTTCAGACGGCTCTCTGCTGAAAACGGGTCACAGGAGTTCAAAACGAATTGCACTCCTGTGACCCAGTAGAGAAGCCCAGCCTAAAAAGCTCATGCTGGACTTCTCATTTAATTTAATAAATCTATTAATCATTTAAATTAATAAATCATTCATTATGGGTATTAGTGATGACATGACATGTAGCAGGGAAGCTATTCCATTCTCTTTATGTCTTTGGATTTGTAAATCCTTTACAATACAGATAGCATGTAAATTATAGGAATATAAAAATTGATGACGTGTTGAATATTCCAGCTTTTGTTTTTGTCCTTTCAGATGAGATATCATTGGTTGAAGATGATCAGCAATTTAAAGATGTACATAGTGATGGTGATGGTACAATGTCACCAACAATCCTGGAGAGCTCTTGGAGAGCTCGTCACGTTCACGTAATGTACAATTATCTAAGTGATTTATTTTCTAAACATAGGTAAAAATTGAGTTATGGAGCTTCAAGCATAAAGGTGGAATTTTGAAATTTGAAATTTGCTTATCGCCCCCCCCCCCCCCCCGGTTTCACATTTGGTACCTTTTAGGGAGAAGGGGGAGCAGATAGTCATTGACAGGTACCCTATCCCCACTTCCTGGAGACCTTGCCGTGGTGTAGTATGGCAGCCGCTTAGTCCTCCTCCTTCCCTTCTGCTGAACGAGCCTATAGATTTCATCGTTCTCCACACATGCGCAGCAGGGACCTGGCCTTGAAGCCAAAAGGCTACACGGCTTGGTCTACTCACAGGCAATGGTGGTTGAAGAACCCGACAGCCGATGGCAACATCATCTGCGGTGTCTACATCATTCAACTTCAGGACATTAAAAGTCAGCAGGTACAATATGTGTAGCTGTTGACCTTTAATTTTTAAGTTCACTGGTAAAGTACCTAGATTGCTTTTGTTTATTGATGACCGGAGGCGATGCTGCATACAAAATGAGGGAAAGTCCACTATTGAATGAGGCTCTTGTGCACGTTAGTTATAAATTTTATTTTCCATTATATGATTATTACATATATTGTGCACATCAATTCTACTTGCTCTCTTCCACATATGTTGACACACCAGCGGAGTTCTAATCAAGCACTTTACAGAAGGGATGTGCCTGGAAGATTCTTATAGACTTCTATTATATTCTGCTGTTTTAGCAGCTTGAACAAGTACTGCTCCCGTGAAAAGCGATCCTAGTGTGTTAGGTGGTGAGGAGGCGATATCCACCTCTCTAGGTTGCCTAACCCGGTATTAACAGTATTAAACCTGTGTAGTTCACTAGAATATAAATTTTGTTTATTATCCCTTTTTTCAGAACAAGTTTTCAACACATCCATAGTTGGCCAAATGTCATCTGCATTGTTGCAGTGCTGCGTGGAACTACAGACAATTAAGGATTGCACTTCATCTATGATCTGTCGCTTGCAATATGTTCTTGGTCTTTTAGCAAAAATTGGGAAAGATTTATATTAGACTTTTTTACTTTTCCTCTGAGTAGTTTACCAAATGTTGTTTGTGCTGTTTGTGTTGTTGACACTGTTTTTGCGTCTTTATGTTTGTTTGTTTTTGGTATACTGTTTACAGACAAGCATGTATCAGTATTTTTCGGTGAGCTGACGCGCACTGCACTTTTGCAAGAAAATATGTGGGCCATTGGCACATAGGCACGGTTGCCATGAGGATGCATATTGACCTGTGCTAGATGTCAGGGCAGAATCGTATTGAATCTGCCTGTGACCAAAAATATAAATATTGTTAATGGCACTTTTTGGACTTTTTTTTTTTTTTTTAATCGAAATATTATGATGAATAATGTATATGTTGGAACCTTGGATTAGGAGCATGATCTGTTTCAGGAGAATGCTTGTAATACAAAGCACTCATATCAAACCAAGTTTTCCCATAGAAGTCTGGGCAGGGGCGCTTTAGGAGCAGTGTATACCCCGCTCCTACAGTGCCTCAAAGATGTTGCTTGAAGGACTTTTTTCGGCATCCTGCCAGCGCACAGCTCCAGTGTGAAGCACAAGTGAGAGGAGAGGCTCTTTACATTTTTAGCACTATAGTGCCTGTAAAGCACCTCAGTGTGAAAGCAGCCGAAGGGGTTACTCGTAATCGCAATGCGAGGAGTACATTGTGGAATACCATTGTTCTCTAGATTTCTGTTAACTAAATCAGGATACAGAAAAAAATTAAAGGAGATAATGTTCATATTGTTTAAGTTTGCTATAGATATTTAAAAAGAATATTAAGAATGGGAATGTTCTTGATCTTCCCCTTGTAGAGGCCAGGACAACAAATAGGCATGTCCATGGTTACGGGACAATATATCAATTAAAAAAAAAGTAGAGTAAAAACAATTATGTTTCTGTATACAAAAGACATTTTTTTCCTTGTGGAATCATGGATCTACTTTTCCTCTATGTGCACCAACATTGTTTTTTTCAAGTTTAATAAAAACATTTGCTATGAGACTTTTTTGTTTGTCTTTTATTAAAATGTTTGTACTGGATTTTGAGATTTTTGACATCATTGATTTGAATGCACTATTTGTGCCTTGTTGGTTGCTGATGATTTTTTTTTTAATTAACACGTGTAAGTAAACGAAGGGGTTGTAGAAGTTAATTAAAAATAAAATTAAAAAAAACGTACAGAATCTCACAAAGAGTGACCAGGAACCTACTCTATTCTGGCCCCCCCGCTGGTACAAACCCCAGGCAATGTTTCAGTTGGTATAACTGCTGATGAAACTGGCACAGACACTTTAACAGCCCTTCAAACAATATAACATTTATTGTAGAGTTTAAAGTAGAGGTTGTAAAATTGTGCATTATTCACACCAACAAAAGAAACTACATATTTATTACAACTGCTGAAAGGAATTGAAGCTATACATATCACAATTGCATTTTTCACACAAGTCAAATCATTTTAAAATCCAACAATATAAAGTGTTAAATCTGAATATAGAGTTGTGATAGGGTATTTGACATGTGACAAATCAATTTATCAAGCCTTCTTTGTTTATTTACATATCAGAGTGCCAGAGCACTGCCCCAATTCCAGAAAAGTAGTTCAGATAGTCCAACCTGCATTGCCTTGCATTCAGTGTAGGCAGCCTCGGATGTCCACTGCTCAATGGTGTGAGCACCTTCATACTTTCTTGTCCTCCAACGCCGTTAACACTGGGCACTGCCATTGTGTCCGGATCCCTAGGCGACGGTACTGTATGCTGGGGAATGTTGACGTAAATGATTGTGCAGGACACAGCAACACAGCACAATAATATCTATTTTATGCATGGACATATTTATGCTTGTTAGAAACAGGCGGAATCTGTTGGCCAAGATCCCAAAGGCGTTTTCAACCACCATGCGGGTCCTGGATAATCTATAATTGAAGATCCTTTGGTCCGGAGTCAGGTTACGCATAGGGAAACACGAACACGAACACGAAGTTCATGTTTTCACATGCGTCGTCACGCGTGGGCAGGTTAAGGGTTCCATTATGCAGACGGTGTTAGAACGCCTTCTGCTGGATTACACTGCCATCAGAGTTACGGCCATTTTTTCCTATATCCAGATATAGAAAATTGTATTTGGCTTCGACTACAGCTAGCATTCTGATGCTGTAGAAACCCTTGTAATTAAAGTAATAGGATCTGGAATTTGGTGGTGGAACGATATATATATATATATATATATATATATATATATATATATACATACACACACACACACACACACACACACACACATACATACACACGCTATACTACTATATAAACTATTAAATAAAAAAAAGATTAATATATGTAAATTTAATATGTAAGATACCTTGACATAATTTCTCTGGAGTGCATCAATGACAGACTTGCAGGTTTCCAGTATTATTCTCCCCAGTGATTGAGGTGAAATTCCTGTTAAGAATTTGAGGTCCTTCAGACTTCTGCCGGTCCCCAGATACCGTAGCGTTGCCATTAACCTCTGCTCTAGACTTATTGGCTGCCGCATAATTGTAGTTTGTTTTTTAATTACTGGTGTCACCAGCTGCAGCAATGCTTGGAAGCATTCATCATCCATTCTGAGGTAATTTCTGAAATCATCAGGGTTATTCTCCTGTAATTCTCGAAGCAACAACATATGAGAATAGTTCTCTCGGTTCTCCAGCCATTGTTTTGACCATGTGCTCCTTTTCTTCTTTTTTTTTTTTTTTTTCAAACCATTTTGGATGGCCAAAACTCCAAGCATGACTAGTGGCAGTGTTTGGTCTTCCATGTAAAAGTCCATTTTCATAAAAAAAAAATCGTGTATAACAAATATTCCTCACACGGAAGAACAGATGTATTTGTATGCAACGATCTTCCCGCCACTCCGAACCCAAAGGCGTGGCCTGCACAAGGTCAAGTTCTGACATCACCTCCGATTACCACGCTGCAGAATGTGCCTACGCAAAAGGGACGTTTGAGTTGATCGTACAGGAATTTTCGGATATGAACTACGCTGGCGATTCGATTCTAGATGCGCATTTGATTAATTTCGGCAGAACGTTCGTACGATATTCGTGTATGAGGAGGCCGATTCGATCCTATACTTGCATACGATTATATTTGAAAGAACTTTCGTACAATATTCTTAACGTGTGTACGGGCCTAGGCTTCATGTACACCCTGCCTACAATTACCGTGGATGACGCATTTTGCTACATGTTGTTGTTTTCTGTGTTTTCCCACGGCTGGAGGTCAAAACGTTCCTATCCTTAACGCGATTCTTCTGCATTCAGGAGAGGGAGGCTGAAGCTCACCTAACCGCAGTGGCTTCTAAACTCTGCTAAAAGCCTATATGTACATTGACGCATAGGCTTTTATGGAGTTAAATTTAGGAGCTTTGGCAAAAAAAATGCCTAAAGCTCCTAAACTAAAGTTTAGGAACGGCTAGTGTTCATGAAGCATTAGAAGCTCTGTTTTTGGCTTTCTTTTAAGGGGGGGAGACTAACACCCTTTTTCCATTTTTTTGTTGTGGTGCCCCATTAATACATCAATGTCAGACCCTCTCCTAGGATAAGGGTCTGGTAAAGAGGAAGAGAATCCCTGGCCGCTCTGTTTACAAACAGATTGAAGCAGCTGGGAGCCATCATTTTGCTAGCAATTCAAACACATTTTCTTTGTGAACATCAATATTGCTGCAGTATGGTGTATACCTCACACAGATGCTCCACTTCACAGGCAGTGTCAGGGCATCCCCCAGGCATGTTGTTATTTAATGGTGTTTGCAATGTTAATATTTCATTTTAGTTATTATTAAAATCTCTGCTCCACGGCAAATTGAATTTTTAAAACAGGTCTTTTTCTTTGATACATGTCCCCCAGGGGAATCCTGCACATCACGTGAGGAGATTACAATTGTTTCACTCTTTGCATATATGGATACTCTTAGGCTTCATGTACACCTGTCTACCTCTACCACAGATGCCATGTTTTGCTACATTTTGCCATTTTTTGCATTTTCCCACGGCCGGAGGTCAAAAGATTCCTATCCTGAACGCGATTCTCCCACGTTCAGGAGAGGGAGGTTGAAGCTCACCTAAAAGCCTATATGTACATTGACACATACTTTCATGGAGTTGAGTTTAGAAGCTTTGGCAAAAAAACGCCAAAAGCTCCTAAACTCAATTTTAGGAGCTGCTAGTGTACATGAAGCCTTAGAAGCGCTCTGTTTTCTGCTTTCTTTTAGATCTTGTTACCTGTCATGCGGATATTGTGTAGTAAATACTTTTTGAGTCACTGACCAAAAACAAAGTATAATGATCAGGAGTTCTGATCTGAATACACTGGCTGCATACTTGTTCTGAGTAAGTGACTCAAAGTACTAAAGCCACTGACAACAATGCAAGCAGCACTTTCAGAAAGAGGCCAGCTATGGCAGTCTAAATAATTCTTTCTTTGCAGTTTTCCTTCAACTGGTCTTACGTTCATGTTTTTTTCTGTTTTTAAATACACAAGAAACTGCGCATAAGATTAGATCTGTCCATTACATTCAGCAGAGAGGAGCCTAAGGTTCAGTCCAAACTTGAGTTTGGACTGAACCTTGGCTGTTCGGACATCTTCATCTACGATAAGGGACTGGTAAAGAGGAAGAGAACCCCTGGCCGCTTTGTTTATAAACAGATTGAAGCAGCCAGGAGCCGTCATTTTTCTGGCAATTTGAACAAACATTTTCTTTGTAAACGTCAGTATTGCTGAAGTATAGTGTATACCTCGCACAGATGTGCCATTTCACAGGCAGAGTCAGGACATCCACCAGGCATGTTATTTAATGAAGTTGTGCAATTTTAATGTTCAACTGTAGGTATGATTACAATCCCTGCTCCCTGGCAAATGGAAATTTTAAAACATTTCTTTTGTTTTGGTACCCCCAGTGCAATGCCTAACTCGCCCTCCCCCTCCCCATGCCATTTGTTTAACAATCCCTCACCTATTAGTCTAGAAAATGAAAATTTTTAACATTCAACTCCCATTGACGGGGTTCAGATTTGGCATGTGAACTTTAGTAATATTTTGCCGAACTTGCCGCAAACTTGGGTACGTTCAGCTCATGAGTAACATTCAATAGCACTGTCCGTACCTATTTTTCATCCAGTGGGTCTTTAAAAATTCTACAAACAGCTTTTTTTGCGACATTTTGAGAAAAAAACAAACATAGGCAGTGAGGCAGTGCGTTTTTTCCTTTTTAATTGCCCATTGGTGGTACTTACTTTAGTTGTGATCTGCTGCTCCTAGTTAAAATAGAATGTAGAAACTGTTTGCGCTGCTTGTCCGTCCAGAGGTCATACCAATGCCCTATGAGATTCACTCTCTCCTGGAAGAGCTGTATAGCAAATTTATGATTAATTGTAACAAATGAAAATGAGAAGTGTAGAAGTGAACACAAGTGAATGCAAAAGGCAAAGACAGAAGTCAAAGTGAAATTATGTCAATTCTGCACAACATGACATTAATATGATCTTCAAAGTAGGTTTTCACAGAAATATGATTAATGTGTTTTGTACAAAAAATGCAAACTGGCCCTCCCACAAGCACCTTCTGTTAAATACAAATCAATGAGCTGCCTGCTGCTTTTTCTAATATTAAACTATGTTAATAAACTATCCTATATTTATATTATATAGGCATCGGTATCTTCTTTAGGAATCCTAAAACATGGTGGTTGGTAAAGGCTAATTTCACCTTTTAGTAACATGTTGCACCCATATTCAAGGGATCCTCTTCCGGCACCCACTGTGACAATTTAAAAACAGCACCGAGCCTCGTTATTTATTCGCAGAGTTCTGTGATTGAACACCACCGCCACTGCAGCAGATGGCTTGTAGTCCTCAAACTATGAGGGCGCTGGTGAGCGTCCTCGTAGTTCATTGATTCTCCCTGTTATTCAGTAACTGTCTGCCTGTATAGAAGGTACGGGCAGACAGCTGTACCGAGAGTCTGCGGGAGCCTTACATTGTACCTCAGATCTGCTGATTGCGGGTGCAATGCTCTGCAGGCACCTAAAAAGAAAAATAATAAATACAAATTTTAATTTGTAAAAAAGTGCATTTTTTTTTTTTTAATTTACAAAAGTGAAGTTATCCTTTAAAGTTGACTATATAATTGGGCTAAATAATTTTCTATGAAGGCCGCAATTGTCTTACTCACATAGTACCTGCTAACCACAGAAGAGAGAAGCACCTGATCTACATATTTACAAGAGAGAAGGTACCAGTATGAAGCTTGTACATCAGGCAATAGCAAGGGATGCTACCTCTGTTGCATAGGATGACATGACCACGCCCCCTTATGACCTCACAGTCCCAGCATGCCCCGGGACTGTGATGTCATAGGGGGGCAGGGTCACCGCCTATATAAGTCATAGCAGAGCGCACAGACAGCATTACAGCTGGAGAGAGCGTCGTGTCAACATCTCTGGAAGAGAAGAGGGAAGAAGACGATCCAGATGTCCGGGCTCCTCCGCTAGCAAAAGAACGGCAGAAGATAGCGGAGGAGCCAGCAGAAGATCCAGACACTGGGAGAAGACGCCAGAGAAACCCCCGGAGTCGGAAGAAGACCCCGGAGCTGCCTAATAAATTACTTTAAAAACCTGTGTACTGTGTTTTTTTCTTGACACTTTTTTCCCTAGGTGAATGGGTAGGGGTACGATGTACCCTATACTCATTCACATAGGGTGGGGGGCCATGATCTGGGGGCCACCTTATTAAAAGGGGACTCCCGGATTCCGATAAGCCCCCCGTCCGCAGACCCCGACAACCAACGGCCAGGGTTGTCGGGAAGAGGCCATTGTCCTCATCAACATGGGGACAAGGTGCTTTGGTGTGGGGGGGCCGCAGGGTGCCCCCTCCCCCAAAGCACCCACCCCCCATGTTGAGGGCATGTGGCCTGGTACGGCTTGGGGGGGGGGCGCTCGCTCGTCCCCACCCCCTTTCCTGACCGGTCGCGCTGCGTGCTCGGATAAGGGTCTGGTATGGATTTTGGGGGGACCCCCATGCCGTTTTTTCGGCGTAGGGGGTTCCCCTTAAAATCCATACCAGATCTAAGGGCCTGTTATGCCCCTGGAAGGGAACCCATGCCGTTTTTTTATTTAAAATTTGGCGTGGGGTTCCCCCTCAAGATTCATACTACAGTGCCTGGCTTTGGCAGGGATCCCCGCACCAGTGTGAACCCGGCTCATAAGGTGTCAATCTCGCCAATAAAAGTGGCGAGATTGACACTATCAGATAACAATACAGAAGTTGACCAAAGGGTGGTGGTAAAGAGCTGAAAAACCACGTGATTTGGTGAAAGTTGGCTGGAAAAGTCCTGTCGTCTGTATGCAAGACAAACTTCTGGCCAACGCCCTTTGTACAAAAATCCAAGGGAAAGTTTGTACAAAGTCCTATCGTGTGTATGGGACTTAAGAAGAACTATGGATATTCTTTACTGATATCAGCAATTTCTTTAGAACGGATGCCATGTCTGCTTTTCCTTCTATTGTGCAAGAGACTGAATTTATAAGTAAAGAATTTATTTAAAAAATTGAAGAATGGCAGGCTACCAAGACTCTTTATGGAGGGAATAGCAGAATGAACTGAGCTGCTGAAACAAGAGTGAAAGTTATTCTGATCTAAATTTGAAGAGGAATTACTCCACATTGCCTGCAGCTACAGAGCTCAGTGAAAGGCCACTGTAAAGTTTATTTATGCCTGTAACAGAAAGGGTATCTCATAAGCCACACATTGCTGCAAACCCACTGTGAAGGAGTATGTGGCAGCCACAGCCCAGGCTCTGGCCAGGCCAGGCCCTCAACGCACCTTGCTCTGCCTCAGAGCTTAATCATAGTTCCCCATGATTAAGCTTCGGGGGCAGAGCAAAACGTGTTGGGGGCAGGGCATGGCCTGGATGGAGTTCAGGCTGAGGCTGCCACATACTCCTTCACAGTGGGTTTGCAGCGATATGCAGTTTATGGGATATCCTGTTACATATTGATGTTTGAAGCTGAGATGAGCTCCATTCCCAGCTGGCACTCTTAGCAGTTGACATTGGACTAGGACCCTTTAGAACCTGAATGGCCCCTATATTTTTGCATTTGGTTCATTTACTGCCTGTAAACAATATGTATACATTTAAAGGTCTGAAGCCTGTCCACAGTTCTATATTTATATATATATTTATAATACACACACGTACAGGGGTGTACTCACAAAAGTGAGTACACCCCTCACAGTTTTGTAAATATTTTATTATAACGTTTCATGTGAAAACACTAAAGAAATGACACTTTGCTACAATGTAAAGTAGTGAAAGTACAGCTTGTATAACAGTGTAAATTTGCTGTCCCCTAAAAATATCTCAACACACAGCCATTAATGTCTAAACCACTCGCAACAAAAGTGAGTACACCCCTAAGTGAAAATGTCCAAATTGGGTCCAATTAGCCATTTTCCCTCCCCGGTGTCATGTGACTCATTAGTGTTGCAAGGTCTCAGGAGTGAATTGGGAGCAGGTTTGTTAAATTTGGTGTCATCGCTCTCACTCTCTCATACTGGTCACTGGAAGTTCAAAATGGCACCTCATGGCAAAGAACTCTCTGAGGATCTAGAAAACAAATTTGTTGCTCTACATAAAGATGGCCTAGGCTATGAGAAGATTACCAAGACCCTGAAACTGAGCTGCAGTATGGTGGCCATGATCATACAGCAGTTTAACACAACAGGTTCCACTCAGAACAGGCCTCGCCATGGTCAACCAAAGAAGTGCATGTGCTCAGTGTCATATCCAGAGGTTGTCTTTGGGAAATGGACATATGGGTGCTGCCAGAATTGCTGAAGAGGTTGAAGGGGTGGGGGGTCAGCATATCAGTGCTCAGACCATACGCTGCACACTGCATCAAATTGGTCTGCAGGGCTGTCGTCCCAGAAGGAAGCCTCTTCTAAAGATGATGCATAAGAAAGCCCGCAAACAGTTTGCTAAAGAGAAGCAGACTAAGGACATGGATTACTGGAACCATGTTCTGTGGTCTGATGAGGCCAAGATAAACTTATTTGGTTCAGATGTGTCAAGCGTGTGTGGCGGCAACCAGGTGAGGAGTACAAGGACAAGTGTGTCTTGCCTACAGTCAAGCTAGGTGGTGGGAGTGGCATGGCCTGGAGCTGCATAAGTGCTGCCGGCACTGGGGAGCTACAGTTTATTGAGGGAATCATGAATTCCAACATGTACTGTGACATACTGGAGCAGAGCATCACCCTCTCCCCTCGCAGACTGGGCCGCAGGGCAGTATTCCAACATGATAACGACCCCAAACACACCTCCAAGATGACCACTGCCTTGCTAAAGAAGCTGAGGGTAAAGGTGGTGGACTGGCCAAGCATGTCTCCTGTCCTAAACCCTATTGAGCATCTGTGGGGCATCCTCTAAGGGAAGTTGGAGGAGCGCAAGGTCTCTAACATCCACCAGTTCCGTGATGTCCTCATGGAGGAGTGGAAGAGGACCCAAGTGGCAACCTGTGAAGCTCTGGTAAAATCCATGCCCAAGAGGGTTAATGCAGTGCTGGAAAATAATGGTGGCCACACAAAATATTGACACTTTGGGCCCAGTTGGGACATTTTCACTTAGGGGTGTACTCACTTTTGTTGCCAGCGGTTTAGACATAAATGGCTTTGTGTTGAGTTATTTTGAGGGGACAGCTAATTTACACTGTTATACAAGCTGTACACTCACTACTTTACATTGTAGCAAAGTCTCATTTCTTTAGTGTTGTTACATGAAAAGATATAATAAAATATTTACAAAAATGTGAGGGGTGTACTTACTTTTGTGAGATACTGTGTATATTATATTATGATATAATATATATTTTTTTGTTTCCTTTATCAATTGATAAATTGATTGTACAAATAAATATACAACAAGTAAGCTCAGGTTTCTAAGGAACCCAGAATCCTGACTGACTGCCTATGACCTGAGCAGTCACACGACTGAGATGTAGGATGGTTCCTCTGTAGCCTAGTCATCACTAAGCTTTACCACTGTGCATGATAACAATGCAAGTCAAATTGATAAAGACAATACTTAAAGCTGAAGTCCAGGAAACTTAAAAACGCTCCCTTTAGTGGGGAAGTGCCCTCACTGCAAGGGTTAGCGGTTCTTTAGGTCTAGGGGCATGAAGACCCCACTGCAAGGGAAGATTTTCAGTCTTTCTGGAGTTGGGCTTCAACTCTGCCCCTTATTTGGACATAGCTGTACTAAACCACCCCCTTTAGAGATGTATACCGAAGGAAAAAAAAAAAACCAAATCCTACATTATAAGAGAAGTATCATAGTGCCTCTTGTGTGCAAGCAATTTTGCATCCAGCATGTTTACCTGTTTGTTGAAAGATTTGCTTGCTACTGGTGTCCAGGCACTAAAGCGTGTCTGAGTGCTCACAGTTTGATCAAAATGTGTCTCTCCTCCACGGAGTCCCACACTCTCCAGATGCCACCGCTTAACACTGTGTGGACTAAGACGTCGAGAAATACTCATCGTGTCTAGTTAACGTAGGTAAGATTACATGAATTCAAGAAAAATTCTGGAGTCATTCATACAACTATAGCTTTAGTGACCTGTAAGAAGAAAGAATACAATACACAATCATGAGTAGTTTCGCACTACTTAGAGAATATTTGTAATTACTATTAAGAATTATCACAATACGAAATAACACATTTTCAAACAGTTAAAATATGCAGTAAAATGTATGCACTGTATGTATACATACAGATGTATAAAATATTACATGCATTTATGCAGAACGTTTTAAAAATCCCACTAGCAAACTTTTCATAACTTCTGCTATTAAACTTTTAAACAGGTAGTTGTTCTGTATACTGTACAGAAAAAAATTACAGCTGGCTCTGCTTACTTTTAAACAGGTAGTTGTTCTGTATGTAGTTGTTCTGTATACTGTACAGAAAAAAATTACAGCTGGCTGTGCTTACCTTCCTCGGTTCTTCTGTGTACTAGTAGGGGCAGGCTGTAGTCTGCTGCCTGGGAGATGGACAAACAGGTTCCTTGCACGCCCCTTTCTTTCACTGCCAACTCTCCTTACTGTGTTTATTTGAGAGAGTCTGTGTAAGCCATGGGACAACTTGTTGACTAGGTGACCATAGGGATAGACTATTTACAAATGTAACCATTGTTCTGAGTATTCAGTCTAGCTAGATACATGTTGCTGTATTATATATTACATTTTTTATATTACCATTTATGGGATGTTCTGCGTGAAACCAGAATGCTTCGAAATGATTTCAGATGTCAGATAAATGTTTGAGGCAGGTTAGTTTATAATGGTTTTATTAGAAAGCGCAATAGACAATTTCAGTTCCCAGGTACTAACAAGTAGCAGAGACAGAGGCTGTGGTGTCAGCCTCCTGGTGGAGGCATTCAGGGATATGGTATAGTTTACATTAGCATATACCTCAAATTCCAACAACCTTTTATTGTCTCGCCACAAGAGTTTACAGTATATATGAAGTTACAGATTTATAAATCATTGTTAGCATACTATTGTTAGTATGATAAATCCATGCTTGTTGTGAACATGTTTCATTTGCAATACATCTCCGAACCTTCCACCCTGCCTGCTTGTCATTTTACTTGGCCAGTACTGTCGTATATTGTGTGCGACCATACACCAATATTTGCCTATGCTCATGAAGAAGCGCTGACACGCGCAACATGTAGAGCATATCATTATACTAAATCTACCTACACCAAGTCCAATTTGACACAAGTCACGGGTCCCGCAGACTTGATGTCCGCCGGCGGCCCGCGATCGTGGTGAGGAGAGGTAGAATGTGGAACTGTCTATGTAAACAAGGCATTTCCCTGTTCTGCTTAGTGACATGACAGATCTACTGCTCTCAGTGATCGGGACCAGTGATCTGTCATGTTTCAGTGAGCCCATCCCCCCTACAGTTAGAACACGCTGAGGGAACACATTTAACCCCTTGATCAATGCTTTTTTTTTAGCACTGATCAATGTAATAATGTCACTGGTTCCCAAAAAGTGTAATTTGGGGTCAGATTTGTCCGCCACAATGTCGCAGTCCCACTAAACATCGCAGATCGCCGCCATTATCAGTAAAAATAATAAAAAATAAATAAAAGTCCCTAAATCAATCTCGTAGTTTGTAGATGCGATTACTTTTGTGCAAACCAATCAATATACGCCTATTGTGATTTTTACCAAAAATATGTAGAAGAAAATGTGTTGGCCTAAACTGATAAATTGTTATTTTTTTAATATTTTTTTGGATATGTATTATAGCAAAAAGTTTAAAAAAAATGTTTTTTGTTTTTTTTTTTTTTTTGCAAATTGTTGGTCTATTTTTGTTTATAGAGCAAAAAATAAAAACCGCAGAGGTGATCAAATACCACCAAAAGAAAGCTCCATTTGTGGCGGGAAAAAAAAGATGTCAATTTTGTTTGGGTACAACGTCGTACAACCACACAATTATCAGTTAAAGTGAAGTCAAATGTTAAACGAGACTGCTCTTGAAACCCTGTTACACCTCATGACAATGTTTACTACTGTACTTAATAATGGTTGATCGTTCTAATTCTATGTGCAAATTCATTAGGGTAATGTGAAGTCGTTATGTACCTTGTTTTCTTCTTGCAATGGTCAATAATACTAAAAATATATTCAACCTAAAATGAACCTGAACTGGGGATAAAACCGCTCGCCTCCCTCTTCTGGAAGAGCTGGAACCACAACCATGGCCTCTGACCTCTGCACACCTCAGGAGCTCCATGACAAAAATGCTTCTTATAAATAGTACCTGCTTCTGATGATCCCTAAAATGAAGAGATTGGAGGTCACTGCTTCCCATGTTGTGAGGAAGGACCCCAGACTTCTTCTCACCACTGGGACACTGTCACTTGGCTTTTTGGGACTGGTTAGGATGAATAAAGATAGCTACTCCTTTCCCTTCTGGGCCCCCAAGGCTTTTGACCACTGTCCTTACTGGGCTGAAAATGCTTTTGTGGACAAAAGCCTTTCTTGCCCTGCACGCTCTTCTCACATTTACTTAGGAAGGCCGCCTTCTTGTTCACTGTATGGTCCAGAACTGTTCGGCCTAGTGACATGACAGGGATCTACTCCTCCCTGTCATCGGGAGCAGTGATCTGTCATGTCCTAGGTAGCCCATCCCCCTACAGTTAGAACAGGCTGAGGGAACACATTTGATCCCTTGATCGCCCCCTAGTGTTTAACCCCTTCCCTGCCAGTGACATTTACACAGTAATCAGTGGCTATTTTTAGCTCTGATCGCTGTATAAATGTCACTGGTCCCAAAATAGTGTCAAAAGCGTCCGATCTGCCTGCCACAATCCCGATAAAAATTGCAGATCACCGCCATTACTAATAAAATAAATAATAAAAATGCCATAGATCTGTCCCCTATTTTGTAGGCGCTATAACTTTTGTGCAAACCAATCAATATACACTTATTGCAATATTATTTACCAAAAATATGTAGAAGAATACATATCGACCTAAAAATTGAGAAAAATTTTTTTTTATATATATTTTTTGGGGATATTTATTATAGCAAAAAGTAGAAAAAATAGCATTTTTTTTAAAATTGTCGCTCTTTTGTAAATAGAGCAAAAAATAAAAACCGCTGGGGTGATCATATACCACCAAAAGAAAGCTCTATTTGTGGGGAAAAAAGGACGTCAATTTTGTTTGGGTACAACGTCGCATGACCACACAATTGTCAGTTAAAGTGACAGTGCCGAATCGCAAAAAAATGCTCTGGTCATTAAGGGGGTAAAATCTTCTGGGGCTGAAGTGCTTAAATGATAGAGACAGAGAGACAGAATGATAGAGACAGAAGATCAACCGATAAAACACATAAAACAAATTGTGCTGCAGTTCGGTGAGTTAAATGGCCAGCTTTTATTTTATTTTTTTATGTAAAACCATTATCCTAAATGGGAAAAATGTTGCTGTATTCGTTTAAAAAAAATAGAACATGTTTTAAATCTTTCCGACGGAATCAATTCCTATTGGGAAAACCGCTCGTCTGTATGCTGTTCCAATGGACCAAAACGACGCATGCTCTGAAGCAAGTACGAGACGGCAGCTATTGGCTACTCGCTATTCAACTTCCTTTTTCTAGTCCCGTCATACGTGTTGTACGTCACCGCGTTCTAGACGGTCGGACTTTGGTGTGGTCGTGTGCAGGCAAGACAGTTTCAGCGGAACTCCGTCGGAAAAACCTTCAGAGTTTATTCCAATGGAAAGACCGGTCGTTACATATAGTTACATAGTTAGTAAGGTTGAATAAAGACACCAGTCCAGCCAGTTCAACCTGAGTGAGTGTGGATGCCTGTCTACAATTGTCCCTATCCCTGTATGTTGTGTCTCATTAAGATGCTCCTCTATTATATATTAATTTTTTATTTTAAGGTATATAGGTATATAGGTATATAAGGTATATATAGCACCATCATTTACACAGCGCTCCACACATACATCACACCCTACCCTCAAGGAGCCCACAATCCAAGGTCCCCAACTCACATTAATATATTCGGGCCAATTTTGAACAGAAGCCAATTAACCTACCAGCATGTCTTTGGAGTGTGGGAGGAAACCAGAGTATCCAGAGGAAGCCCACGCAGGCACAGGGAGAAAATGCAAACTCCAGGCAGGTAGTGTCGTGGTTGGGATTCGAACCAGCAACCCTTTTTACTGCTAGGTAAGAGTGCTGCCCACTACACCACTGTGCCACCCGTCGTGTGTACACGGCATTAGTATTTGGTGGAGAAACCCTTGTTGGCAAGCACAGATATAAGACATTTCTTGCAGGTGGTGACCAGGTTTGCACACATCTCAGCAGGGATTTTGGTCCACTCTTCTTTACAGATCTTCTTTAAATCCTTAAGGTTTCGGGGCTGTCGCTTGGCAACTAGAAGTTTCAGCTCCTTCCATAAATTTTCTATAGGAATAAGATCTGGAGACTGACTAGGCCACTCCATGACCTTAATGTGCTTCTTCTTAAACCACTTCTTTGTTGCCTTGTCGGTATATTTTGGGTCATTGTCATGCTGGAAGACCTATCCAAGACCCATCTTCAGTGTTATGGCTGAGGGAAGAAGGTTCTTAT
Source organism: Aquarana catesbeiana (assembly GCF_042186555.1). Taxonomy (NCBI): domain Eukaryota; kingdom Metazoa; phylum Chordata; class Amphibia; order Anura; family Ranidae; genus Aquarana; species Aquarana catesbeiana. The sequence goes on along the minus strand of NC_133327.1, from coordinate 423,550,476 downwards.
CCAAGATTTTATAATACATGGTCCCTCAATGCAGCAAAGTGGCCTGTACCTTTAGCAGAGAAACAACCCCAAAACATTATGTTTCCAGCTCAGTGCTTGACTGTAGGGATGGTGTTCTTAGGGTCATAGTGAGCATTTTTCTTCCTCCAAACACAGCTAGTCAAATTAATGTCAAAGAGCTCAATTTTGGTCTTACCTGACCACAGCACTTTCTCCCAATCCTTCTTCGAATCATGTAAATGTTCACTGGCATGACTGTACATTTGCCTTCTTGAGGGGGCGGGGAAGGACTCGCCGTGTTTGGAGGAAGGTCAATGCTGACTTCGACCCTAAGAACACCTTGCCTAAAGCAGTAGTGTATTTAGGTTTTGTGCTGCCCTAGGCCTGACTAAACTCGTGCACCGCCTAATTTAAATATGACCCACCCCTTCCTGTCAAGGCCACATCCCTTGTTGTTTAAGACCTGCCCTGAAATTTTCGAGTGGGGACACAGAGCCTGGGGGGGATTCCCTTAATTTGCATAGATTTCCTCTCACTTCCTGTTTGGCTATAGGGCAGGAAGTGAAGGGAAATCTCTGCAATGGGGCAGGGATGGTAAAAAATAAACTGACAGGGGCTATAACCCTCCCTTACTCTATCCAAAATGAAAAAAAAAAAAAAGTGTTGCCTATAGTTCTATCTTAAAGCGGAAGTAAACCCATCCATAAAACAGTTACCTTTCCGGCACGTGCCAGAAATGTAACACTCCCATTGGTTGTGCTCTCAACCAAACTGTCAAACCATCAAATGGCTGGTGTCATAACTGATCACATGTGCAGCATCATGGCAGTTCTGGATTAAACAGAGGTCAAGATGGCGGCTTCCTTGGCTGAAAACAATAGGAGGGTTTACTTCCACTTTAAGCACAAATTTCTGATAATTTTATGGAGAGGAGTAAGAAGATATAACCATGCCAATGGTGCAGCAGAAAACATAGCACAGTGAAGAAAGTTTGTGGTCCAGGATAATAGGACAGTCAAAATTAGAAGCGGCGCCCCCCCCCCCACAGTTGTGAAATGCCACCCGCCCGCATACCGGAAGCAGTGCAGCCACTTTTTTGGGGGCGCTAGACTAATTTGCCTCTCAGCCCAGTCCGCCCCATAAGACTGGTGCTACACTAAACAGTGTAGCGCAAGCCGGCAGGGACTCTTTCCGTGCTGCCCTAGGCCTGGGCCTTGTAGGCCTAGGCCAGGATACAGCGTTGGCCTATAGTCAAGAATGAAGGTGGAAACATGATGCTTTGGGGACGTTTTTCTGGTAAAGGTACAGACCGACTTTGCCACATTGAGGGGACCAATGGATGAGAACTATTCTGCAACCCCAGTGTCATATACGAGGATATGAATAAGGCCAGATAGCTTAACACGCCTTCCTATCAAAAGCACAACCAAGTCCTTTAACCTTCTTAACTTAATTTGTAAAATAACAGTAGAGAGTTTGTAGAGGTTGTAGTGTAGGGTGTTGAGAGAGGGCTTCTCTATGTGGAATGCTTATCCAGGAAGGGGGTAAAAAAAACAGAATGCTAATGCAAAGCTCGTCAGGATGCACTTAGTGCCTTCCACGAGTAAAAGGAGGAACAGGGGTATGGGCTAAGCAGAAAAAGGAACAAGGAGAAACTAACTAAAGAATTTAGACAGGGAGCATGGGCTAATCCATTCTCCCTACAAGAGAATTAAAAGGTTACAATGGCAACCAGACTCTAGTAGATCAGAAAGTAAACACTGCAAATAAAGGAGGCGGGGCCAACAAACTAGGGACTCTTGTTCCATGATACTCTCCGTCTGGTATCTGGAGACACCACTATTACTATGTGGTAAATATGTGAAAACAAAACAATGCATAACATCATGTACACATAATAAATGGATATCAAGTAGGCACCTCTGTCTCCAAAGTCCCTTCCAGCAATTGATGCCACCGGGGTGTACTGTTCAGGATGGTTGAATGGGTGTTCTGTCCTTTTCTTTGTTATAGTCCGCTTTGGCCATTTAAAGGATGGTTTCTGTAACGGGCCTTGTAAAGATTTTCACAGTCCCTGACAATTTTTACTTCGACCTTGCGGACCTTCCCATCTGCGCTAGGGATGGATTTAATGATGAGACCTATAGGCCACTAGTTTCGGGGGACCTGCTTGTCTCTTAACAGTACGACATCTCCCTCTTAAATGTTCTGTTTGACAGCTTGCCATTTGCGAAGTTCCTGAAGTGTCACAAGATATTCACACCTCCAAATGGTCCCAAAAGATGCTAGCGAGGCACTGCACCTGTATACATTGGCGTTTATACAGGTTTTTTTTAACTGAAGTCCCCCACTGGAGTGGGATTGTCTCCTATCTTCTGTGTAAGGAGCATTGCTGGGGTCAGATGGCTTGGCGATTCTGGATCTGTTGATACTGGAATCAAAGGCCTTGCACTGACAATGGCTGACACTGCGGCCATAAATGTGGTAAACACTTCTTGGGTGAGTCGAGCTAAACTAGTAGTTATAGAGTCTAAAATGCGTCAAATCACTCCGATCAAGCGTTCCAATGCTTCACCCATGTGATGAATGAGGAATTGAATATCCACGTGCACCCTTGATCATGCAGACACTTATGGATGCTGTTATCTTCAACTTCTTTAGTATCTGTTTGTAATTCCTTACATGCTCCAATGAAATTGGTTCCACAGTCAGAACGTATTTCTTTGACTGGTCCCCTGATTGCAAAGAATCTTCTGAGGGCGTTTATATCGATTGGATTCTATGACCTCAATGTGTATTGCCTGTGTACTCATACAGGTGAAAAGCACCGCCCATCGTTTGCAGCCAGCTTGCCCACCCCTCGTTTTACGAGAGATGATCATCCATGATCCAAAAACATCAAGTCCTATGTGAGTAAATCGGGGTTCTGTGCTAAGTCTGTCTGGTGGCAGGTTCGCCATCCTTTGTTCTTGGCTTTTTCCCCCTCAACATGCGGCACCTAACACACTTGTGGAGAATTCTGGCTACACACCTTTTGGTGCCAATGATCCATATTCCCGCTGCTCTAATAGCTGCTTCAGTAAAGTGTCGTCCCTGATGCATGACTTGTTCAGCATAGTGCCAAACTAATAGAGTAGCAATGCGATGTTGACCGGGAACAATAAGAGGATTTCTTTCTTCTCTGCATAAATGGGACTTACTAAGGCATCCCCCTATTCTCATGAGGCCGTCCTCGATAATAGGATTTAACTTTTAGAAATGCCTCTCTTTGTAGATGCAACGGATCTCATCTGCATATGTTTCTCTCTAAACATGATGGAGGACAATTTCTTTTGCTTTCTTGACTCCCTCTACAGTGTGTAGTTTTCGGCAGATGTGCCAACTGTGGCAGCTGGTTGTCTTCTCACCATGAGTTTGGCGGAAGGAGATGGCTATGTGCCTAAGGTCTGCTATTGCTCTCAAGAGAGCTGTCCAGCTCGAGAAGCAATGAAAACAATGAGAACCAAATACGTTTCTGGGCCAAACCTTGGCGAGGACAGACACTTGGGGCCTTACTTCAAGGTCTCTTTCAGGATATACAAGATCAAAGTAATTAGGGTTGACGGTCCTGTGAATCACGACCTATCCTGTGGATGTGCTGCAGGCACTGATCTGGTCACAATATCTGCAGGGTTCTGGTCTGTGGGCACATGCTGCCATTGATTTGATTGGGTAGACTTTGATCCTTTCCACCCGATTTGCCACATATACATAGAATCTTCTCTTCGCATTGCATATGTAACCTAACACCACTTTACAGTCCATTTCATTTTCAATGAGCTCTGCCAACTCAACTGCCAATACTGCGCCACATAACTCAAGTCTGGGTATGGTATGGTTGGGTTGTGGTGCCAGCTTAGCTTTGCCTAGGATGAACCTGGTATGGTGTTTACCACTTACATCTTTATTTCTTATGTAGGCCACCACTGCTATTGCCTTGGTTGAGGCATCCGAGAATACACAAAAAGTGTTTGCTGTGTACAGCAGTGAGACTCTTCTTCTCCTTCTTGGGTCATTCTTCTGAGTCCTTAGCTGATAACTGTAGGGGATAGGCTTCTACCGAAGACGTGTGCTTTCATTCTATATTCTATTATTTTGTCATTCATGTGGTTGTTCCAGTATCACGGGAACCTTAGATAATTTCTGGTATCTTCTCGTACAAGGAAACAGTAAAACATCTGATGAATGTCTACCGTTATGGCGATTGATTCTTTGCGGAAGCGGATCAACACTCCTAGAAGACTATTAGTCAAGTCTGGTATCAGTGAGAAGGACATAGTTTAGAGAGACTCCCTGGTACTTAGCGCTGGAGTCGAACACTACCCCAATTTTACCAGGTTTAAGAGGTAGCTGCACACCCCGGGTAATGCTAAAGAAAAAAAAGTGATTGTCCCCCGTGAGGGGTTTTCTAGGCAACAAAAAAAGTTGAAAAATGCTATAAAAAATGTATAATGGAAATTGTTTTTATTATGACAAGGTATCAAAAATAAATAAATAAATGTTGGACATATAAGGTAAGAGCATGAGCTGTGATCCAGTATAAAAACAGTAATAACATCGCCAACGTAACAATACACAATAATGCGCAATGCTCAAGTATAAGGATAAGATGGCGCGTGATTCCTGTATATGAACTCTGACACGTTTCGACCCCACAGGTCTTCTTCAGAGGATTTTTTGAGCTGCAGAAATGTTAACATGTATTAAAATTCATAATTGCAATCAGAAGATACAAAGAGAAAAAAGAAATAACAATAATAATAATAAACATTATCATATGTAGTTACCGATCACATATTAAGCAATGTTTTGTAGAATCTCTAAAGGAGAGCCCTTTAGCTTGAACCGAGAATCCCCGGGTGGCCCATCCAGTCGCAGGGTGAAGCCAACTATCCGTGCGTGTCTTACGAGTAGTCACACTACAGGCAATCCCAAAAACCCAGGGAGGAGCCAACAGGGGTGGATGAGCCGTGCCTGCAGTAGGGATATTGTACTTTCAGTATTCAATATTGAATGATATAGAACAATAAAAAGGGTAAAAAAAGGGATAAAAAAGGAAGGCGGCTAAAGGGTATAAGTGTGTATATAAATATTTGGTTTGAATATCTGTAATACATTGTCTCTAATAATGGTCATTATTGAAAAAGTGGGTGGAGAGAAAAAAAGGGGGGGGGGGGAGAGGGAGGGAAATCAAAGCAAAGAAGGGGAAGGAAAACCAGGGTGGGATGGGAAAGTGAGGGGAAGAGAAGAAAGGGGAAGGAATGGGGGGTGAAGGGAGAGTGGGTTGGGAATGAAGGGGAATGGAACGAGGGGGGAAGGGAAATGGGGGATGGAAAAGAGACAATGGGGGAAAAAAAAAAAAGTGAATGTGATAGTGCCATGTGATGTGCTGAATGTGAAGGAATGTGATAGAAAAAGGGGAGACAATCAAGTCAAAAATAACCACACTAAAATCAAACCAAATTAAAAAAGAAGTGATGTGGGGGATAGGTGAACGTGTGATTGCAAGAAAACGTGAGTAGTGCTGAAGTGATTACCTGGTGTGTAAAGAGGGAAGAACTTCCAACAAGGGGGAGAAGTCGCCTTGTGGATCTTCCGACTGGGTATGTGGGTGGTGTAAAAAAGATCTATAATATAAAAAAATATACCAATAGGATAATAAGAACAAAGGTAGGAGGGGGGCATACATATCACGCCCCCTAAAAAACAACAGGTGGTATGAGAATATTCTTACCAATCTTCAGTCGGCGCTTCGGCTGTGTGGCCGCCTAGGTGGAGCATTGGGGATCAAGACAAGATCCTCAAGGTGTTCCATCCCTTTATATAGAAAGTATAATACCTTTAATGCATCATCCCAATAGTGTGCAGGTGCTAGGGGTCTGCCTATTCTATTGTCCTCACTGGTAGGGATAGTGTCGCATGGTGGCACTCCATGTGTGGCTCCCCCGGCATTCCGGAAGATAGATATCCCAGCATTCCTGTCATTTCCGCCGCAATTGCATAACGACGCGTGCGTGGGTATGCCGCAGCATTCGGAAATGATCCGGAATGCCGCTGGCAGTAATAATTGCACCATAGGTGGTGCTGTCACCCAGTGGGCGCATAGGGAGGCACAGGGCCCTTTGTACCCCCCCCCACCCTGCCAGGAAGACACGTAGTGGGAGAGGCCACCACACCGGACAGGCCAATAACCGGAGGTCAAGGATCAAGCTGTTAAGGGGAAAATAAGGGATGAGGGGAAAGAAAAAAAAAAAAAAAAAACAACAGAGCATACATAGACATAAATACCATTATGATATACATAAATATGCTTAGACGGCACAGTGGTGTAGTGGTTAGCACTCTTCCCTAGCAGTAAAAAGGGTCGCTGGTTCGAATCCCAACCACGACACTACCTGCCTGGAGTTTGCATGTTCTCCCTGTGCTTGCGTGGGTTTCCTCCGGGTACTCCGGTTTCCTCCCACACTCCAAAGACATGCTGGTAGGTTAATTGGCTTCTGTCCAAAAACTGGCCCTAGTATATGAATGTGAGTTGGGAACCTTGGATTGTGGGCTCCTTGAGGGTCGGGACCAATGTGAGTGTGCAATGTATGTGTGGAGCGCTATGTAAATTGACAGCGCTATATGGGTAGTACCTTATAATAAAAAAAAAAAAATAGGGATAATTGTAGAAACACTCACACTCACTCAGGATGGACTGGTGTCTTTATTCAACCTTACTAACTATGTAACTATGTAATATCTATTTCATGAGTATTAATGATACAATATTTTAACCACTTGCCGACCGCCTCACGCATATATACGTGAGCAGAATGGCACGGGCAGGCAAAATCACGTACCCATACGTGATTGCCTTCCAGCGGGCGGGGGGTCCGATCGGACCCCCCCCCCAGTGCCAGCGGCGGTCGGCATTTCGCTAGGAGCGATGAGAGACGAGGGGGAGACCATCCGATCGTGGCCCCCCCCTCGCGATCGCTCCCAGCCAATGAGGAACATCCCCTGCCTGTGTATAGTACACACAGGCAGAGGATGTGATGTCATCTCTCCTCGGCTCGGCAGTTTCCGTTCTAGCGCCGAGGAGAGAAGACATGTAAGTGCACCAACACACACACACACACAGTAGAACATGCCAGGCACACAAAACACCCCCGATCCCCCCCCCGATCACCCCTCCCTCCTCCCTGTAACACTGACACCAAGCAGTATTTTTTTTTTTTTTTCTGATTACTGCAGGGTGTCAGTTAGTGACAGTTACTGTGGTAGGACAGTGAGTGTTACCCCCCTTTAGGTCTAGGTTACCCCCCTAACCCCCCCTAATAAAGTTTTAACCCCTTGATCACCCCCTGTCACCAGTGTCGCTAAGCGATCATTTTTCTGATCGCTGTATTAGTGTCACTGGTGACGCTAGTTAGGAACGTAAATATTTAGGTTCGCCATCAGCATTTTATAGCGACAGGGACCCCCATATACTATCTAATAAATGTTTTAACCCCTTGATTGCCCCCTAGTTAACCCTTTCACCACTGATCACCGTATAACCGTTACGGGTGACGCTGGTTAGTTCGTTTATTTTTCATAGTGTCAGGGCACCCGCCGTTTATTACCGAATAAAGGTTTAGCCCCCTGATCGCCCAGCGGTGATATGCGTCGCCCCAGGCAGCGTCAGATTAGCGCCAGTACCGCTAACACCCACGCACACAGCATACGCCTCCCTTAGTGGTATACTATCTGAACGCATCAATATCTGATCCGATCAGATCTATACTGGCGTCCCCAGCAGTTTAGGGTTCCCAAAAACGCAGTGTTAGCGGGATCAGCCCAGATACCCGCTAGCACCTGCGTTTTGCCCCTCCGCCCGGCCCAGCCCACCCAAGTGCAGTATCGATCGATCACTGTCACTTACAAAACGCTAAACGCATAACTGCAGCGTTCGCAGAGTCAGGCCTGATCCCTGCGATCGCTAACAGTTTTTTTGGTAGCGTTTTGGTGAACTGGCAAGCACCAGCCCCAGGCAGCGTCAGGTTAGCGCCGGTCGCGCTAACACCCACGCACGCACCGTACACCTTCCTTAGTGGTATAGTATCTGAACGCATCAATATCTGATCCGATCAGATCTATACTAGCGTCCCCAGCAGTTTAGGGTTCCCAAAAATGCAGTGTTAGCGGGATCAGCCCAGATACCTGCTAGCACCTGCGTTTTGCCCCTCCGCCCAGCCCAGCTCACCCAAGTGCAGTATCGATCGATGTCACTTACAAAACACTAAACACATAACTGCAGCGTTCGCAGAGTCAGGCCTGATCCCTGCGATCGCTAACAGTTTTTTTGGTAGCGTTTTGGTGAACTGGCAAGCACCAGCGGCCTAGTACACCCCGGTCATAGTCAAACCAGCACTGCAGTAACACTTGGTGACGTGGCGAGTCCCATAAGTGCAGTTCAAGCTGGTGAGGTGGCAAGCACAAGTAGTGTCCCGCTGCCACCAAAAAGACAAACACAGGCCGTCGTGCCCATAGTGCCCTTCCTGCTGCATTCGCCAATCCTAATTGGGAACCGACCACTTCTGCAGCGCCCGTACTTCCCCCATTCACATCCCCAACCAAATGCAGTCGGCTGCATGAGAGGCATTTTCTTTATGTCCTCCCGAGTACCCCTACCCAACGAACCCCCCCAAAAAAGATGTTGTGTCTGCAGCAAGCGCGGATATAGGCGTGACACCCGCTATTATTGTCCCTCCTATCCTGACAATCCTGGTCTTTGCATTGGTGAATGTTTTGAACGCTACCATTCACTAGTTGAGTATTAGCGTAGGGTACAGCACTGCACAGACTAGACACACTTTCACAGGGTCTCCCAAGATGCCATCACATTTTGAGAGACCCGAACCTGGAACCGGTTACAGTTATAAAAGTTAGTTACAAAAAAAAAAGTGTAAAAAAACAAAAAAAAAAAAAAAAACACATACAAAAATATAAAATACAAAAAAATAGTTGTCGTTTTATTGTTCTTTCTCTCTCTATTCTCTCTCTATTGTTCTGCTATTTTTTACTTTATTCTATTCTGCAATGTTTTATTGTTATTATGTTTTATCATGTTTGTTTTTCAGGTCTGCAATTTTTTATACTTTACCGTTTACTGTGCTTTATTGTTAACCATTTTTTTGTCTTCAGGTACGCCATTCACGACTTTGAGTGGTTATACCAGAATGATGCCTGCAGGTTTAGGTATCATCTTGGTATCATTCTTTTCAGCCAGCGGTCGGCTTTCATGTAAAAGCAATCCTAGCGGCTAAGTAGCCTCTAGACTGCTTTTACAAGCAGTGGGAGGGAATGCCCCCCCCCCCCCGTCTTCCGTGTTTTTCTCTGGCTCTCCTGTCTCAACAGGGAACCTGAGAATGCAGCCGGTGATTCAGCCAGCTGACCATAGAGCTGATCAGAGACCAGAGTGGCTCCAAACATCTCTATGGCCTAAGAAACCGGAAGCTACGAGCATTTTATGACTTAGATTTTAAATTGGGAAAGCATTTTATCACACCGATCTTGGTGTGGTCAGATGCTTTGAGGGCAGAGGAGAAATCTAGGGTCTAATAGACCCCAATTTTTTCAAAAAAGAGTACCTGTCACCACCTATTGCTATGATAGGGGACATTTACATTCCCTGAGATAACAATAAAAATGATTTAAAAAAAAAAAAAAAAATGAAAGGAACAGTTTAAAAATAAGATAAAAAAGCAAAAAAATAAGAAAAAAAAAAAAAAAAAAAAAAAAGCACCTCTGTCCCCCCTGCTCTCGCGCTAAGGCGAACGCAAGCGTCGGTCTGGCGTCAAATGTAAACAGCAATTGCACCATGCATGTGAGGTATCACCGTGAAGGTCAGATCGAGGGCAGTAATTTTAGCAGTAGACCTCCTCTGTAAATCTAAAGTGGTAACCTGTAAAGGCTTTTAAAGGCTTTTAAAAATGTATTTAGTTTGTCGCCACTGCACGTTTGTGCGCAATTTTAAAGCATGTCATGTTTGGTATCCATGTACTCGGCCTAAGATCATCTTTTTTATTTCATCAAACATTTGGGCAATATAGTGTGTTTTAGTGCATTAAAATTTAAAAAAGTGTGTTTTTTCCCCAAAAAATGCGTTTGAAAAATCGCTGCGCAAATACTGTGTGAAAAAAAAAAATGAAACACCCACCATTTTAATCTGTAGGGCATTTGCTTTAAAAAATATATAATGTGTGGGGGTTCAAAGTAATTTTCTTGCAAAAAAAAATAATTTTTTCATGTAATCAAAAAGTGTCAGAAAGGGCTTTGTATTCAAGTGGTTAGAAGAGTGGGTTATGTGTGACATAAGCTTCTAAATGTTGTGCATAAAATGCCAGGACAGTTCAAAACCCCCCCAAATGACCCCATTTTGGAAAGTAGACACCCCAAGCTATTTGCTGAGAGTCATGTCGAGTCCATGGAATATTTTTTATATTGTGACACAAGTTGCGGGAAAGAGACAATTTTTTTTTTTTTTTTGCACAAAGTTGTCACTAAATGATATATTGCTCAAACATGCCATGGGAATATGTGAAATTACACCCCAAAATACATTCTGCTGCTTCTCCTGAGTACGGGGATACCACATGTGTGGGACTTTTTGGGAGCCTAGCCGCGCACGGGACCCCGAAGACCAAGCGCCGCCTTCAGGCTTTCTAAGGGCGTAAATTTTTGATTTCACTCTTCACTGCCTATCACAGTTTCAGAGGCCATGGAATGCCCAGGTGGCACAAACCCCCCCGCCAAATGACCCCATTTTGGAAAGTAGACATCCCAAGCTATTTGCTGAGAGGTATAGTGAGTATTTTGCAGACCTCACTTTTTGTCACAAAGTTTTGAAAATTGAAAAAAGAAAAAAAAAATTTTTTTTCTTGTCATTCTTTATTTTCAAAAACAAATGAGAGCTGCAAAATACTCACCATGCCTCTCAGCAAATAGCTTGGGGTGTCTACTTTCCAAAATGGGGTCATTTGGGGGGGGTTTGTGCCACCTGGGCATTCCATGGCCTCCGAAACTGTGATAGGCAGTGAAGAGTGAAATAAAAAATTCACGCCCTTAGAAATCCAAGGGCGGTGATTGGTTTTCAGGGCCCCGTACGCGGCTAGGCTCCTAAAAAGTCCCACACATGTGGTATCCCCATACTCAGGAGAAGCAGCTAAATGTATTTTGGGGTGCAATTCCACATATGCCCATGGCCTGTGTGAGCAATATATCATTTAGTGACAACTTTGTGCAAAAAAAAAAAAATAATTTGTCACTTTCCTGCAACTTGTGTCAAAATATAAAACATTCCATGGACTCAACATGCCTCAAAGCAAATAGCTTGGGGTGTCTACTTTCCAAAATGGGGTCATTTGGGGGGGGGGTTTATGCCATCTGGGCATTTTATGGCATTCAAAACTGTGATAGGTAGTGAGGAGTAAAATCAAAAATGTACGCCCTTAGAAATCCTAAAGGCAGTGATTGGTTTTCGGGGCCCCGTACGCGGCTAGGCTCCCAAAAAGTCCCACACATGTGGTATCCCCATACTCAGGAGAAGCAGCTAAATGTATTTTGGGGTGCAATTCCACATATGCCCATGGCCTGTGTGAGCAATATATCATTTAGTGACAACTTTTTGTAATTTTTTTTTGTCATTATTCAATCACTTGGGACAAAAAAAATTAATATTCAATGGGCTCAACATGCCTCTCAGCAATTTCCTTGGGGTGTCTACTTTCCAAAATGGGGTCATTTGTGGGGGTTTTGTACTGCCCTGCCATTTTAGCACCTCAAGAAACGACATAGGCAGTCATAAATTAAAGGCTGTGTAAATTCCAGAAAATTTACCCTAGTTTGTAGGCGCTATAACTTTTGCGCAAACCAATAAATATACACTTATTGACATTTTTTTTACCAAAGACATGTGGCCGAATACATTTTGGCCTAAATGTATGACTAAAATTGAGTTTATTGGATTTTTTTTAGAACAAAAAGTAGAAAATATCCATTTTTTTCAAAATTTTCGGTCTTTTTCCGTGTATAGCGCAAAAAATAAAAACGGCAGAGGTGATCAAATACCATCAAAAGAAAGCTCCATTTGTGGGAAGAAAAGGACGCAAATTTCGTTTGGGTACAGCATTGCATGACCGCGCAATTAGCAGTTAAAGCGACGCAGTGCCAAATTGTAAAAAGTGCTCTGGTCAGGAAGGGGGTAAATCCTTCCGGGGCTGAAGTGGTTAAGTAAGAGTACAGTAAAGACAAACTTATTAAGTTCAGAAAAAGGAATCTTTGTGAGCTATGAGCTGCTGTGTTGCAGCAGGGCATCCACATATTATCTCACCAGAGGCAATAAGGTATATGTGGAAGATAGTATAGTAGCTAAATTAAATGCCATAACCTCAAAAGAATGAGGCGACATTGGTTGAGCTATCTAGGACATTCTCTTATCAAAGTGCCCATCCATTGGTTAGGCTGACATATCTGTACTTGGGTAACGAACCCAGATACAGATATACAGTGGGGACGGAAAGTATTCAGACCCCCTTACATTTTTCACTCTTTATTATATTGCAGCCATTTGCTAAAATCATTTAAGTTCATTTTTTTTCCTCATTAATGTACACACAGCACCCCAGATTGACAGAAAAACACATCAATTGTTGACATTTTTGCAGATTTATTAAAAAAGAAAAACTGAATTATCACATGGTCCTAAGTATTCAGACCCTTTGCTCAGTATTTAGTAGATGCACCCTTTTGATCTAATACAGCCATGAGTCTTTTTGGGAAAGATGCAACAAGTGTTTCACACCTGGATTTGGGGATCCTCTGCCATTCCTCCTTGCAGATCCTCTCCAGTTCTGTCAGGTTGGATGGTAAACGTTGGTGGACAGCCATTTTTAGGTCTCTCCAGAGATGCTCAATTGGGTTTAAGTCAGGGCTCTGACTAGGCCATTCAAGAACAGTCTCGGAGTTGTTGTGAAGCCACTCCTTCGTTATTTTAGCTGTGTGCTTAGGGTCATTGTCTTGTTACAAGGTAAACCTTCGGCCCAGTCTGAGGTCCTGAGCACTCTGGAGAAGGTTTTCGTTCAGGATATCCCTGTACTTGGCCGCATTCGTCTTTCCCTTGATTGCAACCAGTCGTCCTGTCCCTGCAGCTGAAAAACACCCTCACAGCATGATGCTGCCACCACCATGCTTCAATTTTGGGACTGTATTGGACAGGTGATGAGCAGTGCCTGTTTTCCTCCACACATACCGCTTAGAATTAAGGCCAAAAGATCTATCTTGGTCTCATCCTACCAGACAATCTTATTTCTCACCATCTTGGAGTCCTTCAGGTGTTTTTTAGCAAACTCCATGTGGGCTTTCATGTGTCTTGCACTGAGGAGAGGCTTCCGTCGGGCCACTCTGCCATAAAGCCCCGAATGGTGGAGGGCTGCAGTGATGGTTGACTTTCTACAACTTTCTCCCATCTCCTGACTGCATCTCTGTAGCTCAGCCACAGTGATCTTTGGGTTCTTCTTTACCTCTCTCACCAAGGCTCTTCTCCCCCGATAGCTCAGTTTGGCCGGACGGACAGCTCTAGGAAGGGTTCTGGTCATCCCAAACGTCTTCCATTTAAGGATTATGGAGGCCACTGTGCTCTTAGGAACCTTAAGTGCAGCAGAAATTTTTTTGTAACCTTGACCAGATCTGTCCCTTGCCACAATTCTGTCTCTGAGCTCTTCAGGCAGTTCCTTTGACCTCATGATTTTCGTTTACTCTGACATGCACTGTAAGCTGTAAGGTCTTATATAGACAGGTGTGTGGCTTTCCTAATCAAGTCCAATCAGTAAAATCAAACACAGCTGGACTCAAATGAAGGTGTAGTGTAGAACCATCTCAAGGATGATCAGAAGAAATGGACAGCACCTGAGTTAAATATATGAGTGTCACAGCAAAGGGTCTGAATACTTAGGACAATGTGATATTTCATTTTTTCTTTTTTAATAAATCTGCAAAAATGTCAACAATTCTGTGTTTTCTCTGTTAATATGGGGTGCTGTGTGTACATTAACGAGGAAAAAAATGAACTTAATTGATTTTAGCAAATGGCTCCACTATAACAAATAGTGAAAAATTTAGGGGGGTCTGAATACTTTCCGTCCCCACTGTATATAAATGCTAATTTTAATGCGTTTTGCCTGAGGAGAAGCCTTGTAAAAAAGGAGCAAACGAAATGAATTTGTTAAGGCCAGGGTGTGACATGGCCTGTAACTGGAAGATCCATTTTTGTTCTTTTTGTAGTAGGACCTTGTTCCAGTCGCCTCCTCTATCTGGTATATGCATTCTGTGCAAGACTGTGAAGGTTACTTTAGGCACTGTATAACCATGTGCAACAACGACATGTCTCCCCACGGGGAGATATGGATTGCCTATTTGCATACTATACATATGCTTAGATATAAGTCTCCAAAACTTGCTTCGTTTTGCCTACGTAGTAGGCACCGCACTCACACTCCATGAAATATACCACACCTCGAGTCTGGCAATTCACTAAGTTTGAGGGCGTGAAAGTTTTACTATTGGGAAGAAGGAAGGTCCTTTCTTTCCTTATTAGTGGACAATGAGAGGAGTGTCCACATGGGAAAGAACCAGCAATGGGACAGTGTTGAGATCTTTTACGTTCGCTTTGGACAAGTCTGTCCTTGATCGAAGTCGCTCGCTTGAAAGTTATGGCTGGTTGGTGGGAAACAAAGTGCTTTAATTTGGGATCATCGGTTAGGATGTTCCAGTATCGCTTTAAGATGTTTTTGGTGGCCACATGTTGACGTGAGTATCGCATAACAATGCGAGTAAGGTTGGGGTCGAAGTTCTTGGAAGATTTTGGTTTGAACAGCAATTCAGTTTGAGACTGTCTTGTAGTCTTATTATATGCTTTCCTCAGTGCATTTCTCTAACCCAGGAATGTCTCATTGTGCTCCGATGACATGCCTTTGTCTCCCTTTGATCCCGAGCATCTCCTTAACATAAAAGTGGTTCGGACATGGATGCGCAACTGTTTTCCAGCAAGTTTGTACTTAGGGCTTCTACATTGTCAGGCCTGCGTGTCTTGTCACTACATACTTCAGGGAAGAAGCACAAAGGCGCCACTCTAATTACGCTATGTTAATTGATTTTAATGAGCAATTGTAGCATATGTACTCACAAGAGTAGATTAAAAGCAGGCATGTAAGTTGTGGGAGAAGAACCGTCCGGGAGGGAGTCCATCCGTGGGAAGCCGGGGGATGACCTCACTTCCGATTAGGACGGTGAACCAATAGGCGACACGCTTACGGAGCATGCGCTCCTTCAGGCCTCGGCAACCACCGGCGCAACCCGCTCCACTACACCAGTGTTCAACTTACATGCCTGCTTTTAATCTACTCTTGTGAGTACATATGCTTCAATTCCTCATTAAAAATCGATTAACATACCGCACTTAGAGTGGCGCCTTTGTGCTTCTTCCCTCCAAGAGTTTGCAGCTTCTTATCTCCACTGGGCTGCCTTCAAGTGCCATACTATGGACTTTTTATAGTCATTTATTTGTAATTGTTTTTCTCAATAGCCCCCTTTTTTTTTAGGTATACAATAGTCAGGTGGATCGTCACTGAGGCTGATGTAAGCACCAACTTTTTCCCTTTATCAATACATACTTTGCCTACTATCACGCATCTTAGATCACGGCTCTGGGCGCATGGGACATGTTCCCCATTCCATTTTTCGCAGATTTTATGAGTTCTCATGAATGTCCCTACCGAGTAGCAGCAAGATCTGGGCGCTTTCGTCTAGTAATGGGATGCGGTCAGCTGTCGCCTTGAGATGAGGGTGGTGGTGTACCACGTCTAGTGTCAGGATTTCGCTCCTATCCTCCACCATGCGATTACATTCCATAAGTATGGGGAGTGGCATCTTTAACTTACCGTCCACGGAACATATGATGTAGCTGTTTACTTTCCTCCCTGTTGTCTCTATTCGTCTCGCGCATGTTCGGAGTGTGTAAGGTGAGGCGTTATCTTGCATGTTGAATGGGTTAAAAAATTCTGATCTAACCAACGATCAATTGCTCTGATCGTCGATGATAGCATACATTCTTACAGCTCTTTCCGGTTGTCCCTCTGGGTGCACTGCCACAAGGCATATCTTCGAACAAGATCTACCTTTGCCTCCATCTCTACAAGTCTCAGTACATTTAGACACTATAGATAGGGGAGGCATCTTAACGTCTTCTTCCTCACCGTCCTGCCTTAATATAGGGTTAGGGGTCTTAATAGTTTTAGGATTAAATGTCTCTGGGTGTAGAGCGGTCACATGCCTATCACTGTTACAATCTGCATTTTATGGTTTCTTTACATTCCTTGGATAGATGTCCTGTAGAAACACAGCATTTAAAGCAAGCTACCAATTCTCGGAGTAAGTTTTTGCGCTCTTCTATGGATTTCATTCTGAACCCGATGCGCTCGTTAGGTGGATGTGTTTTTTTTTTATGAATAGGACATCTGTTTACGTCTCTCTGCTTCTTAACTCCAGCAGCCGACTGGTCGGGGCTTGAGTGGGCTGTGGGGAACACGTCCGTCCTGCGAACCAAGATGGATGTTCTAGCGCTGCCATGTCTTGCCGTTGGTCTTTTGTACTTCAGGCTACTTGTACTGAGTGTGGTTTGTTCACCTATAATGAAGCTAGGATCGTTCTTTGTGCGGGCTGCTTTGTGAATGAAGCTCAAGAAAAGAGAGAGAAGGGGGGTAGGTGACTTTATTCTCCCTTTTGTATTTGGAGCCTTGCGAAGTCCATCTTTCTTGGAGGTTGTAGGGTAGCTTTTCCAAGATTGGTCTTACTGCGCGAGTGGAGTCAAGGACGTTGAGGCCTGTTAGGGAATGATCCATTCTTGTAGCAAATCCACGAGTTCTCGTAATTTAATATAGCTTTGGCAGTAATTCTGGGAAAATTGTCGACCCTCTTGAAGTCCAGACCTACTTGGGGGTGGTTCACGTTGGCTACCCTGAGCCTCTTAGCATGTTCAACTGATTCTTTCCCCAGCCATTTGGTCAGCAAGCTGAGTTATTCCCTGGCGGAGAAACCAGACTCCTAATAGGGTCCTTGAATGTGAGCTTTCATATCCTGTAATTTTCGGGATGGTCGTCAACGTTGGCGAGTCCCATCTGCACCATGTCATGCCGAATCATATACTTCCCCATGTCGGTCAGGCCTGATACATTGGTGTGCTGGTCTTGTTCTGTCGTGGTTTCCTGGAAGGGTCTTGCGATCGCCTCCTCAATGAGGTGTTTGACGATTGCTGACCAGTGTGTATAACTGCATCTCTGTGTTAGCGCAGCCGCATGGCAGGCCTGCAGTGGTGTATCCATGAGCACACTGGCGTGTGGAGGACTTCTGCAACTGCTGATATCCCAGACACCTAGTACCCTTGGAGGAACAGCATCTTCTCTGGGGTCTAGCAAGTCTTTGGTGTCAGATCTCCCTTACTGCACTGATAGTGCACTGGTGTCAAAACGGAGAAGGCTCCTCACGTAATCTGATGTACGACTGCCTGGACCCTATGGCAGGGTCAGGTCGAACTTTTGCTCCCCGCCGTCGAGTTGCATGGCTGCTTCCAAGACTTCAGCCTGGGCTATGGCGGCTGCTGCGTCCTCTTCCTTGGTTAGGGCTTCTAAGGTTGCGTCTAATTCAGCCTTTTTATGCGCAGTGGCGGCTGTCTACTCCTCCTCTTCTATGCGCGCTCTCTCAGTTCTTATGGCTACCTCTTTCTGGCCATATTTGGCCCTAGCACATGCAGCCTCCGCGGTGGCTCATGCCTCGATAGCATTTGCGCTTGCACTGGATGCATTAGACTGCACTGATTTGCCTGACCTTGGGGAGTGTCTGGATGTGCTAGAGTGCAGTGACACTGTCTCCAGGAGGAGCGCCTTTCTTTCTTTTTTGCGCTTTCATGATGGCGGTCTCCACAATGCCTTGTCTCTCCAATTGCTTTTTGAAGGTCACGTTCTTGCAGGCTGTTTGTGTTCATTCTAGTCAGATAGGTGAAGCAAGTCTGACATCGCTATGTAACGTCCATGGCATGACTTAATCTGAGTTATGGCTTGCATAAGCTGTTCTTTTTGACTGCTAACACCTGTGGCATTACACATTTTAAGTATTGTGTCTTCCCAAGCCCTTTCTAACTTGGTGTGGTGCATGTCAATGTTAGATTAATAATTTTCGTGAGCCTTTTGTGTCTGAGTGATTGTTCGCTTAGGTCCTGCGCCTTCTTGCTTCGCTCGCAGTTATGTAGTGGTCTCAGTGTCCACGTTATCACTCTCCTGTGTGGTGGTCTAGTGAGGGTCTACATTCTGCCATGCTGCCGGTGAGTGTAGGCCTTTAGCCAGCGAGTGTGGTCTGTTACCTAGTCAGTGATGAGCGATAATCTCAGATGTTGCCGGTCGGTGTCCTGTAGTGGTCAGCGCAAAGGTAGCTGAACTCACAGGTATCCTGGGGCCGGACCCTTATCCTGGCAGCTGAATGGTGGCATGCCCAGTAGTAGGTAAGATGGCTGCTCCTTACTGTAACGCTACGCAGACGGAGGACTCTGAAAAGACAGAACTGTTGTAAGGTTGCTTGCAGTCCTTTTTTGTCAGAGTCCCGTCACTGTTCTCTACATAAGGACAGTGTGAAGTTGGAGCCTTCTGTGCTGTTTTTCAAAACACAGCAATCTTTTTTTCTATTCTGCAACCCCAGTGTCATATGCAAGGATATGAATAAGGCATTCTATGCATTAAGATAAAAAGCCTTCTGTGTGCAGCAGCCGAACCAGCACCCCCTAACACTTACCTGAGGTCCCTCTCCGTCGAGCAAAGTACCCGAGTGTCTCAGCCGTTCGAGATTCTCCCTCCTGTTTGGCTGAGGCACAGCAGCGGCGCCATTGGCTGCCGTTGCTGTCAAAGACAGCTAGGCAATCAGGGAAGAAGGGGCAGGGCCGGGTTGGGGCTCTGTGTCTGAAGGGACACAGGGAGCTGTGACTCGGCTCAGGTGCTTGCTGTGAGGGCACTGAACAGGAGGGAGGGGCCAGGATCACAGAATAGGGACCCGAAAAGAGGAGGATCCGGGCTGCTCTGTGCAAATCCACTGCAAACAGAGCAGGTAAGTATAACTGTTATTTTTATAGGAAAAAAAAAAAAAAAAACATAACAAGACTTTACAATCACTTTAAGGAAGATCTGTAAAGAAAAGTGGACCAAAATCCGTCCGCAAACCTGATCACTAACTAGACGAAACATCTTACCTCTGTGCTTGCCAACAAGGCTTTCTCCACCAAGTACCAAGTCATGTTTTGCTTGGGGATCAAATACTTATTTTACTCATTGAATTGTAACTTAATTTATAGCATTTGTTTTAGGTGTTTTTCTGGATTTTTGGTTGATATTCTGTCTCTATCATTTAAAATACACCTATGATAAAAAACTATAGACCCATGATTTTTTTTAAGTGGGCAAACTTACAAAATCTATAAAAAACCAAAAGGTTAACGCTGCGCTAGAAACCTAGTAATTGATTGGTAGCTATGAAGGATTAACCCTTACAGCCTAAAGCAAATTAATGCAAAGGTAAACGAAAATCAGAGATTTTACCCTAGATTGCCAAAGCAGCCAGCATCAAAAAGTCAGACACAAACTTCAGATGTTAGTAAAAAATAATGCAGCGCTAAGGATAACCAAAAGATGAAAAGAAATTTTTTTTTTTTGTGAACAAAAAAATTATTATGAAAAAATTGTGAACCATAATATCATAACTAATACCACAAAAAACATACCATGAGGTTATTATGACCACTAAAGGATTGTGTATAATTAAATATTCAAGTGATAAGGTCAAATAAACCAAAAGTGATCATATAAAAAGTCCCATCACAAATAGTGCAATACCAAAAAAAAATTAATTAAATATATATAAAGTTCATAAACCTAAAAGACTGATCCAGAATCCGTGATGAAAAAGATCCAATCTCCCAAGAGGTGAGTGCACCCAAGTGAATATGAGGCTCCTTACCGACTCAGAAGACCACAACGGTCTGACCAGGCATATGGGAGATTAAAGGTTTCCCAACAACCTATACCGGCAACTGGGTCTGCAGCTAAAGCTGTATGGCTCCGGGAATAAAAACAAGAAAGGCTACCATAGTGTAATTGTTCCAACCAATAAAAATGTAATGAATAAAAGATGCACTTACAAACAAATCCAATAAATCTACCAAATCTACCAAAAAACCTCTTCCTCTTAGCATTTTTTTTTAGTTTGTATAGACTGATGATTTTTAAGTATCCTAGGACATAAACTGATGCTTACACACAAAAGAATGTATACTGAAAAAGGTAAATATGCAATAGCCGTTTATTTGGTTGTGAACACAAATGTGAGTCATTTAATCATGCAACCACCAATATGTAGTATTTAAATATTGCCACAAAAATCAGCTCTCTCCATAAAGGAGTTTGAAGCAATCACATAAAAATATAATTTCAGCTTGCATGTACAAGTTATATACAATGAGTATCTTGCTCTTTGTATAAAAACAAACAGCTCATTCATACAAATAATGAACAAAAAACACACAGAGGAAATGCAGTAGATATTTGATTGTCAAAAAAAAATAAAATAAAATATATCATTAAAATAGTAAAGGAGGAGTAAACACATAATGGCATAACCCAAGTGGATCAAACAGTACAAGCATCATTTGAACAATATAAGCATCAAGTTTTGATCACTGACAGTATTCACATATTAGAACGAGAAATACAGTAGATATTTGCATAACAAATACTGAGCCTTTTAGACAAGTTTATGCTTTTTATTTTTCAGAGGAATGGCAGACCCAAGTTGTCTCACTTTTCAAGCATTATTACTGCTCTGGCAGGCTAAAGAACGCCATAATAAATCTTAATAAATAAACTTAAGAACCTTAAAAGGGTTCTAAAGATTTAAGTTTTTTTCACCTTAATGCATTCAATGCACACTTATTCTTACCTGAGCTCGATCTGATCCAGCGATGTGCACAAGAGCAGCAGCTCTCGCTGCTGTCTCTCTCCTTCCTGGGCAGATTGATAGCAGGGGGAGCCATTGGCTCCCACTACTGCCAATCAAATGCTGTGCTGAGAGAGTCACAGCTGCCCGCTCTTTCAAAAGATGCAGACAGGGCGGTTTGGAAGCGAGCCGGCACGGGTGCCCCTATACCTAGAATGCCAGACAGGGAAGAATTTAAAAACAAAATAGAAACGGTTTGGTATGTCATATTTGAAAATAGGGGAAAATAAATAAAAAATCTGCTCCCAAGATTCAATAAAATTTAAAAAATGTAACACCAGTGAATTCTTTCAGCTTTAGATAGACGAAAGTTTATCACTCTGATACATATTTGAGGCCCCGTTTGGGAGATTTATATTCACTTCCCAGATGCAATGTTGTCACCAGACAGAAAGTGAGGAAAACTCAGCAACAGGGAAAACAAAAATGACACTAAACATGGGTTCAAGCCTTCCCACACTTCTTTTTAAAAAAGGAAGTGTGTTTGTGCGGGGGGGGGGGGGGGGGGTGGATCTCGGACCTTGCTGAGGTTTTCTCTTACTTCCTGCTCTGGAAAAACGCTATCACCAGCACGGGAAGAGTAAGAAAATCTCATCAACGCTCAGGACAGCAGTAAAAACTTAATAGAAGCTAAAAAAAACTTTAACCCTTTCCCCACTATATTCAAAACTAAAACATGATTTTCCTAGAGATACAAGTCTAAAACCGGCCATAGACTGTTTGAATCGAACCATGTATGGGCAGGCTGATTGTATCCAAGTTGACCAACTGATCAACTTTGGTACAAGCAGCCCGTCAGATTTTTTCATGCAATTATTGACAGCAGCTATAGCCGCTAGCAATAATCGCTTTGTGTTCTCCCGGCCAGGAGGGCTCCCCCCCATGCATCGTTGACTGTGTTCATGAGGGAAATCTAGCAATTTTTTTCCTGCAACCTGTTCCTGAAAGAAAATCACTCCATCTATGAACGGCTTAAGTAATCAGGTTATATGATTTTAACAGCTTCGCATTTTAAAACAATGTTCTACATTCTTGTTAATCAAGAGTTCTTATTTAAAAACACATTTATTTAACCCCACTTCCCAATTCTATAGAAGCAGTAATAAAAGCAGTCATGCTTTTAACCAGACTAACCTTTCTGCCAGCAAAAAGCTATATTGCGATTACATAGTCATGCCAAGTATGATTGATCATTTCAGTGCCTTAAAAGAAAGAGCTTTTGCCTACAGTAAAGTTATTTACTCAGCAAGCTATCAGAGGGAGAAAGGAATCTCATTAACAACATGAATGAACCTTCTTTTAAAGACACTTCAAGGAATGATGATTGATGTGATTATGATATGCCATGCCCCCACACCTTCACCAAGGGTTGTGAACCTAAAGCTCAGTACACACAGGCCGAATGTCAGGAGACAATGGCAGGTTAAAAAAAAACAAAAACAAAAACAAAAAAAGAAAAAAAACACCTGGACAATATTCGGCCCGTGTATGTCGGTCTGTCTAATAGAAGCTGGCCATTTGTCCGGCTTCTGTCGGACGTGCATGCTGGAAAAACAGCACTGATCGGAGTGTTCTGGCGGGGGGTGGTGTACAAAACACAACAGCTTAGCAGGGAAGATCACAGAAATAACCTTGCATGGTTAGTACAGCGGCCCCAACCAGCAGGTTTGTCGAAAAAAAAAAAAAAAGCCTGTAGTGTGTACCCGGCTTAAAAAGGTAACTACAGATACAAGATGGCACAGGCTGGCCGCAAAACCTATTTCCTTACAAAATGATTAATGCACATTCACTATAGCTGATGTGCAAGTTTGTGCTGATGGAAGAGGTAGGGGAGAACTCTGCCAGTTTACCTCAGCCCTGGCCTGTTTTGGGGAGAGCAACAGCAGGACAAACCAAGCTGGCAGACCGACCTACTCCTAAATGGGTTAAGAGTCCTAATTCATGGTGCTAAATACATACAGCATTTAAGACGCCATAAAGTGCACTTTAGGCATGCTAAAGCAGCCTCTCAACCAATTTTACTGTATGTAATTTCGGTATACCTTAAAGCATTTTTTTACTCAAAGACAAAAATTATATTGTAGCTTATCAATTCTTAGATGTAGTGGCTGTATTTTTCACCTGGTAATCCTAAGAATAAATCTGTTATTTTTCAGCTTCCTTTAGAAGACCAAGCTGTCCCACAAAAGTGTCAGAGAGTTGAGACAAACCATTTAACACTGACAGGGGTGATTACAATGGCCAGCTTTTATTTTATTTTTTTTTATTTGTTTGCAGGAAGTCCATCTAATGCTGCGTACACACGGTCGGACTTTCCAGCAGGAAAAGTCTGATGGAATCTTTTCATCGGACATTCCGATCGTGTATGGGCCTCATCAGCCTTTTTTTTTTTTTTTTTCGAAAATTCTGACGGACCTAGAAATAGAACATGTTTTAAATCTTTCCGACGGAATCAATTCCTATTGGGAAAACCGATCGTCTGTATGCAGTTCCGACGGACCAAAAACGACGCATGCTCTGAAGCAAGTCTGAGACGGCAGCTATTGGCTACTCGCTATTGAACTTCCTCTTTCTAGTCCCGTTGTACGTCACCGCGTTCTAGACAGTCGGACTTTGGTGTGATCATGTGTAGGCAAGACAGTTTCAGCAGAACTCTGTCGGAAAAACTTTCAGAGTTTATTCCGACGGAAAAAACGGTCGTGTGTACGCGGCATACATCTGCTAGTGCATCTAATACTATACTCTCCCCAGATTGACAATGCTGCTGTCCAAAGGCGTGTCCATTGCTCCTCCAGTAGCGCAGAGACACTCTAAGACAGAAAGCATGTTACTGGCCCGATCTCTAGGTGAAAATAAAAGGAAAACAAACCTAAAAAAAAGAGAACAAATGCAGCCACCACATCTAAAGGATTGGTAAGCTGCAATAAATACAATTTTTGTTTTGGGGGTTTATTACCACTTTGAGCACTATGTATCACAACTTAAGTAATAGTGCACCTCAAAGAATCAGGGCAAAGGAATGCTTACAACAAAATGACAGTCTCCTTAGCCCACCCAAAACAACTGCATCCGGCAAATAGTCTCTTATGTCAGCAGACACCCTTACTGACAATTCTTCAGCCTGGGAATGGAAGCATCAAAAAAAACATTCATTTCATTCACAAATGTGAAAGTATGAGGTATAGAAGAAGTAAACATATCACATAATAAAAGAAGTTCAAGTTTACAAATTGTTTAGAATACTGTTAGCAGACAAAGAAAAAAATATATATAGTTTAGAAGAAAAACAACAAAAAAACAAACAAAAAAACCACATAAACAGGAGATATGGGTGTTTCTTCAGTTAGCTGTTGTTTTGGGGATATCCTGAACATCTGCTAAGTGAAGCTTTTGTCTGTGAACCATGCTGTTAAAGAAAATCTCAAAACAAAAACAACCCCCCCCCCCCACAAACACACTAGAGCTGCGCGATTCTGGGGAAAATGAGAAACGCGATTCTTTTGCTTAGAATAAAGATTGCGATTCTCTCACGATTCTTTAAAATGGTCAATTTAAAAAAGAAAAAAAAATCAGTTGTAGACGGCGCATGCGCAATCAACACACCGCTCGCTCCCGATGCTCGGGGCTGGTTATTCATTTAATACAGCAAGGGGCGGATGCTTTTTTCAAAAGGGGCAGATGTATGGTTATAAAGACAGCAAGGGGGGGATGCTTTTCTCAAAGGGGCGGATGTATGGTTATACATTGAACACAATCAACACAATGCTCAGGGCTGGTTATTATAATGGGCGGATGCTTTTCTCAAAGGGGCGGTTGCTGACGTCAGTTTCGATATCGGCGCCATTTGCGTTCCACACTGGTTCCGACGGGGAGATCTGGAAAATCGAGCTAATCCAGCCTGGAGATTGCGGGGGGTGGAGGGGTGAATCGAGATCGCGATCTTTATACAATTAATCGTGCAGCTCTAATACACACACCTAAAACATACATACATCATTGCTGTAATTTTTTTTTTTTTTTACGTTCTTTCAAAATTTTCTGTCAAATGCAAATTGCAAGAACTTTTTAAAACTGTCAAATAATTTAAAACATCACAATCTTTGGCATCCACTGCAATAGGAGTTTAATTAAGGCGAGATAGTCTAAGACTCATCCATTTCTATAGGGAAGCAGACTTTGTGGCTTTTGTCAATAAATTACTAAGGGGTATTTCACAGTGGTGGCAATTTTTTTTGGAAAATTCTTTTTATTCACATTTTTGTACTTACAAACAATAGCAATACACAAAATAACCCAAAAAACATTCCCCCTCCCCCTCCCTCTTCCCTATTGTGCAATGTCCCAATATTACAGGCAGTCAAACACAATTAATTGCCCTTCCGGCATACTTGATTCAGTTTACAGCATGGACATAAGTGAGATATAAAGCAGTAACCGCAATCGCCCTGTTGCTACTAAAGCTGTCCGGCCTCTTCAGTCAGCGCATATTCCCCTCATGAGAACATTTAGCCCTTCAAACTTAGCGCATCTCACACTGTATCCTCCAAGGAGAGCCAGCATTGCCACACCTTCTCAAATTTTTGGGGGCAACCTCTGCTCAAGTATGTGCCTTTATATAAAGGCAACACTTTATTCACTATGCCTTTCCAGTAGGCCAAGGATGGAGCCTCAGGTTTTTTCCAACATAAGAGGATGGCTTTGCGTGCATAAAACAGAGTGAGGGAGAGCAAAGTTCTCTGTGCTCTCAGCGGAGCCACTTCCTCCACCAGACCCAGCAAACATACTGATATCATCTTGGCAACTGGTAATGACATCAGTCCCTGGATGGTTTTGGTAACCCCTGTCCAGAATTCTATTGGCTGGCAATGCCAGAATATATGATCGAAGTCCTCCCCTGCGGCGGTACAACGTCAGCAAGTTGCATCATCCAAGCCATATATACTAGCTAATCTTGCCAGATTATAGTATACCCTGTGAAGTATTTTGAATTGAATATACCGATCCTGAGCCGATACCAGGACCTGCAATGGGTGGTCCCACATATCGTCTCAGTCGTCCCCTTGAAAATTAGGAACTAATGAACTCCATTTTTCTCTACATTTGCTGAGTGCTGGGGGTCTTTCGGTGAATAGTTCCTTATATGTTTCTGACAGCGTCTTTTGTACGGATTCGTCAGAGAGCAACTGTTCCATGGGTGAAGCCTGAAGTTTCACCGTGCCTGTATCAAATTGTGTGTATCAAATTGTGTGACAAATGTGTGCCGCAGTTGCAGATAACGGAAAAAGTACCAATTTGGGAGGTTATGTTTTTCCTTAAATCTGTCAAAAGAAAGCAGTTTCCCCCCTCCCACGATGTCTTTCAATTGCTTAATATCTAATATTTTTCCATTTCCATAACTCTGTGAGAGCCGCTGTCTCCGCCCAAGCTGATAACTCAACCGACGCTGCTCTCCTGGAGTTAGAGGAGTCCAGAGCCGTATTTAGTATGGCATTGAAATCACCCGCCACAATAAGCAGCAGGTGCAGGAAGGGAGCCAGCTTACCCAGTGGGTCATACAGTACCTGAATTTGAAATGGTGGGGGAACATACACATTAACTAGCACCATCTTGTGCCCATAAATGTCAGCTACAACAATGGCATACCGGCCTCCTGGATCCGTGATAACCTGGCGGGACGGTTTTGCTAATCAAAATAGCCATTCCTCTGGCGTACGAAGAATACATAGCGTGTATGGCACGTTGGATCCAGGAGCGCTGTACAGTAAGAATCCTATTACCATCTAAATGTGTTTCCTGTAAGAAAACAATATGCGTTTTAAGTGGTTTCATGTATTGGAACATTAGGGCACACCGAAATTGATCATTTAGGCCTCTAACGTTCCAAGACAGTAAATTAAATACAGTTCCTGCCATAGATAAACCTTAGTAAATAAAACAACAAGTGGCATGTTCGTAATATAGTTTCTAGCGACCAATAAGCACTGATAATGTCTGTCCAAGGTAGCCCTGGGCATTTTTTGGGACATTGCACATGTAAAAACAGACCCCCCCCCCCCCGCCCTAAAAAAAACATGTAACTCCCTGCTGCTGTGCATTCACAAATACACGCAGCTTGGCCCCAAAACTAGTCCCAACTTAACCACTTCGCATCCAGGCCATTTCTGACACTTCGCTCCTACATGTCAAAAATCATCATTTCTTTGCTATAAAATTACATAGAACCCCCAAACATTATATATGTTTTTTTAGCAGAGACCCTAGAGAATACAATGGCAGTCATTGCAACTTTTTATCTTGCACGGTATTTGCGCAGCAATTTTTCAAACGCGTTTTTTTTGAAAAAAAAAACAGTTTCATGCTTTAAAAAAAAAACAAAACAGCAAAGTTAGCCAAATTTTTTTGCATTGTGTGAAAGATGAAGTTACGCCGAGTAAATAGATACCTAACATGTGACGCTTCAAAATTGCACACGCTCGTGGAATGGCGCCAAACGTTGGTACTTAAAAATCCCCATAGGCGACGCTTTAAAATTTTTTACTGGTTACATGTTTTGAGTTACAGAGGAGGTCTAGGGCCAAAATATTGCTCTCGCTCTAACGTTCGCGGCGATACCTCACATGTGTGGTTTGAACACCGTTTTCATATGTGGGCGGGACTTACGTATGCGTTCGCTTCTGCGTGCGAGCTCACGGGGACAGGGGCGCTTTAAAAAATTTTTTTTTTTTTTTTATTGTTAATTTTACTTAAAAATTTTTATTTTTACACTTTAAAAATTTTTTTTTGATCACTTTTATTCCTATTACAAGGAATGTAAACATCCCTTGTAATAGGAATATGACACGATCAGTCCTCTTTACAGTGAGATATGGGGTCAATAAGACCCCACATCTCACCTCTAGGCTGGGAAGCCTGAAATCAAAAAAAAAAAAATAAAACGATCGCCGCTTCACAGCCGAAGCGGCGCCGTTTTTTTTAATGCAGAGGCCGGGCGTGACGTCATAACATCGCGCCCGGCCTCCGAACGACCATAGAGACTCCGGCGACCATCTGGTCCGCCGGAAATCTCTATGGTGAACATCCGGCGCCAGCGGATCCGCTGTCCGACTCACCGATCGCTGAGGTGAGTCGGTAGAAGCACCGGAGGGTGGCGGGAGGGGGGGGGACGACGTCCCCTCCCGCCGCCCGTAAGAACGATCAAGCGGCGGAACAGCCTCTATGATCGTTCTTATGGTGTACGGAATCGCCGGCTGAAAATGCCGGTATCTGAATGATGTCTGTAGCCTCAGACATCATTTAGATATAAGCCCCGAAAGTCGAGGACGTCATATGATGTCCTCCGGATGGCAAGCGGTTAAAAGTGAACGTAACCTAATAAAAAAAAAAAAAAAAAAAAAAAAAAATTATTAGGTCCAGATCATTACAATCAATCCAAAAAAAAAAAAAAAGAACGGTTTGGAAAAAAAAAAAGTGTATGTTCTTGTTAAACCTTCTTTCCGTGCCCCTAAGAAAGAGAAATGGCTTCACTGCACCCCCACATATATTCAGGAATGTCTGCATCAACAGCACCCCATGTGAGAATTCCGACAGCAGGAGTGTGAAAACATGAGGCTCATGTGATGTTAGGATGTCTCTGTCCTGCTGTCCAAGTAGTGCAGGTGACCAGCATAGTCAGAATCTCAACCGTTAGGGTGTCTGTGTAGCCTCCATTATGCAGGCCGCCCCCCCCCCCCCCCCCCCCGTGAATAGCAAAGTCCCCAAACTGGAGGGAGAAAATTTGAACCCCCATTTACCGTTTCACAATGTGTTGATCCACTCATTGGCTTCTTCGGGCGTATCGAAGAATCGGACTATTCCCTTATGTGGGATCCGCAGCCGGCTGGGATATATAATGCCGTATTTGATGTTCTTCTCCCGGAGACGGAGTCTCACCTCGTTGAAGGATCTGCAAAGTTTTTGAACCTCGGCCGAGAAATCTGGGAACAGCATCAGTTTGGTATTTTCATACGGTAGTTCAGGATGCAGAATGCCTCCACCAGGATCATATCCCTATCTCAGAAATTCAAAAGTCGCACCAGGAATGGTCTAGGTGGTGCTCCCTCCGGGCATTTCCCTGTGGGTACTCTGTGTGCCCTTTCAACAACATAGGTGGGTGGCATATCAGGCAAATTCAGCAGTTGTTTAAACAGCTTTTCGGCAAAGATGGCGGGCTTCTGACCTTCTGGTAGGCCTACTACGCGGACGTTATTTCACCTCTGCCTGTTCTCAGAGACATCCATTTTGTTTACAAGTGAGCTCACCAGCGATTGTAATTCTGCGATTTGTGCTGTATGCGAGCCCTGCTGATCTTCCACCGTGCCGATTCTGTCCTCTGCTTCAGTGATTCTTCCCCTCATTTTATCCAAATCATGGCGGATCAGGGTACACTCTGACGCCAGGTGGTCAATACGCACCATCATCATGGATTTGAAGCCCTCAATATGGGCTTAGTAATGGCCTCTGGTGCTGTCTCCAGTTCCGCAGGAGAAAGGGCTGCTTCATGCACATCAGGGGAGGATGTCATGGCTGAGGGTGATGCTGAGTTTCCCGGGCTCTGCACTGTCCCTGGCCCGCTCCGTACACCAGAAGTGGAGGCCGACATGGTGTTGGGTAAGTTCGCCGCCCGTCCCCCCCAGAGCGTTGTGGCTTAATGTCCTGATTAGGTTTACCCCAGCTTTTAGTTGACATGATCGCCATCATGGGGGGGGGGGGTCTCAGACACTGGTGGGAGTTGCCATGGTTGGTGCGGGTGCCGTTAGACAGGGTGATTTTTCACAGTGGTGGCAATTTTAAAGTGTTACTAAACCCAGGACCCTGCATTCACTATATCTGGTCTCTCACAGTACACAGGACATGGAAATGCAATTGTTTAGTAAATATAAACTGCTAAATACCTTTTCTCATCGGCAATATATATCAGTCTTGTGACTTCTATCAGTTTCTGGTTAAAGCTTGTAGGAGGCGTTTTCATTCTCCTCTGACTGTCCTATGAGGCTGCAGGACCCCTGACCCTCTGTCTGGACAGAGCCGATTGGCCCTGTGCTGATCACATGCACCCTCCCAAGAAAAAGAAAAGGAAAAAAAAAACTAACAATACACACCAAACTAAGCATGTGCAGAGCGACTCCAAAGGCTCTGTCTTATCAGGAGATGGATTGGGAACAGCTGAAGGGGAGGATCAGAGAAGACAGGATCAAACAGCCTTTTTACACAATGCAGAGGATTAACCCCTTAACTTTCACAGCGAGTATAACAAGCATGCTTTTCTGCATATACAGAATGATTTTTACTGTTGTGGGCTTAGTAACACCTTACTTAGCTCGGGTTGCAGAGAAAGTTAAACTCGCACACTGATATCAATGTGGCCGCACCGAAAGCCAAACGCTTGTAAAATGGCAATATTTGCAGCTTTGGTTCCGTTTTCCATTACTATGTAGGGCAGGGGTGCTCAAGTTTTTGAAGAGCAAGAGCCACTTAAGTGATTTGGTAACCAGTCACAGGCCACAATGAAATGAAATAGCTCAGAATTTCAATTTCATTATTTTGAATAGCATAATGATAATAATGATAATCCCAATCAGCGTACACCGCCTGTTCCAACAGGCGGGTGTAGAGGGAAAGTCTGTGCAACCTGAAGAGGCCTCAGAGATCCCAAAGAGGACCAGGGGGGCTCAGTCACCTCTGCAAGAGGCAACTTAAAGGCAGAAAGAACCATTTTGGTCAGAGTCAGGATCAAAAGCCTCTGAGAGGCAGACATCGACTGGATATCTTCTTGTCCAGATTGCTCGGAAGCAGACTCATCTGCCGGGCACTCCACCGAATCCTGAGCTTTAAGCTCCTCCCCATCCTCAACCCATTCCTGCTCCAGACTAGGAGACTCCAAGGAGGGGGATCTGTCATGCTTCCTGCCACCCTGCGGAATGGAGGCAATCATGCTAGCAATCCTGTGCTCTAACCGGGCTAGGGCTGAGGACAGTTCATCCTTATCGATAAAGGGTGAAGCAGCAGTGTTCACTCTAGGTACAATTCCAGATAGGCACAGCGGCTCAGATTGCCCAGAAACCTCTGGTCCTTCAGGGGATACAACACTAGGGATAGGACTAGGTTTATCAGGAACTACTGACAACATAGGTGTGCCCTTCCCTGTGGTGTTAGTCCCACTCCTCTTTTTGGAAGACATTTAATAGCCACAAAGAGTACTTGGGTGTAGTATTAAAACACCTAAGAAGGAAGACCCTTTAATAGGGCTCACCAAGCCCCTATGCAACAATCCTGCTAAGCAACACCTGGTGACTCACGTGAACCAGGTAAGGAAAAATGAACCACTGCAAGTGTCTGCTCAGAGCCTGCTCTGTGTCCCACAGCTGCCTTCTGGAAGCACCGCATGCTTGGCCTACACAGCTTAAAATAAGCTGGGTGTGCGCCAGAGCGTTCTGTGTGTGCGCACCCATGTGCGCAGTCCCGGCGAATGGGCGTGACGGTATTCGCGTACGACGCAAATCTTCGTGCGCCCAGATAAAAGCTACAGTGCTTGTGCGATGAAGCCACATGCGTCATGGCTGCCAAACAAACTGCTCTTGTGAACGCACGTGCGCCAAGGCAAAATGGTGCACCATAGTGCGACATAAACAGGTAAAAAGCAGCCAGACACAAGCAAAAAATAAATAAATAAATAAAAAGGTACACTTTGTCAACAACCACAGCCAGCCCAAAACTCCCCCATATGGTCACCGCACACAGGTGTCCGGCTTTTAGCTAGCTTGACTGATTTGTAATAATCACTGGGACACTCCACAATTATAAAGTAAAATAAACAGGCGCGGGGCCAGTTAGAAACTAAGGGCCCAATCTTCACCCTTCACGGCGGGTTCCTGTCACTTGGACCTTCAAGGACTGGGTACCCTTTTCTTGTTTGGGGTCCACTCCCTTGGACCTGTACAGCACCCTGCAGGAAATGCCTTAGCACTGTAGTGTCCAAGATTTCCACTCCGCAGGGTCCAGCGCCCAGAGGCCACATTACGGCAAAACCTCGCAGGATCTCGAGTCTTTTTGCGAGGCTCAGGTACCATTTATCTAAGCATAAAAGCCTGTATCAAATGGATCCGATCGGTCAATCCCTTGATTCATTTTGGAACCATTTGTGGGACTAGAGACCTGGAGCTCAGAGAGCTCAAACAAACCGTGCCATCCACCTTGCAGACACTGGTAAAAAACTAAAGTACTTCCTGTATGGGAGGGGGTTATATAGGGGATCACTTCCTGTCTGAAGACCTTTGGTCTACCAGTGTCCATTCACCTGATGATGAATTATAACCCAGCAGGTAATGAATATTAGCCTGACTCTGTGTCCCATGATGTATGAAAGAGATTGATTTGTCTGCCCTTATTGAAAATGGCCAGTGCGAGATTAGGGATGAAAAGAAAAATAAAGTACGCAAAGAATAAAAAGCTTGCAAAATTATCTATAAGCATCTGTTTCTGGACCGCCATTACTAAACATTTCTAAAGATGCATTTGTAATTTATAAGAATGAGGTTCCTTTTAAGACACACACACACATTACCCTGCATCTTCTAAGGACCTCTAAAGTACATAAACTGCATAAGAAACATTATAAACCCCTTTAGCTGCCACCGGCATATGGCATATATCAGTAGTAGAGTGGGAGTTTACACACACTACCAGCTGCTGTAGCATTCATGTAAATCTGATTAGCCAACTGTCAGGTACAGTCACCCAATCGTTTCCATGTAACCCTAATACATTAGCCCTACCGCTATGTTTTCCAAGCTCTGCTGTCTCACCTGCAGATCCAAGACTGGCATGGCGGGTGCTGCCAGGTAGGGCTGAGGGAGACCAGATGACATCCAGTTGCTGATCTCCCCTATCTAGGAAGGAAGCAACAAATATTGTATTACATCACTTTTGGATTCAGCGGTCATTTCCCTAGCCACTGTGGCCAGAGAAGAAGCTAATGGAACGTAATCTACGCAATTAGCTCAAATGGAGAACAGGTGAGAAATCACAAATATTTTTTAAAATTCTGAACCCTCAATCCCACATACGAATATAAACATGTGTTGGGGTGTCTATGCACGAAAACATTGATTGCGCTACATGTTACATATCGCATCCAGCAATAATTCTAAAGCGATTATTCATGGTTAACTCTAAACTTGTGACCTGTAGGGGCTTTTAAACAGTTCCCTATAGAAATTTTAGCGTACCAACGTTTGTTGCCATTTAAAAGGTGCATACAATTGTAAGACTTTACATGTCAGGTATCTATTTTCTCAGCGCAGGCTCATGTTTTATATTTTTTCAAATCTTGGGTAATAAATTGCAAATGCGTGTCCTAAAATGACCTTCTGTGACATTTTACTCTGGGATCTCTGCATTCAGAAAAAATATATTTTGGGGGATTTAAGTAATCCTCAGGCCTACAAGAATTTTTGTGTGCTAAAAAAACAAACGAAAAAAAAACAAAACACAAAAACAGCTCTGACAGCAAAAGTGTTAAAGGATACATAGATGAATTCAGCTCTTCAAGCTGCAAATAAAAGAAAAGAAATTGTTAAATGTCAAAAAAAAAAAAATACTTTAAATAAACTAAACTAGTATTATTTAGAAGGACCACTATAGGGAAAAGTTTGCATCCTGTTAACCCTCATGTGATTAATATCTGTAATAACAGTACTGTATATGAATACAGTCTTCACCTAAAAAGGGTAAATTCTGCTCTTCCATCTCCTCTCCATTTGGCACTTTTTGGGGGGGGGTTGGTACCCGATTTTGACAGCTCCCCCACTTCCGTCCGGATTGCCACAGCGATCTGACCGGAACTTCGTTGCCCCCCCCAGGCCTTCTGGGACACATCACAGTTCCCAGAAGACTGCAGGACCATGCGCAACTGGAAGCTGGTTGTGAAGCCACAAGGCTTCACTGGCGTTTTCCCTTATGCCAAGTACACTAGTAGTTTTTTTCCCATTCAACCCCGTGGGTTTAACAGGAAAAAAAAAAAAAAAAAAAAAAAGACCTGACTGCTACAGTTCGAGCCGCTGTACAAACCATGTACAAACCATGCAAGGTCTCCCCCCCCAACTGAGCTGTTGTCCCCACCAGTACACTCTGATCAACGCTCTCTGCCATCGCCATTGGCTGAGAGCGCTGACCGGGAGACAGTCGGCTGCTGGTTTTCCAGCATGCAAGGCCTGCTTCTGTCAGACAAACTGACATACACATGTCTGCCTTTTTTTTTTTTTTAAACCAACCGTTGTCCACCGACATTTGGCCCGTGTATACCCGGCTTTAGTACAGATTCCGGTGCCCAGGTCTGGGGGGGCAGGAGCTCCTCTTTAAACCTTTCCCACACCTATATGCAAAGCCAAGCAGTCCAGCAAAAGTGACATTTACAGAGGTTGGGACATACACCACTGAAGGTTCTTACAATGATCACCTTTTATTCACATATATAAAAAAAAAAAGAAAAAAAAAAGGGGATGTTGTTCGAACTGCTTTAAGACCCTGTGCTCCCCAATGCATCTTGCCCACAGAGGTGCGCTGCACAGTACAAAAGTGCATTGCAGTGCACCATCACAAAAGTGCAGGCCCGATATCTGGGTTGCTGAAGTGCATGCCAGCCATTTTCTTTTGAAAAAAACATGCATACTTTAACACATTGCACCTCAGTGGTTGGACGTGAACCTAGCCCTAAAGTATTAACCTGCCGCGTTAATGCTAGTGACTGACTGCATCATATATGTCAATTTTTATTTTCTTCAGAGTTTCAAATTAAGCCCATCCACTGATTTCTGTTTCGGATGCATGTCAGTAAGGCCGATTCATCTTGTGCTACCTCTTAAAGACCCAAAACGACACAGAAATTCTCAGTTTTTGTTCCTGTCTACATCCCATGCCATCACGTTACACTGCCGGGTTTTCCACTGATTGTACATTATGGCTGGTCCAGGAGAGGACAGTCTCATTTCAAATTAACGCATTCTTCAACTTGCTGGCATATATCCAAAAATACGTATTGGGCAAGCTTAAGCTCGCCATTTAAGCTCGCATTAAGCTTGCTCGATCATTTTTGTTTTGTTCAGCCAATTGATTCCTTCATCCACACAAGCAAGGAAGATAGGGGAATTCCCTCTGCTGGGACATTATATTCTGGCAGTGGGGAAAATTTAGAAATGTTAACTGTGAATAAGCAGTACAAAGAAAAAAAATGTACATCTGTCTTTAAATCCTTCTGAAAATAACAGCACCACTTGGTATATGAGGGTGCCTGGACACTTCCTGTGCCTCAATTCCCTCTAGTATATTTGTAGAGTGAGATCTATGGCACTGCTGCCTCAAACTGTCAATTTGAGATTGGTACTGAAATTTGGTGATGTCATAACTGTGCTGCTTACTGTTCTCTTTGCTGGAGGCTTTACTGGAGGAAGCAAAACTCTGCTCCTCTACCAAGATAGAGGTCTACACACAAATATACAGTGCAAAACATGGCATGCAAATCAGTAAATTTGGGGAAAAAATAAAAACAGTTGATGGGAGCCTACATGCAATACAGAAGACTAGCCGTTTTCCCCTTTACCTGCCTTTTTTTGGGCACAATTTTCAGAGTTCAGTTCTTTTTTAACAAAGATGCTGGTAATTTATTAGTACAAAATACATTTTTTAGAAAAACATACATCAGAAAGAAGTCGGTCAAGGTTGGAATCACTAGCAATTTTGCGCTTGTCTTCTGTCATTTCCTCCAATTCACCATATAGCTCTAGGTGAAGACGAGCCAGCTTCTCCTGCAGTCCACGAACATGTTCCATCTGTTCAATTGAACATTCATTGCCTATAGAT
This sequence comes from Aquarana catesbeiana, assembly GCF_042186555.1. NCBI lineage: Eukaryota > Metazoa > Chordata > Amphibia > Anura > Ranidae > Aquarana > Aquarana catesbeiana. The sequence goes on along the minus strand of NC_133327.1, from coordinate 423,514,437 downwards.
TTAGCAGTTTGAAATATTATTAGTGAGATCAACAACAGACAATTTGTAGCATATGACATGTGTGGTAAAAATGAGAGAGTAAATTTTGGTGCCGAGATCCTGGCACATGAATGGTCGGTTTTTAACACAGAGGATTCTAGAGGAGGAGAGGTATACTGTAGGTGTAAGGCCAGAAGGAAACAGCAGGGGAGTAAAATAAGTATGTACTGCTAGGGAGGGGTATTAGGGCAAACCTGATGCTTTGGCTTGAGTGAGTAAAGCACAGGTTAGCTTTAAGCATCCACGATCTATACACCATGAACTCCATTTGACAGACTGTTGCAAAAACCAACTACCAGTGTCAGATGAGGTATAGGTTATAGAGAGAAGACCTGCAACTATCATTCCAACGCCATCACCTCCACCCCCAACCCCTGTGGGTATTGCCTGATATCATGGTAAATTATATAGGAGAGCACAGATAACCTTATAAAAACATAAAAAAAGATCAGGATTATGGCACCTGTGCCTGCATCTTTGAAATTAAAATTTGCAATGGCAGCTTCCATATATCTGTCCTAGCAGGTTATTTTAGGCAGCTAATGCTAGTTACATTCCCTGATATGCAGATGCCTACTAGAGCGAGCATGTACAATTATGTTCATGAAACATAATCATATCAAAATACATAACAGCAAGCGACTAAATATATCTGTCCATCATAGAATAAGGTTGCTATGACATTGAAAAAACACTATCGTTTCCCTTTAGGGCTGGTTCACATCAGCCTCCATGCAAAAATGAGCCATTTTAGCATGCTGGCTGGTGTCCATTGTGTACAGATGGTGCCTTGAGTTGATACAATCCAAGGGCCTGTTTACCTTTTTTTCCCACAAATGACCACCATATAACTGGTGTGCCAGTGATCTAGGACACTGGTGACAGTATGTAAGAAATTTCTTTTTTTTATTACAATTTTTTTTAAACACACTGACCAGTGCAATACAGTTTTACCACAGTAACATTAAACTACTCTGGGGAAGTGATCAGTTTTTTTCCTCTTCTTTAACGCATTATGATTGCTTATAAACAGTGAATTTCACATTTCTGTTGAATAAAACTGATTAATTCAGTGTAGTTATTGTGATTAGCTATGATTGGCCACAGCTAAATCACATGGTACAGATGGGCTGTGATTGGACTTGTCTGTACAATGTGATTACTTTGACCAATCAGAGCTAGCAACACAATTGTACATAATGAACGTCATGAAAGGAAGCCATCAATTGTTTATAACTGTCATGTGATCTGCTGTGATTGGTAACAGCGATCACATGGTACTGGTAGCAACCTGATACGTCAGGTAACAGATCGCACCACAGCGAGACCCGTGGAGCATGTGTGAGGTGCATTCCGGGAAGACGTCATATGACGTCCACCCAGAAAGGCAAAGGTCCCGCCCAGCCGTCATTTGCCAATAGGCAAGTGGTTCAAGTGACTGTAATCCCTTACATATATCCAGTGAAATGACAAACCTAAGGCAATACAAAGAGGTTAAACAAATCCTCCTACATACGTTGTACCTGTTTATCTGCAGTTTTTTCTTCTCTATGTCCGTTCAAAGTCCAGAAGTTTAAAGCTTGTCTGAGAGTTCAGAAAAAAGGGGCAGAGAGCTGAAATTACACACTTCAGAGCTCAGTGAAGAGAGCTCTAACGGCTGATTGGAGGCAAGACACAGACCCACTTCACACAGTACACAGAAACAAAGCAGAGGCTGTCAATCAGCTGGGGATACCTCCCCTGTCATCTTTTTTTCTCTTGGCGTCAGAAAAACTTGTCAGAGGTGATTCACGCTGATAGCAAAGGAAGGGGGCAGCAGACAGAGATTACACTTAGTGCTCGTATTTGAGACTTGTACATAATATAGAGGGAAATGCTTTGTTTATTTTTCATGCCTGAGGTTTAAAGTCACTTTAATTCTGTCAATCAATAACTGCTTACCCGTATGAGGTATGGGCAGACAGCTACACAGACAGCCTGCAGGAACCTGAGATTCCACCCACGATCTGCTGATCCCAGCTGCAATGCTTTACAGGCTCCCAATTAAAAAAAATAATAAAAGCAAATTTAACCTGCTAAAAGATGTGCATTTATTATTTTTTTTACAAAAGGTGAACACTGAGGCGCTTTACAGGTGCTATAGCGCTAAAAATAGTGCCTGCAAAGTGCCTCTCCTGTCACACTTCCATACTTGAGTGGTGCGCTGGCAAGACGCTTAAAAAAGTCTTGCAAGCAGCATGTTTGAGGCACTTTAGGAGCGGTGTATACACCACTCCTTAAAGCATCCCTGCCCATTGAAATCAATAGGCAGCGCCACTGCAGCGGCGCTTTTAAACTTTTTCGCCCGCTAGCGTAGGTTAAAAGCGCCCCGCTAGCGGACAAAAAGCGATGCTAAAATGACGGTAAAGCGCCTCAGTGTGACAGTGCCCTTAATGTAAACCTATAGTGAAAAGATATGTTGGCTGCCATGGCTTAACTCTCGTTTTGAAAATGCTAGATTTCCAGCTGACATGATATTTTGATATTGCCTTAGATACTGAACATGAACAAGTATGCAGCTCAGGAGTTCTCACATTTCAGTTCATCACTCTTTGGGCTTCACTAGCTGCATACTTGCTTTTGGTCAGTGACTCAAAATATTGAATTTAGAGGCAGCCAGGTAAATAGCATTTTCAAAAGGTCATCAGCAATAGTACAGTAGAACAATTTATTTCTCCCAGTACAGGTTTCTGTCAACATTAGATTTAGAGAGTCTTCCTTATCATAAAAAGGCAAAAACCATTACCAAAAGCTTGAAGTTTGCCTGAGTGGAAGTCATTGAGTAGACTCAGAAGTCCCTTCTCCATCTCCTGTACATCGGACACATCTGTAAGGAACGAGTGCTGAATGGGAGCCGATGAAGCACCTTTACTCTCTCCCTGAGATTTTGATTTCTCTTTAATGATTCTTCGGGTACAGAAAACAAACAGAAAATCAGTCTACCACCATGAACGTACACCCTCTAACAATAAATTTCTAATTCTATCTCCTGGTCAAAACATACATTCTGTATATAAAATCTTATATCTCACAGAGTCAATAATACTGGCAGCTGACAATAAGTGATAATAAGAAAGCCATCAAATGCCTGGCATCTCATGCGATTGTCTCCCTTGTTTCTGGATTTCTGAGGCATGGAAGCATTCATAATTTTGAAGCAAGACAAGTAAAATTTTTATTTGGTTTTCTCCCCTTCATTAAGCAGGCCATAGACAGTTCAAATCATAGATGGTTCAGCAATAACTGTCCGAGATTCAAACTATGTATGGGCAGGCTGAATGTACCCAAGGTGATCAGTCGACTAATCAGCCCTGAAAGCAGACTGTCTGCATCCAGGGACAATCACTCGGATATGATCGCTGCATGAGAGATTACATGCGAGCAGGCAGGTTGCTTTCAATTGGGCTGCCTACTTGCAGCTAATCACAGGAACCCCCACTGGGATTCTTGCATGTAATCACAGGCACACCTGCAAATGCACCCTTAAGGTTAAACTATCATACCATAGACTTAGGCCAGCCATACATGGATCGGTCCCTGCTGAACCGTCAGATATTCAAACCATGTATGGGCAGGCTGAATGTACCCAAGGTGATCGGTTGATCAACTTGGGTACAACCAGCCTGTCGGATTTTACATGGGATTATTTTTAATTACTGTGTTCTCCCGACAGGGGAAGCCATTCCCACTGGGAGAACACAATGGCTCCGTAGGAGGGATTCCCCTGTCACCACTCCCTGTGTTGATGGGGGAAAAAAAAAATTGAGCGATTTTCTTTCCTGAAAAACTCATGGTTGCGGGAAAGAAATTCGCTCTATGGCCGGCATTAGATCATATTTACTTATATACTATGAGAAAACAATGCAGGGCAATAAACAGATCATGAGTCACAAATCATCCATCATCCCATCCATCAACAATTGCATGGGTTATGAATGAATTCCCATAAAGACAAATGATGTCAGTCCATTATTGGTTTATGTTCTTTTACCCCAAGTAAATGCCAACACAATGAGTAAAGCTGCAGTACAATCATCTTAAAAAAGGTCAGTTTACTCAAAACCCACCAAAGAGAAGATTGGTGCTTCAAAACACCATTGTCAACCTATAACTAAAATATGAGTTTTGGATAGACTAGTCTAACAGATATCTGACCAAAATGTAGTGTTGACGATCACCTTTTCAACTTTGTTTTTTGCGCGGCTGGCTGTGGCACAGCATTTGAGAATCCAGTGCTTTTGCTAAGTGGGACAGAGTTCTTCTTGGAATTAATGAGTGGAGGAGGGTGACTAGTGGAGGATTTGGGACTCCGCCGTTTCATCTTCCTCTCATCCATGGAAGCTGAACTTTACTTCTGTATAACCTAAAAAAAGAAAAAAGGAATCAGGCTTTGGTGTATACATATTAGAGCTGCACGATTCTTGATAAAATGAGAATCACAATTTTTTTCCTTACAATAAAGTTAACGATTCTCTGCGTAACGTCTTCTTTCACATTATACAAAAAAAATTGGCTAACTGTACTGTTTAGTTTTTTTTAATTAATTGAAGTGTATTTTTTCCCAAAAAATTGCTTTTGAAAGACTGCTACGCACTTCACACCTGGATTTGGGGATTCTCTGCCATTCCTCCTTGCAGATCCTCTCCAGTTCTGTCAGGTTGGATGGTAAACGTTGGTGGACAGCCATTTTTAGATCTCTTCAGAGATGCTCAATTGGGTTTAAGTCAGGGCTCTGGCTGGGCCATTCAAGAACAGTCATGGAGTTGTTGTGAAGCCACTCCTTCATTATTTTAACTGCGTGCTTAGGGTCATTGTCTTGTTGGAGGTTAAACCTTCGGCCCAGTCTGAGGTCCTGAGCACTCTGGAGAATATTTTCGTCCAGGATATCCCTGTACTTGGCCACATTCATCTTTTGCTCAATTGCAACCAGTCATCCTGTCCCTGCAGCTGAAAAACACCCCCACAGTATGATGCTGCCACCACCATGCTACACTGTTGGGACTGTATTGGACAGGTGATGAGCAGTGCCTGGTTTTCTCCACACATACCGCTTAGAATTAAGGCCGAAAAGTTCTATCTTGGTCTCATCAGACCAAAGAATCTTATTTCTCACCATCTTGGAGTCCTTCAGGTGTTTTTTAGCAAACTTCATGCAGGCTTTCATGTTTCTTGCACTGAGTCAGGCCACTCTGCCATAAAGCCCCGACTGGTGGAGGGCTGCAGTGATGATTGACTTTCTACAATGTTCTCCCATCTCCCGACTGCATCTCTAAAGCTCAGCCACAGTGATCTTTTGGGTTCTTCTTTATCTCTCTCACCAAGGCTCTTCTCCCGATAGCTCAGTTTGGCAAGATGGCCAGCTCTAGGAAGGGTTCTGGTCATCCTAAACGTCTTCCATTTAAGGATTAGGGAGGCCACTGTGCTCTTAGGAACCTTAAGTGCAGCAGAAACTTTTTTGTAACCTTGGCCAGATCTGTGCCTTGCCACAATTCTGTCTCTGAGCTCTTCAGGCAGTTCCTTTGACCTCATGATTGTCATTTGCTCTGACATGCACTGTGACTTAGCCGCCTGACAAGTCGCGTCCCGTTCTGTACTACAGAACCGTTATTTTTACAGTGTTCTTCTAACCGCTTGCCGAACAGCCGCCGTCATTATACTGTGGCAGGTGGGCACGATCCCGGGAGCCGTTGTAGCTATGCATCGGCTCCTTTAAGCGGGATAGCAGGCGCGCGCACCTTCTCCACTGCAGGGGTCACGATGACCGCCGGCCACGAGGGGCAGAACAGGGACGTGTGTGAACACACAAATCCCTGTTCTGTGAGGAGAGACAGATCGTGAGTTCCTAATAGCTAGGAACCACGATCCGTCATCCCCTACAGTTAAAACACACAATCAGGTAACCCCTTGCATGCCAGTGACATTTATTAAGGTTGCCCCGATACCACTTTTTTAGGACAGAGTACAAGTACCGATACATTTTTTTCAAGTACTCGCCGATACCGATTACCAATACTTTTTTTTAATGTCGTGTGACAGTGTTTTTTTTTTTTTTTTTTTTTTAACAGTGCTTTTTTTGGGGAGGGGGTGAACGGTGTATGTGTGTGTGTTTTTTTTTTTTTATTATTTACAATTTTAATTTTTTAAAATAATTTTTTTTTATTCTTTATTGCAATGTGTGTTTTTTTTTTTTTTGTTAATTTTTTTAATCAGCCCTGTTGAGGGGCTTTGGTGAGATATCAGGGGTCTTAACAGACCTCTGATATCTCCCCCTTGAGACAGAGAAAGAGACAGAGGATAGAGATTCCCCAGTCCCTTTCTCTGCAGCCTCAACTGCACTGAAAATGAATGGAGAGAAGACAGCGGGTCCTCTCCATTCATAAACTGACACATTGTAATCACAGGAGATCAGTTACGTGAATGGACAGAGTCAGCTGACTCTATCCATTCACAAAGGAAGGAGGAGGAGGACAGCGGAACGGAGGGGACAGCGGAGGGGGACAGAGAAGGAGAGGGGAACGGCGGAACAGCGGAGAGGCACAGAGAAGGAGAGAGGAATGGAGGGGGACAGCGGAGAGGCACAGAGAAGGAGAGAGGAACGGAGGGGGACAGCGGAGAGGCATAGGAGGAGAGAGGAACGGAGGGGGATAGCGGAGAGGCACAGCAGAACGGAGGGGACAGCGGAGGGGGACAGAAAAGGAGAGGGGAACGGAGGGGGTCAGCGGAGAGGCACAGAGAAGGAGAGAGGAACGGCGGAACGGAGGGGGCATGGAGGAGGATGCAGTGACAGTCAGCGGTGACCGATCACCGCTGTATGTCACTAAAGCCGCTGAAAACCGCTGGGGGAGAATCTTGTAACTCCCCCACGTGCCGATCACAGCTGTCTTCTAGGTATCAGGGGAAGCATCGGGAGCATTTGCCCGAGTACAAGTACTTGGGCAAATGCTCGGTATCGGTGCCGATACGATACTAGTATCGGTATCGGGACAACCCTAACATTTATACAGTAATCAGTGCATTTTTATAACACTGATCACTGTATAATTGTCAATTGTCCCAAAAGCATCCGATGTGTCCGCCATAATGTCGCAATCATAAAAAAAATGTAAAAACAAAATTTTCGCAGATCGCCGCCACTACTAGTAAAAAAATAAATATATATAATAATAAAATGCCATGAATCTATCCCCTATTTTGTAGACGCTATAACTTTTGTGCAAATCAATCAATATATACTTATTGCAATTTTTAATACCAAAAACATGTAAAAGAAGAATACATATCTTCCTAAACAGAGGGGAAAAAATAGCTTTTTTAAAACAAATTGGGGATATTTATAATAGCAAAAAGTACAAAATTTTGTGTTTTTTTTTCAAAATTGTCGCTTTTTTTATTTATAGTAAAAAAAATAACAGCCGCAGAGATGATCAAATACCACCAAAAGAAAGCTATATTTGTGGGAAAAAAGGACGTCAATTTTGTTTGGAGTACAGCTTCCGCCCTGCAATGGAAAAGTGTAATTTCTTAAAGCGGTTGTATACCCGCAATTTTTTTTTTTTAACTCTGTAAAGCAAAAGGCATAATGAGCTAGTATGCACCGCATACTAGCTCATTATGAAATACTTACCTTAGAACGAGGCGTCAGTATCTTACCTGGTCCACGCCGAGGGAGCTGTCATGTTGCCTCGGCGTGTCTTCCGGGTATCGCGGTTCCAGTGCTGTGAGTGGCTGGAGCCGCGAGGTCATCACTCCCGCGCATGCGCGCGGGAGATTTCTTACTCGGCAAGGTCCGGCAGCTGCCGGGCTTCAGCCGAGAATCCCCTGTGCGCATGCGCTGCTGCAGTCAGCGGCGCATAGCAAGGAGAATATCTCCTAAACCGTAAAGGTTTAGGAGATATTTTTTTTACCTACAGGTAAGCCTTATTATAGGCTTACCTGTAGGTAAAAGTAAAAAAAAAAAGACTATACAACCGCTTTAAGTGTTGTCACATGAAGATATAATAAAATATGTACAAAAATGTGAGGGGTGTACTCACTTTTGAGATACCTCCACCTCCAGTCACTAAATAGGAGGGAGGAAAGAACCCTGGTGTCACACATCCATGGAGTCCTATGGTGGTATGAGAGAGACAACCTCAAATCTTTATTTTTTTTGGCAATAACATGGTGTTGGCAGATTTCTGCCAATCACAGGCTGTGTCACACCCCTCCAGCCTGTGACTTAGAATAAGGCCTGATTCACACCTATGCAGGTTGCAGTTTGCATACTCCTACATTTTTGATTACATGTTTTTTATCTATTGAAGTCCATGGAACCAAAAACCAGAAAAAAAAAGTACCTGGCCCTTTCCATAAAATGGACAGATGTGAACTACATCCACAGGAAACCATGTTAAATGGACTATATAAATGTATAAACATTGTGCGAGCTACCCTAAAATACCTCTTAGCTACAATTAGCATCAGGTGTGGTTGATTCAAAAAGGAGTGTGAAGTGCCAATTCAGAGCTGCTATGCGTCAATCACAATCCCATAACGTGTGAAAACATGTATAAAAATAACAAAGAAAAATGCAGTGCTGTGCGACTAAAATCTTAATAATAATAAAAATAATTAAAAATAATAAAATCTTAGTATAGGGACACTAAAGTAATGATATCAATAATACATAATATAATATAAAAAAACAAAGCAAAAATTTGTGTATCAAGCAAGTTCACAGTGAAAAGCCTTTGCATTGATAAGAGGTGTCCAAAAAAACTTTGTCCTCATAAATCTTCAAATCCACAAACGTTAAAGTGCATATGTGCAATAATATTCCATAAGGCGACTCTTGTGATGCAAAAATCCTGGATGATAAGAGGCTGCGTTCACCTCAAGCTGTGTGACCGCACAACTAAGTTTGGTCCACATAAACTTTTGAGCCACTCCTGCACTCTGGTTAAAGATATTTTCAGCAGGATCCCACTGTAAAATCTAGAGAGGATATCCTTACTCAGCGATGTTCGTGGATGATCTGTTGAATTTTAAAATTTTCCATCCAAAGCTTTTATAGGTGGGAAACAGCTTTAGTGTGTGCCTTGATCGGAAACGGATTCTTGAAAGCATGAGCTTGTGTTTTTTTTATATTATATCATGTATTATTGATATCATTACTTTAGTATCCCTATACTATTAAGATTTTAGTCGCACAGTGCTGCATTTTCTTTGTTATTTTTATACATGTTAAATGGACTGTAGTGTGTTTCTGCAAAACTGAAAACGCACAGAAAAAAAAAATGCATAGATGTGAACCAGACCTTAGAGAAGAGAGGAAATATCCCTGGTGCCGCACATCTACAGAGTCCTATGGTGGTGAGAGAGACAAGCTCAGCCAGCCAAACAAAACACAAAAAAAAACACTGCCTATGGAATACAGAGTAAAAATAAATAAATATCAATAAACTGTTTTAAGATGTCATACAAATATATATTATATACATATACACACACACATTTCAAATCTTTATAGTTTGGTGGATTTCTGACAATTGCAGGCTATGTCACCCCTGTCCAGCCTGTGTCTTAGAATAAAAGAGAGGAAAGATCCTTGGTTACGCACATCCACAGAGTCCTATGGTGGTGAGAGAGACAAGCTCAGCCTGGGCTCCCACCAGGCCACGCCCCCCAATGCATTTGACTCCAGGGTGGGACCAGAGAGATTCCCATGACTAGGGAGGGGGGAGAGAGTGAAACACGTTGGGGGCTTGGCCTGGCAGGAGCACAGGCTGAGCTTGTCTCTCTCACCACCATAGGGATGTGCGGCACAAAGGATCTTTCCTCTCTTGTCTTATTCTAATCCACCAAACTATAAAGATTTGAAATATGTTTGTGTGTATATATGTATATATATATATATATATATTTGTATGACATTTTAAAACAGTTTATTGAAATTTTTTATTTTTACTCTGTAATCCATAGGCAGTGTGTTTTTTTTGTTTTGCTTTTTTATATCATGTGACCAGCAGAGGACTAGAAGCTCCTCCTACTTATATTTCCATAAAGACAGGCTGGGTCATGTAACAGCTGTATATTGATTAGGAAAGAGTTTTTTTTTTTAATAAAATAATTACAGTGGCATCAAACAACAGTGTGTGTTTAGTATTACTTTAACTCATAGTATGAATTCACTGGAATTCAGCTTTTACCTCTCAATAGATTGTTTGTAAGCACTGCTTTTCCTTTCTGCTGACTCTTCAGTGTAAGCAATGAAAACATGTATAGGTTGGAGGAAAGAGTTAGTATAGGGGAAGGCTTTGTTGTTAAATAGGGAGAGCTTTGTATTTATGGACGAGTTTGTGGCAACAATCACCATTTACACCTGTGGATTGCCAGGACAGCCCTGAGAGTCTTGTTTACATTGAACAGGTGGGGCAGCCATTAGTGACCCCACCCAGCCAGCCACAGCCGGGATTTCAGGTGGAGGTCTCACCATGTCCCCGGATACCGAGAGAACACTTGTCAGCCACACACAACATAGCTTTCTTGTCACTCTACTACTACACAACCACCCACGACTGTCTACATACTCACCACTCAGCTCTCATCAGACCTTCCAGCCGACATCCCACAATGGGCTCCTCTATAATCTGCCGGGTGAAAAATATCTCAGAAAAGAAAGGTTCCGAGCAAAATAATTGTCCCTATGTTATAATAACACACTGCACTCTGCTGACCTCTACTGGTCCAAAGTGGGAACGGTTATAATATTACAAAAAGGATAACATTTGTATTCAGAGGAACCCTATCACCAAAGAAACATGGTGGCTGCTGAGGTGTTAAAGGATAATTATACTTTCATATATCATAGCTCCCAATTGTCCCTGATTTGGAGCAATGTCCCTCATTCCTCCTCATTTGTCCCTCATTCCTCCTCATTTGTCCCTCATTTTGGTCTGATATATATAATTGTATATAATATGCACTTTTTATCTTTCAAAAAGTGTTTCCCAGTGCTAAACCTTTCATCCAAATTCTAAATTGCTGCATTTTAAAATTTTAAAAGCCAATATAAAGGAATAGTATTGTTAAAAAAAGCCCTTGTGGATTTAATTAACCTTTTTTGGGTTAATTCTCCTTTAAGGGGGTGTGGCAGGAGGCATGTCCTATGCCTACATATGTTTGCTATGTAGGCATCTCAAAATGTTGGGAGGTATAATGTATTCTTTGTTACCCCTCCCGCTTCCGTATCTATATACTTACCTCTCCATGCTTCTTCTGGATCCACACTGTGCTGCCAGCCATCGCTGCAAACTAATCTGGACAGTCCAGCTTTTCTTCTACACATACGTAAAACTGGAGTTAGACTTACCGGTAACTCCTTTCCCAGTGGTCTTCCAGGACAGCCCTTGAGAGATGGAGTCCCTCCCATCGACCCAGGAAACACATAGCCACAATTCAAAAGGTGGTCCCTTAGGTCCCTGGTCAGTCATTTACCAAGAACCGAAGGATGGAACTGTAAAATATAACCATAACAGGCAATAACGTTAGTACATCAACATAATCAAAAGGGTGGGATCGTGCTGTCCTGGAAGACCACTGGAAAAGGAGTTACCGGTAAGGTTAACTTCAGTTTTCCCCAGTTGTCTTCCAGGACAGTCCTTGAGAAGATTCCCAAGTACTCACCAGATTGGGGGGGGGGGGGCATAGCTTGGAGGACTTTCCTCCCAAAAGCCTGATCCTGACTGGACATTAAGTCTAGTCGATAATGCCTTATAAAGGTGGAGAAGCTTGACCATGTGGCTGCTGTACATATTAGCTCTTTCTGCCCAGGATGCCGACAATGCCCTTGTGGAGTAGGCTTTAATACCCCCAGGAGGATCTTTGTTTATTGTTTTATACCCCTCTGCTATAGCTAGCCTAATCCATCTAGCTGTGGTGACTTTAGAAGCTTTTTTCCCCCTTAAGCTGTCCGGAAAAAAGAACAAAAAGTGAATCTGCAATTCTGAATGGATTGGTTACCCTTAGATATTCCAGGATACACCTCCTCATATGTAATAAATGAAATTGTTTTTCTTTTTCGAAGCATTCTGACAGAAAGAAGGGAGGACAATATCTTGTGACCTATGGAAATGAGATGCCACCTTTGGTAAGAACCCAGGGTCCATCTTTAGGATGACTCTGTCCTCTAGAATCTGGAGGAATGGCTCTCTGATGGAGAGAGCTTGGATTTCACTAACCCTACGGGCTGAAATGATTGCCACAAGAAGTACTGTCTTGAATGTAATCAGTCTTAGAGAGGCCTCTGAGATAGGTTCAAAAGGTGACCCCAAAAAGGCCTTTAGAACGATTGATAGATTCCAGGATGGAGCTACGTTAACTCTGACTGGTTTGCGTCTGGAAGTTGCCTTACAGAACTTAGCGAAGAAAGGATCTTCCTGTAACCCTTTCTCTAAGTATACACTTAAGGCAGCTATCTGAACCTTAATAGTACTAGGTGTTAGTCCCTTGTCTATCCCTTCCTGGAGGATATTTGATGTATCCATGTTTACCTCACCTCAGCTATCCAGCCAGCTGTTAAATTTTCTCCAGACTTTCCTGTAAATAGCTCGGGTGACAGGTTTTCGACTCTGTTGCAAGGTCTGTCACTCTGTCAGGCCTTTGCTCCTTAATATTTCTTCCTCAGTAACCACGCTGAAAGGTTCAGCATGGTTACTTGCGGATGAAAAAGAGGTCCCTGAGACAGAAGGTCTTGTCTGCAGGGAAGTCTCAGAGGAGGTTGGTCTGTCAACTGTAGTAACGTTGTGAACCATGGTCTCTTGGGCCAAAACGCTGCTACTAGGATTAAACGTTTCTTTTGCTCGAAATTTCGCTAGAACCCTCAGGATGAGGTGAAGCGGAGGAAACGCATAAGCCAAGCTGAAGGTCCATGGAGTCTGTAAGGCGTCTACTGCCAAGGGCTGATCTCCTGGGCATAGCGAGCAAAAATTGGGAACTTTCCCATTCTCTTTGTTTGCAAATAGGTCCACTTTTGGTTTCCCCCAGTAAGCTGCTATGTGGTCGAACACTTCCGGGTGTAGAGACCATTCTTGATTCAAAATTAGTTGTCGACTCAAGAAGTCTGCAGTGGTGTTCTGCTCCCTCTTCAGGTGTATTGCAGAGATGGATTCTAGACTGGATTCTGCCCACTGAAATAGGTGTCTGGCCACCAACATTAGCCGAGGACTTCTGGTGCCTCCCTGCTTGTTTGTATAGGCTACAGCCTTCATATTGTCTGAGCGGACCTGTAGCTGGTGACCGTGTATTGTGTCCTGAAAAGCTAGTAGAGCTCCGAGGATAGCTGTTAGCTCCTTCCAATTGGACGAGAGAAGTTTCTCCTCTGACGTCCACCTGCCCAGGGCCCAGCCTGAGTTGAGATGGGCTCCCCAAACCCCAGCTGCTCGCATCCGTAGTCAGTGTGGATGTGATAGGTGAGACCCAGAGAATCCCTTTGTTTAAATTCTCTGTGTCCTTCCACCACCAGAGGGAGTGTTTTACTTTGGTGGGGATTGAAATCTCTTCTTCCAGATCCCTGTCTTTTAACTGTTCCAACAAGAACCTCTGAAGGTCTCTTTGGTGGAACCTGGCCCATTGTACGGCCAGAATGGCTGCTGTCATAAGTCCTAATACTGACATCACCTCCCTCACTGTACATTTGGGGCTGCTTTGAAGAAAAGACATTCTCTGCTACAGATTCAATATCTTTTCTTCCGGCAGGACTATTCCCTGCTCTAGCGACAGGATCTTGTACCCCAAGTACAGAATTTTCTGTGTTGGGGTAGTTTTGGATTTTTCCAGACTAATTATCCACCACAATTGACTCAGGCTGAGCTGTGTTAACTCTAAGTCCTGACAAAGTTGTTTCTCCGAGTGGGCCGTGAGGAGCAAGTCGTCTAGATATGGAATGATCGAGACTGACTGAAGTCTTAACGGAACTAGTGCCTCCCCGAGAGCCTTGGTAAAGATTCTCAGGGAGGATGACAGTCCGAAGTGAAGTGCTCTGCACTGAAAATGGTACATTTTTGTCTCTATCTGAATCGCCATCCGAAGAAATTTCTGGCATTCCTTCCTTATTGGGATATGCAGATAGGCACCCCTTAAATCCAGCATAGCCATAAACACCTATTTTTGGAGGAGATATAAATAAATGGACTCCAAAATTTTTTGTAACAGATGGAGAAATTCAGAGGCCGGAGGCTCATGATTAGTCTAAACTTTCCTAACGGGTTTTTCACCACAAAGATGTGCGAGTAAAAACCGTCCCCCTGTTCCTGAATAGGGACTGGTGTCAATACCTCTTGATCCACCATGTCCCCTATTAGTAATGGTAAGGCCCTGGCCTTTTCTGAGTGTCTTGGAAGTTTTGTCACAAGAAACTATGAGGGTGGATCGCTGTGAAATTCCAGCGCATAACCTCTTTTTATAATGTTTAAGACAAACTCGTTTGAGGTTATCTTTTCCCACTGCAGGAGAAAATACATTAACCTTCCTCCCACAGGGACCCTGATGTCACTGGGGTTTAGGGTTTTGATTGGGACGGTTAAAAAGTATGCCCCCTTTTTCTTTCCCTTTTTGTCCTGTCCAATGTTTTTTGGGTTTGAACTCCTTCTCTGACTTGGAGGGTTCCTTTGAGGGACGAAAAAATTTCCTTTGAAAATTTTTCTTTTTTGTGGGAAAGGTTTTCTTTTTATCTGCCGTCCTTTCTAAGGCGGTATCTAATTCAGGCCCGAAAGACTAATGCCCCGTACACACGTTCGGATTTTCCGATGGAAAATGTCCGATCGGAGCATGTTGTCGGAAATTCCGACCGTGTGTGGGCTCCATCGGACATTTTCCATCGGATTTTCCGACACACAAAGTTTGAGAGCAGGCTATAAAATTTTCCGACAACAAAATCCGATCGCGTCAATTCCGACCGTGTGTGGCCTCTTCTGACGCACAAAGTGCCACGCATGCTCAGAAGAAATTCCGAGACGGAACAGCTTGGTCTGGTAAACTTAGCGTTCGCAATGGATACAACACTTTCTTCACGGTGCAATGTTAAAAATGGTTTAATACAGCGCACTCTCCTCTTCTTTATAATGTGAGAAGAATGAAGTAGTTTTGCTGCTCATATTCACACAGACTTCTCACAAACTTCTTTCTTTATTATTTATCGGGATTCCCTTAATATATTTTGATTTGTCACATCTGACAAAAATATTTTTGTGTTGTTTTTTTTTTGTTTTTTTAAAAGGCAGATTCTTTTTTTTATTTTAGGTTTGTATTTTTTCCAAGGCTGATCTTTGTTTTATTTTATTTTTTGTTTTACTCCAGAATATTTGCGTGTGTTTTGTGTGTCAAGTTACCACCACACCATTGATATCTTGTATTATTTAATCTCAAGGAGATTGTTTGGTTTTGGTGTCCCTTGTTAATTTCACATTGTACTTTAGAAATGTACCTGAATCCTCACAAACAAACTGTCCTTTTTGAAGTAAAAAACACATAGGAGAGTATAATTGAAACCAAAAATCCTTTATTAAGGGCTCAGAACAAAACAAAGAGGGAGGCAACGCTGGAGAAACAGCAGACATTAGCGAAGCCTTGGACCCCCAGGGCAGACATCAATTCTTGAACATCAAAATTGGTGGCCTGAGGAGTCCATATGTAAGGGAGTGCAGTCTGGTCCAGAAGTCCCAGAGATCATGAAAGCAGCAGATGACATCTGTGTCCCCAGGCTGTGGTACCACAAGAGGCTGCATCTTTTGCCAGACCAGACTGGATCCAGGGTCATCACTTTCTGGTCTTCCTTCCACGCTTCCTTCCTGGCTGTGGCTCTGCTGTTGGAGATGTGGCAGGAGGAGGAGTATGACCTGGAGGAGGAGGAGGACTAGTAGGACCTGGAGGAGGAGTAGTAGGACCTGGAGGAGGAGGAGGACCATGTGTGAGGTCACAAATGTGGGTAGCAGATGTTATTTGGGCCCTCAACCCCTTATTGAGAGCTTCCAACATTAATGACTCACACATGAGTTGTTGGCCCTCCTCCATCCGCTGCATTTTACAGGCAATTATGCCAGCAAAGTCCTCCTCCACAGTGTGGGGGGCTCCCAGGGCCTCTGTAGCCTTCCAAAAGAGGCCTATGGCAGCCTCCTCTAGGGTGATCCTCTTCCTACCACTTTCTCTTTGCGGGTGTAGGGGAGGGACCTGCATATCAGGCAGCCTGCTCGGCCCGGCCACCTCCTGGCTGAGACTTCCCTGTGTATGAAAAAGGGACATGGTTTTAGTTTTTGCATCATCAATCACAATCATAAATTAGTACTCCAAACTAACATCTAGTTAACATCATTGATTGGACAACCTGAAATATTTAGAGGAATGCTATACCTGGCTCAAGCTGGGCTCCTCCACATGTTGCTGCCTGGAAGGCCCAGGTTGGACGTCAGAAGCCTCAGCTGGGGGGGAGGAAGCCTAGAAGGAAGACTGGAGAGTGATGACCTGGGTTCAGTCTGACCTGCCAGAAAATGCAGCCTGTCATAGTACCACATCCTGGGGACATAGATGTCATCTGCTGCTCTGGATCTGCTCGAATCCTAGACTTTCTTGTGCTCCCTTAGATATGTGCTCCTCAGGCCACCAATTAGGATCTTCAAATAGGTGATGTCTGCCGTGGGGATCACTTGCTTCACAATTTCCAGCAATTGATCCAGCGCTGCCTTCCTCTTTGTTTGGTTCTTATACTGTGGGTGGTTTATCTCCCACAGACAAGGCAGCTCCCTGAACATGTCAATGAAGATTGCCATGAAGTCGGTATCGTTCAAGATATCCATTTTCACTGCAAGACATAACACAAGACAAACCCTAATGTCAGGCAAAACTCTCCTAATCTAGTTACAATATAGGCCTCAATCTAGAAGCAGTATAGGCCCAAGTTTGACTCTTACCTTCGTTATCACGATCGGCACCTCCGATACTCCTTCCTCCGCTCACAGATCGTACGTACTACGCACGCGTGTTACACTTTATACACACTGCGCATGCGTGGAACTCCGCCCGTCCCTGACGTTCTTTCTAGTCTATTCCCCGCCCCTTTTCGTTCGGCGCAGTGGGTGAAGAGCACATGGCGGAGTCAGAGCAGGTGCGTGCTAATTATAGCAATGAGGAGGAGGAGGAAAGCCCAGATCCGGAAACATCCCGATCCAGAAGGAGACGATTTAAGGCCTCAAATATGTCCTTTGGGGAGATGTTGGAGATGGTCGACATAATGAAGAAGGCTGACTATGACGGAAAGTATGGACCTTACCCCAACCCCAGTATCAGAAAGGCCAAGGTCATGGCGAAAGTGGTCAAAAGTCTGCACCGGAATTTCGGGCTACGTCGATCGAAAGATCAGCTCAGGAAGTGGTGGTCGGACCTGAAATTAAGAGAGCCCGAGCAGTACAGAAAGATCCGGAGAGTGCTGCAAAAAAGTAAGTAGTTGTGCTGTGTTCCTATTCTTTTTGTCTTTATTACGTTCGTGCTGCTCCATGTGCTTTTCTTAAGTGTTGTACAGTTTAAAATGGCAACTTTCATGTTCATGGGCCCATTATTCGTTCGTATCAAACATTTTTCTTTCGGCCTATAAAACACTATTGTTTAGGCCATATGCATTTGCCCACATTTTTTAGGGCCTGCTTGTATGAAAAATATTTGGTTGTGTAGACGGGTTTGTGACTAGAATTAAATGCAAACTAGATTCTGTGTAAGGAGAGGACACTCAGCAGCTGTTTTCACATCTGGACGCTGGAGCACTAGTGTGGGACACCAGAACACCCTTTTTATTAGGGGCCCCCACACAGGTGCTCCAGTGTATACTATAGGGGGGTCTCCATCTGTGAAGCTTGTACAAAACAGGTAAAGTCTTGAAGCTTGACAAAGGACAATAAAAATGCTACATCTTGGAACTCAGAGGACACCCCTCATCCGAGGAGATCAGAGACCCCCCACCTCGGGAAGAAGGGGAAATACCCCCAACCCAAGAAGAGCAGGGAGGAGGAAGAAGACGTGGTGGAACTAGTCACCACAGCAGGTCAGTGTCTGCGACCACAGGCTCAGGTCAGAGATGGATGCCGGCATATTTATAATAACTGTTTTTTTTTGGTTTTCTCTCTTTTTAGGTGATCGTGATGTTGTGGATTCAGGGCATTTCACCTGATTGGGGAGATCATGGGGTGTAATTTAGCTTTGGAAAACATCAAGAAAAACATCAATGATGTTATTCAAAAAAATAATAACATCATTGATGTTTTTGGGAGAGTTTAAAACCCCTCCAAATCCCTTTGTTTTTTTGTACGCTACAACGTAAAAAATGTTTTAGCGATTTAGCACACAGTGTGTCAACATGTGCTATCTGCCATCACGGGAGATCAAAGGAGGCGTTTTGGGGGTGCAACCCCTTCCTCAATAATAAAGTAGCTGAGAGGAAGGGGTTGCTCCCCCAAAACACGTCCCTTGATCCCCCGTGATGGCAGCTAGCACATGTTGACATTCGTAAATTGGTGTGCATCTTAAAAATTTGGCTTTTCCAGGGGTGACTTCACCCCATCTGAACGCAATATCAAACACAGTTCCTAAATACTCATGTCTGATGTTGCCTTCAAGTTTTACCATATGTGAACTTTGTAAGTTCAAGATTTGTGTCTTTCTTGTTGGTTTTACACATGCCTGTTTTATCTTAAATGGACATTTCTATTTTTGATAATGCCACCCCAAAAATTGTTATACAACAAACATGTTGGTTTGTTTTAAAAACCTTTTCTAAATGCACATATGATTGTGCAGGTATTAAAAAGATTGTTAATCAAGAATTTGTGGATTATTGTCTCAACGCTATAACACTTTTGTGGTGATGTAATTGCTGCTTTCTGTAACAATGGGTATTACTTCCTAAGGGCAAATCCACTTTGCACTACAAGTGCAGTTTCAGTGCATTTTCAAGTGCACTTGTAGTACAAAGTGTATTTGCCTTTAGTAAATAACAACCAACAGTGCTTTGTATAAGGTTACACAATCACGCCATTTTCAGGACTCACCACATTTCTGTCAGGGTCAGCTAAAACAAACACAAGCAGTAAATGTCACCAAAGATTTGCTTAATTTTTTTTTTATTGGATCAAGGTTTCACAAATTGTCTGGCATATTGATGGCCCCCCTACCCGCAAAGAACTCATGGTATCTTAACCGGACATCACGGGCACTCAGGGAGGGCAAGCCAGGACGGCCACTTTCAATCGCCGTCAGGGTTGGTTCATTTTGAATTCCGGCTTCAGGCCCAACTGAGCCAGCATAGTTGGCAGAATGTTGCCGTAAAAAGTTATGTAGAACACAGCACGCCAGGATTATATGATTCATTTTATACTCCGCCATATGGATGGGTGTAAGAAATAGGCGGAACCAGCTGGCCATGATTCCAAATTCCACCACTCTTCTGGCTCTGGCCAGCCGGTAATTAAAAACCCTCTGTTCCGGGGTGAGGGTCCTCATCGGGAATGGCCGCATAAGGTGGTCCCCCAGCGCAAAGGCTTCATCCGCAAGGAAGACGAATGGGAGTCCTTCCACATTCTCTTCTGGAGGTGGCAAGTCCAAGCTGCCATTCTGGAGACGCCTGTAAAACTCCGTCTGGGCGATGACTCCACCATCGGACATCCGGCCATTCTTCCCCACGTCCACATACAGGAACTGGTAATTAGCCGACACCACCGCCAACATCACAATACTATTGAACCCCTTGTAATTATAATAGTACGACCCCGAGTTGGGTGGTGGGACGATGTGGACGTGTTTCCCATCAATTGCCCCTCCGCAGTTAGGAAAGTCCCACGGCTGGGCAAAGTGGGAGGCCACAGTCTGCCATTCCTGTGGCGTGGAAGGAAACTGTTGAGGAAAACCAAAAAAATTAATAGTATTTTTGCACATAAACATGGAAAGCAGATTAGACACAAACATTCTTGGCCAACATCCAGATAACATTTATTAAGGGGAATTTTATAACACCAAAGTATAAGGTACACCTATCATATTCCCCCTCCCCCCCTCTCATCGGCCATTTCTAACATTATAAGGGGGGGGATCATGGACAGGTAACCCTCTCTACTTCATTGAGAGATGAATGTCTAAATAATGGGTATTACTTGGAACAACCCCTCCTTAGTTACACTATTGGCAGCCCACTGGACAGGTAAGAAGTGTCATAATACAAAGATATAAATACACATTGTACACATTTGAGCACATTTGGAAATTCTACTATTACCTATCAAGATAATAATAGGATACAAAAACTTTAAACAGTACCATTTGAAAGTATACAGGCAGGCCCTTGCACTACATGCTTTGGGGAATTCATCCATAAATCTGAGCACAGAAGAGATGGGTAGAGTGTGTATGGGTTTGCCAAAGTCAGCAGATGGATGATTGAGGATAGATAGAGAATTGGGATCAGCTGACTTAGAACTTGGGGGGAGGGTTAATAAAAATGATTTGGGGACACTACAAAAAAAAAAGCCTCTGGCACTCTGCCTGAATTTAAAGCACAAATCACATTTCTAAACATTTTAGGGGTGTTTGGGGTAAAGCACTACTATGGAGCTGATAAAATACTTTGTTAAGTGACTACATGAGGTGAATATAGGGCCAGGGGTGCATGCTGGGGAGGTAAGTGAAGGCAAATATGTATGAAGGACTAAAAAAAAAAAAACCCATAAAATTCCAGCATGCATGAGGGCAAAGGGGACATTCACAGCATATTCCGATCATGGTAATTAGGGAATGAGGAAAGAAATACAATATATTAGCAAACATTCAATACAATAAAATGTGATATTAAAGGATAAAAATCTTACCTTCATATACTCCTTCTGCAGGACCTGTATGATGGCAGAACAGGTCTCTGGGATAATGATCCCCAGAGCCTGGGGGGAGATGCCTGTCGAGAACTTCAAGTCCTGCAGGCTTCTCCCCGTCGCCAAGTACTGCAGGGTCGCGACGAGCCTCTGCTCCAGAGTGATGGCTTGCCTCATGCAGGTATCCTGCCTGCTGATATAGGGGGTCAGCAAAGCCAACAAACGGTGAAATACGGGGTCCGTCATCCGGAGAAAGTTCCTGAAATCATCAGGATTATTCCCTCGGATCTCACGGAGCAAAGGCATATGACAGAACTGGTCACGCTGGAGCAACCAATTCTTGGTCCATGAACTCCTCCCCACCCTGTTCATGGACTGGACTTGTGTCAAGGTCAGGACCCCAACACCAAGCCCTCACACAGCACGAACTCTACGAGGAGTACGTATACGAAACATGGCTAGAAAACGTTCAGCTGCTCAGAACGAAGTAACAGAACGCACTGAAGAACAGCAAGGCCTGTGAAGAGCGACCTGAAAAACAGCAATGAGCGAACAAGATCGCACAGAAAACTCCGATACGAACTGACTGCACGCACTGAAGAGCAGATACAAACCCACAAGCACAAACTGAACCGCAGAAAACGATCTGAAAGCCATGAGTCTGAAAAAGCGCGAATCGTCTCTCACCAAACTTTTACTAACACGAGATTAGCAAAAGGAGCCCAAAGGGTGCCGCGCTTGGTTCTGAAATGGTCTTTTCTAGTCTCGTCGTACGTGGTTGACGTCACCGCGTTCTTGGCGATCGGAAATTCCGACAACTTTGTGCGACCGTGTGTACGCAAAACAAGTTTGAGCCAACATCCGTCGGAAAAAATCCTAGGATTTTGTTGTCGGAATGTCCGATCAATGTCCGACCGTGTGTACGGGGCATAAGTCTCCTGTAAAAGAGACACTGCACAGGTGTGTTTTGGATGCCGTGTCTCCCCCCCAAGTTTTCATCCATACCGACCTCCTGGCTGCGATGGAAAGTGCCGCAGTTTTAGCCATAAATTTTACGGAATCAGAAGCGTCAGAGTGGAAACTTGTCGCCTTGAAAAGCATAGGGAACGTTTTCAAGAGCTCCCCCCCTAGGCGTGCCTGCTTTTAGGTGTTGTTCTAGTTGAGATAACCAGAACTCCAGATTTCTAGCCACACAAGAAGTGGCTAGAGCTTGTTTCAATTTTAAATGACCCATATCCTCAAAAGCAAGGTCAGACTGTTTTGAGACTTTGGACAGAGGGGTGTCTAGTTTAGGATTTTTATTCCAGACCGCCTCTGGGCTCTCATCTGGGCTCTCATCAAAGGGTAATCTTCTTTTAAGTGAATTAGGAAAGAAGACTTTTTTATCTGGTTCGGCCCACTTCTTGCGGACAAGGTCAGAAAGCACGTTATGTATAGGGAATACCTTAGCTTTCTTTTTCCCCAGAGCCTCATACATTTTATCATATCTGGTCAATTGAGTTTCTTCCTCATAAATTTCCATAATATAATAAATAGCACTCAACAGCTTGTCTACTTCCTCAAGAGACAGCTTGTATTTTGTTGCTTGTTAGCTACAGCCTGATCCTCATCCTGGTCTGAGTCTGCGTCAGGAGGATTCAGGGCTAACTAATGCGGGGCTATGCTCCCTGACTTTATGGGGCTTCCCGGAGCTGGGTGTTGTAAGGCATGGTGAGGAGGAAATCGCAGCTGCTTTACTGGTGGAAGCAGACGTGTTTACATCTGCAATTAACTCCCGGAGAGATTTAAAGGTTGATGCCATCTCATCTTTAAAGGAGCCAAGGAATTTAGCCAAGGGAGAGTCTGCCTCTGTTTTAAGTAAGCCTGCAATACACTGTCTGCATAAGACTTTGTTAGAGCCTGAGGACAATTTATTTCCACAATTGGGGCATTTTTTGTGGCCTGACTTGTCTTCCCTTGGGGCCTCCTTAGCCTGAAATAAAGAATAAATGATCTTAGCATCAGAAAACCTTTTAACCCTCTTTAAAAACACCTGTGCTGCAACCACCACTGCATATACCCGGGACTGTGAGGTATTCACCACCATGGGGTACTACAAATCCCAGCCTTACAACAAAACCCCACAAAAAACCACAGTAAGGGCTTGCCCAGCAGCCTACCTGGGTTTGGCTGGTGCCTGCATCCACCGGAGTGTCCTGGGGATTAGCCTCCATGGTCCCCCTCTTGAGCTCCCGATCCCGCCGCTAGTCCGGTATAGCTGGACGCTGGTCGGGATTTTGTAGGCTCAGCGCGGGCTTTCCCCTCCTCCTTGTGCCTCTAGAGACCCGGAACCGGAAGTCTTGGCACACAGCGATGATGCAGTTCCGCCGGAAATGACGCAACAGCGTCTCTGACCCCTACTGCAATTGTAGCAAGGAGCTGGGATGGAAGAATCCATCTACACTGCTCCTGGGGGGAATCCACATCACCCTGACACTGGCACACCTCGGCACTGGAAGGAGGGGGATAACGGGTCTTCTCCTATCAGCTGGACAATACCCAAGCCCAAAATAAGAAGGTAAGGACTAACCTGGAGACCGCGGGATAGGACCCGGTCCCCCTGTGCGGCTCCGCTCCCTTCAGGCAGCCCCTGAGAGATGTAGTCCTTCTCCTGGTTCCTGGAAACATGTTCCTCTGACGGAGAAAACACAAATGACTGACCAACTGGGGAAAAAAACATTTCATTTGTAGCACACTCCCTAAGGAGCTGCAAGTTAGAAAGGGATTCCCCACCCTACACAGCCAGGCACACCGCATTTTCACAACACACTTGAGGCAAGGAACAGTTCGGTGCTTTGCATTTGCAAGAGCACCGCCCCAGTGTGAAAAGTCACACTGAAATGAATGGGAGGCAATTTTCAGGTGCTATTTGTAGCAATAAAATGCCTGAAAACAGCCTCATTGTGAAAGGGGTCTTATGCCTTCGCTGACCCCCTATATCAGCAGGCAGGATACCTGCATGAGGCAAGCCATCACTCCGGAGCAGAGGTTGGTCGCTACCTTGCGGTATTTGGCCACAGGGAGAAGCCTGCAGGACCTCAAGTTTTCGACAGGCATCTCCCCCCAGGCTCTGGAGATCATTATCCCAGAGACCTGTTCTGCCATCATACAGGTCCTGCAGAAGGAGTATATGAAGATAAGATTTTCATCCTTTTATATCACATTTTATTGTATTGAATGTTTGATAATATATTGTATTTCTTCCCTCATTCCCTAATTACCATGATTGTAATATGCTGTGAATGTCCCCTTTGTTCTCATGCATGCTGGATTTTTAGGTAATTATTATTTTATGTCCTTCATACATATTTGCCCTTCAATAACCTCCCCAGCATGGTGTCTCCTGCCCTATATTCACCTCATGTAGTCACTTAACAATGTATTTTATCAGCTCCATAGTAGTGCTTTACCCCAAACACCCCCTAAAATGTTTGGAAATTTTATTTTTGATTTAAATTCAGGCAGAGTGCCAGAGGGTTTTTTTTGTGGTGTCCCCAAATTTTTTTTAACCCTCCCTCCCCCAACTGCTAAGTCAGCTGATCCCAATTCTCTATCCTCAATCATCTATCTGCTGACTTTGCCAAACCCATACACACTATACCCACCTCTTTACTGGTCAGATTTATGGATGAACTCCCCAAAGCATGTAGTGCAAGGGCCTGCCTGTATACTTTCCAATGGTACTGTTTAAAGTTTTGGTATCCTATTATTATCTTGATAGGTAATAGCAGAATGTTCAAATGTCCTCAAATGTGTACAGTGTGTATTTATATCTTTGTATTATGACACTTCTTACCTGTCCAGTGGTCTGCCAATAGTGTAACTAAGGAGGGGCTGTTCCAAGTAATACCCATTATTTAGGCATTCATCTCTCAATGAAGTGAAGAGGGTTACCTGTTCAAGAGTTCCCCCCCCTATAATGTTAGAAATGGCCCATGAGAGGGGGGGAGGGGGAATATGATAGGTGTACCTTATACTTTGGCCTTGTTAAATTCCCCTTAGTAAATGCTATCTGGAGGTTGCCCCATAATGTTTGTGTATAATCTGCTTGCCATGTATCTTTGAAAAAATAGTAATGTTTATTGTTTTTTCCTCAACAGTTTCCTTCAACGCCACAGGAATGGCAGACTGTGGCCTCCCACTTTGCCCAGCGGTGGGACTTTCCTAACTGCGGAGGGGCAATTGATGGGAAACACGTCCACATCGTCCCACCACCCAACTCGGGGTCGTACTATTATAATTACAAAGGGTTTAATAGTATAGTGATGTTGGCGGTGGTGTCGGCTAATTACGAGTTCTTGTATGTGGACGTGGGGAAGAATGGCCGGATGTCCGATGGTGGAGTGATCGCCCAGACGGAGTTCTACAGGCGTCTCCAGAATGGCAGCTTGGACTTGCCACCTCCAGAGGACAATGTTGAAGGTCTCCCATTTGTGTTCGTTGCTGATGAAGCATTTGCGCTGGGGGACCACCTGATGCGGCCATTCCCGATGAGGACCCTCACCCCGGAACAGAGGGTTTTTAATTACCGGCTGGCCAGAGCCCAAAGAGTGGTGGAGAACACATTTGGAATCCTGGCCAGCCGGTTCCGATTATTTCTGACACCCGTCCATATGGCGGAGTATAAACTGAACCATATAATACTTGCCTGCTGTGTTCTCCATAATTTTTTAAGAAAACATTCAGCCAACTATGCTGGCTCAGTTGGGCCTGAGGCCAGAATCCCTAATCCATCAACACTGACGGCGCTTGAAAGTGGCCGTCCTGGCTTGCCCTCCCTGAATGCCCGTGATGTCCGGTTACGCTACCTGGAGTTCTTTGCGGGTAGGGGGGCTATCAATATGCCAGACAATCTGTGACACCTTTTTCAAATAAAAAACAACCAAAAGAAATTCTTTGTGGACATTTACTGCTTGTGTTTGTTTTAGCTGACCCTGACAGAAATGTGTTGAGTGCAGAAAATGTGATTGGGTAACCTTATAAAAAACAGTGTTGGCTGGTACTTCCTAAATGCAAAAACACATTTCACTACAAGTGCACTTGCAACTGCACTGAACCTGCACTTGTAGTGCAAAGTGTATTTGCCCTTAGGAAATAACCCCCATTTTTGCATAAAACAGCAATTACATCACCCCAAAAGTGTTGTAGTGTTGAGACAATAATCCACACATTCTTGAGTAAGGCACTTTTTTATACCTGCACAATCATATGTGCATTTCCCAAAGGTTTTTAAAACAAACCAACATGTTTGTTGTATAACAATGTTTGCACTAGCATTATCAAAAATCGAAATATCCATTTCAGATAAAACAGGCCTGTGTAAAACCAACAAGAAAGCCAAAAAACTTGAACTTACAAAGTTCACATATGGTAAAACCTGAAGGCTATATCAGACATGAGTATTTAAGAACTGTGTTTGATATAGCGTTCAGATGGGGGGAAATCACCCCTGGAAAAGCCAAATTTGGAAGATGCACACCAATTTACGAATGTCAACATGTGCTATCTGCCATCAGGGGGGATCAAGGGACGTGTTTTGGGGGAGCAAGCCCTTCCTCAATGCGACTTTATAATTGAGGAAGGGGTTGCACCCCCAAAACGCGTCCATTGATCTCCCGTGATGGCAGATAGCACATGTTGGCACACTGTGTGCATCCTCCAAATTTGGCTTTTCTAAACATTGAAAAAATTTTCGTACGATAAAACAGGTGATTTTGTGGGGTTTAAATTCGCCCCAAAACATCAATGATGTTATTATTTTTTTTAATAACATCACTGATTTGTTGCTGGATGTTTTGCAATTGGAGATTACACCCCATGATCTCCCCGATGAGTATCTGGGCACTTTCAGATGTAAAGCGTTCTGGATCACGATCACCTAAAAAGAGATAAAGAACAAAAAAAAAGGTCTCAAAAATCTGCCACCATCCATCTCTTTTACCTGAGCCTGTGGTCGCAGACACTCACCTGTTGTGGTGCCAATCTCCACCACGTCTTCTTCTTCCTCCTGCTCAGCTTCTTGGGTTGGTATTTCCCCTTCTTCCAGAGGGGGGGGGGGTCTCTGGTCTCCTGGGATGAGGGGTGTCCTCCGAGTCTTTTCTCCCCTATGTAAAACAAAAATGGTATAATTAGCACACAGATATTTGAAGGCAGAACTAGAAATAGGAAACATTGCTTGGAAGTGGGGTACAATTGTCTATTTTAGCCGAGTTCCAAGATGTATATTTTTTAGTGTCCTTTGTCAAGCTGCAATACTTTACCTGTTTAGTACAAGCTTCACAGAAGTAGCCCCCCCTATAGTATACACTGGAGCACCTGTGTGGCCCCCCTAATAAAAATGGTGTTCTGGGGTCCCACACTAGTGCTCCAGTGTCCAGATGTGAAAACAGCTGCTCAGTGTCCTCTCTTTACACACAATCTAGTTTGCATTTCATTCTAGTAACAAACCCATCTACACAAACAAATATTTGGCATCCAAGTAGGCCCCCAAAAATGTGTGAAAATGCATATGGCCTAAACAATGGTGTTCTAGAGGCCGAAAGAAAAATGTTTGATACGAACGAATAATGGGCCCATAAACATTAAAGTTGATATTTTTAAACGTTACAATTAATAAAAGCATATGGAGCAGAACGAACGTAATAAAGAAAGAAAGAATAGGAACACAGCACAACTACTTACTTTTTTGCAGCACTCTCCGGATCTTTCAGTACTGCTCTGGCTCTCTCAACTTCAGGTCCGACCACCGCTTCCTGAGCTGATATTTTGATCTTCGTACCCCGAAATTCCTCTCAAGACTCCTGACCACTTTCGCCATGATCTTGGCCTTTCGGATCTTGGGGTTAGGCCCATATTTTCCGTCATAGTCGGACTTCTTCATGATGTCGACCATCTCCAACATCTCCCCAAACGACATATTTGTGGCCTTAAAACGTCTCCTTCTGGATCGGGACGTGCCTGGATCCGGGCTTTCCTCCTCCTCGTTGCTATAATTAGCACACACCTGCTGTAACTCCGCCATGTGCTCTTCACCCACTGCGCCGAACGAAAAGGGGCGGGGAATAAACTAGAAAGAACGTCAGGGGCGGGCGGAGTTACACGCATGCGCAGTGTGTATAAAGCGTAACACGCGTGCGTATTACGTACGATCTGTGAGCGGAGGAAGGAGCATTGGACGCGCCGATCGTAAGAACAAAGGTAAGAGACAAACTTGTGCCTATACTGCTTCTAGATTGAGCCCTATATTGTAACAAGATTAGGAGAGTTTTGTCTGACATTAGGCTTTGTCTTGTGTTGTGTCTTGCAGTGAACATGGATATCTTAATGAAAGACAATGACTTCATGTCAGTATTCATAGATATGCTAAGTGAGCTGCCCTGTCTGTGGGAGATTACCCACCCCCATTTCAAGAACCAAGCAAAGAGGAAGGCAGCACTGGAGCAATTGTGTGAAATTGTGAAGCAGGTGATCCCCACGGCAGACATCACCTATTTAAAGATATTAATTGGTGGCCTGAGGAGCACATATCTAAGGGAGCGCAAGAAAGTCCTGGATTCACAGAGATCCGGAGCAGCAGATGACATCTATGTCCCCAGGATGTTGTACTACGACAGGCTGCATTTTCTGGCAGGCCAGACTGAACCCAGGCCATCCCTCTCCAGTCTTCCTTCCACGCTTCCTTCCCCCCCGGCTGAGGCTTCTGACGCCCAACCTGGGCCTTCCAGGCCACATGTGGAGGAGCCCAGATTGAGCCAGGTATAGCATTCCTCTAAATATTTCTGCTTGCCCAATCAATGATGTTAACTAGATGTTAGTTGGGAGTACTAATTTGGGATTGTGATTGATGATGCAAAAACTAAAACTATGTCCCTTTTTCATACACAGGGAAGTCTCAGCCAGGAGGTGGCCGGGCCGAGCCGGCTGGCTGATATCAAGGTCCCTCCACCCCCCCTGAAAACAGAAAGTGGCAGTAGGACGAGTACCCTAGAGGAGGCTGCTATAGCATTCTTTTGGAGGGCTACAGAGGTCCTGAGAGCACCCCACACCATGGAGGAGAACATTGCTGCCTTCATACCATATAAAATGCAGAGGATGGAGGAGGGCCAAAAAGCCTTGTGTGAGGCCCTCATATCGGAGGCTCTGGAGAAAGGTATGAGGGGCCAAATTACACCTCACACACATCTTTGGGATGGTCCTCCTCCTCCTCCTGCAGGTCCTCCTCCTCCTCCTCCCTCTCCTCCAGGTCCCCCCAGTCCTCCTCCAGGTCCTCCCAGTCCTCCTCCAGGTCCAACTCCTCCTCCTGCCACATCTCCAACTGCACAGCCACAGCCCGGAAGGAAGCGTGGAAGGAAGACCAGACAGTGATTGCCCTGGGTTCAGTCTGGTCGGCCAAATGATGCAGCCTCTTGTGGTACCACAGCCTGGGGACACAGATGTCATCTGCTGCTATCCGGATCTCTGCGAATTCTGGACCAGACTGCCCTCCCTTACATATGGACTCCTCAGGCCACCGATTTTGATGTTCAAGAATTGATGTCTGCCGTGGGGGTCCCAGGCTTCGCTAATTTCTCTTGTTGATCCAGTGTTGCCTTCCTCTTTGTTTGGTTCTGATCCCTTAATAAAGGATTTTTGTTTTGAATTATACTCTCCTATGTGTTTTACTTCAAAAAGGACAGTTGGTTTGTGAGGATTCAGGTACATTTCAAATATACAATGTGAAATGAACAAGGGACACCAACACCAAACAATCTCCTGGAGATTAAATAATAAAAGATATCAATGGTGTTGGGGTAACTTGACACACAAAACACACCCAAAAATATTCTGGAGTAAAAATAAAAATAACATTGAACAAAGATCAGCCTTGGAAAAAATCCAAACATTAAAGAAAAAAAAAGGCTTAAAATCCAAAATAAAAAAAAATTAAAAAATATAAAACTGTCAGATGTGACAACTAATAACAATATATTCAGGGAATCCCACTAAAAAAACACAAATAAAAGTTTGTGAGAAGTGTGTGTGAATATGAGCAGCAAAACTACTTAATTCTTGTGACATTATAAAGAAGAAGAGAGTGCGCTGTATTAAACCATTTTTAACATTGCAGCGTGACGAAAGTGCTGTATCCATTGCGAACGCTAAGTTTACCAGAACGAGCTGTCCCGTGTCGGAATTTCTTCTGAGCATGCGTGGCACTTTGTGCGTCGGAACAGGCCACACACGGTCGGAATTGACGCGATCGGATTTTGTTGTCGGAAAATTTTATCTCCTGCTCTCCAATTTGTGTGTCGGAAAATCCGATGGAAAATGTCCGATGGCGCCCACACACGGTCGGAATTTCCGACAACACGCTCCGATCGGACATTGTCCATCGGAAAATCCGACCGTGTGTACGGGGCATTAGAGTTTAACTTGGATAGGGAGAAGGGTAATATAGGATGCCCACCTGACTTTGGTAGAACTTTCAGGGACAACTTCTGTACAGCCATTTATACTCCTTAGCTTCCTCCAGCACAACACTTGCTTGAAGCACTACAACTCCCAGGACCAGCTGGCACAGTTAGATTGGTAGCAAATGCCCTTCACAGGCAGGGACCACAGGCTCCCTGTTTGTGTAGCAAAGTCCTAGTGCCCAGCTGTCCTTCTGTGGCTACTGATCCCAACACCACCTCTCCAATCACTGCCAACCCAGCTGGCTGCAGCTGCCCCTTTGTCCAGCCCCCTTGGCTAAACTTCCACAGTCCTCCTAGACGGACTCAGCACCCATCTCAGACTGCTCTCACCCAGTCCTCCCTGACTGTAACACTCACCAGCCCACCTGGCTGTCTTCCTCCCTGGAGATTTGCCCGGCAGTGTTCTCCTCCTGCTGTCCTTCTGCTCCCATGCCTCCGGTCAGGACACCCCTGTGTGTCGTGAAGAGGGTTCCTTCTGCACCCAAGCTCCCAGACCCAAGGAAACCACCCCCCCAGAATTGGGGGCTACCCTCAAGGGTCTACGACAGCCTCCTAACATTCTAGCTCCATCTTCCACCCCAGCTGAGCTGACCCTGAGTATTTAAGGGGGCCTGCCTCCTGCCAACCCATCTGTTGGGGAATCGGTCAGGGCCCTCATGAATACTCCAGGCAGCTCCTCCTCACCTCCACTTCCATTCTTCTGGAAGTTTCCAGCAAGTTCTAGAAGTAGGGGGAGGTCTCAGAAGTGCTGCTTGTGAATCATCCAGCCCTCCCTGAGTGACTAACCCTGCCCCCCAAAAAACACATAGGCTTGGCAGCCAGCCAAGCCTAAACAATTTTCCTACACTACCAAAAACTATTCCAGCACACTAGAGCAGTGGTTCTCAACCGGGGTTCCGTGGGAGGTCCCCAGGGGTTCCGCAGCGATCTGACTGTCAGTCGCAGGTAGCTGACAGGAGGATCGCACAGACACAGGCAGAGCTAGGCAGGGAAGCGGCTGTAGCGCGCTGTTCCCCGCCGACCCCTCCTCCCCTCCTGTCCTTCCCGAGTGGTGGTATGTGACATCATCTGGGGTGGACAGGATAGAAGGGGCTGGGGGAGATAGCATGCCACTGGAGCAGCTATGAAATGAGTTCTGAAGCCAGAAGAAGAAAGCTGATACTGAAGTGTGCCCAGCTGTATCCCCCCACAATGTGCCCAACAGTCTGTGCCACATAATGTCCCCTGTCATGTGCCCTACCCCATGTAATGTGCTCTGTCATGTCCCCTGTCCCATGTAATTGTCCCCTGTCCCATGTAATGTGCTCTGCCCCATGTAATGTGCCCTGTTCCATGTAATGTCCCCTGTCATGTCCAATGTAATTTGCTCTGCCCAATGTAATGTGCCCTGCCCCATGTAACGTCCACTGTCATTTCCCCTGTAATGTGCCCTGCCCCATGTAATATCCCCTGTCATGTGCCATGTCCCATGTAATGTCCCCTGTCATGTGCCCTGTCCCATGTAATGTGTTCTGCCCCCTGTCATGTTCCATGTAATGTGCTCTGCCCCATGTAATGTGCCCTTTCCCATTTAATGTTCACTGTTATGTCCCCTGTCCCATGTAATGTCCCCTGTCATGTGCTCTGCCCCATGTAATGTGCCCTGCCCCCATGTAATGTCCTTATCATGTGCCCTGTTCCATGTAATGTCCCCTGTCATGTCCCATGCAATGTGCTCTGCCTCATGTAATGTCCCCTGTCCCATGCAATGTGCTCTGCTCTATGTAATGTGCACTGTCCCATGTAGTGTGCCCTGTCATGTGCTCTGTCCCATGTAGTGTGCCCTGTCATGTGCTCTGTCCCATGTAGTGTGCTCTGTCCCATGTAATGTGCCCTGTCATGTGCTCTGTCCAATGTAATATGCTCTGTCCCATGTAATGTGCCCTGTCCCATGCAATGTCCCCTGTCATGTCCCTTGCCCCATGTAATGTCCCCTGTTCCATGTAATGTCCCCTGTCATGTGCTCTGTTCCATGTAATGTGCTCTGCCTCATGTAATGTCCCCTTAATTGGATCAACTCTGCAGGAAAAGAAAGCATAAGTTTCACATTAAATAGGTACGTTTTAATATTTATTCTTTATTTAATGCTATTTCTACAACAGTGCACTAGAGGGTGCTACACATTCAACATTAGACAACCCCTTTATAGGACTGTGTGGTATCTTTCCTCCCCATGGGCAGAAATGAGGGACCAGCTGAAAGAGTTGCAGTGGTGGCAATGTGCTCTTTGTGGACTGCATAGTGAGTAAGCCCGGAGCAAGAGACAGAAAGAATAGGCATAGGGCGGGCATGACAGGGTTAACAGGGGAACTTGGTGATGAGGAGTTAGTTGTTAGGGGGTGTGTGATTGGACACTTTAGTGTAGGGGTGGAGCAGAGGTATTAGCTGGGTGAGAGATCCCGCCCCAGCTCAGTTGCGTGGAGAGGAGCAAGCGTGATGGCAGCGGTGGAAGATTTGTTTGCCCGGCTGAAAGCAGAGGCGGCGTCCAGAGGGCCTGGATGGCTGGAGGGTCGTTTGGCGGCGGCGTTGGGTGAGTCGAACTCAGCGGCCACGGGGGGAGAGAGCGCAGTTGTGAGGGGTAGGCGATCCAGGCCGCCTACTCGCTTCTCGCCCGACGTCACGAGGTCCCTCCCCGGGAAGTCACAGAGGAGTGGGGCGAGTGCGGGTAGGCCGGTCTCTGGGCCTCCCGCGAAGCGGTTAGCAACTCGGAGCGGGGGGGGTTCTAGTACGGCCCCCCCCCCAGGCAGACATGGCACGCGGGACGGAAGCACAGCGGGAGCAGGCGGGTCAGGCGGCTGCAGGCCCTCCCGCGAGGATGGCGGCGTCACAGCGCAAGAACGAGGATGTAAGGGGGACACAGAATGGAAGAGGACAGTCTTGCAGTCCCCGTCCCCGTTCACCGCGATCGGTACATACAGGACAGCAGGGCAGGGCGGGTCGGCCTGTGGCAAGGCTGCCCGTTCAGCGCACGGCGGTGCGAGCGGGGGGGAGGGCTGGGGGTCAGCCAGGAGTCGGCCGGGGCGGCGACAGTGACGCGGCAAACAGGAGAGCCAGCAGGCCTATTGCGGATGCTGGTGGAGAAGGTTCCAGAGTGAATAGCCAGGCCCCAGGCCACCAGACGGCAGGGGTGGGGTTACAGTGGAGGAAGGAAGTGGCTGCGGCAGCTGGCCGCTCGAGTGCGGCGGTCGGTGGCCCCAAGAGGAGAGACGGGCAGGAAGGGGACCATGGCAGCGGCTGCGGTCGGCACTGCCCAGATGAGGTCGTTCGGCCAAGAAAGGCGAACAAAAAATCGGCAGGCGGATCTTCAGCGCGGAGGAGGAGGGAAGGGCACAGCAGATCCTCGGCATCCAGTGATGAAGCGGCTGGGGGGCCATCAATGATCGGTGAAGAGCTGGGCGAATACAGATCGGAAGGTGAGCTGTCGCAGTCGGACAGCGATGGACAGCGAGAAGAGCTGGTGGCGGTGGAGACGGGACCCTCGGCTGGTGGACTTCCTCCCAGGCAGCGGGGTAAGACGAGTTGTAATGATGCCTGTGTTGTGGGGTGTGCTGGGGGGGCGGGGGGTAGTGAGGGAGGGTTGGGCTCAGCGGGGCGGTCGGCCATGACCGCGCCTGTGTATCCGGCCGCGCAGGTAGCAGACCGCGCAGCGGCGGATGCAGGGCTACAAGGGTTTGTATCGGGTTTGAAGGAGCTATTAAAAAGGTTTGAGCCAGGGCCAAGCGGGAGTCAGTCTCCGGCGGCGGCATGGGTTGACCCAGGGGAGGGGCGGGGGAGCCGAGAGGGCTCGGTCCTAGACACCGGGACTCCTTCAAGGCCCGTGGAGGAGCAAGCGGCGCCGGCGACTGTGGTCGCTGGGGTGGCAATACAGGCGGAGGTTCCCAAGACACCAGAAGGGGCAACGGGTGAGGGTGCTAAAAAACAAGACTTTAGGGTGCTAAAAAACAAGTGCGTTTAGCTGATGCTGCAAAATGTGAGGTGTATGTGTGCTTCGAGGGGCCGCTAGGGGCGCATTTGAAGTCAGAGGTGAGGGAAAAAATTTGGAAAGGGGAGTATGTAGAGATTTTTTCGCTCTTACCCCTGGAGAAGTTTAATTTGGATAGAGTTAAGCCGGAGGATAATAAAAAAGAGGATGAGGAAAAAAGGAGGTATAGGCTGATACCTAGGACGTTTGCGAACTGGCTACAGGCTTTTGCGATCATGGCCAGTGTGATAGGAGAGAAGAATCCTGAGCACTGTTCGGCTTTATTTTGCTATTTGGACGCCGTGGGAGAAGCTTACAGAGTCTACGGGGGCACGGCATGGCTGCGTTACGATGAGCAATTTAGGCAGCGGAGGGCCATTCGCCCAGCATTGAGGTGGGATCATAAAGACATCAGCCTATGGATGCGCCTCATGACTTCGGCTAGGCCGACGGGTCAGTTTTTTCAGGGGGGGGCCGGTGGATCAGCCAACCCCGGACAGTCGGCCACAAGAAAGAAAGGGGTTTGTTGGCAATTTAATGAGGGGTCCTGTAGATTTGGAGGGTCGTGCAAGTACAAGCATGAATGCTCCGGTTGTGGGGGAGGGGGGCACCCGGTGTCGCGGTGTTTCAAACAAGGCAAGGGCCGTGCCAGTGAGTCTGTTGCAAAAGGGGACAACGCCGGTGAAAGTGGGAAGGATGGAGCCCTTCCTCGATAGATACCCTGATAGGGTTGCAGCTGGGCTGTTAGCCCAGGGTTTTTCGGAGGGGTTTAGAATTCCGTCTCGCTTGGTCGATACACCACCGCCGGCTCGGAACTTGAAGTCAGCGTTGCTGCATGGGGACGTGGTTAGGGAAAAGTTGCTAAAAGAAGTTAGGTTGGGCCGCATGAGTGGCCCTTTTGCAGCATTACCGATTCCGGAGTTAGTGGTGTCCCCGCTAGGAGTGGTGCCGAAAAAAGAGCCTAATAAGTTTAGGTTGATACACCACTTGTCATACCCGAAAGGGGGGTCGGTGAATGACGCCATTGACCCAGAGGAATGTGCGGTATCTTACACGTCGTTTGATGCAGCGGTATTTTGGGTTAGAAAGTATGGACAGGGGGCGTTGTTGGCCAAGGCGGACATAGAGTCGGCCTTCCGTTTGTTGCCGGTGCATCCGGAGAGTTTTCG
Organism: Aquarana catesbeiana; assembly: GCF_042186555.1. NCBI lineage: Eukaryota > Metazoa > Chordata > Amphibia > Anura > Ranidae > Aquarana > Aquarana catesbeiana. The sequence continues at coordinate 423,478,823 of NC_133327.1, read as the reverse complement.
TTTATTGGGTTGTTGTTGGCAGGATGAATTCTATGTGGATCGTTGTTTGCCGATGGGGTGTTCGATATCCTGCGCTTTATTTGAAAAGTTTAGTTCCTTCATTGAGTGGGTAGTTCGGGACGTCGCGGGATTGAACTCTATCATCCACTACTTGGATGATTTTCTCTGCGTGGGTCCCCCTGGATCGACAGTCTGTGCGGTCTTGCTGGCGACGTTGGAACATGTTGCGGAAAAGTTTGGCATCCCGCTAGCCCCGGAGAAGACTGAAGGTCCAACTACGGAATTGAGTTTTTTGGGTATTATTCTAGACACCAGAGCGATGGAGTGTAGGCTACCCGAGGACAAGTTGGCGGCGTTGCAGGAGGAAATTCAGGGTCTAATCGGAAAGAAAAAGGTTCAACTAAGGGAGTTACAATCGTTACTAGGTAAGTTGAACTTCGCGTGTCGGATTTTGCCTATGGGGAGAGTATTTTGCAGGCGGCTGTCGGCGAGTACGTCGGGTGTGGTTTCGCCAAGACATTATATTCGTTTGTTGAAAGCTCACAGGGAGGATCTGAAGGTTTGGCACACGTTCCTGGCTAAGTTCAACGGCAGGGCGCTGTGGATGTCAGGGCCTGTGAGCAACTTTGATCTGGAGTTGTTTACAGATGCGGCAGGGGCAGCAGGTTTTGGAGCCTTTTTTCAGGGTAAGTGGAGCGCGGGGCCATGGCCACAGTCATGGAAGGAGGCAGGTCTGCTGAAGAACATGCTCCTGTTGGAACTGTTCCCGGTGGTGTTAGCTGTGGAGTTATGGGGCGAGTGGTTCAGGAATTTAAAAGTTAGGTTTCATGGTGACAACTTGGGAGTGGTACAGGTGATTAATAAAGTATCGGCAGCGTCACCGCCGGTGATTAGGTTACTTAGACACCTGGTTCTGAGATGCTTACAGCTAAATGTTTTTATATACGCGGTACACCTCCCAGGAGTTGAAAACGTGGTGGCTGATGCTCTGTCTCGCTTTCAGTGGGACAGGTTCCGGGAATTGGCACCTGGGGCGGAGGAGGAAGGTGTCCCGTGTCCAGACTGGCTGTGGAAGATTGCCTTGGAGGACTAACAGACTGGATAAAACGGTCGGTGAGCGATACGACGTGGGCTGCATACAACAGGGTATGGCAGGAATGGGTATCTCTGCTGAGACAGGTACAGGTAGGGAATGCAGAACGGGATCTTCGGTTGTTAGTTTTATACTTTGTGTCCAGGAACTTAGAAGATGGGTTGTCTGTGTCGGGTATGGAGAAGAAGTTGGCAGGTTTGGCGTTTTGGTTGAAATTTCAAGGTTTGCCGGACTTTACGAAAGATTTTTGGGTCAGGCAGGGTATGAAGGGTTATAGGCGGGCCAAGCCGGGGAGGGACTCCAGGCGGCCTGTTTCGTTCCAGTTGTTGGGTCAGTTAGTTGGATGTTTAAACAATGTTTGCTCGACAGGATATGAAGCGGTGTTGTTCAGGGCGGCATTCGCCTTGGCGTTCTTTGGTGCATTTCGGATCAGTGAGTTGGTTAGCCCCTCAAAAAGAGAAAAAGGGGGGTTGGGGGAGTCAGACGTCCGATGTGGGGAGGACAGGTTGGCCATATTGATTAGAAAGTCAAAAACAGATCAGCGGGGCAAGGGTAAGACCGTGCAGGTTTTTGCGTTGCCCGGCTCTCCCTTGTGCCCAGTTAAATTGGTGAGTGAGTTTATAGCTATACGCCCGGGGGGGGGGGGAAGTCCCCTTTTTAAGACACCAGGATGGCTCGTTTCTATCACGATTTCAGTTTAATGCAATTTTCAAAAGATGTTTGGGGGTATTAGGTCTAGAGGGTGAAAAGTTTTCATCACATTCATTTAGGATAGGGGCAGCTACGGAAGCGGTACGGTGGGGATTGGATGATGCAGCGGTAAAGAGGATTGGGAGATGGGAATCCAGGCGGTTTAGGTCCTATGTTCGCCCACAGTTAGTGATTGGGTAAAAAGTAAAAAAAAAAAAAAAAAAAAAAAAAAAAAGTGTGAATAATATATATTAAATAATACTGTTATGGGACTGACTGTTAATATGTTTGGATGTAATGCGGATATATGGTGATAGGTGATAATTGTTGTTAATTTATGGGAGTTATTGATGCATTAGGTGTCCTTTTTGTTTTGTTTTTTTTTTTTTGTTTGCTTTTCTTTGCAGGTCGTCAGCAATGCCTGGTGTGGATAGTGGGCCACTCGTACGTGTGTTGGGGGGCCAGGAGAGGTGATGCCAGACGGGATGGGAGACAATTGGGGTTTTCCAGGCAGGAAGTGTGTCTTAGGTGGTTTGGGGTGCCAGGCATGCTGTGGGGTAGGACAGTAGCAGAAGTTAATAAGTTCGCACGCCTGGACAGAGCGCCGGAGGTGTTGTTGTTACATGTAGGGGGTAATGACCTAGGGCTACGGTCAATGTTGGACTTGGTAAAAGACATCAAGTTCGATTTTTGGCAGCTCAGGATGTCTTTTCCACATATGCTTATTGTGTGGTCGGACATTGTGGCGCGTACAAATTGGAGATTGGCCAGGTCGGTCGCTAAGATCAACCGGGCCAGAAAGAAGGTCAACAAAGAGGTTAGTAGTTTCGTGGTGAGGAATGGAGGGTTGGCTATACGTCACCTGGAATTAGAGGTGGATACATGGAGATATTTGAAGGATGATGGAGTACACCTGAACGATGTGGGGATTGATTTGTGGTCATTAGGCCTGCAGGATGGGATACAACGAGCTTTGAGGGTGTGGCAGGGCACACAAGGGTAAGGTTTTACCCTGTGTGTGCTGTGGCGTGATGTTGGTCTTTGCGGGGAAGGATTAAACCCCAGATATTTAAGAGATCGGGACCCATCGCTAGTATGAGGCCCGTTGGTGAGATTTCAGCTAACAAGGGTTTTAGCTTGAATGGGTTATTGGGGCACTGCGGGCTATTTGTTGTTTGTCTCCGAGCTAGCTTGTCAGCTGGAGGCCTAATTTTGGTATAGTACCGCAGTGCCTGAGTGTTTGGGAGTTTTTAAGTTTGGTGGGTTTTTCCCTGCAAAGACCAACGGGATTTAAGGATGTTTTCAGGTGTTTTACAGGATTATGTTACTGTTGAGTTAAATTATTATTATTATTATTGGTTTATATTTTGAATAAAGATTATTGGCTGCTACGGCCAATATTTTACTCCATAAGGTTGTGGTCTCGATTATTGGGGTGAAGGTTGTGTATGCAGTGATGGGAGAAGTTGATAAAAGGGGTAAGCAAGTCTCATCGGTTATACAATAGTCATGGATCTGGCAGCAGTGTGGATAGGTGAGTGTAATGCTCCGTACACACGGTCGGACTTTGTTCGGACATTCCGACAACAAAATCCTAGGATTTTTTCCTACGGATGTTGGCTCAAACTTGTCTTGCATACACACGGTCACACAAAGTTGTCGGAAAATCCGATCGTTCTAAACACGGTGACGTAAAACACGTACGTCGGGACTATAAACGGGGCAGTGGCCAATAGCTTTCATCTATTTATTCTGAGCATGCGTGGCACTTTGTCCGTCGGATTTGTGTACACACGATCGGAATTTCCGACAATGGATTTTGTTGTCGGAAAATTTTATCTCCTGCTCTTTAACTTTGTGTGTCGGAAAATCCGATGGAAAATGTCCGATGGAGCCCACACACGGTCGGAATTTCCGACAACACGCTCCGATCGGACATTTTCCATTGGAAAATCCGACCGTGTGTACGGGGCATTAGACTTGCAGGGGAAATGTTTTAAATGATAATCATGCAATAGTATATTTATTCTTAAAGTGTGTGTAAACCCTAACAATAAACTTTACAACCCCAGGTGCAAAAAAAAAAATGCTTATTAAGTCTAGGGAGTGCAGGTAGAGGCTGCACTAGTTACCTGACTCCACGAAGCTTCAGTCTGTGCATGGACCCTCTGCATCATCAGGTACAATGCAGGGCTATTAACCTTGCATTGTTTTCAGAATGTGACCAAATACATGAGAAGATTTGAGAGGAGTGTGTCTGGACTGATTGCAAAGCTGGGGTGAGGAAAAGGGTAAGTAATGCAACCTGCTGGACTTAACGAGTATTTAACCCTTGCAGTGGATTGTAAAGTGTATTTTTTTTTGTGCCCAGAGTTGAGCTTTAAGCATACCACTGAAAGTGTTAAGTTAAATGTGTTTGATAAGTGCAAGAAAAATACCTGCTGATCCTGACAAAATACATGGGCACACTGAACAAGATGTAAGGGGACACACTAAGCACCATGCGAGAGGAACACCCTGACCAACTTATAAGGGGGACATACTGACCACCACTATAAAGAGGCACCATGATCATCAGTGTAAGGGAGCACACTGACTAAAAATATAAGGGGCACACTGACAACCAATGTAGGGGGGCACATTGACCACCAGTGTAAAGAGACACACTGACCAACAGTATAAGTTGCACACTGACCACCAGTGTAAGGGAAACACTGATCATCATCTAGGGCAGTGTTTCTCAACTCCAGTCCTCAAGGCGCCCCAACAGGTCATGTTTTCAGGATTTCCCTCAGATGAAACAGCTGTGGTAATTACTAAGGCAGAGACACTGATCAAATCATCTGTGAAAAATAATGGGAAGCCTGAAAACATGACCTGTTGGGGCGCCTTGAGGACTGAAGTTGAGAAACACTGATCTAGGGGACACATTGACTACCACATAAGGGGCTACCCTGACCACCATGTAAGGGCACACACTGACTGCCATGTAGGGGAGTACATTGACCACCAATATAAGGGGACATACTGACCACCATGTAAGGAGACACACTGACTGACATGTAAGGGGACACACTAAGAGGATACACTGACCACCAGTGTAAGGAGACACACTGACCAACATGTAATGGAGCACATTGGCCACCTGTGTAAATAGACACACTGATCACCATGTAAGGGGACACAGTGACGGACATGTAGGGGGTACATTGATCATCAATGTAAGGGGGCACACTATCCATCATTTAGGAAGGTACACTGACCACCAGTGTAAGGGGGCACACTGACCAACATGTAATGGATCACACTGGCCACCATTTGAGGGGGTAAACTGACCACCATTGAAGGGGGCACACCGACCATTATTGTAAGGGGGCCACTACACTGACCACCATTGTGATTGAGCATACTGCCCACCAATGTAAGGGGTTGCACTGACTTCCAATGTAAGGAGGCCATAACACAGACCACTATGTAAGGGGGTACACTGACCACCAGTGTAAGAGAGTACACTGATCACCAGTCCAAGGGGCAACATGACTACCAATATAATTTGACATACTGAGTATCAATGTAAGAGGAAAAACCGGGGAGCCCAGGATCAATGTGACCTGTCACATCAGATGCACTGTGAAGAGTAGAAGTAACTGAAGTTCATTCCTCCCTTCGGTGACATCTGAAACTGGAAGTGTTGAGAATCTTGTCACTTCTAGTTTCAGTTTGTTTGTTTACAGGCCAATAGCATTTTGTAAAGCAGCTGATCAAACCGATCTTGGTTTGATCGGCTGCTTTAAAGGGCAGAGGAGAGATCTGGAGTCTAATAAACCCCAAATCTCTCCAAAAAGAGCACCTGTCACGATCAGGGCTATCACAAGGGATGTTGTTCTTCCTATGTGATAACAATAAAGTTGATCAAAAAAAGAAAAAAAAATTAAAAGCACACTGTGAACAAAAATACATTTTTTAAAATAAAATAAATAATATTATAAAAAAATTGTAAAGCACCCACGTCCGCCCATGCTCACTTGCAAATGCACACATAGGGTCCACATGCATATGTAAACTGAATTGACCCACATGCGTGAGGTATCGCCACAAACATCAGAGTAAGAGCAATAATTCTAGCACCAGACCTCCTGTGTAAATCTAAATTGGTTACCTGTAAAGGATTTTAAAGCGTCGGCTATGGATAATTTACTGTGCCGTAGTTTGTCACCATTCCATGGATGTGCAAAATTTTAAAGTGTGACATGTTTGGTATTAATCTACTTGGTGTAACATCATCTTTTATATTTTACACCAAAATTGGGAATTATGTTGTGATCACCAAAATTCATTAAAGTGTATTTTCTTCTGAACATTTGTGTTTGATAAACCGCTGTGCAATTATTGTGTGACTTAAAAAATTGCAACACCCACAATTTTATTCTTCAGGACCTCTGCTTTAAAAAATGTATAATGTTTGGGTGTTCTAAGTAATTTTCTAGCAAAAGACATGCTGATTTTTACATATATGGTATCTCACAAAAGTGAGTACACCCCTCACATTTTTGTAAATATTTTATTATATCTTTTCATGTGACAACACTGAAGAAATGACACTTTGCTACAATGTAAAGTTGTGAATGTACAGCTTGTATAACAGTGTAAATTTGCTGTCCCCTCAAAATAACTCAACACACAGCCATTAATGTCTAATCCGCTGGTAACAAAAGTGAGTACACCCTAAGTGAAAATGTCCAAATTGGGCCCAAAGTGTCAATATTTTGTGTGACCACCATTATTTTCCAGCACTGCCTTAACCCTCTTGGGCATGCAGTTCACCAGAGCTTCACAGGTTGCCACTGGAGTCCTCTGCCACTCCTCCATGACGACATCGTGGAACTGGTGGATGTTAGAGACCTTGCGCTCCTCCACTTTCCATTAGAGGATGCTCCACAGATGCTCAATAGGGTTTAGGTCTGGAGACATGCTTGGCCAGTCCATCACCTTTACCCTCAGCTTCTTTAGCAAGGCAGTGGTCATCTTGGAGGTGTGTTTGGGGTCGTTATCATGTTGGAATACTGCCCTGCAGCCCAGTCTCCAAAGGGAGGGGATTATGGTCTGCTTCAGTATATTACAGTACATGTTGGCATTTATTTTATTTATTTATTTCAGGTACTTATATAGCGCCGTCAATTTACGCAGCGCTTTACATATACATTGTACATTCACATCAGTCCCTACCCTCAAGGAGCTTACAATCTAAGGTCCCTAACTCACATTCATACATACTAGGGACAATTTAGACAGGATCCAATTAACCTACCAGCATGTCTTTGGAGTGTGGGAGGAAACCGGAGTACCCGGAGGAAACCCACGCAGGCACAGGGAGAACATGCAAACTCCAGGCAGGTAGTGTCGTGGCTGGGATTCAAACCAGCAACCCTTCTTACTGCTTTCACATACTTAGAGAGTTCTTTACCATGAGGTGCCATGTTGAACTTCCAGTGACCAGTATGAGAGAGTGAGAGCGATAACACCAAATTTAACACACCTTCTCCCCGTTCCCACCTGAGACCTTGTAACACTAACAAGTCACATGAAACCAGGGAGGGAAAATGGCTAATTGGGCCCAATTTGGACATTTTCACTTAGGGGTGTGCTCACTTTTGTTGCCAGCGGTTTAGACATTAATGGCTGTGTGTTGAGTTATTTTGACGGGACAGCAAATTTACACTGTTATACAAGCTGTACACTCATTTCTTCAGTGTTGTCACGTTTAAAGATATAATACATTTTTTTACAAAAATGTGAGGGGTGTACTCACTTTTTGTGAGATACTGTATTAGAGAATTGTCAGAATTGACACTCCCTATTTATCTCATGTAGCGTTGGTAGATTTTTAATCTACTGCTTATATGTAAATTTATTGGGTCATCTGTTCTGTACATAGTTCAGATTCAATCTATTGTTAAATTAGCCTCTGTTCCAGTTTGGCTGTGTTGCGTGCAGTTCCACATTGTGCCTGCGGGTGTCGTCACCATAGGTCGGTGTTGAAAAGCACAAGCTGAAGTATATGAGTGTTCTTCTTTCCTAGAGACAACTTCGCAGAGGTGGTCCTCTGTGGTGCATTCTGGGATAGGGTATTTATGGGACAGACGCCATGTGCTAGGGAGTTCTACCTCGTGGCCCCCCCGGGCTGGAGGGTTGCGTTTCTGCAGCCGTGCAAGTAGGCCCAGAAGCCTGTCTGGGGCCTACTACTGTTGGGATGGTCCTGTGCTGTCTGTCCTGCGGGAAGAAGCCAGACACTTGAGAAGATCCAGGGGAAGACCCATCTTGGAAGGGACCATGCATAAGGCTGGTCTTAAGAAGGGCCTGGTGACTCGATTGGAGGATGCATCCTAATCTAATCTACCACACAAGTACTGCCGGGTCGGCTTAAAGGTTCTGGTACTGTGTTTGCTGTTCATCGAAATCTACTACATCCTGTGGCAGAGGATCGTACAGTTTTGTTCTACTCAAGTCTGTGGCAGAGACTTTCTGTTCGTGCTGCGCTCCGGCTGCTAGGTTAGTGAGAGAGACCTATCCGGGCGGGCAAAGATTTAATCCTGAACTGAAGATACATTCATCCCTGAGATTTCAATTCCTTAGTGCTACACCAAGAAAAGGTATTTGAACTTCCCTGCAACTCTTCTTCTACCTCTTTCCTGCTACTTCTTCCAGTTATCTCCCATTAAAGCATTGGAAAAGTACTAAAGTGACTGGTACCTACATTGTCAGATAATAAGCTCAACGTGGACTCTAAGTCTGGTATTGGTGAAACTACAGGTAAAAAGGTGACGGTAACAGCCCGCTTTAAATCAGAAGCTCCACCGTGAGTTATTGCTACACTCATGACAGGTTTAATTTAAAAAATTGAAGACTTTGGGTGTATGTTTTACACCCACATAATTTTATGCAGGGCTTCCTGTGTCTGGGGTGATTTGACGTTTAGCAATGTATTGTAATAATATTATTGTTGTGGCAATGTATTTTGTTATTCATTAATGCATTGTAGAGGCTGTAACATTGTCACAAGCTGATTTGATTAGTTCTAGGAGTGTCCTATGATCTGCACATGCCAGTTCCAGGAAACTCACAAGTTAAAAAAAAAAAGCTTTTATTTTTTTTAAAAAAAAGTTCCTCTTTAGCCCCTTAGTTAATGCTAATCAGCCATAACTGCTCTTAGCTTTATTTATTTTTTTTCCAGATTTTTTACATTTTTAACCCTTCACATTTACATATTTTTTACGTATTTACATATATTTATTTTTCATTAGTTTGTGGTAGCTGAGTTGCATTAAAAACTAATTACAATTTAAAAAAGCCTTTATTTCATTTCTAAATATCTTTGAGATGTTTTGTACTAGAAAAATAATTTTAATGTAATTATACATGGGGAAAAAACACAGAATAAAATCTACACTTTTTAATACTAGTTGTTAAATAATAACACCGGACAAACTAGAAAAACACATTTTGCCATACTTGCAGTATATTATTCAGAACATTTTTGCAGGACAATATTGTCAATAAAAAGCCTTGTTTGTCCTGAAGAAAGGAAATTTATATAATACTTTGTTATCTTTAGCACTGACAAAATTATTGCTGAATTCATAGGCCCATAACAGAAATGTAAAAATTGTTCTGGTCCATAAGGGGGTATACAGGCCTGGAAGCTGAAATGGTTAAAGCAACTGTTCATTTGTTTAAGAAAAAAAATGTTAAAAACAGGACCTGCAATGGAAGCAGGTTTATACCCACGCGCCCTGCTGCCCATTCCTCTGATCTTTAGTATTGACAAAATTATTGCTCAGTCAATGGGCCCATAGCAGAAATATAAAAATTGCTCTGGTCCATAATAGATATACTAGTAGTGTAAGGCCGATCGGAAATGAAGCAACCACGGTTTGCAGGAAAAAAATTTGCTCGATCCCTTCATTAATACAGACAGTGTTGAATAAATGCCGTGGAGCCATAGGGGAATCCATGCAGTGGAGCCATTGTGTTCTCCTGGCGGGGGGGGAGCCATCCCCGCCAGGAGAACACAGCATTTAATGCTAGCGGCTGTAACAGCCACTACCAATAATCGCATGCAAAATCTGTCAGGCTGGTTGTACCCTAGTTGATCAGTCGATCAACTTGGGTACATTCAGTCTGCCTATACATAATCTGAATCTCGGCCAGTTCAGCAGATTCAAACCATCTGTTGCCGGCTTAAAGGTCTGAAAACAGAAGTGTTTAAAACAACGCTGTTCCTTTGCTTACAAAAAAAAAGTAAAAAACAAGATCAGCAATAGAAGGGGGTTTATACCCATCTGTCCTTCCACCCATTCCTCCATTCTCTTGCGGAGCACCAGTCTCTTCTTATATGACACATTTCCTGGTTTGTTAGGTACTCTTTTATCCCACTCTGATTCATGGTTTCTCTTGCCTTGTGAATACTATCTACAGTAGTGAGCAAAGGTTTAGCAGCAGAAAAGTGTGACTGATTAAACAAGAGTATTAGCAGCAGGGATGGACTGGCCATCGGGACTACCGGGAGTTTCCCGGTGGGCCGATGGCTCAGTGGGCCGGTTCCAGCATCCTCCTATTGCCTCGGAGGTCCGGGGCGATCTACCCATCAATCGCCGACAGCTGGTGCCTGACGGGTAGATCGAGAACCAGAATGCAGAGTAGTGCAGGAAGCATCTGTCTGTAGTAAGTTCTCTCTCTCATGTCATGCAGCGTTGCTCGCTCCCCGGCAAGCCTCTCCTCTCTTCTCGTCTATCACATATGATGTCACATGTGCCCTGATGTGCCCCGATGTGCCCTGATGTGCTATGTGCCCTGATGTGCCCCGATGTGCCCTGATGTGCTATGTGCCCTGATGTGCCCCGATGTGCCCTGATGTGCTATGTGCCCTGATGTGCTATGTGCCCTGATGTGCCCCGATGTGCCCTGTGCCCTGATGTGTTATGTGCCCTGATGTGCTATGTGCCCTGATGTGCCCCAATGTGCCCTGGTGTGCAATGTGCCCTGATGTGCCCCGATGTGCCCCGATGTGCTATGTGCCCTGATGTGCCCCGATGTGCCCTGATGTCCTATGTGCCATGTGCCCCATGCCCTGATGTGCCCCATGCCCTGATGTGCCCCGTGCCCTGATGTGCTATGTGCCCTGATGTGCCCCATGCCCTGATGTGCTATGTGCCCTGATGTGCCCCGTACGCTGATGTGCTATGTGCCCTGATGTGTCCCGTTCCCTGATGTGCTATGTGCCCTGATGTGCCCTGTGCGCTGATGTGCTATGTGCCCCATGCCCTGATGTGCTGTGCCCTGATGTGCTATGTGCCCTGATGTGCCCTGATGTGCTAGGTGCCCTGATGTGCCCCGATGTGCCCTGATGTGCTAAGTGCCCTGATGTGCTATGTGCCCTAATGTGCCCTGATGTGCTATGTGCCCTGATGTGCCCCGATGTGCCCTGATGTGCTATGTGCCCTCATGTTCTATGTGCCCCAATGTGCCCTGATGTGCTATGTGCCCTGATGTGCTATGTGCCCTCTTGTGCCCCATGCCCTGATGTGCTATGTGCCCCGATGTGCCCCGTGCCCTCATGTGATGTGCCCCAATGTCCTATGCCCTGATGTGTCCCGTGCCCTGATGTGCCTTGTGCCCCGATGTCCTGTGCCCTGATATGCCCTGTGCCCAGATGTCCTGTGCCCTCATGTCCTGTGCCCCGGTGTGCTGTGCCTCAATGTCTTGTGCCCTGATGTACTGTGACCTGTGCCCTGATGTCCTGTACCCTGATGTGCTATGTCCTGATGTGCTATACCCTGGTGTGCTGTGCCCTGTACCCTGATGTGTTGTGCCCTGATGTGCTGGGCTCTGTACCGTGCCCTGATGTGCACTGTACCCTGATGTGTTGTGCCCTGGGCCGGTCTGGATGAAGTCCAAGGCCACATTTTTGTCCCAGTCCAGCCCTGATTAGCAGATATATTAAAGAGTAACTCCACTTTTTTAGAGAAAAAAACATTCTCCTCTGGGTGATCTATGTAAATTGCAAGGATTTTAACAAACTTAGTTGCAGAGTCCTACCTTTTGTTATTCTAAAGAAATCCCTGTGTGTTTGTCTGTGTCCATGTGGAAAATTAATCTTATGGTCGTGGTTTCGTAATTATCAATCAGCTGCTGCACCTGCAGGGCTCTAATGTGGAAAATTGCCGGGCCTGCACCCTTTAAACGTGATTTTCTAGGAGTAACTTACCAAAAATGACATTTTTGTTGCAGGGCATGCCTGAAATCCGACTTGTGTCTTAGGGCAGACTTCTGGGAAAATCAGTGAGCCAATCACACAAGCAGGAAATTATGTTTCTGGGGGGCGTTCTGTACACATTCTGTGTACAGAACACCTCCAGGTAGCCATATTGCATTGCATTTCATAGAAATTAGAGGTAATTTTTAATAACATTCAATTACAATATGACTTCTGTCGCAGTTGTATATGCTATTTTTTTTCCCACAAAAGTGGAGTTACCCTTTAAAACAGAGGCAAAACATCCATATTCAAATGTCAGTACATTGTGTCAAAAAGTGACATTTAATCAATTGAAATTGCCATGCATTACTCATATGTATGTGTGTGTGTGTGTATGTGTGTAATATATATATATATATATATATATATATATATATATATATATATATATATATATATATATATATATATATATATATGTACACTAGATGGCAGCAGAGCTTTGGAGGCTTTCATCCAGATTCTGGCTTTACAAACTATCCAGCCAATGAGCATATAGAACCGATTTTTTTTTAGACTTTACTGATTACATGCTTATTCCACATCAGTGACATAATAGGTAGTGAAGCCAAGATCAGGATGACAGTGCGGAGCATGAAATGTTAAAGCTGAACTCTGAGATAAGCAAATATTGTCTGCCTACAGGATGTGTGTAAAGTCTTATGCTGCGTACACACGGCCGGTTTTGCCGCCAGAATAAACTCCGAAGGTTTCTCCGATGGAACTCCGTCGGAATTCCATACAAGCGGTCTTGCCTATACACGGTCAAACCAAAGTCTGACCAAAGTCCGACCATCCAGAACGCGGTGACGTACAGCAGGTACGACGGGACTAGAAAAAGGAAGTTCAATAGCCAGTAGCCAATAGCTTCCGTCTCGTACTTTTGGTTCGTCAGAACAGCATACAGACGAGCGGTTTTCCCGATAGGAATTGGTTCCGTCAGAAATATTTACAATATGTTTCATTTCTAGGTCCGTCAGAATTAAAAAAAAAAAAGTCCGATGAGGCACACACGATCGGAATAGACGATGAAAAGCTTTCATCTGACTTTTTCTGTCAGACATTCCGTTCGCGTGTACGCGGCTTTACTTGAATTTTGGTGTGCTTGGTTTATTTCTTCCAGATCTGTGCAGTAATCCGGTATGAAACTTCCTTTGTGCAGCAGTTTTCTGTTATCAAGACCAACCTCTGCTGCTCTCTTTCCTTGGATGAATGATCTCTCCATAAAGAGGAACTGTCAACCTTATTTCTATTACAAGGGATGTTTACATTCCTTGTAATAGGAATAAAAGTGATCAAAAATCTAATTAAAGGGACAGTGTAAAAATTAGGGGTCGACCAATATTGTTTTTTCAGGGCCGATATTGTTTTTTTGGTTGCCTTTAAGGCTGATAGCCGATATCAGGTGCCGATATTTTGTAGATTTTAAAGTTTTTATTTTTACACTGTCCTTTTTTAAAAAATATATTTTTTTATTTTTTATCACTTTTATTGCTGTCACAAGGAATGTAAACATCAATTGCAGCCTCACTGTGCCCATCAAATGCAGCCACTGTGCCCATCATATGCAACCACTTGTGCCCATCATATGCAGCCACTGCGCCCCATCATATGCAGCCACTTGTGCCCTTCATCTGAAGCCACTTGTGCCCGTGCCCGTCATATGCAGCCACTTGTGCCCATCATATGCAGCCACTTGTGCCCATCATATGCAGCCACTTGTGCCCATCATATTCAGCCAGTTGTGCCCGTCAAATACAGCCAATTGTGCCCATCATATGTAGCAACTTGTGGCCAATATATGCAGCCACTTGTGCCCGTCAAATGCAGCCACTTGTGTCCAGTATATGCAGCCACTTGTGCCCAGTATATGCAGCCACTTGTGCCCAGTATATGCAGCCACTTATGCCCATCAAATGCAGCCACTTGTGCCCAGTATATGCAGCCACTTGTGCCCATCAAATGCAGCCAGGCACATCCCCTGGCTCGGCTGTCACCTCACTAAGCCCCCACCCCACCCCCCCGTGGCCGGTCCGGCGGGACTTACTGCTTGTGTGGCAAAGCTCTGCTCCTCTCCTGGAGTGACAGGGCTCTCCTTCTCGGCGGAAAGCGGTGGCTGCGGCTCCTTGGCAGGGAGGAACATTAGTGTGAAAATAGCGAAAATGTATTCCCTATGCCACACAAAAGGGTGGGATCGGGACGCAGTGCTCTGCGCCCCAAGCCCACCCTATTTTGAAGCCTATTAGAGCCTCTGGCTCTAATCACATGATACCCCCACTTATCTCCGCCATAGTATTTCATGTGTCTGGCATCCTGAAAGGGTCTGGGCACAAGAATAGGCAGGGCAACGGAGATGTTAGTGGGGGCGTGCCCATTGATCTGTAAGACCCCAAACCCCTCCACTGCACTTAAAAGTATTCAAAACGCCAAGATCGGCATTTTTTTAATACTTTCTATTTTTTAAAACTGGTGCGTTTAGGATGCCAGTAATTCTGAAGTGATGTCATGACATCGCTTCTGGGTTAGTAGATCTCTGCCCAGCCGGTGGACGTGCTGGCTGGTTACTTGGGCCTCCCGGTGGGAGACCCGGGCAGAGTGGCAGAAGGTGGCGGGAGGGGGGATGTCCCCTCCCACTACCTGTGAGAAAGGCAGAGCAGCTGCATAACAGCATCAGATTGTTATTACAAGAAAGCCGACTGTCCGCTCTAAAGAATGGTACCGGGTTGATGCTTGCAGCTGCAGGCATCACCCTGGTACAACCACTTGAAGTAATATCAGTAAGCTTGTCACCGATTCTCCAAAAACAGTGAATATTGGTGGCACTGATAATCGGTCGACCCCTAGTAAAAATAAAAAACAAAATAAATAATAATAAAAAAATTTAAAGCACCCCATCCCTCCATGCTTGCTTGCAGAAGTGAACGCATACGTAAGTCACGCACATATATGTAAACAATGTTCGCACCATGGAGATATCACCACGAACGTTAGAGCGAGAGCAATAATTCCAGCACTAGACCTCCTCTGTAACTCTAAACAGGTAACTTATAAAGACGTTTAAAATGTGGCCTATGGAGATTTTTAAATACTGTTGTTTGTTGCCATTCCACAAGCATGTGTAATTTTAAAGTGTGACATGTTAGGTATCCATTTACTCTGTGTAACATCATCTTTCATATTATACAAAAAATTGGGGTATTTTATTTTTTTATTCATTAAAATGTATTTTTTGCAAACAATAGCATTTGAAAAGTTGCTGCGTTGTACAGCGCAGTCATTATGTCACCACTACTTTTACAAGGCAATATCTGGGTCTACTGTACAAAGCCATAGTGTCCCCAGAAGCCTCCTCGGATACATGATATTGGTTGCTTACGGGGCTGTGGGGAACCAATACCCCATTCTTGCTCAGGCTAGAATCCAGGAAGGGTGTCGAGATTTCCCCAAAAAACTGTTTTAAAAAATAAAAAATGTATGATAGTTAGAGAGGAGGGGGATAGGAGTAGAGCGACAGAAAGTGTGTGGGGAGGGGGAAGGCCCAATTCACGTAAAGTGTAATCATATGCTGCAAAATGGATTTGCTCCTGTTTGGATATTACTTTTGGAAGAACAAAGGAAGTGAAAACTCCTATGGAACCCAGCTATCAAAAGAGCAATGAAGCAGAAAACTTGCTACCCAACAATGACATGTATCGCAGAGCAATCGGTAAGCTTCTATATGTTGCCACTGCGACAAGACCAGACATAGCCACAGCAGTGGGCATACTATGCAGGAAAGTCTTAGCTCCCTGTCAGCGTGACTGGAACACAGTAAAAAGAGTGATGCAATACCTCAAAGTAACAATTCAGATGAAGTTATGGTTACCAACAACATCCAATCCCATAATCCTCTAGCTGTTTCCCAGCCATTGGCCCTGAATGTAGCCAATAGGAGCGGGCATTGCCAGGCCGGGTGAATGAGAGCTGCTCAGCTCAAGGAGAATGAGGGGTGGAGATCCCCCACAGCTGGGGCTCTGTGTCCCTTCACAGAGCCTGTCAGTTTCGACGCCGCTGCCCTGTGTCCTGTGGCCGCAGCGGATGATGGAATGTGCTGGGGGGGGGTCAGCACCTGCTACACAAAAAAAAGGCATTTTAATTGGGGGGCACATGAGGGGGCACAGTATAATGTTGGTGGGGCCATGGCCCCCTCGGCCCCTCCCCCAGTGATGCCACTGCCTCCAGCTCTTCTGGAGGGAGCAGCGGGAATCCTTGGTACCTATCGATGTGGAATTTTCAATCAGTGCCCTTGGATTAGGGAGGGCAACACATGTCCACTACCCAGAGGGGGTTATTTTAAATCTAGGTCCTATGCGGACTGTCAGACCCTGGGAGTGGTGTATATGGCAACATGTGTATGTGGAGCATTTAATATTAGGAAAACAAAACGGATGTACAGGATCACCTCTACTACCGCGATGTAGGTCTTCTGTATACGCCTATATGCAAGCATGTAGGCCTTAAACACAGTTATGATCCCTCACTGATCTAATTTTTTGCATTAGAGGTGATCCCCCAGAATTCACGGGCAGGAAAGTTTGATAAAAAAGATTCTAAAACAAGAAGCTAAATGGATTTATAATCAAAAGGCGACCATACCCCCCCCCCCCCCCGGTTTAAACACAGTACTTACTTTAAACCATTTCTATAGAGATGGCGTACCCCTATAGTGAGACCCCCATGACACGCCATTGCTATATTCTCGATTTGAGTTAGTTATGATGACGCGGTAGAATATTTGTTAAGGATTACTATAAAATAAAATAATACATATACTATATGTGAGAGATATATGCCCTATGTTTTCTGTTTATTACTGTTGAGTGGTCTTTGACCATCGTTGGGATCTTTCTTATTGTCTGGTGGAGTTCTATGGTGAGACATTCAGGTGCCCCTGGTGGACGAGGAGGTTTTGCTATTCTCCTCGGTATCTGTCTGCTGTAGTTCCCTCTCGCGGGTAGGAGGCGCTGCCCTGTTGCCATTCTGCTGGTCCTTGGACTGTGCAGAGCGGGGGGGGGGTTTAATGCACATGCGCTCCTACAGGCACACCCGCTCTGGATAAGGCGTCAGTGAGCCGCGTGCGGCTCAGTCATTTCTGGCGGAATCGTTCTCTTAAGGCGGCGGTAGCTAGTTCCGTTTGGACATCTGTTCCGGTGGCAGAGATGAGCGGTGGAGAGGCTGGGGCGAGCGGTTTCCAATGCTCATGAACCTATGTTCATATGATCTAATTTTCCCCTAGGTGATTATTTGTGGGTTAGGCTGGTTGTAGATCGAGGAGTATATGCTTCTCTGACCACTGCCAAGGCTTATATGTATGAGCCACTTGTGTCACTGTGTTAGGGGAGGTGTTTGACTAGCTGCCTTAGTGGTATTGGGATAGTGGGTAGGTGTGTATGCTATTGGAGGTGATGTGTATATGTATGTGCAGGTGGCTTTGCATGTGTTGTGTGAATGCTTTATGGATCTGTGGATATAGGAGGGCTGAGGGTCAGTTTCCATGGCCTCTTGTGTCCATGGTGGCAGTGTTCATTATGTGTTATGGTTGATCGTAGTGGCTGGGCTGGTGTATGATGTTGCTGATGCTATGGATGTGGGTTATATTGAGGTGGTTTTGGTTGTTTGCAAGTTTGCTTTTTAGGTATTTAGTTATGGATGTTGATGTGTGTACGCTCTTATGATTGGACCATATTGGGCACCAGCTGTTTAAGGATGCCTAATGTTAATGCATGGTACATCTAGGTATGTATGCCCTCATAAGTGTCCTTGGGGCTTGGCTGCCCTCTGTTTTTTTATATATGTAGTGAATACACATTGGATATATGTTGCTGTAAGTTATTATAAACCATCAGAATCTGTGATGATGGATCTCCCGCATTTTTTTATATATTTTTGGTATTGTAGATTCTTATCGGTTGATGTCTGTTTTCTGCCTTGGCCACGATCCTATGTCCACCAGACTAGGCTAAGAGCTCTGCCACTATTGAACGTTTGTCGAATGATGGTCTGTTTTTCCCTGGCAATGCTGGAGGCTATACACAGTTAATGTTTTGTAATTGGTGAGCACTAATGTTATTATATATGTTTTTGAGAAATGTCAAAAAAGAAATTCTATTGTAAATGTGATTATAATGATGTCTCTTTGTAATCTTATTGATAAATTTAGATGCATGTAGAGTTGCCCAGAAAAAGCAGATTTGTGGCTCTGCGAAGCGCGTCGGATCACTCCATGCACCAGCATCCTCTAAGTTTTAAGTAAGATCTAAGTATCATTATTGGCAATTGCCACGTGTGGCTAATTATACTGTTTGTCAATCTTTTATGATATTATTTATGAATTTTGTAACAATAAAATGATAATTTTTAACCATCATATTCTCTCGTGCTTACCTCAGTGACAACGTCACATCCTTTAAAGTCCTATCACATTACGGGAGAGTAGGTTCTCCTATCTTTTCAAATATATACCTTTACAAGGATGTGATGTGACTAGTTGTCCCTAGAACAGGTCTAACAATTTTATATGTAAGCAGAACTGAAGATGTCTAAATTTCACAGACATATAAGAAAAAGATTTCTCTATAGTCAGACTATTACTGACCTGCATATTATTATGTCATATCTGTAATTTCATAGTATGTGTTCGCATTTTAATTGTGTATCTGTCATCATACAAGTCAATAAACTGAATAATAGAAAACCTGAGCTGCAAGAAATACTCCCTCCTTGGCTGTCCCTGAGCTTAGTACGTTCTGAGTCACTGACCTGGAATAAGCTTGTGAACTCTAAGGAAAGTCAGGACCCCAATTGTCATACCTGATCCAGGTCAGTGACTCAGATAGTATTGAAGCCTTTGGATCTCATGCAGCGACTGATCGGCCCTGGAAGCGGACTGTCTGCGTCCAGGGCCCATCACTTGCATGTGATCGCAGCATGAGAAATTACATGCGAGTAGGCAGGTTTCTTTCTGCAGGGCTGCCTAATCGCAGCTAATCACGGGAACCCCAACTGAGATTCTCACATGTAATCGCAGGCACACCTGCGAATGCATCCTTAAGGTTGAACTATCATACCATAGACTTAGGGCTGTCCATACACGGACCGAATTGTAGCCAGTTCAGCAGAGACCAGCCGAGGTTTGATCCATGTATGGGTAGACTGATTGTACTCAAGTCAATTCATCGATCGACTTGGGTACAAACAGCCTGTCAGATTTTTTACATTTGATTACTGACGGTGGCTATAGCAGATTTGTTCTGAATCACTGATTCTTAACCACTTCAGCCCCGGAAGGATTTACCCCCTTCCTGACCAGAGTACTTTTTACAATTTGGCACTGCGTTGCTTTAACTGCTAATTGCACGGTCATGCAATACTGTAACCAAACAAAATTTGCGTCCTTTTCTTCCCACAAATAGAGCTTTCTTTTGATGGTATTTGATCACCTCTGCCGTTTTTATTTTTTGCGCTATAAACGGAAATTTTGAAAAAAAATGATATTTTCTACTTTTTGTTATAAAAAAAATCCAATAAACTCAATTTTAGTCATACATTTAGGCCAAAATGTATTCGGCCACATGTCTTTGGTAAAAAAATAAGCATATATTTATTGGTTTGCGCAAAAGTTATAGCGTCTACAAACTAGGGTACATTTTCTGTTTATGACTGCCTATGTCATTTCTTGAGGTGCTCAAATGGCAGGGCAGTACAAACCCCCCCCCCCAAATGACCCCATTTTGGAAAGTAGACACCCCAAGGAAATTGCTGAGAGGCATGTTGAGCCCATAATAATTTTTTTTGTCCCAAGTGATTGAATAATGACAAAAAAAAAAACATTTACAAAAAGTTGTTACTAAATGATATATTGCTCACACAGGCCATGGGCATATGTGGAATTGCACCCCAACATACATTTAGCTGCTTCTCCTGAGTATGGGGATACCACATGTGTGAGACTTTTTGGGAGCCTAGCCACGTACGGGGCCCCGAAAACCAATCACTGCCTTCAGGATTTCTAAGGGCGTAAATTTTTGATTTCACTCCTTACTATCTATCACAGTTTTGAAGGCCATAAAATGCCAAGATGGCACAACCCCCCCCCCCCAAATGATCCCATTTTGGAAAGTATACACCCCAAGCTATCTGCTGAGAGGCATGTTGAGTCCATGGAATATTTTATATTTTGACACAAGTTGCAGGAAAGTAAACAATTTTATTTTTTTTTTTTTTGCACAAAGTTGTCACTAAATGATATATTGCTCACACAGGCCATGGGCATATGTGGAATTGCACCCCAAAATACATTCTGCTGATTCTCCTGAGTACGGGGATACCACATGTGTGGGACTTTTTGGGAGCCTAGCCGCGCACGGGGCCCCGAAAAAGCACCGCCTTCAGGATTTCTAAGGGCGTACATTTTTGATTTCACTCCTCACTACCTATCACAGTTTTGAAGGCCATAAAATGCCCAGATGGCACAACCCCCCCCCCCCCCCCAAATGACCCCATTTTGGAAAGTAGACATCCCAAGATATTTGCTGAGAGGCATGTTGAGTCCATGGAATATTTTATATTTTGACACAAGTTGCGGGAAAGTGACAATTTTTTTTTTGCACAAAGTTGTCACTAAATGATATATTGCTCAAACATGCCGTGGGCATATGTGGAATTACACCCCAAAATACATTCTGCTGCTTCTCCTGAGTACGGGGATACCACATGTGTGGGACTTTTTGGGAGCCTAGCTGCATACGGGGCCCCGAAAACCAATCACCGCCTTCAGGATTTCTAAGGGCGTAAATTTTTGATTCACTCCTCACTACCTATCACAGTTTTGAAGGCCATAAAATGCCAAGATAGCACAAAACCCCCCCAAATGACCCCATTTTGGAAAGTAGACACCCCAAGCTATTTGCTGAGAGGCATTGTGAGTATTTTGCAGCTCTCATTTGTTTTTGAAAATGAAGAAAGACAAGAAAAAAATTTTTTTTTTCTTTTTTCAATTTTCAAAACTTTGTGACAAAAAGCGAGGTCTGCAAAATACTCACTATACCTCAGCAAATAGCTTGGGGTGTCTACTTTACAAAATAGGGTAATTTGGGGGGGTTTTGTGCCACCTGGGCATTCCATGGCTTCCGAAACTGTGATAGGCAGTGAAGAGTGAAATCAAAAATTTACGCCCTTAGAAAGCCTGAAGGCGGTGCTTGGTTTTCGGGGGCCCGTACGCGGCTAGGCTCCCAAAAAGTCTCACACATGTGGTATCCCCGTACTCAGGAGAAGCAACAGAATGTATTTTTGGGGTGTAATTTCACATATTCCCATGGCATGTTTGAGCAATATATCATTTAGTGACAACTTTGTGCAAAAAAAAAAAAAAAAAAATTTGTCTTTTTCCCGCAACTTGTGTCACAATATAAAATATTCCATGGACTCTACATGCCTCTCAGCAAATAGCTTGGGGTGTCTACTTTCCAAAATGGGGTCATTTGGGGGGGGGAGATTTGAACTGTCCTGGCATTTTATGCACAACATTTAGAAGCTTATGTCACACATCACCCACTCTTCTAACCACTTGAAGACAAAGCCCTTTCTGACACTTTTTGTTTACATGAAAAAATATTTTTTTTTGCAAGAAAATTACTTTGAACCCCCAAACATTATATATTTTTTAAAGCAAATGCCCTACAGATTAAAATGGTGGGTGTTTAATTTTTTTTTCACACAGTATTTGCGCAGCGATTTTTCAAATGCATTTTTTTGGGAAAAACACACTTTTTTTTAAATTTTAATGCACTAAAACACACTATATTGCCCAAATGTTTGATGAAATAAAAAAGATGATCTTAGGCCAAGTACATGGATACCAAACATGACATGCTTTAAAATTGCGCACAAACGTGCAGTGGCGACAAACTAAATACATTTTTAAAAGCCTTTAAAAGCCTTTACAGGTTACCACTTTAGATTTACAGAGGAGGTCTACTGCTAAAATTACTGTCCATGATCTGACCTTCGTGGTGATACCTCACATGCATGGTGCAATTGCTGTTTACATTTGACGCCAGACCGACGCTTGCGTTCGCCTTTGCGCGAGAGCAGGGGGGGACAGGGGTGCTTTGTTTTGTGTTTTTTTTCTTTATTTTTTTGCTTTTTTATCTTATTTTTAAACTGTTCCTTTCATTTTTATTTTTTTTTTAATCATTTTTATTGTTATCTCAGGGAATGTAAATATCCCCTATGATAGCAATAGGTAGTGACAGGTACTCTTTTTTGAAAAAACTGGGGTCTATTAGACCCTAGATCTCTCCTCTGCCCTCAAAGCATCTGACAACACCAAGATTGGTGTGATAAAATGCTTTCCCAATTTCCCAATGGCGCTGTACATCCGGCGAAATCTAAGTCATGAAATGCTCGTAGCTCCCGGTTTCTTAGGCCATAGAGATGTTTGGAGCCACTCTGGTCTCTGATCACCTCTATGGTCAGCTAGCTGAATCACGGGCTGCATTCTCAGGTTCCCTGTTGGGACAGGAGAGCCAGAGAAAAACATGGAAGACGGTGGAGGGGGATTCCCTCCCACTGCTTGTAAAAGCAGTCTAGAGGCTAATTAGCCACTAGGATTGCTTTTACATGAAAGCTGACCGCTGGCTGAAAAGAATGATACCAAGATGATACCTAAACCTGCAGGCATCATTCTGGTATAACCACTCAAAGTCCAGCAACATACCAGTACGTTGCTGGTCCTTGTTGGGCATATATTGTAAACTTTTTTTTCATGCAGCCTGTGTGCTGAACAAAAAAAAGAGATTGATCGGTGGGTATGCCCACCATTAGAATACCTCCCTTCATCCACCCACTTCTAATGATGGGCATACATGCACCGTATATATATGCCGAAGCATGGGGGCATCCTCCCGCAAAAGTTGGGAGCAAATGGCTCCTCCGCCCTCTGCTGCCCCCACACTTCGGCATATATGCTGAAGTATGTAACTGTGGTGGTGAAATCACCTCCGACAGCGATGGAGTCACGGCTTTATGTATAGTGGGAGCAAACGCTGTTGCTGTCAAGATAAATAAATCCACGCTGCAACTGAATGGCGTACCTGCTAAGCAAATGATGGTTAACAATAAAACAAAGTAACATTACAGTATAACAGTAAGACTTACCATACCTGCAAAGCAAATACAAAAAAAACATAGTAACAAATAAAACATTTAACGCAACCTGTGCCTAAAATATCTATATGCCGAAGCATGGGGGCATCCTCCCACAAAAGGTAGGAGCAAATCGCTCCTCCACCCACTGCTGCCCCCACGCTTCGGCATATATGCTGAAGTATGTAACTGTTGTGGTGAAATCACCTCAGACAGCGCTGGAGTCACGGCTTTATATATCGTGGGAGCAAACGCTGTTGCTGTCAAGATAAATAAATCCGCGCTGCAACTGAATAGCGTACCTGCTAAGCAAATGATGGTTAACAATAAAACAAAGTAACATTACAGTATAACAGTAAGACTTACCATACTTGCAAAGCAAATACAAAAAAAAACATAGTAAAAAATAAAACATTTAACACAACCTGTGCCTAATATATATATGCTGAAGCATGGGGGCATCCTCCCACAGAAGGCAGGAGCAGATCGCTCCTCCAGCCACTGCTGCCCCCCACGCTTCGGCATACATGCTGAAGTATGTAACTGTGGTGGTGAAATCACCTCCGACAGCGCTGGAGTCACAGCTTTATGTATCATGGGAGCAAACGCTGTTGCTGTCAAGATAAAAAAAATCCGCTCGGCAGCTGAATGGCGTACCTGAAAACAAAAAAATGGTTACCAACAAAACACAGTAAACAGTAAAATATAAAAAAAATTGCATATCTGAAAAGCAAACATGGTAAAACATAATAACAATAAAACATTGCAGAATAGAATACAGTAAAAAAGAGCAGAACAATAGAGAGAGAATAGAGAGAGAGAAAACAATAAAAAGACAACTATTTTTGTTTTTTTTATTTTATATTTTTTTGTGTTTTTAATTTATTTATTTATTTATTTATTTTACACTTTTTTTTTAGTAACTTTAACTTTTTTAACTGGTACCAGGTTTGGGTCTCTCAAAATGCGATGGCATCTTGGGAGACCCTGTGAAAGTGTGTCCTAGACTGTGCAATGCTGTACCCTACGCTAAAACTCAACTAGTGTATGGTAGCGTTCAAAACATTCACCAATGCATAGACCAAGATTGTCAGGACAGGAGGGACAATAATACCGGGTGTCACGCCTATATCCCCGCTTGCTGCAGACACGACATCTTCTTTGGGGGGCTCGTTGGGTAGGGGTACTCGGGAGGGCATAAGGAAAATGCCTCTCATGCAGCCGGCTTACTGCATTTGGTTGGGGAAGGTGAGGTGGAGCACCGTCTGGATACAGAAGGTCTCTAACGATCTCTTCCTGGAATTTAAGGAAGGATTCAGTCCGTCCTGAAGCTCTGTATAGCACATGAGCATTCAGCAAAGCCAATTGAAATAAATAAACAGACACTTTTTTGTACCAGCATCTGGCCTTATGGGCAACTAGGTACGGCGCCAACAACTGGTCGTTGAGGTCCACCCCTTCCATATTTTGGTTATATTCATGGACACAGAGGGGTTTCTCCACAACACCAATCGCCGTAGTAATTTGGACCATCGTGTCTGCATGAAGGGAGGTAAGAACGAAAACATTCTTATTATCCCTCCACTTCATAGCAAGCAAGTTATTACACTGCAAGCAGGCTCTCTCCCCCAGCCTAAGATGGGAATCTACAAGCCGCTGGGGAAAGCCCCAGCGATTAGGTCGCACGGTGCCACATGCTCCAATCTGTTGATCAAAAAGGTGACTAAAAAGTGGCACGCTCGTGTAATAATTGTCCACGTACAAGTGGTACCCCTTTCCGAATAAGGGTGACACCAAGTCCCACACTATCTTGCCAGCGCTTCCTATGTAGTCAGGGCAGTTTGTCGGCTCTACGTGACTATCTTTGCCCTCGTAAACCATAAAACTACATGTATAGCCTGTGGCCCTGTCACAGAGCTTATACATCTTGACCCCGTATCTGGCACACTTGCTGGGAAGGTACTGTTTGAATGACAAGCGGTCAGAAAATTTAATCAGGGGCTCATCAACGCAGACAACTTGATGGGGAGTAAACAAGTCTGCAAAACGCTGGTTGAAGTGGTTTACGAGGGGCCGAATTTTGTAGAGCCGATCGTATCCAGGGTCTCCACGAGGACGACAGAGTTCATTGTTGTTGAAGTGCATGAACCGCAAAATCTACTCGTATCGTGCCCTGGTCATGGAGGCAGAGAACAAGGGCATATGGTGAATTGGGTCAGTGGACCAATATGACCGCAACTCACTCTTTTTAGTTATGCCCATGTTGAGGGAAAGGCCCAGAAAGATCTTAAATTTGGAGACCGTAATTGGGTCTCCAATCTCTGGCAAGGGAGGACTGGGGAATAGTGGCGATGTGTTGACCAGCGTATAAATTGCTTTGGTCCACAATAGATCTATAGAGATCTTCAGTGAAAAACAGCGAATAAAAATCCAGTGGCGTAAAATCAACTGTTTCCACCTGAATTCCGGGTTGGCCAGTGAATGGGGGAAGTACGGGTGCTGCAGAAGTGGTGGGTTCCCAATTCGGATTGGCAAATGCAGCAGGAAGGGCACTATGGGCACGACAGGCCTGTGTTCGTCTTCTTGGTGGCAGCGGGACACTACTTGTGCTAGCCACTTCACCAGCTTGAACTGCACTTATGGGACTCGCCACATCACCAAGTGTTACTGCAGTGCTGGATGTACAACCAGGGTGTACTAGGCCGCTGGTGCTTGCCAGTTCACCAGAAGGAATAGCGGCGCTAGTACTGCTCTGCTCCATACGAGGGACCTGCGGTTCTTGCACTTCAAGGACAGAAGAAGATTGGGGTCTGGTACGCCTGACCTTAGCAGGGACCACAACTCCGTCGTCAGAGCTATCTGTCATGGAGCCGCTGTCCTCTACAGGATCGTATTCTGAGCCTGAATCTGACAGATGAGTGACCTCCTCTTCACTATCTGTCATGCTCAGAAACGTGTAGGCCTCTTCACTAGTGTACCTTCGATTTGCCATTTTGGGCTCTAAATTTAGGGGTACACTAGTGAGACTCACAGGCAAAAAAGCTCCTGACTGTTAGCGACTGATTCAAAACGCTACCAAAAAACTGTTAGCGATCACAGGGATCAGGCCTGACTCTGCGAACGCTGCAGTTATGTGTGCTTAGTGTTTTGTAAGTGACAGTGATCGATCGATACTGCACTTGGGTGGGCTGGGCAGGGCTGGGCCGAGGGGCAAAAAGCAGGTGCTAGCAGGTATCTGGGCTGATCCCGCTAACACTGTGTTTATGGGAACCCTAAACTGCTGGGGACGCTAGTATAGATCTGATCGGATCAAATATTGATCCGTTCAGATACTATAGCACTAAGGGATGTGTATGCTGCGTGCGTGGGTGTTAGCGGTACTGACACTAACCTGACACTGCCTGGGGCGACGCAGACCTTATCTGACTCTAAAAACGTAACTTATATCACCGCCGGGCAATTAGGGGGTTAAACCTTTATAAGGTAATAAACAGCGGGTGCCCTAAAACTATAATAAACTATAAAAAACAAACTAACTAACCAGCGTCACCCGTAACAGGTATACGGTGATCACTGATGAAAGGGTTAACTAGGGGGCAATCTGGGGGTTAAAACCTTTAGTAGGTAGTATATGGGGGTCCCTGTCGCTATAAAACACTGACGGCGAACCTATATACTTACCTCCCTAACTAGCGTCACCAGTGACACTAATACAGCGATCAGAAAAACGATCGCTTAGTGACACTGGCGACGGGGGGTGATCAAGGGGTTAACCTTAATCAGGGGGGGTTAGGGGGGTACCCTAGACCTAAAGGGGGGTACCCCAGACCTAAAGGGGGCTAACCCTAACTGCCCTAACACTTATAACTGTCACAAACTGACACCAATGCAAAAAAAAAAAAACTGCTATAGGTGTCAGTGTGACAGGGGGTACAGGGGGGTGATCGGGGGGTGACTGGGGGGTAAAAAGTGTGCCTGGCGTGTTCTACTGGTGTAGTGTTTGGTGCACTTACTTGATCGAGAATGAGCGCCTATGGAAACCAGCAGGACGGGCTGTCTGTGTGCATCCGGTCGGTGCTCCAGACTTTTTTCTATAGACGCTCATTCTTGATTTTACACGTGAGTGTATACTTTATTTGTGTTTTTAATAAAGCCTTAAGATTTTACACTATTGGAGCCCCCCCTTCTTTTCCATACATGGTCACATCACTCTGCTGAGAACCTGACTTCCCGCTGATCCATCCATCCACACCGAGGTCCCTGATGTTCCATCCTAGTGTCCAATCTCGACTTTACGGTGGTCCGGAGCAATTAGATCTAACAGCTCACTCAGACCCTCTGTAACGGGGGGTCATGGGTTTCTGGTAAGCGGCCAGTCACTCTATACATGGTGGTGGATTCAAGCACTTTTTCCTTATCCAGCAGGATCTTCATTTCATTTAATTCAACACTCGGGTGTTCTATTGTTCACATATGGACTCACATTAAATTTTTTTTATTGTTGCACACGAAGACTGCACTTTTGATGTTAGACTTATTGATTATTTATACATGCCTATCTATATGATATATGATTATACACATTTATTTGGATTTATCCTAAAGGTGATTTAATTATCACTTGAATACACATCTGTACTTAAACCCACCCTCCTCCTCCTTTCTCCTGTCGGCCTTCCCTCTCATAGTGACACTTCGGATGCTTTGCATCATTTCCGGGCAACCAGCTGATGTCATTTACGGTTTTCTGCGCCGCAAGGTGGACGTGCGGCGGAATCAGGAGACAGGTGTCTCCCTTTCAGCTCAGGTATCGTCTGGTGGGGGGTCTATGGCCAGCGCTAGGCTACCCGCAGGGGGCTCTGTCATTACTGCAAATCAGCGGGGGGGGGGGTGCTCCCCGGGCCATCCAGAGGTGGAAGTACACTGTCTCACACACTCCAAGGTATGGCACTTTGTCAATTTCCATGTGACTTGGAAGGTATTGGGAGACAGAGAAATGAAGGGGCACTCATCACATGGAATCTAGATCCGGTTCAGGCCTGAGCCCCCAAATAGTTGTACTGATGAGTTCGGAGCAAAATCAAGTCCAATTTTGCCTCTCTGATCAGTACTTGCTATTAGATTGATGACTAGAACCACGGCATTATTCTGGTCTGGAAGCTACCGAGAGCCCACTAATTTCACTTTAGGGCCTGTGGTCTGCAGCTGCATGATTGAAGATTTTTTATTATTAACATAATCACGACATGAGTCGAGATCATTTTTACTCTTTAATAGGGATGAGCTTTATGTTCGGGTCAAACATGAGTTTGACTCGAACATCGAGTATTCACCCGTTCGTCGAAAAACAAACATTATGGGGCGTTCGCGGCAAATTCGAGCGCCGCGTAATGCCCCATAATGCACTGCGAGGTCGCAGTGCATTGCTGTATGATGATTGGCCAAAGCATGCACCATGACCTGCATGCTTTGGCCAATCCCAGCGCCCTCAGCTAAGAGCCATAATTGGCCAAAGCAATTATGGCTCAGGGGAACTAAGTCCACGCCCCACACAATATAAGGCTGCCTGCACGGCGGCCCTGTGTAGTGTGTTGTTGGCGTGGACGGAAAGAGAGTGTGATTTAGATTGAGCAGGCAGGCAGGTTATTCAGTTAGCTGCAGTGCATTTAGTATATATATATACAGTCAGTCTTGTGTATGTGTGTGTGTGTGTGTGTGTGTGTGTGTGTGTGTGTGTGTGTGTATATATATATATATATATATATATATATATACACACTGCATCCAGTGTAGCCAAGCCTATATCTGACTGCAGGCCATTCCTGGTGTACTTTTTCTAATATACTTCAGGCGGTGTACACAGGACCGTGCACCCATAGTGCAGTTGCTACTACTTTTATGGTGGTGTACACAGTATACAATACAGTGCACCCATAGTTGTTATTACACTTCTGGTGGTGCACACAGTACCGTGCACCCATATTGCAGTTGCTACTGCTTTTCTGGAGGTGTACACAGTACACAATATAGTGCATCCATAGTTGTTATTACACTTCTGGTGGTGTACACAGTACCGTGCACCCATAGTGAAGTTGCTACTACTTTTCTGGTGGTGTACACAATACAGTGCACCCATAGTTGGTTTTACACTTCTGGTGGTGTATACAGTACCGTGCACCCATAGTGCAGTTGCTACTACTTTTCTGGTGGTGTACACAGTACACAATACAGTGTAGTGTGGTTTTGCTAAACAAATTTTACAGCATGTCCGGAAGGCCACCAAAGAGAGGCAGACGCTCACAAGCCACTAAAAGAGGACAAGCAGGCTCTGTGTCTACAGTCAACAGCACTGGTCATGAACGCGGTGCATCCCCAGCACGTGGCCGTGGGGCACGCTTGTTCTTTTTTTCTGCAGCTGGCCGTGTTATTGAGCCACAACATGCAGAAGAGTTGGTGGAATAGATAACAAAGCCGTCCTCGTCCTCCTCATCCTCTGTCACCCAGGCTCAGAGTAATTTGCCTGCCAATGCAGCTGACAAAGCGGCCTATTCCATTGGCTCCATGTCAACAGTCACTCCTTCCCTAGCCCCACCATCATGCACAGAGGAGTCCCTCAAACTATTTGACCACAGTGTCAGGTACATGCTGCAGGAGGATGCGCAGCGATTTGAAGGCTCCGACGATGGTACCCAGGTTGAGGAAGGGAGTAATGTGAGCCTAGAGAGAGGGGGTGCCAAAGAAGGACAAGAAACTGGCATTCATGTTCCCCCAGCTGCAGCATACTGCCAAGTTTGCTCCAGTGACAAGGAGGGAGGGGATGATGAGGTCACTGACTCCACTTGGGTGCCTGATAGAAGAGAGGAGGAGGAGACACATCTCCAACAAGGCAGGATGCCCTCTAGGGGGCAGCTTAAGGGCAGCCACCCTATTGCATCACACCACAGAGCTAAGCAGGTGCAGGGCGCTGCTGACTCCCTGCATATTTTGAAAAGTTCTTTGGTGTGGGCCTTTTTTGACACATGTGCAGCAGATTGCACCGTTGGTGTCTGCAACATACGTCTGAAGCGTATCAAGCGTGGCCAAAACAAAAGCCGCCTGGGCACCACATGCTTGACCAGACATATGACAACCTTCCATGCAGTCCATTGGCAACAGCACTTAAAAGACCCACATCAAAGAACAAGGCGGACCTCTCCTTACTCCTCATCAACTGGGATCTCCAACCCCACTATACCTCCAGTTTTCTCAGAAACCTGCACCGAGAGAAATGAAGGTATAGAAATAGGTGTCCCAAGTACTTGTGGCCAATCTGCTAGCGGTACACCAACATCCAATTTTAGCAGGCAAATTTCCCTACCCCAGTTGCTAAACCGTCGAAAGAAATTCGGTCCCAGCCATCCACATGCTCAGCGTCTGAATGCTAGCTTGGCTAAATTGCTAGCACTGCAACTGCTGCCTTTTCAGCTGGTAGACTCTGCCCTCTTTCGTGAATTTGTGGAATGTGCGGTACCTCAGTGGCAGATTCCCAAGCACCATTTCTTTTCACGGAAGGCCATTCTGGCTCTCTACCATCATGTGGAAGGCAATGTCTTGGCCTCATTGGACAGGGCGGTCAGCAGTAAGGTGCATATTACCACTGACTCATGGTCCAGCAGGCATGGACAGGGACGTTACCTTTCTTTCACGGTGCACTGGGTAACTCTGCTGGCAGCTGGGAAGGATGCAGGACAGGGTTCAGTATTGTTGGAGCTTGTTCCGCCACCACGCCTCAAATGCTAGTGGTGCATTCTGCCACAGCTCTCTCCTCCACCTCCTTCTGTTCTTCTTCCTCTATGGCCTCTTCCTCTGCAGATTTGTCCTCTGAACCAGCGGTGCTCCGTAGGCGTTCAAGGGGCTATGCAAGCACTCACGCAAAAAGATGCCATGCGGTGCTTGAGTTGGTCTGCTTAGGGGACAGGAGCCACACTGGGGCAGAGATTCTGTCAGCTCTGCAGGGGCAGGCCCAGAGGTGGTTGATGCCATGCCAGCTTCAGCCAGGAATGGTTGTATGCGACAATGGCACCAACTTCCTCTCCGTCCTCCGACAGGGACACTTGACCCATGTTCCCTGTTTGGCTCACATCCTTAATTTGGTGGTGCAGCGGTTCTTGAGCAGGTACCCGGGCTTACAGGATCTCCTGAGGCAGGCCAGAAAAGTCTGTGGTCATTTTTGCCAGTCATATAATGCCAGTGCTCGGCTGGCTGACCTTCAAAGGGAATGCAAACTGCCCAAGAACTGCCTCATTTGTGACATGCCCACCAGGTGGAACTCAATGTTGGCAATGCTGCAGCGACTGCACACGCAGCAGAGGGCCATCAATGAGTACCTGTACCTGTGTACCTGTGTGAGTATGGCACCGGGACAGGGTCAGGGGAGCTTGGCTTTTTTTCACCACGCCAGTGGCTACTGATCAAGGATGCATGCACTGTCCTGTCATCATTTGAGGAGGCCACGAGGATGGTGAGCAGTGACGGTGCATGCATCAATGATACTGTCCCTCTTGTCTTTCTGTTGGAGCACATGCTTCGTGGAATAATGGACAGGGCACTTAAGGCAGAACAGCAGCAGGAAGAGGACTTCCTTACCTCTCAAAGCCCCCTTTATACAGATAGTATTTCTGAGGGCCCGCCGATCACACAGGAAGAAGAGGAGGAGGACTGTGTCAGCATGGAGGCGGAGGATAACATTCAGCATCAGCAGCAGTCTTCAAGGGATCATTTTCAGTCCCCAGAAACCCATGGAGTTGTACGTGGCTGGGAGGAGGTGGTTGTGGATCATGTGATCCTTAGTGACCCAGAGGACTCAGGATCGAATGCCTCTAAAAACTTACACTGCATAGTCTCCCTGATCCTGCAAAGTTACTGGCTGGCAACCCTTCTTGATCCACGTTACAAGGGTAAGGTTGCAGAACTTATCCGGCTTTCGCAGAGGGAGCAAAGGATGAAACATCTTCAGGAGGGCTTGCAGAAAGGTTTGTGTTTCCAAAGCCTGGGAAGTTACAATTTCCTGGTGCTGGACAACGTGTTGCTGAGGCTCCGTTCAGTCACAGACAGAGCAGTGGAGAAGGTGGCTGATCCCTTCATACAAATCTTCAGTCCTCAGTGCCAAGGTCTGATTGGTTCCAGCAACCATCGCCAGTGTCTCAATTACATGGTGCAGGAATATCTAGGGGCAAGATCAGACTTGGAGACCTTTCCAACAGAACATCCACTGGGTTACTGGGTCTTGAGGATGGACCACTGGCCAGAGCTTGCTCAATATGCAATTGAGCTACTGGCCTGTCCTGCATCCAGCGTTCTCTCTAAACGCACATTCTGTGCTGCTGAAGGCTTTGTAACCAATCACAGAGTGCGCCTGTCCACAGACTCTGTTGATCGGCTCACATTCATAAAAAATGAAAGAGGTCTTGGATCACCAGCTTCCAAGCACCTGATGCTGATGTAACCGATTGATTTTTCTATGAATGTGGGATCCCTTGAAGACTGCCTATGCTGACTGACTATCCTGTTATACTGAGTGACTATCCTATTCCTCCTCAATCATGATGATAGCTTCTAAGAATATTTTTGGTTCAGGGCACCACCACCACTGCTTAAGGCCCAATTTTTCTGCCCCTGTTTAACAGGGGCGCGTAATTACAATTTTTGATCTAATATTTCACAGCAGGGCCCGTTCCTGCGCTCAACAAGAGTACCTGTGAGGCTTTACAGTGTTGTGCCACCACCACCACTGCCTGAGGCCCAATTTTTCTGCCTCTGTTTAACAGGGGCATGTAATTACAATTTTTGATGGAATATTTCACAGCAGGGCTCGTTCCTGCGCTCAACAAGAGTAACTGTGAGGGCTTACAGTGTTGTGGCACCACCACCACCAAAGGCCCAATTTTTCTGCCCCTGTTTAACAGTGGCATGTAATTACAATTCTTGATATAATATTTCACAGCAGGGCCCGTTCCTGCCCCCACCAAGAGTAATGCCCCGTACACACAATCGGACATTGATTGGACATTCCGACAACAAAATGCATGGATTCTTTCCGACAGATGTTGGCTCAAACTTGTTTTGCGTACACACGGTCACACAAAGTTGCCAAGAACGTGGTGACGTACACCACGTACGACAAGACTAGAAAAGGTCAGTTCAGAACCAAGCGCGGCACCCTTTGGGCTCCTTTTGCTAATCTCGTGTTAGTAAAAGTTTGGTAAGAGACGATTTGCGCTTTTTCAGACTCGTGGTTTTCAGATTATTTTCTGCTGTTCAGTTTGTGCTTGTGGGTTTGTATCTGGTCTTCAGTGCGTGCAGCGAGTTACGCGTGACTCTTGTCATTGTGTTCTTGTTCGTTCATTACTGTTTTTCAGGTCGCTCTTCACAGGCCTTGCTGTTCTTCAGTGTGTTTTGTTACTTCGTTCTGAGCAGCCGACCGTTTTCTAGCCATGTTGCGTATACGTACTCCTCGTAGAGTTCGTGCTGTGCGGGGGCTTGGTGTTGGGGTCCTTACCTTGACACAAGTCCAGTCCATGAACAGGGTGAGGAGGAGTTCGTGGACCAAGAATTGGTTGCTCCAGCGTGACCAGTTCTGTCATATGCCTTTGCTCCGTGAGATCCGTGAGAATAATCCTGATGATTTCAGGAACTTTCTCAGGATGACGGACCCCGTATTTCACGGTTTGTTGGCTTTGCTGACCCCTTATATTAGCAGGCAGGATACCTGCATGAGGCAAGCCATCACTCCGGAGCAGAGGCTCGTCGCCACCCTGCGGTACTTGTCAATGGGGAGAAGCCTGCAGGACTTGAAGTTCTCGACAGGCATCTCCCCCCAGGCTCTGGGGATCATTATCCCAGAGACCTGTTCTGCCATCATCCAGGTCCTGCAGAAGGAGTATATTAAGGTAAGATTTTTATCCTTTAACATCACATTTTATTGTATTTAATGTTTGATAATATATTGTATTTCTTTCCTCATTCCCTAATTACCATGATTGTAATATGCTGTGAATGTCCCCTTTGTCCTCATGCATGCTGGATTTTTATGTAATTATTTTTTTTGTCTTTCATACATATTTGCCTTCACTTACCTCCCCAGCATGCTCTCCTGGCCCTATATTCACCTCATGTAGTCACTTAACAATGTATTTTATCAGCTCCATAGTAGTGCTTTACCCCAAACACCCCCTAAAATGTTTTTAAATGTGATTTGTGCTTTAAATTCTGGCAGAGTGCCAGAGGCTTTTTTGGGGGGGTCCCCAAATAATTTGGAACCCTCTCTCCCCCCAACTGCTAAGTCAGCTGATACCAATTCTCTATCTATCCTCAATCATCTATCTGCTGACTTTGCCAAATCCATACACACTATACCCATCTCTTTTGTGCTCAGATGTATGGATGAATTCCCCAAAGCATGTAGTGCAAGGGCCTGCCTGAATACGTTCAAATGGTACTGTTTAAAGTTTTTGTATCCTATTATTATCTTGATAGGTAATAGCAGAATTTACAAATGTGCTCAAATGTGTACAGTGTGTATTTATATCTTTGTATTATGACACTTCTTACCTGTCCAGTGGGCTGTCAATAGTGTAAGTAAGGAGGGGCTGGTCAAAGTAATACACATTATTTATGCATTCATCTCTCAATGAAGTGGAGAGGGTTACCTGTCCAAAACATCTCCCCCCCTAAAATGTTAGAAATGGCCCATGAGAGGGGGGGAGGGGGAATCTGATAGGTGGACCTTATACTTTGGTCTTTAAAAACTCCCTCAAATAAATCCTATCTTGATATTGGCCAAGAATGTTTGTGTCTAATCTTCTTTCCCTGTTTATGTGCAAAATGACTAATTTTTTTTGTTGTTTGACTCCACAGTTTCCTTCCACGCCACAGGAATGGCAGACTGTGGCCTCCCACTTTGCCCAGCGGTGGGACTTTCCTAACTGCGGAGGGGCAATTGATGGGAAACACGTCCACATCGTCCCACCACCCAACTCGGGGTCATACTATTTCAACTATAAGGGGTTCAATAGTATTGTGATGTTGGCGGTGGTGTCGGCTACTTACGAGTTCCTGTGTGTGGACGTGGGAAAGAATGGCCGGATGTCCGATGGTGGAGTCATCACCCAGACGGAGTTCTACAGGCGTCTCCAGAATGGCAGCTTGGACTTGCCACCTCCAGAAGACAATGTGGAAGGACTTCCATTCGTCTTCGTAGCGGATGAAGCGTTTGCGCTGGGGGACCATCTTATGCGGCCATTCCCGATGAGGACCCTCACCCCGGACCAGAGGGTTTTTAATTACCGGCTGGCCAGAACCAGAAGAGTGGTGGAGAACACGTTTGGAATCATGGACAGCCAGTTCCGCCTATTTCTTACACCCATACACATGGCAGAGTACAAACTGAATCATATTATCCTGGCATGCTGTGTTCTACACAACTTTTTACGGCAACATTCTGCCAACTATGCTGGCTCAGTTGGGCCTGAGGCTGGAATTCAAAATGGACCAACCCTGACGGCGCTTGAAAGTGGCTGTCCTGGCTTGCCCCCCCTGAGTGCCCGTGATGTCCGGCTAAGATACCTTGAATACTTTGCGGGTAGGGGGGCTATCAATATGCCAGACAATGTCTGAAACCTTTTTCAAATAAAAAAAAAAAATAACTACTAAAATCTTTGGTGACATTTACTGCTTGTGTTTCTTTTAGCTGACCCTGACAGAAATGTGGTGAGTCCTGAAAATGGCGTGATTGTGTAACATTACAAGGCATTGTTGGGTGTTATTTACTAAAGGCAAAGACACTTTGCACTACAAGTGCAGTTGAAACTGCACTTGTAGTGCAAAGTGGATTTCCCCTTAGGAAATAACCCCCATTGTCATTGAAAACACCAATTAGAGCACAACAGAAGTTTTGGAGCGTTGAAACAATAATCCACACATTCTTGATTAACAATCTTTTTAATACCAGCACAATCACATGTGCATTTAGAAAAGATTTTTAAAACAAATCAACATGTTTGATGTATAACAATTTTTGGGGTCACATTAGAAAAAGTAGAAATGTCCATTTAAGATAAAACAGGCATGTTTAAAACCAACAAGAAAGACACGAATCTTGAACTTACAAAGTTCACATTTGGTAGAACTTGAAGGCAATATCATACATGAGTATTTACAAACTGTGTTTGATATTGCGTTCAGATGGGGTGAAGTCACCCCTAGAAAAGCCAAATTTTGAAGATGCACACAATTTGCCGAATGTCAACATGTGCTAGCTGCCATCACGGGGATCAAGGGACGTGTTTTGTGGGTGCAACCCCTTCCTCACAGCTACTTTATTATTGAAGAAGGGGTTGCACCCCCAAAACGCATACATTGATCACCCGTGATGGCAGATAGCACATGTTGACACACTGTGTGCATCTTCAAAATTTGGCTTTTTTCGCAAATATGTCAAAAAATGGTCAAAAGTTTTAGCTCACAAAAAGCACAAAAAAACAAAGGGATTTCGAGGGGTTTTAAACTCTCCCTAAAACATCAATGATGTTCCTCATTTTTTTGAACATCATTGATGCTTTTCTGAATGTTTTCCAAGTCCCTATTACACCCCATGATCTCCCCGATCAGGATCTGTGCACTTTCTGAGGTGAAATGCCCTGGATCCACAATATCACAATCACCTAAAAAGATAGAAACAAAAACACACCATGTATTATAAATCTGCCGGCATCCATCTCTTACCTGTGGTCGCAGACACTCACCTGTTGTGGTGACAATTTCCACCACATCTCCTTCCTCCTCCTGCTCTGCTTGGCTTGGGTGGGTCTCCACTTCTTCATGAGGTGGGGGGTCTCTGGTCTCCTCGGATGAGGGGTGTCCTCCGATATTTGATGACTGAAATAGGAATTTGAAACATTGCTTGGAAGTGGGGTACAATTGTCTGTTTTGGCAGAGTTCCAAGATGTAGAATTTTTATTGTCCTTTGTCAAGCTTCAATACTTTACCTGTTTAGTACAAGCTTCACAGATGGAGACACCCCTATAGTATACACTGGAGCACCTGTGTGGACCCGCTAATAAAAAGTGTGTTCTTGTGTCCCACACTAGTGCTCCAGTGTCCAGATGTGAAAACTGCTGAGTGTCCTCTCCTTACACAGAATCTAGTTTGCATTTCATTCTAGTTACAAACCCATCTACACAACCAAATTATTTTCAGAAAAGTAGGCCATAAAAAATGTTGGCAAATGCATATGGCCAAAACAATGGTGTTTTCTAAGCCGAACGAACAATGTTTTATACAAACGAATAATGTGCCCATGAACATGAAAGTTGACATTTTAAACTGGACCACAGTTAAGAAAAGCACATGGAGCAGCACGAACGTAATAAACATAAAGAATAGGAACACAGGACAACTACTTACTTTTTTGCAGCACTCTCCGGATCCTTCTGTACTGCTCATGCTCTCTTAATTTCAGGTCCGACCACCGCTTCCTGAGCTGATCTTTCGATCGTTGTACCCCGAAATTCCGGTGCAGACTCTTGACCACTTTCGCCATTATCTTGGCCTTTCTGACATTGGGGTTGGGGTAAGGTCCATACTTCCCATCATAGTCGGCCCTCTTCAGGATGTCGACCATCTCCAACATCTCCCCAAAGGACATATTTGAGGCCTTAAATCATCTCCTTCTGGATCGGGACGTTTCTGGCTCTGAGCTTTCCTCCTCCTCCTCCTCGTTGCTGTAATTAGCACGCACCTGCTGTGTTTCCGCCATGTGCTCTTCCCCCACTGCGCCGAACGAGAAGGGGCAGGGAATAGACTAGAGAGAACGTCAGGGGCGGGCGGAGTTTCACGCATATGCAGTGTCTATAAAGTGTAACACGCGTGCGTAGTACGTATGATCTCTGAGCGGAGGAAGGAGTATCAGAGGCGCCGATCGTGATAACGAAGGTAAGAGTCAAACTTGGGCCTATACTGCTTCTAGATTGAGGCCTATATTGTAACTAGATTAGGAGAGTTTCACCTGACATTAGGGTTTGTCTTGTGTATTGCAGATAAAATGGATGGCTTCAATGACCACAACTTCCTCCCCCTGTTCATAGACAAGTACAGGGAGCTGCCCTGTCTGTGGCAGGTGAAACATTCACATTATAATCATAAACAAAAGAGGCAGGCAGCGCTGGAGAAACTGCTGGAGTTGGTGAAGCCGGTGGTCCCCACAGCAACCATCCCCTATTTAAAAGCCAAAATTGGTGGCCTAAGGAGCACTTATCTAAGGGAGCACAAGAAGGTCACGGATTCCCAGAGATCAGGAGCAGCAGCAGATGACGTTTATGTCCCCAGGCTGTGGTACTATGAGAGACTGCGATTTCTGTCAGACCAGACTGGAGTCAGGGAATCCCTCTCAACCCTTCCTTCCACTCTTCCTTCCACCCTAACTGAGGCTTCCGATGTCCAACCTGGGACTTCCAGCCAGAAAGAAGTGGAGGAACCCAGCTTGAGCCAGGTATAGCATTGTTCTACAGATTTCTGGTCAATAAATAAATGATGTTTACTCGATGTTATTATTGATCACTAATTGCTGAATTAAGAAAGTGTTTTACATATCAATAGACAGTAGTGGGCAAAAATAATTGGGACAAGAATGAAAAATGCTGGGCTCAGAATGATCATCTGTTATATTTGTTAACATTCAATTTGCAACAGTCATGAGATGAAAATTGTGTGTGATTGATAAAGAAAAAAACTAAAACTATGTCCCTTTTTCATACACAGGAAGACCTTAGCCAGGACGAGGCTCTGAAATGTGGCACACAGGAGGAGGCTGTGGAATGTGGCAGCCAGGAGGAGGCGGGGCTAAGTGGCAGTCAGGAGGAGGCAGGGCTAAGTGGCAGCCAGGAGAAGCCTGGGTCCAGTAGGAGCCTGACAGAATCGCAGGTCCCTCCCCTCCGCCTTCCAAACAAAAGACCCAGGAAGGGGAGTCACGTGCAGGATTCAGCACTCAGGCTTATTCAGGAGGCTTCTGCGTCCCTCAGATCTACCCCCACTCCTGAAGAGGCCTTTGCCTGCATGGCTACCACCAAACTGCAGGGCATGCAGGAGGGCCAATGCCAGCTGTGTGAGGACTTTCTTTATAAAGTCTTAACTAAGGGGGTGAGGGGCGAAATCACACCCAATACCCACCTGAGTGAGTTGGACCATCCTCCTCCTCCTCCCCCTCCTCCCCCTCCTGCCACAACTCCACCACCACAGCCACAGCATGGAAGGAAGCGTGGAAGGAAGACCAGAGAGTGATGGCCCTGGGTTCAGTCTGGTCTGGCAAAAGATGCAGGCTCTTGTATGACCACAGCCTGGGGACACAGATGTCATCTGCTGCTTTCAGGGTCTCTGGGACTTCTGGACCAGACTGCACTCCCTTAGATAAGGACTCCTCAGGCCACCAATTTTGCAGTAAAATAATTGATGTGTGCCCTGGGGGTCCAAGGCTTCACCAATTTCTGCTGTTTCTCCAGCGTTGCCTCCCTCTTTGTTTGGTTATGAGCCCTTAATAAAGGTTTTTAGGTTTCAATTATACTTGCCTATGTGTGTTTTCATTCAAAAAGGACAGTTTGTTTGTGAGGAGGCAGGTACATTTCTAAAGTACAATGTGAAATTAACAAGAGACACCAACACCAAGCAATCTCCTTGAGATTAAATAATACAAGATAATAATGGTGTTGTGGTAACTTGACACACAAAACACACACAAAAATATTCAGGATGGAGGAAAAAAAAAAAAAAAAAAAACAAGATCAGCCTTGAAAAAAATACAAACCAAAAAAAAAAAAAAATCACATCAGTCTTGAACAAGAAAACAAAAACAAAAAAAAAAGTGATGTAGATTTTTTGTCAGATGTGACAAATCATAATATATTGAGGGAATCACGATAAATAATAAAGAAATAAGTTTGTGAGAAGTCTGTGTGAATATCAGCAGCAAAACTACTTCGTTCTTCCTGCATTATAAAGAAGAAGAGAGTGCGCTGTATTAAACAATTTTAAACACTGCAGCCTGACTAAAGTGCTCTATCCATTCCGAACGCTAATTTTACCAGACCGAGCTGTTCCGTCTCGGAATTTCTTCTGAGCATGCGTGGCACTTTGTGCGTCGGAATTGTCCACACACGGTCGGAATTGACGCGATCGGATTTTGTTGTCGGAAAATTTTATAGCCTGCTCTCAAACTTTGTGTGTCGGAAAATCCAATGGAAAAAGTCCGATGGAGCCCACACACGGTCGGAATTTTTGACAACATGCTCCGATCGCACATT
The DNA here is from genome assembly GCF_042186555.1 of Aquarana catesbeiana. Classification (NCBI taxonomy): domain Eukaryota; kingdom Metazoa; phylum Chordata; class Amphibia; order Anura; family Ranidae; genus Aquarana; species Aquarana catesbeiana. The sequence goes on along the minus strand of NC_133327.1, from coordinate 423,438,211 downwards.
TTCCGTCGGAAAATCCGACCGTGTGTACGGGGCATAACTGTGAGGGCTTACAGTGTTGTGGCACCACCACCACCAAAGGCCCAATTTTTCTGCCCCTGTTTAACAGTGGCATGTAATTACAATTCTTGATATAATATTTCACAGCAGGACTCGTTCCAGCACCCACCAAGAGTAACTGTGAGGGCTTACAGTGTTCTGGTACCACCAACACCTAAGGCCCAATTTTCCGCAGAGTATATAGGGCAGGCCGTATAGTATATACAGGCGGTCCCCTATTTTCAAACATCCGACTTACAAACGACTCCTACTTACAAACAGAGGGAGACAACAAGAAGTGAGAGGAAATCTACCCCTAGGAAGGGAAATTCTCTCCTGTAAGAGTTAATATGGGAAAAAAGGTGTCTCCACTGATGCTTTATTACCAATCCTTGTTTCCCTAATAACCCAAAATTTTCAAAATCCAATTGTCATTGGGACAGAAAGTGAGGGGAAATCTTCTGAACAGGGGCACAGACAGCAAAACAAATGTTACACTTCCATTTGTGTGAAATACCACTTGCTGGCGCTATGTAACTATTGTGTCTTGCAGTGACATGGAAGCCAGCAGGAGGAACCACAGTTCTAGGTATGAGATAAGTCCATTTACATGGACTTTTGAAGGTGACTAATGCTGAAGACTTTTTTCAGAGGCTGTTTCCTTGACACAGAGAAGATCGGACTCACCATGCAGAGATGTGACAGAGGCATTTTTCAGTGGACCTTCCATAAAAAGGTCCACTTTTCTACCAGGTAAGCTGGCAGTAAAATGGAACTTCCATATGCATTGAAGTTCTGTTTTAATGCTCTGTGAAAAACAGTGCAAATGCTTCAATAAGCACTTGTTTGCATGAGGCCTTAATCACATCTTTTCATTGCAGTAGTATATGGTGCTGTACTACGCACATGTTGGTGTGTTGCTGTGCCATACATTTTTAATGGAGCACCAAAGCAACACAACGGTGTGGCATTAAAAAACAAGCACCAGGTAAAGTTTTGGCCATGATGGGGTTTTGCTGGCAGCCTATTCAAAATGACTAAGTTGCCTTAACTCAACACACATTAACATGGCACACCAAGTCTGATCCCAGCCTAAAGCTATTTGTGCTACTACATCCAATCCACCCTGCATATGAGCGTGAATTATTTGCAGGTATACAGTCAAGTTCCCCAGTTTTAATCCTTTGTGTAAAAAGCTTTTGGGTGAACACTTACTTTGATAATAACCTTGATTTTAAAATGAACATGTTGATTTTTAACATGTCCTTTTTATATCTAGAACTTTGCCACAAATGGCACATATTTTTGCAAAAAGTAATCCTGATTTTCTGCATGCTTTAACAGCAGAGATGTGACTGTTAAGCTCCATAAGGAGTATAAGGGTTAACTGTATTATATTTACCAACTCATGTGATAAACGTGGTCTGGAATGCTTTATTTCAACTTTTCCTGCTAACATACACAGTTTTAGGAGAAAATCAGCTAGCCACCTGTAGTAACAGGCAGAGTTTATCTTATCATGATGCTTTTTTTGCGGCAAATCTGCATTTTTTGGTATAATCCCTTATTTTTTAGATTTTACATAAACAAAAAGAAAATACAGCAACAGACATCTTCAACAATCAGAAGATACCAAAGTATTGTGCATACGTTAAATATCAATAATACCATATTTCACATAGAGATACAGATGACAGATAACCAGTATTATACAGATGCAACTTGCTGGGCTGCCCCATAATGTAGGCCCTAGGTATGGGGATTGTAAGGTTAATACAAGCGTCAATACAGGCAAATTAAGCGAGGCAAGGCACTCCAGTCTTAGCATAGTATATAGGGTATGACTCTGTGTAACCATAGGTACAATTGGTAATCCAAAAGTATGAATGGTTAGCTACAAATCTTAAGAGAACAGAGATGGTAAACAAAAACAATAAAACTTCAAAAACCAGTGTAGTACATGAGAATTAAGGGTCTTGCAATTACCCATCAGTTATATCAGTTGTCTGATATCTAGCAGGAAATAAGTTAACCAAGGGCAATGGGTAGTTACTTGCAAAGGAAAGGTGTCCCTCAGGGACTCCAGATGTAAATCTAATCAAAGGGAAGATATGAAGACAAGGAAATGGTCAGAAGAGTTGTTGAGTAGTACATCCAACCAGACCAGATATCTCAAAAACATTCCTCTTTATTATTATCAATATGTACCCATCTCTCTGCTTCCAGATTGATGCTTCTGATTGATGCCCATGCCAAGCGGCCCATCTCCCTTGTTCAGAATGCAACAGGTCAGCTGCTCGGCACAGGACATGAAAGCAGTGATTTCCAGCTTCCAGGAGCATTGGCCAGGTAAAGTACAGTATATGCATAGTTACTCTGGTCCAGTTTATGTATAAAATATCCATCCATGAAATTAAAATCCTTAAATGGTCTGTTCCATCCTTCTAATACCCCTTTCACACTGCCGTGACTTGAAAGTTGGGGGATTTTGCCGTGATTTCAGGGAATGCCGGTATTAACTTGTAGTAGTACAGGGACTACTTTGAAGTCGATGCGACTTGAAGATATGAATGGTACTAATTGGAAATCATGGGGTACGATTTGTCATGCGACTTTGCAGTCCCAAGTCGCAGAACAAGTCGCACAAGTGTGAAAGGGGCATAACTGCCACTTTGACTATGCGCGCCGCCGGGAGCTCCGTGAGTGTGAGCGTGGGTCCCGTGGACTCAATGTCTGCGGGAATACCCGCGATCGTCTCACGGAGAGGAAGAATGGGGAAATGCTAATGTAAACAAGAATTTCCCTGTTCTGCCTAATGATACTGACACTGATTACAGCTCCCTGTAATCGGGAGCGGTGATCAATGTCGTGTCACACATAGCCCACCCCCCCACAGTTAGAATCACTCCTTAGGACACACTTAACCCCTACAAAATGCCACCTAGTGGTTAACCCCTTCACTGCCAGTCACATTTACACAGTAATCAATGCATTTTTAATCGCACTGATCGCTGTATAAATGTGAATGGTCCCAAAATAGCGCCAAAAGTGTCCATTCTGTCCGCCATAATGTCGCAGTCACGATAAAAATCGCTGATCGCCGCCATTACTAGTAAAAAAAAAATATTAATAAAAATGCCATAAAATTATATTTGTAGACACTATAACTTTTGCGCAAACCAATCAATATAAACGCTTATTGCGATTTTTTTTTAACCAAAAATATGTAGAAGAATACGTATCGGCCTAAACTGAGGAAAAAAAACTATTTTATATATTTTTGGGGGATATTTATTATAGCAAAAAGTAAAAAATATAGCTTTTTTTTCAAAATTGTCGCCCTTTTTTTGATAGCGCAAAAAATAAAAACCGCAGAGGTGATCAAATACCACCGAAAGCAAGCTCTATTTGTGGGGAAAAAAAAGGACATCAATTTTGTTTGGGAGCCACGTCGCACGACCGCGCAATTGTCAGTTAAAGCAACGCAGTACCGAATTGCAAAAAGTGCTCTGGTCTTTGGCCAGCCAAATGGTCCGGGGCTTAAGTGGTTAAAGGAAGATGAAAAGTAACAGACTTACTGGCCGGATCACCAGGTGAAAATGTCTAAGTAAAAAAAAAACATGCCTATTGGGGCCTTGTGGTGCTTAGGAGCTCACTGGGTTTCCCACTCAGATATTTCTGAGAAGACACCCACCCCCATCTTGCAAGAATATTGGGATATTAATGGGGGAATATCCTCTCCGGACATAGAATGGGATGCTATTAAAGCCTTTACAAGACACCACTATATCTCTTCCATAGCTGCTGTTAAGCAGGACCAGACCTCTGAGGTGCAGTCCTTGCAGGAAAAGGTACTTGAGCAAGCCAGTTGTTATAATTCTAGCCCTAGCGCTGATAGCTTTGACTCTCTTCAATCAGCTAAAAGAGAACTACATTTAAATATGGCTGATGTCACCAGATTGAATCTATTTAAAGGTAGACAAACATTCTTTGAGCAAGGGGACAAGAATGGTCAGTTTCTAGCACTGTTGTCTCAACATGATGCTCCCTGCATGCTAATTCCAGAAGTTAAGTCCCATACAGACAATATACTTACCTCTTCAGAGGATATTCTAGAGGAATTTAGATGGTACTACACGAAATTGTATACTTCCTCCCTGCCACCGAATGTTGATCCACCAGGCCTTACATCCCTATTAGATACTGTGGCCCTTGGCTGGCTCTCTGATGAGGAACGTTCGATCCTAGTGCGCCCTATCTTTCCGGAAGAGGTTTGTGTAGTACATACAGTCCTTTTCTAATGGGGATGCACCTGGCCCTGATGGTCTACCAATAGAATTTTACAAAGCCAATGGAGACCTTCTTGCCCCGCTCCTGGCGTCCCTCTTTACTCTTTGTTTAGCAAAGGATAAGCTTCCACCTTCCATGAGCGAGGCCCATATAATCCTTATTTACAAATCCCCTGAAGATCCCACTGCTTGAGCCTCCTACAGTCCGATCGCCTTATTGAATTGCAATATACTTAATAAACCTCTTACCTGCAGATTATATACTCTTTTACATTTGGTTATAGATGCGGATCAAACTTGGTTCATGGCTCATAGGGCCACAGATTTACAGAGACTATTTACAAATATACATGCCCCACACACTAATGCCGGCTCCAGAGTGGTTTCCTCCCTAGACTTAGAGAAGACTTTTGATACCGTTGAGTGGCACTATTTGTGGAAAGTATTAAGGAGAATGGGTTTCCCCCTTCTTTTTATACGGTGGTAAACAATCTACCAGAACCCTACAGCAGTAATAAGGTTGGATGGAGGCCTGTCAGCAAAATTTGCCCTGTATAGAGGTACCAGGCAGGGCTGCCCTCTCTCTCCAGCCCTTTTTGCAGTTGTGATGGAGCGGTTGGCTGAGGCCCTATGGGTGTCCCCACTCATTCGTGGTTTGAGAATTGCCTGGCTGGAGGAGAGGGTCGTTCTATATGGGGATGGTCTGTTATTGTTTTTAAATGATGCAGGTCCCTCCTTGGAGGGGGCACTCCAAACTCTGGAAGCGTTCCATTCCATTACGGGGCTCAAAAAACTGCTTCATCAACATTGCGGTTGCAGTGGGTAGAACAATTTAAATATCTGTGGGTGATTGTATCTCAGTGCGCTGCTGATTACCTTAAACTTAATCTCCTTCCAGTGTACCAGGCTAAAAAATTCAGCTGAAAGCATAGGAAAACTTACATTTTGTCCCTTTTGGGGTGCATACATTTAATAAAGAAGAAAATATTCCGGAAATGTACCTATTTTTTTTAGACAGTTGCCCCAATGGATCCCAAGATCTTTTCTTCTACAGTTAAACCAACTTTTTTCTTCCTTCATATGGGGTTCTCCTCCACCATGGTACAAATTGACAACTTTGATGAGACCTACTTCAATGGGTGGATTAACTTTTCCGGACTGTTACAGGTACTACTTGGAGTTGCAGCTGGTCACTGCTAGGTGGTGGCTGTGCCATGACAGATATAATACTTCCACGATTTTGGAGGCGGCTGTGCTACACTCCTTGGAGGCCCTGCAACACCTTCTTTTCCGAGGTCTCAAAGCCCCTTACCCCCCTGACCCCTTCCATGGTCACTACATTTAAGGCGTGGACAGCAGGGCTAACATATAAAACAATACCGCAGGATACTATTTCCCCAAATACCCCTCTGTGTCGTAATTTAACTCTGAAACATTTATTTACTTTGCCAGACCCACAGGCATGGGCCAAATATGGCATTATGCTTATCTCTCATATTGTTACCAATGGTTCTCTGCGGTCCTTTGCATCTCTCTCCGCTGACTATAATGTCCCGGCCTCTCACCTATTCAGATATCTCCAATTGTCCAATGCTTTCAGTAGCCAATTTTCACCATCTCCCTAAGGCTGAAACAATCGACTTGGAACATTAGTTATTCGTACCAAGTGCTCACAGAAGCCTACTTTGGTGCTATACAATCAGCTTCTGTTGGTCTCCGTCTCCGACTTCTGCAATCTTCAGCAGAGGTGGCTGAGAGATATGCCCGAGCTTGATAATGAGAACTGAGAATATATTTGGGATCTTCCTTTTCGTCATCTGGTCTCCCAAAGAGACAGACTCGTTCAATTTAAAATTGTGCATAGGGCTTACCTTCTCCGCACAGACTGCATAAAATGAACCCGTTGATCTCTCAGGAATGTGACCACTCCCCTGCTGACTTTTGGCATGTTTTTTGGAGCTGCCCGGTCATTCTTAAATATTGGGAGGAGGTGGTGTCTATTATCAATTCTATTGCTAAGGTCTCTCTAACGCCTTCTGTGAGTCTGTGTCTATTGGGATTGGTGGAAGAATTAGGTGGCAGAGAGGACCATGCTTAGTTTACTTCTTTTCTATGCCCGTAAGGCCATAACTATGTCATGGAAGAAGGTTACCCCTCCTTCCCTTACCTTTTGAAAACATCTGGTCAATGTCAACTTACCTTTTTGTATAAAGATACCTATCAATCCGGGCTGTCCAAAGGAGTATGATAAAGTTTGGTCTAAATGGTTGGCTGATCCAACCACAGTCTCTATGTTAGATAAATCATAAAATCTCTGTCATTCTCTATTTTTGTTGTATTCATTGGAGTTGTGAGTTGACACTGGGGACATTCTCCTTCTACTAGAATCACTGGTATCTACGAGAAGCTACATCTTTAAGACCTGAGCCATACATAGACAAATCATGGTCACCTAGCTCCTGGAGTTTTTACCATTGTTATTCACAACCCCTGCATGGGTGACTGTATCTTTCTATTGAGACCTTTTGTTTTTGTTTTGTTGTGTTGTACGATTTCAAACTTGATATAGCAATAAAAAAAAAGATAGTAAAAAAAAAACAAAAACATGCAGCCACCACATCTAAGAAATGATAAGTCGCAATATCATAAATTTAGATTTTTGGGTTTAATACTGCTTTAAGCCGCACACACATTTTTGTAGAAAATCTTTCACAAACGTGTCATTTATGCTTTATGTACTTGTATACAATGTTTCCTCTTAAAAACCTATACAAATAAATGGTTTAAATGTTTTATTCAGCAGATGTTTAAATTTACTGCAAGCTCCACTTCATAATGTCATAAAATAATTTTACACATTAGCGGACTCACAAAAGCTAACATTCATTCTGAAAAGTTCTTGTGATCAAGTCAAGAGCAGTGCATGAATCAGTGCCTAATCGATTTCATGACATGACTGTTTGCTTTAAATAGGAATGAAAGCCCCTAGGGAATATTTCTTTTCAGCTCTTTAAGTTAAATATTTAATATGTACACTGACAATGAAAAATGCAACAAGCTGTCATCCTGCTGTGAAGTATAACTTCTTTACTATTTAATTTTGTAAAATGAAGAGATGTAAAACACTGCTCATATTAAAGATGACGTCTTGATGATAAAACGCGTAGGGCTTAGTTTCTGAGCGTCTTTGCCTCACTTCTGGTCAGAGCCGAGGATCGTGGATTATCCTGGCTTCCTGTGTTTTTTTACTATTTGCTTTTAACATACAGTGTAAATGTGAGTATATATCCACTGTTTTGACTTAATAAAACTTCTTAAAATGGTATTACACTATGGGAGCTTTCTTCTTCTACATGTGGGAGGCGTGAAGGATCGTATTAGGAAAAAAGCAAACCATGGATCTTCAGAGTGCTGCACAGTGGCAGCACAGTGCACAGTGGCAGATAGTATTATATTTTACTACTGAAAGTGCAATACCCCTCTGTGGGTTGAGGATTTCTGGTGAATACATTTCCTACAGGGGCACTATAAAGAGCACCAGCACAAAAGATTGAAGAACACCAGTGTCACCTTTTGAAGAACACCTGTCACTTTTTTGGGAAATTAATTTTTTCATGTAATTTTTTTTCATGCAATTATTTTCACTTTTTTCATGTATTGAAGGACTGCATATATATGTACATATTTATAAGGACTATATCATTTGGCCACTACGTATCAGTTTGAGAGGCTGAAGCACATAGGAATAAGAGCACTTGTCACTTTGAATTTATTTATTATTTTTTATTTTTTTCACAACACCTTAGCACTAGTCACTAATATGAGCAGTGTTTACCAATCTAGGATGTATTTTACACTCAAGTTTATTTAAATTGGGAACTCATACACTTTATAACACGTGAACAGCGTCACACCTACATCCCTTTCAAGTATATCTGTCTGTAATTCTCAGCATTGAAGACATCATTGATCCTGACTAACTCTACAACTCCTTCTGCAGGAATGCAGTCCCAAACTTGCAAGGAACCTCCACCATGCTTCACTGTTGCCTGCAGACACTCATCATTGTACCGCTCTCCAGCCCTTTGGCGAACAAACTGCCTCTTGCTACAGCCAAATATTTAAACTTTTCATTCATCAATCCAGAGCACCTGCTGCCATTTTTTTAATGCACTCCAGTTCCTGTGTTTTAATGCATTGTATGAGTCGCTTAGCCTTGTTTCCACACCGGAGGTATGGATTTTTTGGCCGCAACTCTTCCATGAAGACCACTTCTGGCCGGGCTTCTCTGGACAATAGATGGGTATACCTGGGTCTCACTGATTTCTGCCAGCTCTGTGTTGATGTTGAAGGGAAGTAAGCAGAATGGGGTTGACTTATTAAAACTGTAAAGCGCAAAATCTGGTACAGCTAAGCATGGTAGCCAATTCGATTCTAAATTCAGCTTGTTCAATTAAGCTTTGGCAAAGAAAAAACCCTGAAAGCTGATCAGATTCTTTGCAGAGCTGCACCAGATTTTGCACTCCCCAGTTTTGGTCCTTAATGCTGAGAAATACAGGCAGTTATGTATCCTTAATGCCATACCACCAGGGAGACGTGTGATTGGCCCCAAATTTATTCTGCAGAAGGACAACGACCCCAAATATACAGCCAATGTCATTAAGAACTATCTTCAGTGTAAAGAAAACCAAAGAGTTTTGGAAGTGATCATTTGGCCCCCACAGAACTCTGAATTCAACGTCATTGAATCTGTCTCAGATTACATGAAGAGACAAAAGGATTTCAGGCAGCCTGCATCTAAAGAAGATCAGTGGTTAGTTCTCCAAGATGTTTGGAACAACTTACCTGCCGAGTTCCTTCGAAAACTGAGTGCAAGTGTACCTAGAAGAATTGATGCTGTTTGAAACCAAAGGGTAGTCACACCAAATATTGATTTTGATTTAGATTTTTTTTTTCTGTTCACTCATTTTGTATTTTGTCAATTGATAAAAAATGTAATAAAAATATATGTTTTTGAAAGCATTCTTACTTTACAGCATTTCTTCATACCTACCAACTTTTGCACGGTACTGTGTATATATATACATATATATATACACACACACACACAGTATCTCACAAAAGTAAGTACACCCCATCACATTTTTGTAAATATTTTAAATCTTTTCATGTGACAACACTGAAGAAATGACACTTTGCTACAATGTAAAGTAGTGAGTGTACAGATTGTATAACAGTGTAAATTTGCTGTCCCCTCAAAATAACTCAACACACAGCCACTGGCAACAAAAGTGAGTACACCCCAAAGTGAAAATGTCCAAACTGGGCCCAATTAGCCATTTCCCCTCCCCGATGTCATGTGACTGATTAGTGTTACAAGGTTTCAAGTGTGAATGGGGAGCAGGTGTGCTAAATTTGGGGATATCGCTTTCACTCTCTCATACTGGTCACTGGAAGTTCAACATGGCACCTCATGGCAAAGAACTCTCTGAGGATCCTAAAAAAAAGAATTGTTGCTCTACATAAATATGGCCTAGGCTATAAGAAGATTGCCAAGACCCTGAAACTGAGCTGCAGCATGGTGGCCAAGACCATACAGCAATTTAACAGGATAGATTCCACTCAGAACAGGCCTTGCCAGGGTCGACCAAAGGCGTTCACATGCTCAGCGTCATATCCAGAGGTTGTCTTTGGGAAATAGACGTATGAGTGCTGCCAGCATTGCTGCAGATGTTGAAGTGGTAGGGGGGGGCAGCCTGTCAGTGCTCAGACCATACGCCGCACACTGCATAAAATTGGTCCGCATGGCTATCGTCCCAGAAGGAAGCCTCTTCTTAAGATGATGCACAAAAAAGCCCGCAAACAGTTTACGGAAGACAAGCTGACTAAGGACTTGGATTACTGAAATCATGTCCTGTGGCCTGATGAGACCAAGATATACGTATTTGGTTCAGATGGTGTCAAGCGTATGTGGCGGCAACCAGGTGAGGAGTACAAAGACAAGTGTGTCTTGCCTATAGTCAAGCATGGTAGTGGGAGTGTCATGGTCTGGGACTGCATGAGCGCTGCCGGCACTGGGGAGCTACAGTTTATTGAGGGAACCATGAATGGCAACATGTTCTGCGACATACTGAAGCAGAGCATGATCCCCTCCCTTCAGGGACTGGGCCGCAGGGCAGTATTCTAACATGATAACGATCCCAAACACACCTCCAAGACGACCACTGCCTTGCTAAAGAATCTGAGGGTAAAGGTGATGGACTGGCCAAGCATGTCTCCAGACCTAAACCCTATTGAACATCTGTGGGGCATCTTCAAATGGAAGGTGGAGGAGCGCAAGGTCTCTAACATCCACCAGCTCCATGATGTCATCATGGAAGAGTAGAAGAGGACTCCAGTGGCAACCTGTGAATCTCTGGTGAACTCCATGCCCAAGAGGGTTAAGGCAGTGCTGTAAAATAATGGTGGCCACACAAAATATTGACAATTTGGGCCCAATTTGGACATTTTCACTTAGGGGTGTACTCACTTTTGTTGCCAGTGGTTTAGACATTAATGGCTGTATGTTGAGTTATTTTGAGGGGACAGCACATTTACACTGTTATACAAGCTGTACATAAACTACTTTACATTGTAGCAAAGTATAATGTCTTCAGTGTTGTCACATGAAAAGATATAATAAAATATTTACAAAAATGTGAGGGGTTTACTTACTTTTGTGAGAGACTGTGTGTGTGTGCGTGTGTGTGTGTGTGCGTGTGTGTGTGTATATATGTATATATATATATATATATATATATATATATATATATATATATACACACACACACACACACAAATATAATATAGGGTATACATACAGTCTATATGTACAAAAAAAGGTTTGTGGGAAAAACATAGTTAAAATACAATGTTGTAAAAGTACCTTAACAATTCACCTTCTTAATACAGCCAAAACACTGATTCCCATACACTGGAAATCTACTTCGCCTCCTGCCAATAAAGAATGGTGGGGGCTGAGTAACCCGAATTGCCCAGATCCCAGCACAGACTAACATCCGTTTACTGGCTGAAGATTTCTATCCCAGTATATGGCTCTCTGCAATAGTCTAATGGAGGAAACCTAGGCCTTGCCCTGATATTTACTGTGTTCAGTAGCCTCTTGAAGACCCTTCCCTCTGTCACTTGAATGCAATAACAGGCTAGAACAGTACTCTCTGTCACATGTATGCATTAACAGAGTGGGACAGTACCTTCTGTACCTTGTATGCATTATCACAGTGGAACAGTACTATCACATGTGAGCATTAACAGAGTGCGACAGTACCCCCTGTACCTTGTAAGTACAGTATTACCTGCAAGACAAAGACATAATGAACTATTATTATGAAATACACCTTAGATCGAAGCCCCTGCTACAGTCCCAGTACACAGCTCCGGCCGGCGACATCACTCCCAGAGTTACTTCCGGGTATCGGGGGCTTCATCGCTGTGATTGGCCGGAGCCACGATGACGTCACTCCAGCGCATGCGGCTGGAGCTGACGGAAATGGCACACTAGCTTAAGCAACAGCACGAACGTGCCATTGCTTCAGTGTGCATGTGCCGATTTAGCTACCCCGGACACCCTGGATATCTCCTAAACCTGCAGTTTAACAGTGTAAAACAGGAAACAGTACATTCTCTAACATGTATGCATTAACAAAGAAGAAGGACAGTACATTCAATCATGTGTATGCATTAACATTGTGGGGTAGTACTCTCTGTAAGAATATACTGTATGTATTTAAAGTATAACTAAAGGCAAAACTTTTTGTTTCATTTTTGGATAGAGTGAGGAGGGATTAAAACACTTGTCAATTTTTATCTCTGTCTTTACCCACATTAGGTAGATCCACTCTCTCTATTTGTCCTGTTTACCATTAGCATTGAAAGTGAAAGTAAAAGAAAAATCCAAAATTATGGGTTGTCCCCAGAAAAGTAATAGTGGGGAAATCTTAAAACGGGGACATTAGTTCTGGTGACCTGGGAGTTCCCAAGGAATTACCTTAATTTGCAGTGATTTCCTTCTACTTCCTGTTTTGGCTATGGGACAGAAAGTGAAGGTAAATCTCCCCAATACCGCACAGATGGAAAAAAATAAATCAACATGAGTTATAACCCTCCTTTACTCTATCCAAAATCAAAAAAAAAGTTTTGCCTATATTTCTACTTTAACTTTAGCTTTTATATTTTTTTCCTGGCATTTTACTTCAATGATGCATACCAAAATAAGGTTGAAATTTGTCAACTTTTTTCTCAATGATACATCACAAATGTATACATTGACAGACTGGGACAGTACGCGCTATCACGCATAGGCATTAACAGAGTGGGATATAATATTCTATTGCATGCATGTATTAAAGTATATGTAAACCTGTCCACAAAAATTTGGAAAGGTATGGACCTGTTGGCTAGATGATAACACCACAGCAACTGATGCAGTAACCAATTCCTAGATTAACACTATATCTCTAGTCTATTAGTATATTGACCCAATTACTCTCATGTTGCATTATCCTGTTGGTACCAATTTGAGGACAGAATCTCCTGAACTGAACCTCTCCCCACATTGGGGTTATAGTATAAGTTAGTTTGTTTATGTTGTATGTAGTGTCCTGTTGCGGTATGTTGCCGCATCAGAAGAACTGCCCCTGCGTGGGCAAGGTTTGGCCCCTACGTGGGCTAATTTTGTATGCTAATGGAAAATTTAATAAAAAAGATTTTGCAAAAAAAAAAATTATATGTAAACCTTCACCCTGTAAGGCAGATCCGAGCGGGCCACCCATTGACTTCTATGGGCAGGTGGGCGTCAACTGAGATGTGTCCTTTGACATCCACCTGCCATCCAATCCAATAAGATCCGCTCAAAACAGATGGATGGTGATAAGTTTGCCATTTGTCTGACGGATCGGATCAGATGGGATCGGATGAAATCGGACAGGCTGTCTGTTTTCATCCGATATTCCCATAGAGAACAGCTGGGGTATGACAGGTGAGCAGAGACTGACCTGTCATCCGCCTGCTCAGCGGGGATCAATGGAGCGATCCCCCGCTGAGCTAGCGAAGTACGTCCAGCAGATCTGCCCCGTGTAAAGGGGCCTAAAAGTACTTATTCAGATTAAAACAGAAATGAAAGACAAGACATTGTATATATGTGTGTGTGTGTGTGTGTGTGTATATGTATGTATGTATATATATATATATATACATACATATATACACATTATAAATACCTTTTTTTCCTCTTTTTATAAGTGATCACAATACCCTTTCTATGTGTGTGTGTGTGTGTATATGTATATGTGTATGTGTATATTTATATATATATATATATATATATATATATATATATATATATATATATATATATATACACACATTATAAATACCTTTTTTTTCCCCTTTTTATAAGTGATCACAATAACCTTTCTTCCCAGCTGCATAAGGATCTTAGAGAGCTAGGGAAGGAGAGGCAAGAGCAAACTGGTCTTCCCAGTAAATAGCTTTGCGAGGGGGGGGGCAAGCTGGGTTCTCAGCACAGCTAGAAAACTGACCACCCTGTGCTTTCATGGCTAGAGAAAAAGGAAAGCAGAGGGACTGGCAGGAACACCAGATATTTCACAGAAAGGAAGCAATACAAAGAGAACAGGATACTTCATACAAGTTCATGGTACAGCAAGCACATGAATATGCAATTCTGGGTTGACATATTCTTTAACAGTGAGTCAGTGCCCTATCACATGTATGTATTAACAGAGTAGGGCAATACCCTTTGTCACATGTGTATTACCAGAGAGGTAAAGTGCCCTATCACATACATGTATACATTCATAGTATGGGATAGTACTAATACTCTTTCACATGTATCCATTAACACAGTGGGACAGTTTCCTCTGTCAGATGTCACTCTGTTTTCTGTTTCATATTTATTGAAGCCATACACATGACTTAGTCACTCCAAGTTGCTTACAGTAATGATAGTGTTTAGGACAAAGGAGTCATGAGTTTTAAGATGACTAGGCATTAAAAAGTTACTGCTTTAATTTCCACATTGTATTTCAATTATTTCTAGTCCACTCATATTAATCTGTACAATCTTGAAGTTTGTAAACTTACTTTGCGAAGATCCCCACACACCTACTTATTCACTATGAAATGAAAGGAGATTCAATTAAGATTACAGTAAAACCTTGGTTTGAGAGTAAATTGGTTTGAGAGCGTTTTGCAAGACAAGCAAAATTTTTTTAAATAAATTTTGACTTGATATACAAGCGATGTCTTGATATACAAGTAGCATCACATCACAACTAAGTATAAAAGAGAAGAGAGGTGCCTCTAAGTGTAGCAATATGATTACATTTAATAAAAGGTACATTTAGCAGCATACATGGTTGATGAATAAAACAGGCACATCTAAGTATGCAGGCATCTAGGGTAAAGCTGACCATCCTCCGCACCGCCATCGACGTTGTCCCTTCCACAAGTGGTTTAATCGCTCTACTGCAGGGTAGTCTTCCTGGTCACAATTGCAGACTGACAGCGGTGAGAGACGGTGGTGCGGGAGGACGGTCTATGTGGACAGCTTTACCCCGGATTCCTGCATACTTAGATGTGCCACTTTTAATCATCAACCATGTGAGTTGCTAAATGTTGTACCTTCGTTAAATATAACCATATTGCTACACTTAATGGCATCTTGCTTCTCTTTTATACTCTGTAGCTCCTGATGGATTTTGCTTCTAATCCCCTCGTGGAGGCTGCCATTTGTGGATGGACATTTTATGGTTACACAACCTATCACATTGCTATAATCTTTATATATGGACTATAAACTGAAGGACTTATGAATAAATGGTTGTGGAACGAATCATTTGTGTTTCCATTATTTCTAAAGGGGGAAATTTGCTTTGATATACAAGTAAGTGCTTTGGATTACAAGCATGTTTCTGGAACGAATTATGCTCGCAATCCAAGGTTTTACTGTATATTGGATAGTCAAAAATAACTATTGTTGGTATTGTTATTACAATGCTGATGTTATACAATGAAAGTGTATGCTGTGACCATAGGTCTCTTTTAACCACTTGCTTACTGGGCACTTATACCCCCTTCCCGCCCAGGCCATATTTCAGCTTTCAGTGCTATCACATTTTGAATGACAATTGCGCGGTCATGCAACACTGTACGCAAACAACATTTTTATCATTTTTTTCACACAAATAGAGCTTTATTTTGGTGGTATTTAATCACCACTGGGTTTTTTATTTCTTGCTAAAGAAACAAAAAGGACAATTTTGAAAACAAAAAAAAATAATTTGTCATAGTTTGCTATAAAATTTTGCAAACAGGTAATTTTTCTACTTCACTGATGTGTGCTGATGAGGCTGCACTGATGGGCACTGATGGGCCATGATAGATGGCACTGATGAAGCTGCACTGATGGGCATTGAGGAGTCAGCACTGGTGGGCACTGATAAGGCTGCACTGAAAGGTGACACTGATGGGCACTGATAGACGGCACTGAAGGGCACTGAGAGGTGGCACTGATGGGCACTGATAGGTGGCACTGCTGTGTACTGATAGGCGGCACTGATGTGCAGTGATAGGCACTGGTAGGCGGCACTGATAGGCAGCACTGATATGTGACACTGATGAGGCACTGATGGGCATTGATTGGCAGCACTGATGGGCACTGATAGGTGGCACTGCTGTGTACTGATAGGCGGCACTGATGTGCAGTGATAGGCACTGGTAGGCGGCACTGATAGGCAGCATTGATATGTGACACTGATGAGGCACTGATGGGCATTGATTGGCAGCACTAGTGGGCACCGATAGGTGGCACTGGTGGGCACTGATTAGCAGCACTGGTGGGCACAGATTGGGACTGATGTCTCTGTAAAAGAAGCCAGTTACCGGCTTTCTTCTTTTCTCCTCACGCTGATCACAGCTGACAGCTGATCACGTGGTACACGGTCACTGGGATTGGCCCTTTATCCTGTTCTGTTCTGAAGGACTCGACGATCAGAGAGCGCGCCGCCAGCCTGCGAACATGGGAGGACATTTGTAGACGCCCTCTCGGCACTGGAAGCTTGCGCTGTAGCTGTCTTTCTGCTATAGTGTGGGCGGAAAGTGGTTAAATCGGTATTAAACCCAAAACCAAAATGTATTATATTGCAACTTACCAATCATTTGATGTGGTACATCTGGTTTCTTTTCTTTGGCTTTTTCCCTCTGATTTCACCTGGTGATCTGGCCAGTAACACACCTCCTGTATTAGTGAGACACAACTCTAGATGAGTGAACACAGCAGACAGCAGCATTGTCAGTCTGGGGGGGGGGGGAGTGTTAAAGTGGTTCTAAAGGCAGAAAGTTTTTGTATGAATGCATTCTCTGCATTAAGATAAAAAAAACCTGTGTTCAAGAGCCCCCCTTATATTACCTGAGCCCCATCTCGATGCAGCAATGTGCACGATTTCCTTGGCTGCCCGGGACTCACCCTCCCCATTGGCTGAGACAGCAGGGGGCGCCATTGGCTCCTGCTGCCATCAATCAAAGTTAGTGAGTCAATGAGGAGAGAGAGGGATCTGAGAAGAAGAGGATCGGGGCTGTTCTGTGGAAAACCACTGCAGAGAGCAGGTAAGTATAACATGTTTGTTATTTTTAAACCAAAAAAAAAACAAGACTTCCATATCAGATTTACTATAGATACACTAACTAATTGAAGCCAAAGCTCATACTTTATACAGCAACATTTTTTTTTACTTTTGGGATAAAGGTTTTGCATGAATAAATAAAAGCTGATCATTTTAATCACCCCTGCCAGTGTTAAAGTGGTTTGTCTTATCCCTGTAAACTGATACATTCTGCTGGAGAGCTTGTAGTCTATTTTCTAAATGCTCTCACAAGCTATAAGTCTTAGCTACAACATAGGCTTCAAGGCCAGCCATTCTGGGCATGGATGTACAGTAGCTTGTTGGCCTGGGACAGCAGCAGAAAATGATATGGCAGAAGGAGAGAAAGACAAGTATTTAATTGTGCAAGAATCCAAAATCAAGGAATCAACTGCCGGTATAAAAACATTGTCAAAAACATCTCTCGCTTCTAGAGAAGACAACGTAGAAATCTCTTGATCACAGGAACAGGTGAAAATCCCATGGTTACAGTAAGCCATCCATTCCTGCTGTGCTGGGCCAGTAACACCTCAAAAAGTTCACTGTTGTTAGGCGACAATGCAGATCCGAAGCAGACCCCAATGATGATGGATCCAGATGAAGGTATCCTCTGAAAGGCTTTGATGTTCAAGAGATTCTTTTATTCATGAATTCCCCCAAAAAAGTTTGACGCCTCATGCGATTTGGTTTGCACGATTGCAGCGTGATTTATCATGTGACTATCGTGGCAGAATCGCACTGCGTTTTTAGGTGCCATTGAAATGAATGGCACCTGAACACGCTGATGCTCAATTCAGAACATTCTGGGAAATATTACATGAATTTAGGAGCCCACCGTACCAAAAGGATACCTGCATTGGAGGAGCCCCTGGAGGAGTATTCCCAAGCTGAATGATCCTTGGATGAGTGAATTTGATCTCTATAATTTGAGATCCACCTTATCTGGTAAGCGGCCTTTCTTATCACATTTTCCGAACAGAAGAATCCTTACTTGAGTGTTCAACATCACGGTTTATGTATTGGAGCACAGTATGGAGTATACACGCCAGTTAAATTGTATTTAAGATATTTTTCATATATTTTATTGTATGTGGCTGCGCAATTTTACTTTATCTACAATCTTATTAGCTGAATATTCAGGTTATTTGAGTTGCAGCACCTGGCACACGGTCACATTTGCTTTTGTTATTTATTTTTTATAAATTTCCCTTGGTTTCATTTTTTCACTATTTTCATATATATATTCTTAAAGGTTAGGGGCAGCGTAGATATTTCACCATACACTTTAATGCCGCGTACACACGGTCGGATTTTCCGACAGGAAATGTTCGATGGGAGCTTGTTGTTGGAAATTCCGACCGTGTGTATGCTCCATTGGACATTTTCCGTCGGAATTCCCGACAAACAAAATTTGAGATCTGGATCTCGAATTTTCCGACAACAAAATCCGTTGTTGTAAATTCTGATCGTGTGTACACAATTCCAACACACAAAGTTCCACGCATGCAACAAAACATGGATTTTGTTGTCGGAATGTGCGATCGTGTGTACGAGGCATTACTCAGTTTTGGCTATTGAACTTCATTTTTCTTGGCTCGTCGTACGTGTTGTACGTCACCGCGTTCTTGATGTTTGGAATTTCCGATAAGATTTGTGTGACCGCGTGTATGCAAGACAAGTTTGAGCCAACATCCTTCGGAAAAAAACATGGATTTTGTTGTCGGAATGTGCGATCGTGTGTACGAGGCATTACTCAGTTTTGCCTGGTTCTTTAATAGCCATACAAGTGTTACCATCTTTCAGATGTATTGTATAAATGATCACAAGTCATATTATTATAATAATAATGATTCTAATAATCATTTTATTTTTTTATTCTATATAATCTTTATTTATAAGATTTTCAATAATCTAACACCGTAGACCAAACATTAGGTGTGAATCATACATCTTATCAGCAGGCGTTATCTTCTCACGTTACTGTCTTACATTATCCAGGTATATGGTAATAATAATTTTATTTTAAATAGAATGATACCATGGAATAATTAAAATTGAATATTGGATTAAAAATATTTATTTATTTTAACTAATTGTAATTTAAATTACAAATTATAAAAGGTAACCAATTTAGTTCTAAGATTTCTTATCACCTGTTACAATGAAGCTGAAGCTGCTGTCAGGTGAGGGTACATGCAAAGAGATGCTCTGACAGAAAGAACAGTCACTCTATTTTAGTAAGTTGCATGTGCATAGTTTCAAGCCAAGCTCCTTGTGTGTTCATATCATGTGCACTCATGTGTACATTGTGCTTAGCTTTAGTACATCAGGGATGGGATATGGAATCAACAACCCATTAAGTCCCTGGAATATTGTGAAGAAATTTTCAATATCGAAAAAAATATTGAAAATAGATATTAAACACATTCATTAAAGAGCCTCTTGGACTTTGCAAGTATGGCATGACTGTGCAACCGGGTATGCCGGTGACACATATTTGGTGAGATATTTTTTTTAAAGGAACAGTTCAAACATTTTTTTTTTCCTCTGTACCTATCACAATAATATAGTGAACAAATTGCTAGGGGCAGGAAATGCTTGCTCTAAATTCATTCTGCAATCTTTCAGGCACCATATTATTCAGAAATGATAATCATCCACGGGACCTTTATTTCCTCGCTATTATCCTCAAAAAATAAGTATATTTTACCACTAGATGGCCTCACATTGTGATAACCACTAGATTCGGAAACATTGTTTCCTAGATTTTTCTTATTCAGTCGTCACATTATCAATTTTATGTTTGCTTGACATATTTTGTTTTAACTTAGAGCTAATTCACACCAGCCGCTGCTTTACATTTCCATGGCTGCTGCGCGGTGTGGTCCGGCCAGATCTCAGCACATCACACTGTTTTTTAACTTGTTTTCCTTTATTGAAATGTCACACAGACATTTCATAATGTTTAATTGGCTGCCACACGGTGTGAGGCAGTGGGTTTCCCTACACTGTGTTGCTCTTAAAAAAGTACTTCATGCAGTGCTTCTTTCAGCGCACACTTCTCGCACAGAAACGCAACGCAGTGGTGTGAACCAGGCACATAAGGAGACAAGACATTTTGCCTTGACATGCAGTTGGACTGTGCTGGAATAGCCACCCAATGCAGTCCTGCAGCGACTGGTGTGAAGTGAATGTACCCTAAAGCCTTGTACACTTGATCAGATTTTTGGACAACGTTTATGTGAAGAGGTTACTCACCATACGAAAATTCCCATATGACAGAATTCAACTTCAGAAGTGACGTAGAGTCTTGAATAGTTTTGTATGTATTCTTTCGTTTCTGAGCAGTGGCGTCTCTAGCTTTCATATTTAGGGGGGGGGGGCACATGGGGGGGACAGGGACAAAAGTAGAGGGGGACAACTATAAAACGCAATTATTTATATATATAACATACATACAGTGCCTTGAAAAAATATTGGTGGTTGCAGCCAGGTGGAGGGGAGGACAGAGTGGAGCAGCCAGGTGGAGGGAAGGACAGAGTGGAGCAGCTAGGTGGAGGGGGAGGACAGAGTGGGGCAGCCAGGTGGAGGGGAGGACAGAGTGGAGCAGCCAGGTGGAGGGGAGGACAGAGTGGAGCAGCCAGGTGGAGGGGAGGACAGAGTGGAGCAGCCAGGTGGAGGGGAGGACAGAGTGGAGCAGCTAGGTGGAGGGGGAGGACAGAGTGGGGCAGCCAGGTGGAGGACAGAGTGGAGCAGCCAGGTGGAGGGGAGGACAGAGTGGAGCAGCCAGGTGGAGGGGAGGACAGAGTGGAGCAGCTAGGTGGAGGGGAGGACAGAGTGGAGCAGCCAGGTGGAGGGAAGGACAGAGTGGAGCAGCCAGGTGGAGGGGAGGACAGAGTGGAGCAGCCAGGTGGAGGGGAGGACAGAGTGGAGCAGCTAGGTGGAGGGGGAGGACAGAGTGGGGCAGCCAGGTGGAGGACAGAGTGGAGCAGCCAGGTGGAGGGGAGGACAGAGTGGAGCAGCTAGGTGGAGGGAATGACAGGGTGGAGCAGCCAGATGGAGGGGAGGACAGGGTGGAGCAGCCAGGTGGAGGGGAGGACAGGGTGGAGCAGCCAGGTGGAGGGGTTACACAGTCACACCAGTGATAAGGTCCTGTCCCTCTATGGAAGCCTTCATCCCCAGTCCCCCCATCCCTATCACTCACCCCACCAGGAGGTAAGTTCTTACCTTGGGGGATATATAATAGATTCAGATCACTTGCACTTCTCTCTGGCTCCCTCCACCCAACAGTCTCGTGGTTTCCTTTCCCAGTCCTCTCTCCCCTCCTCCTCTTCCCGCTCGGTATGCTGGGGGTTGCAGTTCACTCCCAGGGCCTGCTAGTACCCAGGACTACATGTCTCATAATCCTCTATATAGCTGTTAGTTTGCCATTGGCCCTGAATGTGGCCCTGAATGTGGCCCAAAATGTGGCCCTGAATGTGGCCAGGTGGAGGGAAGGACAGAGTGGAGCAGCTAGGTGGAGGGGGAGGACAGAGTGGGGCAGCCAGGTGGAGGGGAGGACAGAGTGGAGCAGCCAGGTGGAGGGGAGGACAGAGTGGAGCAGCCAGGTGGAGGGGAGGACAGAGTGGAGCAGCCAGGTGGAGGGGAGGACAGAGCGGGCATTGCTGGGCCGGGTGAATGCTCAGCTCGAGGAGGAGAAGGAGGGGTGTAAATCAGCTGCTGCGGCTCTGCCTGTGTCACTCCCTTCACAGAGCATGTCAGTTCCAGTGCCGCGGCCATTGCCATGTGTGTGTCTTGTGGCAGCAGCGGCTAATGGAATATGCGAGGAGGGGTCGGCACCCGGCATCAGCATCTGCTACACAAAAGAAGGTGTTTTAATTGGGGGGGCAAAGTATAATGTTGGTGGGGCCATGGCCCCCTCTGGCCCCACCCTAGTGATGCCACTGTTTCTGAGCATACGTAGTCTTTCTCTTACAATTTTTTTCGGACAAAAACTGTACTAATTATACGAAGATCAGATGTTGTGTTCACGTACAATTAAAATGTTATAGTCTGCACATCCAGCTTTTGTTGTACGAAAAATCGGAATTGGCTGTGGAAAGCACCATGCTAACGATCCGAAAATTGGCAGATCGTTTGTCGGACAAAATTTTACTTCCAATTTTCGTATCGTGTGTACGGGGCTTTACTATTACTTTTTTCTTAGAAAACATTGGCAATTAAACTGTATGGTAGTATCACTGAGATTAAAATAAGCAGAAAATAGCATTTTTCCAAAGCCATAACCTACAGTTGAACTCCAACTTTTTTTTTTTTTATCTAGGAGTAATGTGTACAAAGAGATTCTGCTTATTTCTAATGGAGAACAGTCTTGATATTTTAGACACTCAGGTACTGCTAAGAGAACTGAACCTGGGCCTTGTCCGTGCAGGGCAAACATTATTGCCCCCTCCTCCCCAGCTGCACATATAGAACTTTCCATTTGTCCTTTCCCCTACCTCTCCATTTAGCCACCGTCAGCAAAGAAATACAGTTAGGGCTGGTGCAAGGATTTTTAACACCCTAGGCGAAACCTCATTTTGCCGCCTCCCCCTTGGTTCCACCCCTGACTCCACCCCCTTTGCCCTGCCCATGTATACCCCATCTTTTTAATGAAGCGCCCATCAAATGCTGCCTCACCAACACCCATCAAATGCAGCCCTTACCAGCGCCCATCAATTCAGACTATACAGCACCCATCAATGCAGCCTCACCAGTGCCCATCAAATGCAGCCTCACCAGTGCCCATCAATGCAGCCTACCAGCGCCCATCAATGCAGCCTACCAGCACCCATCAATGCAGCCTACCAGTGCCCATCAATGAATGTTTGCTTGCTTCCATTCATTCAGGAGTCAGGACAAAGACACAGTCCTCCGCCACTGCTGCGCCTCAGACACGCGAGCAGCAGCGGCTGCCTGCTGAAGCTGAGACCTAGTTGCCTGCTGCAGAGAGAAGAGAGTAGGAACACCAGTGGTCTGGTGCCCTAGGCAGCACTGCGCCCTAGGTGGCTGCCTAGTTTACCTAGTGGTAGCACCAGCCCTGAATAAAGTCCTGTGTATGTGTAAGTTACAAGTCTCAGTGGCAGGAAAGCAAAGGAAAGGTGAGTATATTCTGTGGGAGAAGGGGCATTAAATCAAACCCTTTGCTTTAACCTGCATACTGAACTCTGCTGTCCATTCTAGAGAGTCTATATCCAGTTCTTTACAAAGTAGTGCTAACTGGTATATTGTATGTATAAAGTCTGTGAATAAAAATGATTTTGTGTATTTAATCCCTGTTTTTTTTTCAGGATGTTTGGCATCATGTCTCATTTTGTCAGCTCTCAAAGTCCTGGAGGAGGCTGAGAGCAATAGTAGGTACTTTTTTGGGATAGTAATATAAACTTGAAAATATATTTTTTAACCTAGAGTTGATATCATTTTAAAGTGGTTGTAAAACCTTTACAACCACTTTTTGCTACAGGTAAGCCTATAATTAGGCTTACCTGTAGCTACACTGGATATCTCCTAAACCTGCACAGTTTAGGAGACATCCTCTATATTTGCATGTGCCAACATCATCGGCACATGTGCACTGAAGCAAACTGAAGCAACAGCACGGGAGTGACGTCATTGCGGCTCCGGCCAATCACAGAGCCGGTTCCCACAATACCCGAAAGTAACTCCAGGAGCGATGTAGGCCTCCGGAGCGGTGAACGAGGACCGCTGCGGGAGGCTTCGATCTCAGGTAAGTAATTCATTATGAGTTAGTATGCTATGCATACTAGCTCATTAGGCTTTTGTCTTGCAGTTTTTTTATGTTTTTTTTAGGGTTCACAGCCATTTTAAGATCACTTTAAAGTGATTGTAAAGTCTCGTTTTTTTAAAAAACAAAATAACAAACATGTTATACTTACCTCCTCTGTGCAGTTGGTTTTGCACAGAGCAGCCCAGATCTTCCTCTTCTGTGATCCTGGTCCCTCCCTCCTGTCGAGTGCCCCCCACAGCAAGCAGCTTGCTATGGGGGCACCCGAGCCAAGTCACAGTTCCCTGTGTCCATCAAGACACGGAGCTGTGGCCTGGTTCTGCCCTGCCCCCTCTCTCACACGATTGCTTGACTGACTTTGCTTGACAGCAGTGGGAGCCAATGGCGCCGCTGCTGTGTCTCAGCCAATCAGGAGGGAGAGTCTTGGAGGGCCGAGACACTCGTGGACATCGCTGGACAGAAAGAGGGCTCAGGTAAATATTAGGGGGGCTGAAGGGGGCTGCTGCACATAGAAGGCTTTTTATCTTTATCCAAGATAAAAAGCCTTCTGACTTTACAACTCCTTTAAACACCTCAATACCGGGCACTTTCACCCCCTTCCCGCCCAGGGCATTTTTCAGCTTTCAGCGCTGTCACTCTTTGAATGACAATTGCGTGGTCATGCTACACTGTAAACATATGACTTTTTTTAGCATTTTCTTCACACAAATAGAGCTTTCTTTTGGTGTTATTTAATCACTGCTGGGTTTTTTATTTTTTACAAAAAAAAAGGACCGAAAATTTTGAAGCAAAAATTTTTTTTCTTAGTTTCTGTCAGTAAATTTTGTAAAAAAGTAATTTTTTCTCCTTCACTGATATGCACTGATGAGGCTGCACTGATAGGCTGCACTAATGGGCACTGATGAGGTGGAACTTATGGACACAGAGGGGGCACTTATGAGCACTGATTAGGTGGCACTGATGAGGAGGCACTAATATGCCGCACTTATGTACACTGATAGGTGGCACTGATATGTGGCACTGATGAGTACTGATAGGTGGCACTGGTAGGCACTGATAGGTGGCACTGATGGGCAGCACTGATGGGCACTGATGGGCATTGATGGGCGGCACTGATGGGCATTGATGGGCAGCACTGATAGACGACAATGATAGGCACTGAAAGCCAGCACTGACTGGCATCACTAATGGGCACTAATTACTAATGGACAATGATTGCTGGCACTTGTAGGCACTGATTGCTGGCAATGGTGGGCACTGATTGCTGGCACTGGTGTGTTTCATTGTAATCAGGACACTGATGATCAGTGCCCTGATTACTTCTCTTGCTTTTCCGTGAGAGGAGATGCTGCTGATCGGCTCTCCTCGCCACACACTATGTCAGTGTGAGGCGATGGAGCCGATTACCAGCACTTCCTGTATTTACGTGTGACTGGCTGTGATTGGACACAGCCGATTTCTTCTCCTGGCTGTCAGTGGGGGATCTCGCCCCACCTCCCTGCAGTGTTCAGAGCGGGGAAGACAGCTTTGGGCGGGCCATTGATGTGCCAAGCGCCGCTCAGCTGATCTCATCTCCTGGGTGCCAGTGGGGATCTCGCCCTCCTCCCTCTGCAGGTGCTCAGCTGAAATCTCCTCATCTTCCGGGTGTCAGTGAGGGATCTCGCCCCTCCCTCTGCAGGCGCTCGGCTGATCTTCGCTGCTCTGCTCTTCAACACCTCGTCGGGGCAGGCCATGGAAGGTATTTGCACAATTATATTGCAGCAGCACACACTTTTTACATTGTATAGTCCTGTAATAGAGAGGGTTCTATGATTTTACAACCACTTTTACTATGTTTATACTGGGGATTCCTGCATGACAAGCCCTACCCCAAAAATAAGGAGGAGGAGTTTTCATTTTCCCCTGACCCTCTGTCTGGTCAGTGCTGATTGGCCCTGTGCTGATCACATGCACTCTCCCAAGAAAAAGAAAAAACTCTCTAGCAATACACACCAAACTGAGCATGCGCAGCCTGTCCCCTAATGCTCTGTTCTATCAGGAGATGGTTTGG
Source organism: Aquarana catesbeiana (assembly GCF_042186555.1). Taxonomy (NCBI): domain Eukaryota; kingdom Metazoa; phylum Chordata; class Amphibia; order Anura; family Ranidae; genus Aquarana; species Aquarana catesbeiana. Next base: position 423,412,333 of record NC_133327.1, on the reverse strand, counting down.
AGTTAGTGGAAGAAGACATCAGAGAGACAGGATCACACAGCCTTATTACGCAATGCATGCTTTACTGCATATACAGACTGATTTTACTGTTGTGGTTTTAGTAACACTTTAACTTACTCTTTAATAATTTGGTAGTATAGAATAATCACTTTTGGATTTGTTCAGCTGAACCCTTCATCTTCATTATCTTAATGGTTTCTGAAGCTCTGTTCTGTGTTATTGTTATGTTGTCGAATATCACTTCCTACTTGATGGTGCCACCCTTTGACAGGTGTCACCTGGTCCGCTCCCCATAGCGGCACCACCGGTTAGTGGCACCATTCTTGCATACCATGACTTCTTTCTCAGCAAAACAATGTAGCTGCGTCGACTTTAAGAGCCTGCCCACACCCATACACCACTGAAGCTTGAAAAAAGATATAAAATAAATATATATATATGGGGCAAGACAAATCTTTATGCTGTCTCCTATTCATGAAGATTCATTTCTCAGTGTATACTATCTGATCACTAGTAAACAGCTTCACCTGCAAGAACATGACCGTGACTCTTCAACAAGAAGTTAGGGACAATTGTTGTACGGTACCTGCTAACAACAGAGAAATCCTTAGGGCTCTCATGCTTGTGCATGTCTATCTACCTTAATAAGGAGTTTAAACGTTTAAAATCCTATTAAAAATAAGTGGGATTATCTCGGGTTTGGGCATGCACATCTTTGGTGACTTACTGGTTTTACTAGTTCATGTTTTATTTGGCATTACTCTATGGATAATAAAATGTCCCTGACTGGATTCAGAATGGAAAATTGTCTACCATGAAAACATAAAAGCGCTCCTGAAAAAAAAGAAGTCTTTTTGTTTCTACTATGATAGCTCTTGGTTTTATTAACCAACTTAAATACTGTCCTTTAAATATAGTCACTTCATGTTGTTTTCTGAACCTTCTGATCCATGCCTGCCTTCAGGTACTGAGAGCTGCTTAAAGAGGTCAGCTTTGCTGACAGCTCCCCGAAATTAGAAAAAAAATTAAAAGTATACCAAAAATGCAGCATTAGAACAAAAATAAAAAAAATATTTAACACAAACTCAACTCCCTGGAGGCACTGGTGTCATCACTGAGCCTCATGGCTGCCTGCTGGGTACTCAAGAATCCATGAAAATACGCTCTTGCACTTTCTTTCGATGTTGCTTTCGAGCACTCTTTTTAATTTTCTTTTGGCGGGTTGGCTGTCATTACAATTGGGCTTTGCATTTTCATGAAAGATCCTGTTTAACAATTCCCTGTCTTTCCCTATACTGGGAACATGAGACTAATGGCTCGCTGCTGATAAGGTCAGGGATTTAATTTAGAGTTCTCACTTAATATGATGCCTACATGTAAATCTGTTTTTAACTTTTTGGCTGTTGAACCCAATTGAAGCTGCTTTTGTTGTCTTGTAACTATATTGCCATGGTGTTGAAGCTTGTGTTCGTAACCCAGGTGACTCCTGTTGTTGTTTACCCTTGCCCTGTGTGGGGGGGTTGTGCTAATGCTATTGTTTGTATAAAAGGCCTTGGAAAGATTAAAGAGCAGCAGTCCATTATGCTCAAGAACTGATACACGGATTTCTGACTCTGTGTCTTAATTCCTATATGAAGCAATAATTTGGCAAAGCAATATAAACTATAAGCAACTTATTTAACAGTTGCATCTAACATTTTGGCGCCCGGACGAGGAACTCACCGATGATACTACAAGAGGTGGATGAGCTACGCTGACGGAACAAAAGAAATAGGCATTCCGGGAATCACAGATCAAAAAAAAACCTGCGCAGGTAAGAAAAAGCTTTATTTTTCTTATATTCTGTGCTCCCCTGATTTGTGCCTATCCGTTCTGTCAGTTACGGTTCTCCTGGTTTTAAAACACCAGCCTCTGTAGTGGTGAGTCTAGAATTACTGCATATTTTAGTTTATATTGCTGGAATTATTTGTTTGTTTTTGTTATCTGTGTTTGTCTTGTCTGTCTTGTTGAGAAAGTGAATGAGCCTTGTCAAGGATGGTATGAGTTAGAAGGGGATTGCCGAACTAAGCAACAGAATGCGCCTTACCTCACACGATTGGGAACCTGAGGGCTTGTGAGCTTGGGGGTCTGACGCTTATGCTTAACCTCACATCTAACTCATAAACCATAGACGGGTTGAGAGTATAAGCCCTGTCTGCTCCATAAAGCAGGGATAAGAGTGTATGAGAGGGATTCCCAGATACGAGGGGGGGAATAAGGTCTCAACAAAGTCCCGAGATCTAGTCGGATACCTGGCCACTTAAAGGAATGCTTGTATATGTTGTAGCCGCATTTTTGTATATGTTGTAGCCGCATTCTGGTTTGTTATTGGGCTAGCATATAAAGTAATTATTTATTTTTGGGCTAGCATATAAAGTAATTTGGTTTCAGAAATCTCATTCCGGAGAGGTTTCTAGAATTCTAGCACCCTAGGAGGAAGGCAACGAGGAACTAGTGTAACTTAGCTGGTTTGCTATTGGGCTAGCATATAAAGTAATTATTCATTCTTGTATATGTTGTAGCCGCATTATATTGTACACTAAGTGTCCCACACGCTACCTAGGCAGGACTGTTAGAATGGGCCAGAGGAACACAAAACCCCGTCAGGGAATTGTGGCGCACTATACGGTGCCACAGATAATTAAGAACATTTATGGGAAAACCGAAGCACAGGACTTAAAGGATGTCCTTCGTAAATTTAAGGTGAAAGGAGCAGCGGGCTTAGACCCGGATGTATGGAGTGAAATAAAAAGGGACAGACAAGGAGAGGTGTTAGAGAAGCAATGGATGCGTCAGGTTCAATGCTTAATTAAGGTCTCAAATAGAGCGAAAGAAGAGGGGTGGAAGTATAATCCAGATTGTGATGGTTGGGATATGAAAGATAGAAGAACAAAAAATGTTGAAATTTTAAATAATCTTAGTTCAACCATCCCACCCCCATACACTGACATAGAACGTAAACCACACAAGATATATCCTGTACTTAAGGGTAGAGAATGTTTTTTTTTTTTTTTTTTTCAGGTTTGTGGAGTATAAGAATTTCATTCAGAAACTGTAGCTCCCGTACGCACTGATACATGCATTATAGTAAAGCCAGCTGTTTTCTGTAGATTTGTGACACAGTTAATGAATACACATGAAGCAACCTGGCAGGATGAGGAGGATTTATGCAGACATAAAATGACTCTGACCCTGTTTAACCAGTTTATGACTGACCTGCAGACCGAGCTGAGGGGGATGGCAATACTGGAGACAGACAGACACATAGACTCAAGGGCTCCTTTTATTGTTAGATTAGAAGTTTTCTGTCAGGCAAAACAACAAGAGGGGGGGTCAATATCACCCATGAAACAAATGCCAGGACAGACTGTATCAGAATTTTACTTGTCTATGGAAAGTATGATGGCAGATGAGAGAATGGATTTAGAGCTGCCAGTCACGATCCGAGCCTTCAATAGACAGTTTATGGAAGGATTAATTCCACAGATAAGTGAAAGACTGAAAGCCTGCACACCAGAGTGGAGGGCAACTAGAGATAGAGGGACGTTGTTACAAAAAGCGCAAGGCATAGAGGCGGACTTAGCAGAAACCAAAGGGAGGAAATCTCATGCTATCAACGCACTCGGGGGTCCCCAAGAGCAAGGTAGAGGTTCCTTTCGCAAACCCCTTACCTGTCACTACTGTAACAAGATTGGTCACATCAGACGCAACTGTAAGAAAAGAATAAGGGATGAAGGAGAGGAAGGTGTTGATTCTCCAGTTAATCAGAGAAGGAACCAGCCCAGGGACAACAAAAATAGTCATATCAGGCAGCAGGGAGATGGTCCACGAGCATGACTCACCCCGGTTTTAGAAAAATCCAAAACAACAATGCTTAAGACAAATATAACGGTTGGTAATAAGAAAATCTCTTGTTTAGTCGATACAGGAGCTTCACGCTCGTTACTTTCTGACTCTGAACTACTCCCTGGCCAAAAATCACCTGACACTTTATTAATAACTGGATATGATGGCATTTTAGCCGACGCCCCGCTTACAAAACCTCTGAAAGTTAAAGTAGGAAACCACATGTTCCTTTCACGCTTTCTGGTATCCAGAGGAGCCCCCACTAATTTGTTAGGAGCTGACATTTTGCAGAAAATAGGAGCTAACATTACCTATCACCCAGATGGCACTGTCACCTTAGCTATAGGGGATAATCAAGAACACATGGAAATGTGTAACCTGATACAATACCTAGAGGAGGAATCGGAATTGTCCGGTACACCTCCTTCAGACTTAGATCAGATTTTGTCGTCCCTTCCAGGAGAACTATGGGAGAAACATCCAGCTGATGTTGGACTTTTGCCCATACCTCCGGTTACCCTACAGCTGATTCCAGGAGCAGTGCTTCCCCAACAAAAGCAGTATCCACTTAGTGCACCCCAAGAGACGGCCATAGAAATGCAGGTCCAATCCTTCTTAAAAAGTGGAGTTCTAAAAGAGGTAAAATCACCGGCAAACACTCCCTTGTACCCGGTTAAAAAGAAATCAGTAGCCGGTAGTCCGGTTAAGTATAGAATGGTCCAAGACCTTAGAGCGGTCAACAAAATACTAGCCCCGATGACACCTTTAGTACCCAATCCACATACATTACTGTCACAAATACCATCAACCAGTATGTACTTTACGGTTATAGATTTAGCGAATGCTTTCTTTTCCGTCCCGCTTGCTGAAGAATGCCAACTTTGGTTCGCATTTTCAATAAAAAATCGGCAACTAACCTGGACACGCCTACCTCAGGGTATGGCGCATTCACCTACCTTGTATTCGCAAGCATTGCAAACGGTGTTGGGAGAATGGGTACCACCAGATTCCTGTGTATTGTTACAATATGTGGATGATTTATTGTTATGCTGCCCTGACAAAGAAACTTGTTTGGCCACCACCCTTAATTTGTTGCGATTTTTGGCAGAAAAAGGTTGCAAGGTTAATAAGAAAAAGTTACAAGTGTGTCAGGAAAAAGTTATCTTTTTGGGACATTGTATATCACAGGGTACGAGACATCTCACTGAGGGGAGGGTTCAAGTGATAAAGGGAATGTTACCCCCACGGAATTTCAAACAATTGCGTATGTTTTTAGGTATCGTGTCATATTGTAGACAGTGGATACCACATGCTAGCGCTTTGATGCAGCCATTATACGATTGTTTGAAAATTGTACCGTATATGCTTACAGAAATAGCTTATGAGTCGTTTATCACTTTGAAAAAGTTGTTGATTTCTGCCCCGGCTATTGGTATACCAGATTACACCAAGATATTTAATCTGTACATTGCTGAGATCACTGGACACGCCACAGGTGTTCTGACACAGGCACATGTAAAACAAAGACCAGTCGCTTACTTTTCAGCAGCATTAGATCCAGTATCTAGAGGTTCACCGTCTTGTGTACGGGCGGTAGCTGCAGTGTCAATTATCATAGATAAGTCATCAGAGATTGTTCTAGACAATCCAGTCGTAGTGCATACCACACATGACATACATGTATTCTTGTCTCAGGTACAGCCCAAACACATTTCAATGGCTAGGCAATTAAGATTACAGTGTACTTTACTCTTACCTCCAAATGTTACTTTTCAGCGCTGTACAACCTTAAATTTGGCCACCTTTTTGCCTCTTCAGTCACCAGATTTGGCAAGGGGGAATGATAGTACTAATAGTACTAGTGAGAAAAGAAATGAGGACACTGACACTCTTTTGTTTAAAGAAGTAGATCAGCACGATTGTTTTCAGCTCATGGAACAGGAGACAATGGGATTCCCACATGTTACAGATACACCGATTTTAAATGCTGAGCACACCTTGTATATAGATGGTAGTAGGTTTGCTGATGACAAGGGTAAATATCACACAGGGTATGCTGTAGTGACTGATACGCAGGTAATTGAAGCACAGGCCTTACCAGCCCACATGTCAGCACAAGAAGCAGAATTAAAAGCTTTAGAACAAGCCCTAGAATACTTAAAAGGGCGAGAAGGGAATATTTACACTGACTCCGCTTACGCTTATGGTGTAGCGCATGATTATGGCCACATATGGAGGGCTAGAGGTTATCTGACAGCAGCAGGTACACCTGTAAAACATGGAGAAGGGATTAAGAGAGTCCTGAACAATCTTCAAAAGGTTAAACGAGTGGCCATTATGAAGGTAGCGGCACACACGAGCGCAAAAACAATTGAGGCAAAAGGAAATGCATTTGCAGATTTGACTGCAAAACAGGCAGCTCTAGGGGAAGGAAGCCCTGAGACCTTAGCAGCGGTAGAGGTGAGTATCCCAGAACCAACATGGCAGCAGCTGAGTAAATTACAGGAGCAAGCAGGGGAGAGCGAGAAAGATAAGTGGGTCAGAATGGGAGCAGCACCAGACCTTGACAATGTATGGAGGGAAGGGGGCAAAATATGCCTGCCTGCCTCTCTGTACCCAGCAATGGCAGTGGCAGTTCACCTACCCACACATGTCAGTTCCAATTCCATGTATAGGATTGTGAACCAAGGATGGCTCGCCCCCGGATTCAGTAGCACTGCAAGAAATTACTGTGCAGCCTGCCAAATCTGTCTCCTGAATAACCCAGGACAGAGAGTAAAAACCCCACGAAAACACCAGGTCCGGGCCCAATACCCCTTCCAGAGACTGCAGATTGATTACATACAAATGCCTAAGAGCGGCCCTTTTGAATTTGTCCTCGTGTGTATCGATTTATTCTCAGGTTGGCCCGAAAGTTATCCAGTAAAATCGGCTACAGCTAAAGCCACAGCTAAGAAACTGATCACTGAGTTAATACCTAGGTTTGGTCTTCCTGAAACCATAGAATCAGATAGGGGGACACACTTTACAGGAGAAATCATGCAGAATGTGATGACCATGTTAGGGGTTCAACAAAGTTTTCACACCCCTTACCACCCACAGAGTTCAGGATCAGTGGAGAGAGTAAATGGGACAATAAAGTTAAAAATACAAAAGGCAATGCAAGGGTTAAACAAGCCATGGCCTGAATGTCTGCTTTTGGTTTTATTCTCTATAAGGTACACTCCAACAGGAAAAACAGGATTGTCCCCATGTGAGATACTTTTTGGGAATGCACCTAGATTGGGTTTATACTTTCCACAGAGTATGCAATTGCAATGTGATAGTTTGACTGCATATGTGATACAATTACAACAACGTCTAACTAAGATCCACAAAAGTGTGTATTCTTCTCTTCCAGACCCTAATTCAATAACAGGTACACATACTCTGCTACCAGGGGATTATGTATATGTGAAGAAACACACCAGAAAGACATTGGAACCCAGGTTTGAAGGTCCTTACCAAGTACTCTTGACCACAGCCACCTCAGTAAAGCTGGAAGGAAAACCTACCTGGATACACGCATCACATTGCAAGAAACAACCCGAGAGAACAACATGATGAAATATCTACTTACATATTTTTTGTTGAAGATTGTTGTTTTACAAATATATGCATGGACTCCTGGTATTAATGTACTTGAAGTAGAGGAAACAACAACTTTCGAATGGGCTATAGATGATCCTAAAGTAGCAAATTATTATTGACAAAAGGTAGACTAGTACATCTTTCCTCACAGATACAACAGGATACTGCACCACATTGGTGGGATATATTTAGTGGAATGTCTTCTACAGCAACCAATACCTTTCACTGGTTGTTAAGTCCAATGGTAATTATTATTCTAATATTAATATCACTTACAATCACGAATATATGTGTATACAGGAAAATAATATTGACATCACCCACCTCCTATAAAACTCCTCTTCTTGAATTTTAAGATGTTGGTAATACCTAGGGAGATGGGTTCTACCCCTCTGACAACTCGCGGTCAGGGAAAGGACTCTGGGGAAAAACTGACTAGAACTTATTCATGAGGACCCAGGGGGAAGGAGAGGATGATGTCAAAGGGGGAAATTGATAAGGTCAGGGATTTAATTTAGAGTTCTCACTTAATATGATGCCTACATGTAAATCTGTTTTTAACTTTTTGGCTGTTGAACCCAATTGAAGCTGCTTTTGTTGTCTTGTAACTATATTGCCATGGTGTTGAAGCTTGTGTTCGTAACCCAGGTGACTCCTGTTGTTGTTTACCCTTGCCCTGTGTGGGGGGGTTGTGCTAATGCTATTGTTTGTATAAAAGGCCTTGGAAAGATTAAAGAGCAGCAGTCCATTATGCTCAAGAACTGATACACGGATTTCTGACTCTGTGTCTTAATTCCTATATGAAGCAATAATTTGGCAAAGCAATATAAACTATAAGCAACTTATTTAACAGTTGCATCTAACACTGCTCATACACTATATTACCAAAAGTATTGTGACACCTGCCTTTACACGCACATGTGCTTTAATGGTATCCCGGTCTTAGTCCGTAGGGTTCAAAATTTAGTTGGCCCACCCTTTGCAGCTATAACAGATTCATCTCTTCTGGGAAGGCTGTCCACAAGGTTTATGAGCGTGTCCATGGGAATGTTTGACTATACTTCCAGAAGTGCATTTGTGAGGTCAGGCACTGATGTTGGACAAGAAGACCTGGCTCGCAGTCTTCACTCTAATTCATCCCAAAGGTGTTCTTTCAGGTTGAGGTCAGGACTCGGTGCAGGCCAGTCAAGTTCCTCCACCACAAACAAGAGTTCCCTTCACTGGAACAAAGAGGCCAAGCCTACCCCCTGAAAAACAACCTCACACCATAATCCCCCCTCCACCAAATGATTTGTACCAGTGCACAAAGCAAGGTCCATAAAGACATGGATGAGCAATTTGGGGTGGAGGAACTTGACTGGCCTGCACAGAGTCCTGACCTCAACCCGATAGAACACCTTTGGGATGAATTAGAGCGGAGACGGCAAGCCAGGTCTTCTCATCCAACATCAGAGCTGTGACATGATGAGCATCCAGATTTGTTGGTGATCTCCATGCTGGATCATCCTTTCTCTACTGCCCATTATTTTCATCTTTGTTGTAAGTGCATATTTTAATAAAACCCCCTGTTTTTACGTATTATGCGATGAGCCTTCTTTCCATGTTCCTTTATCCTACACACACACCTGAGTGAAGAACAGTGATCACCTTATATTAGGTAAGCTGTGCTGGGAGGCTGTGGAGTACGCTTTTAGTGTGGAGTCAGAGTCCAGAGAGTGCGCTGTGGGGATACTGAGCCGGGAGCTGCTGGATTCATCCATCTCAGAGGTCGGGAGACACACAGAGCATATGGCCAGGCATCAGGTATTTTCTGACCTCATGCGTTAGATGATCTCTTATAATCTAAAGATCATCGGGATTTGGTAAGAGGCCAGTTTTATTTTCAATTGGATTGATATACTTTATTATAACTCGTTTAGCAATGTGGACTACAATTATAAAGTACAGTGATCCTCCGGTATTTCTATGCATCGCATGTCCCTCTAGTGCCCAGTGTTATCAACTGACATCATGTCTGTGAGCCAAACTAAAGGGATTGTGAGATGAGTAGTTCCTCAGACTGATAATTGCTTTGCATGACTCTGAACCTGGACTACATATCCCAGGGATCTTTGCTACCATCGGAGAGATTGTTGGGAGGAACTATAAAAAAACCACAGCTTCACCCTGCGCTCTCTTCCTCCTAGGCCTGACACGAGACCAACCTCTCCATGCATGGAGAGAGAGGTCGCTGCCTACCACGCGGTGTACCGCATTCCAACCCGGATGAGAGGGGCCTAGCACTGCTTGCTGTTTGTCAGATATCCATCAAACACCACTTCAGTCACCTGCCAACCTGTGTTCTGAGCTTCACATCAGGAGATCGATACAGCGGATCTGCTGCACGCGTGTCGCTACAGGAGCTGCTGTCTGGAGGGCATTAAATCGGCCTGGCCATTGGTGAGAGGGCAATCACCCACCTTTACAAATCCTTTTCTCACGGTTTTACTGAGACACTTTGCACAGACCTCTTTACCTTGGGAATAATTTACTGAATCTACCTTGAACACTGTGCATACACTCCTTTAGCTTCTACCATTTCAAGAAACCTTATTGCTTGCTATTACACCTTATCAGATACAATTAATGAGCTCCTACTGCCGGTGAAGAACATCAGATCTGCAATGGGGACATTGCTGTCATTATTGGTACAGGGGTCCTAATACCATTAAGGGTTTATAGGCTGTCTGAGGTTTGCCCTTTAGAAATTTGTCAGTATAGCCATTTAGCTTTGTTTATCCTATCAGGTGCAAGCAGAACTCCACTGTACATGTGTATATAATAGACTGTTTTACCTGCAAATATCTTGGCTTGTGTTATTTGGAGGAATTCCTTCGCTGAGTTGGCGCTGTTGCCTAAAACTCAGCAGATCTATTACCTCCTCTTTGTGACAATATCCTCTTTGAACTGTTCTAGTAAACATTATCAGAACATAGACACACAGAGTTGTCTGACTTATTGCTTTAAGTGGTGCAAAAATGTCTGAACCCAGAGTGTTAGGTGGGTTGGAATGTTCATCAGGTCATGGCAGTGCAGATGAGCAGGTAAATCCAAGCAGTCCCTTAGGGGGCCGTGCTACATTTGGGGGCTCGTCCGGGATGCTATCTGCAGCTGGCCTTGGCCGACCTAGACAAAAGCCTCAATCCACGTGGGAAGTTGCTTTGATGGCTATGGTTGTTTGGGGCAGGAGTCAAGGAGCTCCAACAGAGAAGAGCTCAGGAAGTGAGCACACCGAGAGAGAGATCAGAAGGTGGCTGAGAGCTCTGGTCCCAGGATATCGGGCTTACATTGCGGAAACTGAAGCCACATATGAGTTGGATCAAGTCAGGGTGCTACTAAAATGTCAGGAAGAAGTACCCATGTGTTTTCAGGAGGAAGAGGTACGTCTGGCTGGAGGGGTGATTGCTAAAGTGTTCCCACTCAAGGTGGAGGGAGAACAGACTGAGAGCCAGCCCTCGACCAGAACTCAGGAGAAAAGTCCCGTGCTGCGACTCTGTCTTTCTACATGGTTATGAGCCGACTACTTGATAGCTTAGCGAAGAATGGATCTGGAAATGCCAACCAGGGCTATCGAAGACTTAGGTTCTTCTCAGGGCAATTGCCAACTCCTTTGGGGGAAGATGAGTTTGAAACATGGATGAATCAGGCCCTGCAGGCCATGGAAGTGTGGAGTGTTCCAGAGGCTGTGAAATGACAACGGCTTAGTGAGAGCCTTTAAGGCCCAGCGGCTGATGTGATCAGTAATCTGAGGATGGGCAAGAAAACTTGTGTTGCCATGGACTACATAGATGCTCTGTATGCTATATTTGGGAGGGTTGAAACTACCGCAGACCTGATGTACAAATTCAATCACACACACCAATAGAAGGGGGAGAGTCTGTCTGAATACATCTCTCGATTAGACCGGATGCTGCATCAGATTATCTTCAAGAGGGGTATTGACCCCAAAGATGTTGACCAGGCTCGTCTGGACTGGGTTCTGCAAGGGGCTCGGCCAAATCATCCTATCGTATTAAAGTTACTACCGAAGAAAAATCAAGTGGTACCCACATACCCTAAACTGAGAAGTATGAGAGAAGGGGGCTCTATTAGAAGTGAAAAGCCAAAGATCGAGAGAATTGGGCTCTATTGCTGGGAACAAAGAGGAAGTGGTGGCTCGAGATCTTTATGCGGAAATGGATTTCTCAGATGAAGATAGTAGAACTGAGTCTGAACAGATGGGATTGGCCCTTCCTGACATTAAGCCAGTGGCAGAAGCTCAGGCCCAAACCCAAATGTATCATGCTCTGATGCGAGTGATGGATATCCAAGCAAAGGTCCTGGAACAAGGGACTCGTCAAGGTGAGCAAAAACTGTACCAGGGACGAGAGAAGAGATGTTATCGATGCTGAGAGGTTGGACACTTTGAAACTGAGTGCCCCAAGTCTGGCATCAGCCCTCAATTACTCACGGAAGTTCTGATAGCATTATAAAAACTACTTTTCTCAAAGCCGGTAGGAAACTTCAGGGGACGTCAGTGAAGGAGCTAGTTGAGAGTCCCGAGGGGAATGCACGTCACCTGTTACCTCTACCCCTTCTTTACCTAAACGAGCGAAAGAAACAAAATCTTCACAGAGGGGAAGGCGGAGGCAGGAAATCAATGCACACCTTACTGAACGGGTAGTGAGACCAACTACACCGCCTCCAAGGAGGTTGGTTAGGGCACAAATTATAGAGCCACTTGTGAAAGACCTACCAAAGAACTTAGTGGGGTCCTCCCCCATAGTCTTGGTCAGAGGCGTAACTAGAACCTTCAGGGCCCCGATGCAAGAAACCATGATGGGCCCCCCTTCCATCCGAGCCCTGGGCTATCAATTTTGGGAGGGTGTCCATGGACATCCTCCCAAAACCGTGCCTCCCGCATGCACCCTGGGACGTGCATCCAGCGTAATCACAGTGGCCCTTTACCATGTGATGTCAGCTGATCACATGTAAACAGACTTGCCGGTTATCCGCAGCCCTTTCCTCCCACACTGTGTCTGTGTTAGGAAAGGACTACCATTAACTGTCAAGAATGTCAGTAAATTGTTTGCACTGATAAGCAGGGCCCCAATTATCAGTGCCATCTATCAGTGCCCATCAATGCTGCCTATCAGTGCTCATCAATGCTGCCTATCAGTGCCCATCAATGCCGCCTACAAGTGTTACCTATCAGTGCTCATTAATTCCGCCTATTAGTGCCCATCAAATCTGCCTATCAGCGCCACCTATCAGTGCTGATTATTGCCGCCTAACAGCGTCCATCCATGCCACCTATCAGTACTCTTCAATGCTGCCCATCAGTGTGTATCAATACTGCCTGAGTTCTGCCTATCAGTGTTCCTCAGTGCCCATCAGTGCAGCCTCTGAGTTCTGCCTATCAGTGCTCATCAATGCCCATCAGTGCCACCTATAAATGCCCATCAATGCCTCCTATCAGTGCAGCCTTTCAGTGCAGCCTATCAGTGTCGCCTATCAGTGCCCCCTATCAGTGTTCATCAGTAAATCCTATCAGTGCCTCCTATCAGTGCCTCCTATCAGTGCTCATCAGTGCCTCCTATCAGTGCCCACCAGTGCCTCCCATCGGTGCCTCCTATCAGGGCCCCTAGTGCCTTCTCAGTGCCCCCTATCAGTGTCTCCTATCAGTGCCCCCTATAAGTGCCCCATAGTGCCTTCTCAGTGCCCCCTATAAGTGCCTCCCTTCAGTGCTCATCCTATCAGTGCCTACCATCGGTGCCCCCTATCAGCGTCCCCTATCAGCGTCCCCTATCAGCGCCCCCTATCAGCGTCCCCTATCAGCGTCCCCTATCAGTGTACCCTATCAGTGTCCCCTATCAGTGCCCCCTATCAGGGTCCCCCATCAGCATCCCCTATCAGTGCCTTCTATCAGTGTTCCCTATCAGTGCCTTCTATCAGTGCTGATCAGAGTCCTCTGTCTTCTCAGGACAGCACGGCCCTGAGCGGAGACTGTGTCTCTCATGTAACAGCACAGAGACACCGGCATTGACAGTTTTATTCCCACTCCGTCCGTCCTCTCTCGCACGGGATGACACAGGACACACAGCTGATCTGCTCCCCCTTCTCCCCCTTCCCCTCTCCTATGTGCTCCACGGGAAATGTGAGCTTGTTAGCTTCACACTTGACTGCCCCTGGAGCACACACAGGAAAGGGGAGGGGGGAGAAGGGGGAGCAGATCAGCTGTGTGTCCTGTGTCATCCCGTGCGAGAGAGGACGGACGGAGTGGGAATAAAACTGTCAATGCCGGTGTCTCTGTGCTGCTGTTACATGAGAGACACGCTCTCCGCTCAGGGCCGTGTGAATAGCAATCCTGCTGGGCTCCCCACAGTGACGGAATGCCAGGGCCCCATCGCAAGTGCGACTGTTGCAACCCTGGTAATTCCTCCACTGGTCTTGGTACAAGTAGAGGGTATCTATACACAAGCCCTGCTGGATACTGGAGCTTAGGTGATGTGGCTGTATTGAGACTTTTACCACAAGTACTTGAAGCATATCCCTTTGTGCAAGCTTGAGAAGTTAGAGATTTGGCGCATAGGGACCCAGAAGTGCCCATATGACTGATACATACCCATCAAGTTAACCTTCGATCCTACCATGGCAGGAAAACCAGAGACTTTCGATACACTGGCTGTTGTCTGTCCCCGACCTCCTGGGGCAGGACAAAATTCCTTATTGATAGGCATCTACACCAATCTTGTGAGGAGACTTCTCACTCCTCTGGTCTTGGAGGGCACTCCAGAAGGGAGATTCATCCTCAGCTGAGGTAGGCGTTCCAGCGAGTGTTACAAGAGAAGAAGGCACCTGCTGAAGGAGTGGGAAGATTGTAGCGATTGGATACCATGAGAAGGTGTTGCAGCCTGGGGAGACGGCCTGTCTGAAAGCCACGGTCAAGCTGCCATGGGACCAGCTAGGTCCTTAAGTGGTGGTGGAAGCTGATTCAGCAGAGGAGGAGGCTGGAATAGAACTGGTCCTGGAGATCGTACCCACATGGGCCTTACTAAGAAACGGGGGGCGAAAATGGTGATCACCCCATATGGTGATTGGAAAAGTGAGTGCTGCCACCCCAGTGGCGGGAGATGAGGTAGTTCAGAAGGAAGATGGAAGAAGAACCACTGTCCACTGCCCAAATCTACCCTCTGCATGGGAAGAGAGGATCAAAGCTCAGATAGCTCGATGGGAGAAAATGTTCCACGAGAATGACTTTGATGTGGGCTGTGCCAGGAGTGCTCAACATCGAATTTGACTGATCGAAGATAAGCGTTTTCGAGAAAGGGCCAGGCGAATCCCCTTGTGTTATCTGGAGGCACTTTAAGAGCAGCTGGCTGAATTGAAGAGATAAGGGGTCATTAAGGAGCCCTGGAGCCCCTATGCCTCCCCGATCGTGGTAGTGAGGAAGAAGAATGGGTCCCTTCGGATGTGCATCGACTACCGAACCCGAAGATCTATCCCAGATCAGTACACAACCCCTTGCATAGAAGAAGCCCTACAATGCTTATCAGGGGCCAAATGGTTCAGTGTACTAGATTTAAAGAGTGGATATTACCTGATCCCCATGCATCCAGATGACCGAGAATAGACAGCCTTCATCAGCCCTCTAGGGTTTTTTGAGTTTGACCGAATGCAACAGGGATTAACAGGGGCCCCTGCTACTTTCTGGAAACTGATGGAGAACACTGTGGGTGATATGAACTTGCTAGAAGTACTACTTTATCTCGATAATATCATCATGTTCAGCAGAACGTTGGAGGAGCATGAAGCTCGGTTGGAGAAAGTTTTCCAGCGACTACACGCTGAGGGGTTGAAGCTGTCCTTAGAGAAGTGCCAGTCCTACCAGCCCTCAGTCACGTACCTAGGGCATGTGGTGTCAGCCGAGGGAATAGCAACTGACCCTCAAAGGTTGGAGGCTGTCACTTCCTGGCCTCGCCCAAATACCGTTACCGAGTTGAGGTCATTCTTAGGTTTCTGCTCTTACTATAGAAGATTTGTGAAGAACTTCTCACAGATACCTGGCCATTAAACAAGCTGTTACAGAAGCAAACGGAAGGGGACCAGCAGAAAACCCAGAGGGGAGGCCCCAGGAGGCCTTGTGAGTCTATCCAGGAACAATGGACAGCGAAGTGTGATAGGTCTTTTGAATGGCTGAAAGAGAGCCTGGTTGAAGCACCGGTGTTGGCCTACGCTGATGCATCTAAACCTTATGAATTGCATGTGGATGCCAGCAGAGATGGCCTTGGAGGGGTGTTGTACCAAGAGTCGAAGGGGGGAAACTCTGGCCAGTGGCCTATGTGAGTTGCAGCCTCACCTCCCCTGAGAAGAACTATCCTGTGCATAAATTGGAGTTCTTGGCCCTCAAGTGGGCTGTGGTAAAATGGCTACGCGACTATCTGTACAGGGCTACCTTTGTGGTGAAGACTGACAACAACCCCTTGACTTATCTACTGTCCACTGTAAAGATGGACGCCACTGGGCATCGGTGGCTGGCAGCTCTGTCCGAGTTTCAGTTCAGCCTGAAATACCGATTGGGTGTGGGAAACAGAGATGCTGACGCTCTTTCCCGAAGGCCTCACTCTGTCAAGGCTGGCCAGAAGAGTTGGGTCCATTTACCTTTTCGAAGGAGTACAGGTCGTGTGTCAAGGAGTAGAGTATAAACACAGGGGAGCCATAGGAGCCGAAGCTGTGGGAGTCTGAAGTATTACTGTGATTTGATCCAAGTACGCAGCCAAGAATTGCCTCAGCTGACTAAAGAGAATATGAGACGGTATCAACTGGAAGATCCGTTGGGGAGTTTGATAGGGAAATCTTTATCCTCCAAGACCCTTAGATACTGGTGAATAGCCTCATCGAGGGGGCCAAAGTAATCCATAGAGAGTGGGAGCGAATGAAGTTGGAAGATGGGGTCATATATTGATGAGGTCCCTCTGAGGAACCAGGAAGTGTGAGTCAATTGTTCCTTCCTGAGAAACATCGTCTAACTGTCTTGACCACTCTTCATGACGATCATGGTCAATTAGGCCCATATAGAACTTTCAAGCTGGTCAGGGATTGAATCTACTGGCTGTCCATGAGAACTGAGGTAGAAAGCTACTGTTGCTCTTGCACCAGATGCATTCAGAGAAAGACCTTACCAGGCAGGGCAGCCCCAATGGGCGATCTTCAAAGCCATGGACCCATGGAGTTTGTGTGCATTGATTTCTTGTGTCTGGAACCTGACCTGAGTGGACAAAGTAATGTCCTGGTTGTGACAGATCATTTCACCTGATATGCGAAAGCTTTTCCCACTAGGGATCAACAAGCTAGTACTGTGGCAAAGACTCTAGTGGAGAAGTTCTTCATTCATTATGATTTGCCTCAGTGCCTGCATTCGGATCAAGGTTGGGATTTTGAGCGCAAACTGATCAGAAGATTATGTGAACTCTTAAGCATAAAGAAATCCAGGACTACTCCTTACCATCCTCAAGGGGATCCACAACCTGAGAGTTTCAACCGTACCCTGCTGAACATGTTGGGAACCCTCCCATTAGAGAAGAAACAGCATTGGGGATATCATATAGCTGCAGTAGTTAATGCTTATAATAGCACCTCAAATGATTCTACTGGATACTCCCCCTACAGGTTAATGTTCGGGAGAGAAGCTTGTCTACCTGTGGATCTGGCTTTTGGAACATCACTAGATCAGAAGCCTCTTATAGGGGGTATATTGACAGACTTTGAAAGAATCTAAAAGTGGCTTATGAGAAAGCCAAGGAGGACTCTACCATCAGAGAACAAAGGAACAAGAAAAACTTTGATCTCAGAGTAAGGGTTCAGGATTCACAACCTGGAGATCGAGTGTTGTTGCGCAATCTAGGGGTGCCAAGGAAGCATAAGCTGGCTGATCAATGGCATGCCAAACCCTACATTGTCTGTAAACAACTACCCTGGCTCCCTGTGTACCAGATTTGGCCAGAAGGGAAGACCGGCCCTCTCAAGACTTGGCATTGAAACCATTTGCCCATATCAGAGGCTGTTCGAGTACCCTCACCGCCTTTCTTAGAGACTTATCAGTCCCCGAAGCTGAGGCTTAGGGCTCGGAAAACTTGCCCACCCACACTCCCTGAAGAGGAGAGTGACAATGAAGAATTAACCCTTGATTGGTTGTGGGTTTCTCCTTTGGAAGATGATTTCATCGTCCCTGGTACTGAGGAAGCAGACCATCAAAGGACACCCTTTAGGAGGAGGACATGTCTTCCTTTGCCTGAAATTGACACATTAGATCCTCACCCACTAAGGGGAGATGAGTAGGTCAAGGTGGAACCCAGTGAAGTGCCGAGTGTAACGGATGCTCCCACTCCTTCTACTAATCTCGCATGGAGATGGTCCCTGAACCAGAACCAGAGCCTGAAGTAGAACTTGAACCTGAATCTGGGTGCTGTTTCTGAAGAACAGAACAGGGACCAGAGCCACTGGAAAACATCTACTCCAGGTTGAGACAGAGGATATGCCCTCCAAAAAGACTGACGTATGATGCACTTGGAGAAAATTCTGATGAACTTATACCTGCTGCTCAAGGTTCCAGTCAAGCACTTCCCTCCTTTATTGAACCTTTAGTAAAGGATGACCTTGCTCCACCTCCTGACACTACTGGGTGGGCCAATAACTTGTTACTGGCTTGTCACAAAATGAATATGACTTCACCTGAGGATGTATATAATTTTCTGTTAGAAGTTGTTAGCTGTTGCAACTTCTAGTTTATCAGATGATTAATAATTCAGTTCTTATGACACAGTAAAGTGATCCCACAGGTTGTGATCTGTCCTTAGGGACCAAAGACTTTCAAGTGGGGGGAGGATGTAGCAATGTGGACTACAGTTATAAAGTACAGTGATCCTCCGGTATTTCTATGCATCGCATATCCCTCTAGTGCCCAGTGCTTACCAACTGACATCATGTTTGTGAGCCAAACTAAAGGGATTGTGGGAGTAGTTCCTCAGACTGATAATTGCTTCACATGACTCTGTACCTGAACTACATATCCCTGGGATCTTTGCTACCATCGGAGAGATTGCTGGGAGGAACTATAAAAGAAACCACAGCTCCACTCTGCGCTCTCTTCCTCCTCGGCCTGACGCAAGTTGGACCTCTCCGTGCATAGAGAGAAAGGTCGCGACCTACCACGCGGTGTACCGCATTCCAAACCAGATGAGAGGGGCCTAGCACTGCTTGCTGTTCATCAGACATCCATTCAACACTACTTTGGTTGCCCGCTAACCTGTGTTCTGAGCTTCACATCGGGAGATCGATACAGCAGATCTGCTGCACGCGTGTTGCTACAGGAGCTGCTGTCTGGAGTGCATTAAATCGGCCTGGTCATTAGTGAGAGGGCAATCGCCCACCTTTACAAATCCTTTTCTCACGGTTTCACTGAGACACTTTGCACAGACATTTTTACCTCAGGAATACTTTACTGAATCTATCTTGAACACTGTGCATAGACACCTTTAGCTTCTACCCGTGTTCTGAGCTTCACATCGGGAGATCGATACAGCGGATCTGCTGCATGCGTGTCGCTACAGGAGCTGCTGTCCGAAGTGCATTAAATCGGCCTGGTCATTGGTGAGAGGGCAATCGCCCACCTTTACAAATCCTTTTCTCACGGTTTCACTGAGACACTTTGCACAGACATTTTTACCTCGGGAATACTTTACTGAATCTATTTTGAACACTGTGCATAGACACCTTTAGCTTCTACCATTTCATAAAACCTTATTACTTGCTATTACACCTTATTGGATACCATTACTGAGCTCCTACTGCCGATGAAGACCATCAGATCTGCAGCGGGGACATTGCTGTTATTATTGCTACAAGGGTCCTAATACCATTGCCATTAAGTCTGACCTCCCATTAGGGTTAAAGGTTTATAGGATGGCCGAATTTTGTCAGTATAACCATTTAACTTTGTTTATTCCTTAAGGTGCAAGCAGAACTCCACTGTACATGTGTATATAATAGACTATATAATAGACTGTTTTACCTGCAAATATCTTGGCTTGTGTTATTTGGAGGAATTAATTTGCTGAGTTGGCACTGTTGTCTAAAACTCATCAGATCTATGACCTCCTCTTTGTGACAATATCTTCTTTGAACTGTTCTAGTAAACATTATCAGAACATAAGTGCACAGAGTTGTCTGACTTATTGCTTTAAGGTGGTGTTAAATGCCTGAACCCAGATCGTCAAGTGGGTTGGAATGTTTATTAGGTCATGGCAGTGCAGGTGAGCAGGTAAATCCAAGCAGTCCCTTAGGGGGCCGTACTACACTTGGAACAGTGGATAGCACATTCAGTGGGTGGAATACCTATGGAATAATTTTTGATACACATGGACACTTGTTTATTGAACTTTTCATTAATCACTAGTTGATACGCTGTGTTAGTTATAACTTTTCTGATAATTTTTTTCTGTATTTATGAGACAGCGCAATCTTTTATATTTTCACTTTTTTTCTCCTTGATCCAATGAGTGTTAAAAGTGCAGCAGGCTATACTTTTATAATACGCGTGAGATTCTTTCACATATTTTCAAACCATTCATAAGCCTGAATAATAGAAAAGCCAGATTAGACTTTGCCAAAAAAACATCTAAAAAAGCCAGATCAGTTCTGGAAAAGCATTCTTTGGACGGATGAAACCAAGAATAATTTGTACCAGAATGACAGGAAGAAAAAAGTGTGGCGAAGGCTTGGAACAGCTCATGATCCAAAGCACACAACATCATTTGTAAAACATGGTGGAGGTAGTGTGATGGCATGGGCATGCATGGCTTCCAGTGGCATGGGGTCAGAAGACAGAAACAGCCGGATAAATTCTGCAGTGTTTAGAGATATACTGTCAGCACAGATTCAGACAAACGCAACTGGACGGCATTTCACAGTACAGATGGACAATGATCCAAAACACATTGCAAAAGCAACCCAGGAGCTTTTGAAGGAAAATAAGTGGAATATTCTGCAATGGCTGAGCTTATCACCTGATCTCAACCCAATTGCATGCATTTCACTTGCTGAAGGCAAAACTAAAGGCAGAAAGACCCACAAACAAAGAACAACTGAAGACAGCTGCAGTTAGAGCCTGACAAAGCATCAGAAAGGAGGAAACCCAGACATTGGTAATGTCCACGGGTTCCAGACTTCAGGCACTCATTGCCAGTAAAGGATTCTCAACAAAATATTAAAAATGAACATTTTATTTATGATTATATTAATTTGTCCAATTACATTTGAGTCCCTGAAATTGGGGGGACTGTGTATAAAAATGGTTGCAGTTCCCAAAATTTGTACTTGATATTCATGTTTAACCCCTTGAATTGAAGCTGAACGTCTGCACTTCAAATTCATTTGGAATGTTTCTTTTTAATTTAATTCTCGTGGCCGAGAGAGACAAAAGTATGAAAATTGTGCCTGTGTCCAAACATATATGGATCTAACTGTATATAGCACTAATATCATATATATAATAATAAATATACCCAAAAGTAGGATATATGGGTATTTTAAGTGTGAGTCAGACATGATTGTACATGAAGGATGGAGGGGGGGGATATAAACATTTTATATTAAAATAGTACTAAAGGCTGAGAATATTTTGCATGGATTTAATTATTTTAAATATAATGCACAATACTGGTAAACTTTTACTTTAAATATAATTGTAATGCCTTATATTACCTCCGGTCTATCAGCCTCCACCTTCTCTGGGTTCAGATGCTGATCTTCCCTGCACAGAGCCCTTGAAGTGATTGTAAATTGTAGATGTAGATTTTTTTGTAAACAACAAACATGTCATACTTACCTGCTCTGTGTAATGGTTTTGTACAGAGCAGCCATGATTTTCCTTTTCTGGGGTCCCCACCGACACTTCTGGCTCCTCCTGCCTTCAGAGTGCCCCTATAGCAAGCCGCAAAGTTTAGTATAGAGCGCCCCTTTAGCAAGCTAAAAAAACTTCTGCCTTTAGAATAACTCACTTCCTTCTCCTGCACATGACTACATGTCCCATGACACATTGCACCTCACACATTCGCAAGTTCTCAGGCACTTACTGGGGGTTACTTACTAAAGGAAAATCCACTTTGCACTGCAAGTGCACTTGGAAGTGCAGTCGCTGTAGATCCGAGGGGGACATGCAAGGACAATAAAAAACTGCATTTTAGCTAGCACATGATTGGATGATAAAATCAGCAGAGCTTCCCCTCATTTCAGATCTACCCCTCAGATTTAGAGTGACTGCACTTGCAGTGCAAAGTGGATTTGCCTTTTGTAAATAACCCCCACTGACATGTATGGATGGTGTACTGAGCTGTATGTGTGTTGTACTGTATTTCCTGACATGTAAACTACTATTTCCATAATTGATTACAATCGATTATGTTGATTAGTTGTTTCAGCCCTAGTTCAGTGTAAAGAACAGTTCAGTATTGAGATGGGTGCAGTGTAGAGATAAGTGCAGTGTAGAGATGAGTGCAGTGTAGAGATGAGTTCAGTGTACAGAGGAGTGCAGTGTAGAGATGAGTTCAGTGTACATATCAGTTCAGTGTAGAGATGAGTGCAGTGTACATATCAGTTCAGTGTAGAGATGAGTTTAGTGTACATATCACTGCAGTGTAGAGATGAGTGCATTGTAGAGATGAGTTCAGTGTACAGAGGAGTGCAGTGTAGAGACAAGTGCAGTATATAGAACAGTGCTGTGTACAGATGGGTGCATTGTAGAGATGAGTGCAGTATATAGAACAGTGCTGTATACAGATGAGTGCAGTATATAAAACAGTGCTGTATACAGATGAGTTCAGTGTACAGGTGATTGCAGTGTACAGAAGAATGCAAAGTAGAGATGAGTGCAGTATATAGAACAGTGCTGTGTACAGATGAGTGCAGTATACAGAACAGTGCTGTATACAGATGAGTTCAGTATACAGGTGATTGTAGTGTACAGAAGAATGCAAAGTAGAGATGAGTGCAGTGTACATATCAGTTCAGTGTAGAGATGAGTGTAGTGTACATATCAGTCCAGTGTAGAGATGAGTGCAGTGTACATATCAGTTCAGTGTAGAGATGAGTGCAGTGTACATTTCAGTTCAGTGTAGAGATGAGTGCAGCGTACATATCAGTTCAGTGTAGAGATGAGTGCAGTGTACATATCAGTTCAGTGTAGAGATGAGTGCAGTGTACATATCAGTCCAGTGTAGAGATGAGTTCAGTGTACAGAGGTGTGCAGTGTGGTGATGAGTGCAGTATATAGAACAGTGCTGTGTACAGATGAGTTCAGTGTACAGGTGATTGTAGTGTACAGAAGAATGCAAAGTAGAGATGAGTGCAGTGTACATATCAGTTCAGTGTAGAGATGAGTGCAGTGTACATATCAGTCCAGTGTAGAGATGAGTGCAGTGTACATATCAGTTCAGTGTAGAGATGAGTGCAGTGTACATATCAGTTCAGTGTAGAGATCAGTGCAGTGTACATATCAGTCCAGTGTAGAGATGAGTGCAGTGTGCATATCATTTCAGTGTAGAGATGAGTGCAGTGTACATATCAGTTCAGTGTAGAGATGAGTGGAGTGTACATATCAGTCCAGTGTAGAGATGAGTGCAGTGTACATATCAGTTCAGTGGTAGAGATGAGTGCAGTGTACATATCAGTTCAGTGTAGAGATGAGTGCAGTGTACATATCAGTCCAGTGTAGAGATGAGTGCAGTGTACATATCAGTTCAGTGTGGAGATGAGTGCAGTGTACATATCAGTTCAGTGTAGAGATGAGTGCAGTGTACATACCAGTCCAGTGTAGAAATGATTGCAGTGTACATATCAGTCCAGTGTAGAGATGAGTGCAGTGTACATATCAGTTCGGTGTAGAGATGAGTGCAGTGTACATATCAGTTCAGTGTAGAGATGAGTGCAGTGTACATATCAGTCCAGTGTAGAGATGAGTTCAGTGTACAGAGGTGTCCAGTGTGGTGATGAGTGCAGTATATAGAACAGTGCTGTGTACAGATGAGTTCAGTGTACAGGTGATTGTAGTGTACAGAAGAATGCAAAGTAGAGATGAGTGCAGTGTACATATCAATTCAGTGTAGAGATGAGTGCAGTGTACATATCAGTCCAGTGTAGAGATGAGTGCAGTGTACATATCAGTTCAGTGTAGAGATGAGTGCAGTGTACATATCAGTTCAGTGTAGAGATGAGTGCAGTGTATATATCAGTTCAGTGTAGAGATGAGTGCAGTGTACATATCAGTCCAGTGTAGAGATGAGTGCAGTGTACATATCAGTTCAGTGTAGAGATGAGTGCAGTGTATATATCAGTTCAGTGTAGAGATGAGTGCAGTGTACATATCAGTCCAGTGTAGAGATGAGTGCAGTGTACATATCAGTTCAGTGTAGAGATGAGTGCAGTGTACATATCAGTTCAGTGTAGAGATGAGTGGAGTGTACATATCAGTCCAGTGTAGAGATGAGTGCAGTGTACATATCAGTCCAGTGTAGAGATGAGTGCAGTGTACATATCAGTTCAGTGTGGAGATGAGTGCAGTGTACATATCAGTTCAGTGTAGAGATGAGTGCAGTGTACATACCAGTCCAGTGTAGAGATGAGTGCAGTGTACATATCAGTCCAGTGTAGAGATGAGTGCAGTGTACATATCAGTTCAGTGTAGAGATGAGTGCAGTGTACATATCAGTTCAGTGTAGAGATGAGTGCAGTGTACATATCAGTCCAGTGTAGAGATGAGTTCAGTGTACAGAGGTGTGCAGTGTGGTGATGAGTGCAGTATATAGAACAGTGCTGTGTACAGATGAGTTCAGTGTACAGGTGATTGTAGTGTACAGAAGAATGCAAAGTAGAGATGAGTACAATGCAGTGTAGAGATGATCTCAGTGTACAGATGAGTTTAGTGTATAGATGAGTGCAGTGTACAGATGAGTTTAGTGTAGAAATGAGTACAGTGTACATATCAGTGCAGTGTAGAGATAAGCTTAGTGTAGAGAGGAGTAGGGCTGAAACACCTAATCAGCATAATCGATTATGAAAATAGCTGTCATTTTCATATTCGATCAGTTGGTCAGCCGATTAGTTGGCCTGCAAACAGCATAGTATACCGTTCATACATGTCAGTATACACAGTTCAGCACACATACAGCTCAGTACACCATCCATACATGTCAGTATACACAGTGCAGCACACATACAGCTCAGTACTCCGTTCATACATGTCAGTATACACAGTGCAGCACACATACAGCTCAGTACTCCGTTCATACATGTCAGTATACACAGTGCAGCACACATACAGCTCAGTACTCCGTTCATACATGTCAGTATAAACAGTGCAGCACACATACAGCTCAGTACACCGTTCATACATGTCAGTATAAACAGTGCAGCACACATACAGCTCAGTACACCGTTCATACATGTCAGTAAGTGCCTGAGAACTTGTGAATATGTGAGGAGCAATGTATCATGGGACCTGATACCTTACTATAAGGGCACTCTATATTATACTTTGTGGCTTGCTATTAGAGCACCCTGAAGGGGAGGAGCCAGTAACGCAGGTGGGGGACCTCAGAAGAGGAGGACCAGGGCTGCTCTGTGCAAAACCATTACACAGAGCAGGTAAGTATGACAAATTTGTTGTTTATAAAAAATAAAATAATAATAATTCAACGTTTACAATCACTTTTAGTGCCGGTTCACACTGGGGCGGCTTCAAAGTCGCCCGCCTCTGAAGCTGCCCCATACAGCGCGATTTCAATGCAGCTTGCAAACAACTTCTGTAAGAGAAGTCAATGCAAGTCACTCTGAAGTCACCCTACAAAAGGTACAGGAAACTTTTTCTAAGTCGGAGCGTCTTGAGTCGCTCCCATTAGAACGGTTGCACTACATGAAGCGCGACTTGTCAGGCGGCTGACAGGTCGCCTCAGTGTGAACTGAGCCTAAAGAGATGAGTACAGTATACAGATCAGTGCAGTGTAGAGATGAGTACAGTGTACAAAGGAGTGCAGTGTAGAAATTAGGGAACGACCGATTATCGGTAAGGCCAATTACTGCAGGCCAATATCAGCATTTCCTGAAAAATCAATATCGGTCACAAACTAGACAGATGTTACCGATATTGCTTCAAGGGGTTTTACCGGGGTGATGCCTGCAGCTGCAGACATCACCCCGGTACCGTTCTTCAGAGCGGACGGTCGGCTTCATTGTAATAACAATAGACACCCACCCTCCCGCCTGGGCTCTCCTGTCCTACCGGGAGGCCCGAGCAATCAGCTGGCATTTCCGCCGGCTGGCCGAAGATCTAGTCTTGGATCTAGTAACCCCCGGAAGCGATGTCATGACATCACTTCCTGGATTACTAGCATCTTAAAGGCTCCAGCTTAAAATAAAAAGAAAGTATTCAAAAACACAGATCTTGACGTTTTAAATACTTTCAAGTGCAGAGGAGGGGTTTGGGGTCTTATAGACCCCCCATCCCTCCATAAAGAGTAGCTGTCACTGCCCATTACTGTCATATGGGATGTTTACATTCCTTGTGACAGCAATAACAGTGATAAAAATAAAAAAAAGTGTAAAGATAAAAATGTACAGATCAGTGAAGTGTAGAAATGAGTACAGTGCACATATCAGTGCAGTGTAGAGGTGATTGTAGTCTACAGATCAGTGCAGTGTAGAGATGAGTACAGTGCACATATCAGTGTAGTGTAGAGATGAGTACAGTGCACATATCAGTGCAGTGTAGAGGTGATTGTAGTCTACAGATCAGTGCAGTGTAGAGATGAGTGTAGTGTACATATCAGTGCAGTGTAGAGATGAGTACAGTGCACTTATCAGTGTAGTGTAGAGATGAGTACAGTGCACATATCAGTGTAGTGTAGAGATGAGTACAGTGCACATATCAGTGTAGTGTAGAGATGAGTACAGTGCACATATCAGTGTAGTGTAGAGATGAGTACAGT
This sequence comes from Aquarana catesbeiana, assembly GCF_042186555.1. Lineage (NCBI taxonomy): Eukaryota > Metazoa > Chordata > Amphibia > Anura > Ranidae > Aquarana > Aquarana catesbeiana. Next base: position 423,385,763 of record NC_133327.1, on the reverse strand, counting down.
GCACATATCAGTGTAGTGTAGAGATGAGTACAGTGCACATATCAGTGCAGTGTAGAGATGAGTGTAGTGTACAGATCAGGGCAGTGTAGAGATGAGTGTAGTGCACATATCAGTGCAGTGTAGAGATGAGTGCAGTGTAGAAATGGGTACAGTTCACATATCAGTGCTGGGTAGAGATGAGTGTAGTCTACAGATCAGTGCAGTGTAGAGATGAGTACAGTGCACATATCAGTGAGGTGTAGAGGTGAGTGTAGTGTACATATCAGTGCAGTGTAGAAATGAGTGCAGTGTAGAAATGAGTACAGTGCACATATCAGTGCAGTGTAGAGATGAGTGTAGTCTACAGATCAGTGCAGTGTAGAGATGAGCTCATTGTACAGAGGAGTGCAGTGAACATATCAGTGCAGTGTATAGAGGAGTGCAGTGTAGAAATTAGCTCAGTGTAAAGATGAGTGCAGTGCAGAGATGACTGCAGTGTAGAGATGAGTGCAGCGTAGAGATGAGTGCAGTGTACAGATGAGTTTAGTGTATAGATGAGTGCAGTGTACATATCAGTGCGGTGTAAAGATGAGTGCAGTGTACAGAGGATTGCAGTGTAGAGATGAGTGCAGTATACAAATGAGTTTAGTTTTGAGATGAGTGCAGTATACAGATGAGTTTAGTGTAGAGATGAGTGCAGTGTAGAGATGAGTGCAATAAACAGATGAGTTTAGTGTAGAGATGAGTGTAGTGTAGAGATGAGTGCAGTATACAGATGAGTGCAGTGTACAGAGGATTGCAGTGTAGAGATGAGTGCAGTGTAGAGATGAGTGCAGTATACAAATGAGTTTGGTTTTGAGATGAATGCAGTATACAGATGAGTTTAGTGTAGAGATGAGTGCAGTGTAGAGATGAGTGCAGTATACAGATGAGTTTAGTGTAGAGATGAGTGCAGTGTAGAGATGAGTGCAGTATACAGATGAGTTTAGTGTAGAGATGAGTGCAGTGTAGAGATGAGTGCAGTATACAGATGAGTTTAGTGTAGAGATGAGTGCAGTGTAGAGATGAGTGCAGTATACAGATGAGTTTAGTTTAGAGATGAGTGCAGTATACAGATGAGTTTAGTTTAGAGATGAGTGCAGTGTAGAGATGAGTGCAGTATACAGATGAGTTTAGTGTAGAGATGAGTGCAGTGTAGAGATGAGTGCAGTATACAGATGAGTTTAGTTTAGAGATGAGTGCAGTATACAGATGAGTTTAGTTTAGAGATGAGTGCAGTATACAGATGAGTTTAGTTTAGAGATGAGTGTAGTGTAGAAATGAGTACAGTGTACATATCAGCGCAGTGTAGAGATGAGCTCAGTGTAGAGTGTAGTAGGGATAAGTATAATGTAGAGATGAGTACAGTGTGTGTGTCTCCTCTCCAGCCCAGACAGAGTGAAGTGTTTGCTGTACAGGTGTCTCCCTCCTCCTCCTCCTCCTCCTCCTCGGGCCAGTCTGCAGACACCCCCCTCACTATACACATAGAGGAGGAGGAGGAGGAGGAGGAGAAGGATCTGGAGGGAGGGATCCATGATTCTGCCTCTTTTCCTGTTTCATACAAGGCACAGTTTCCCCGGCAGGACAGCCCAGTCCCCCACTGAACAGATCGGGGAAAGTTTCCTGAGGATGGTGTGACTTTTGTCCATGGAGCTCGAACTCTATGATGATTAGAGGGGATCAGAGGTGATTGTGCGCTGACTTGTCCGACCAATGGGAAGCTTTGTTGTCCCCCCTGGGATCTGGGAGTGTAGATTTGAATGTGTGCCTATTGATCCCTGTCTCTTGTTGGGGAGAAGTGTGTGAGGAATACAAATGAAGTCTGATCGCCGGTGAGTCACCATAGGACTGTCTGGGAGGTTTGTTGTGATCGGATGGCACATGTCATAGCAATCCTTGGAGTCAGGCTGCATCCCATGCACATGATGCCAGCTGTGTGGATGTAGGGATCAGTAGGAGACATCCTGGATCACTCAGTCTGAAACTTACCAGTTTGCTGCTGCCATGCCTTTCCATCTGAGGACAGTGCAGCCCACCCAGGTGTGTAGGTTGGGGGACACTGATGGGCTCAGGGATGGATCAGCTTTGGTGGTGACTTCTCTGGAAGAAGTTAGCATCTACTCCATGATGCACATCATCCATCAGCTGTCTGATCTGTCTAGGCATGCTGAGGACATCTTCAGCAGCATCCATGGGCAGGCGGTTACCCTGGGAGAACGCAGTGCCCACCTACAACGTCGCCTGGCATCCCTCCATCACTTTGTATCCCACTTGGACCACCGGAAGGTACCAGTCCGTAAGTAGTTCTGCGCTTTTTTTACCTGATGCATTGGCTTTGTTCTTTGTTGGGGATGGTGCACCCTTCTTTTCTGTAACATCATGTCAAGTTTTTTTTCCTCTGTAGACCTTTGTCATTACTGTACATCTCACAAATATTATTATTTTTATTGAGGATTTATATAGTACTAGAGGGTTTGTGCAGAACTTAACAAAATAAAGGGAGAAGGTACAGATACAAATATGGATGAGCTTAGGTCCAAACCCAGAACCCCTATCACCTGCAGCTGGGCCATTCCATGCTCCGCAGGGGTGGGGATGCTGATGATATCATTGACCTAGAGGAGCTTGGGCATCATCTGAGCTCATCTCTAGCCCAAGCTCCTTACTCCCACTTTTGTGTACTGCAGTGAGCTGTGGGCCGGGTCATTCATTGCTCCGCAGCTGCACGTACACAAAGAGATGGGGATGTTCATGACATCTTCGACCTAATATCGTCACATGGCCAAATTAGGTCAGTGTCATTGATAAAGATTGAACTCAGGTGTTCTCAGAATTCATCTCTGACCCAAACTCAGAACTTCCACATTTATGTACTCCAGTGAGCTGCGGGTCAGGTCATTTCCCACTCCCCATCTGCACATACAAAGGGCCGTGGGGGGGCTCATGACATCATTGACTAAAATATGGTCGCATGACCAAACTAGGTCAGTGTCATTGATAGAGAAGAAGTTCTAAGAACTCACCTCTAACTCAAACTCCCAACACCCATTTTCATGTACTCCAATGAGCTGTGGTCCGGGTCATTCCCCAGCTGCACATACAAAGGGGCGGGGGTGCTCATTACATCATTGACCTAATGTGGTGACATTAGGTCAATGTCATTGATGCAGGTTAAATTGGCCATCCCCTGAACTCATCTCTAACCCAAACTCCCACTTTTATATATTGCAATGAATTTCAGGCCAGGTCATTCCCTACCCAGCAGTTTGCGTGAGCTACAGGGAAGGTAATGACCTGGCCCACAGCTTATTGGTGTACAAAAAAAAACAGGAGTTCGAAAGGTCAAATTAGAGATGAGTTCAGGAGGCACCCGTGCCACTTTGGACATCATGTAACAATACTAGGTAGATGATATAATGAGCATCCTCGCCCCTGTGTGAACATACAGCTGTGGGGTGAGGAATGGCCAGGCAGCAGCTGATGGGCCAGCACTGACACTTTGCTTCAGGGCTCATCTAAACTTAAGCTGGCCATAGATGGTTTGAATCTCGGCCAGTTCAGCAGAGATCGTCCAAGATTCGAACCATATATGGGCAGACTATTGGTACCCAATTTGATCGACTGATCAACTTGGGTAAAACCAGCATGTTGATTTTTCATGCGATTATTGCCAGTGGCTATATAGCAATAATTACTGTGTGTTCTCCTGGCAGGGATGGCTCCTCACACCCCCCCTGCTGGGAAGAACATATTAGCTCTGTGGGAGGCATTCCCCCACCAACACTACCTATATTGATGGGGGAATTGAGCTACTTTCTTACCTGCAACCACTGGTTGCAGTAAAGAAAATCGCACCATCTATGGCCGGCTTTAGTTTTGGAACTCAAGCTCATCCCTTGTTACAAAACAATTTTAAACAAGAGATTTAGAAGGGCCCTGCTCATAAGAGCTTACAATCTAAAATGGGGTTAATAGGCATGCCAGGCCTTAGGGCATATTTACTAGATTCCTTTCCATAAGTTCATAAATTCCTTTTACCTAACAATATAAAACTAGCTTGATCAGTTTAAATATAAAGTGCAGATAGTTCCTCTCAATGAGGACGTATAGTTTTAAATATGCAAGCAATCCAATCTTTTAATAGTTGTTGCCAGTCCATCACTTTTAATGCTGTCAGTTCCTAATTATGTGTACAGAATTTCTTCAAGTCTTCTTCTTTAAATACACACCCGGATCTACTGTAATTACCAGGGAACACACCTACTTATATGGGATGTCGAAACTTATTGCCTACCCTACCACCCATACAAAAAAAAAAAAAAAAAAAAATGTACACTTCTGTTATGTTGTCAAACACAAGCTCGCCTAGTTCTGCCTAACCACCAATCATGTGAATTAGACCTATCAGGTTGCACAACCTGTCCTTAAATTATCTGCCTACTTGTAGGTGCCTGTACAAGACTCTTATTACTCTATGCTGCTTCTCGTGGACACCAGCCAACGACCAGCTATAGATTATTTTCTGCTGATTCTTTTTCAAGAATTTCCTGTGATAATCCTTGAACAGAAATCACGTTTCCCATTAGTACCAAAGGTAGTTTCCCAGTGTATACCCTCCTAGAGTAGACAAAATGTAGCATACTGTACTTAAGGCTGAGTTCACCCCTATCCCAATTGGATGCGGGGAACCCGCATAATCGCTTCAGGTCCAATTTTAGGTCCCATTCACCATAATCGTTTCAGGTCCGATTTTAGACAGAATTTTTGGCTGAATTCAGACCTGAAACGAACCAAAAGACGCACAGGGCTCCTGTGCAAATTCGCAGCGGAGATATGTGAACCAACTCCATAGAGAGCCAGTCAAAATCTCCTGCTTTTGCAAATTGGATGCGGAGAGTCGGCACAGTCCATTTAGAACCCAGTGTCCATGCGCCGGAGATGTCACCGGCTGCTGCTAGAATAAGTATCTGGTAAACTGTGCATGTTTATGAGATAATTACTGTACCTATAGGTAAGCCTTATTATAGACTTACCTATAGGTAAAAATCACCCACGTGAATTTACTACTACTTTGAAGGATGAGTTTACCTTTGGGAACGTGACATGTTCCCCCTGCTTTTAGGGTAGAACATGTTCCCAATGTTGCAGCCTTTTTGAAATCAACGCGGTTGTGCGTGGCTTCGCTGTGGAACGCCATGGTAGTTCATTGATTCTTCCTGTCAATGTATCTGCTTGTCAGTACGGGATGTACGGGCACACAGATACACTGACAGATCTGAAGGAGACCTTCAGTTTACCATAAAATGCTTTACAGGCTCCAAAAAAATAAATGCACATTTTTTTTACCTGCAAAAAAAATATGCATTTATTATTTTGTTCTAAAAAGTGAACTTATCCTTAACGCTTTAGCAATAAAACCTGGAAAGTGATTGGTTTCTATATAGAGCTGCACCAGATTTTGCACTCTCCAGTTTTAGTAAATCAACTCCATTTGGCCTTGCTATGCCCAATATGTTGTCATCAAATGCATTTAAGATCCTTCACACACGTTCGGTTGAGTAAACAGCATGGAAACAATCACAAATTCAAAAAGATGACCCAGGCATTTATTACCATGTCAGCTCAGGTCCCATCCACCAGTGTTCTAATGACAAGTGCGTCCATTATAGTCCCTCTCTCGCTCAATATTTGGTTAGAGTCTTTGCCGGGTATATAACTTTTCAAATATCACATTTTGCTGCTGATTAAATTGTGCAGTGCTTACATTACAATATTTATTTTTTGTGATAAGTTTGTGATAAGAGATACAATTATACGTAGTTATTTAGCAGTTCCCCACAAGCAATATGACTTTGAATGCTTACTTCAGGTACATGCGTAGAAGCCAAGATTAATTTTCATAATTTGTGCAATGTAAATATACTGCGTTGATTCTTCCCTGGAAATTGTATTTAATCTTGGTTACTATGTACACATTGGAACCTGCTATATGAGTAGTCCAGGAGGTGAAGATATGGCTTTATGATTACAGCATTATTATTCTTCTTTTAGTAAAGCAGGTTGTTTTTCATTGCCACTGTGTGCATATAAAATGTGGATGTATTCTAAGGTTTGAGATGTGGCGGCAGTCACAAACCTGTCGTGTCACATCCAGTTTTTGTATGTTACTAGTATCTTACTCTGTTAGATATTTCATACTTGCAGCAACAAGCTGTGTCCTGGTTGCTCGTTTGCACATACCTTACCATGTGCATTTATGTTTTCATGCATGTTAATGTGTTTTGGGGGGCATCCTGTGTATTTGTAATGGGCCCCGAATGTGTTTTGGGGGCATCCTCTGCCAATGCAGTAAACAATGAACCTGAACATTCAACGCACCACAACACATAGCTGTGAATAACCATGCTTTGTGCTGTCCTGGGTTGGCCAAAAATGGGCCAGATATGTTTTTTTGTGTATTGAACCTCATTAAGGGTCATTTGAAATGCATAGGTGGATACGTGCATTATGGGCCTCCTTTTTGATCATTTTCATAGCCGCTAAAGTTGATAGTTACCATTATGTTCTAAGACTACATTCCTGTGATGATGGTTACTATCTGCATGATCACTGCAGACATCTTCTGCCCCTACACCATAATGGATTGATTCAGGATCCTCACCATCGAATGGACCGCAGGAACCCCATAATGTGGTTCATAATTTTGTCAAACAGATATGCTTTTGTTATATACTTAATGTTATTTTACGCTGATATTTAGAGATCAGAAATGTGTCTGTGCTCTTGTGGAAGTCTGACTACATGCTTGCAATAGTTGAAATAGCAGGATAATGTTTCAGGAGGCAGTTTTCTTGAAATAATACTTTTTTTAACTTGTTTTGCATATTTTAGGTACATTAGTCACATACCATGAGGGCCAGTTCACAGTGACCAGATGCAGTTCCGTGCGCCTTTTTTCTGCACTAAAAATGCATGCACAGTGTTTTCCATGTATTCCAATGGCTCTAGTTCACACCAGTGCAGTCAGTTTCTGGTCAATATTTCCTCAGCCTCTGTCTTAAAGCATAGGTTTGGCATTTGACAGCCAGACAGCTGTCATTTTCAGCAATGGCATCCTCCATGTTTCCTTTTTGTCAAAGTTGAATAACCTAAAATAACCTAGAAAACAAACAGATGAATTACAATAAGTCATGGTCACTTAAAGTGGTGTTCCGGGCCGAAATGATACTTTTTAAATAAAAATACCCCTATAATACACAAGCTTAATGTATTCTAGTAAAGTTAGTCTGTAAACTAAGGTCTGTTTTGTTAGTTTATAGCAGTAGTTTGTTATTTTATAAACTTACAGCAGGCCGTGGCCATCTTAAATGTGGGCATCTGAAGCCAGACTGTATTTCTTCCTGGATCTCATCCTTGCAGATCTCGCACATTCTCAGTACAGCACAAGCAGTGTAATAGGTTTCAGGTCAGGTTTCAATGGCAGTTTCAGAGGAAGTTGCCGCCCCTTCCCAGAAGGCATTGCAAACAGGAAATGATGCGATGGGCCGCGGCCAGGGAGGAGGAAGTGAAAAGTGAATACAGCAGATATACAGTAGGTGCTGAGAAAAAAAATAAAAAAAACTCCAATTTGTTTACAGTGCACAGTTTAGTGAGGGATGCTGAAGAGTTGTAAAAGTGGGTGGAACTCCACTTTAAAGAAGAACTAAACCCATTGATTTAACAGTTCCAAAAAACAGTTACATTCCCAGCATGTGTAACATGTGCAAAATCATGGCAGTTGAAGATTAAACAGAAGCCAAGATGACAGCTTCCTTGGCTCAAAATGATGGGAGGGTTTAGTTCCGCTTCAGCTTTTGTTTGTTTAAAGCAGTCAAAACAATAAAATATGACTGTTGATTGGTTGCATTAAACTTTTTCAAACTTATGTTTAAGTTTACTTTTAGTGTACCTCCTCATTAATGGTCCACAATGCCCTTTCCTAGCATCCCTGACAACCACATGCTTACCTGTTCCTGCCCCACTGGGCATTTTGCTGTGTGGTCTGCTCAGTGCCGACCAACCTCTTAAAAATATATTCACGAGGATGAGCAAAGTCTATTAGAATGAATGGAGATCATGGCTCACATGCTCAGTAAGAGCAGGCCCAGACAGTTGTTCAAGGACAGGCTGTGTTGTGGTCAAAAGGCCGCCCAGGAAAAACTTGGACAGATCATGGTCAGGTAAGTACTGTACATGTGCTGCTTTTAAAAAGTGTTGAGGGCAGGCACTGGGGACCCACTTTAGCCCCCATTCACACTTAAAGAGGGAGTCCACCTGAAAAAAAATATATTAAAAGCCAGCAGCTACAAATACTGCAGCTTCTGACTTTTAATAAACGGACACTTACCTGTCCAGGAGTCCAGCGATGTTGGCAGCCGAAGCCGAGCAATAGCTCGGCTCTTGGCTGCTGCTGCCGCCATTCTCGGTGAGGGAATAAGGAAGTGAAGCATTGCGGCTTCACTTCCCGGCTCCCTACTGCGCATGCGCGAGTCGCGCTGCACGACCTAAGTGGTCCCCGTTATCTCCTGGGACCTGTGTGTTTCTCAGGAGACAGCGGGGGGGGGGGGGGGGGGGTGCGGGAGGGGGCGAGACTCCCGCAGGAGTCTATTCCCGGAAAGGGGTGCAGATACCTGTCTAATACAGGTATCTGCACCCCCCTCCCCCCTGAAAGGTGGCAATTGTGGCACCGGAGGGGGGGAGGAATCAGATGAGCGGAAGTTCCATTTTTGGGTGGAACTCCGCTTTAAATGTGAATGCTTTCGAGCAATTTTGAAGCATTTTTTGGATGTTTTTTCCGACGTGAATGTGCCTTTTTTGAAGCGTTTTTCATGTGTTTTCAAGCTTTAGGCATTTCTGTTTAGGCCAGTGTGAAACAGTGTCATATCTAACATCATATGTCATCATCCTTGTATCTGCTTCCTGTTTTTTCTCTGTGGTAGTGTTGTGTCTTGTGCAGTTGGAGCTCATGAGCCTTGTCCACTATGCCAATTTCTTCCAAGGCCTTCTACCATTTGCCATAATCCTTGTAATGGGTATCACTGGGGTCATAAAGGTTTTTGTAGCTTGTGGCCGTTCAGCTGTTGAGGGAACGAAGTCCCATCATGCCTCTGCCTTTGGGAGTTATGTTTGTAATTGTCAGCCTTGCAATACAACATGGGACTTGTAGTTCCGTGCTAGCTGGAGGGCCACACGTTGAGCACCCATGTATGTAGGCCCTCGCCAGGTGGATGAAAGTCTTCATATCCAGATTGGACACTCGTGAATCCTTCATTTTTGTTCACGGGCTCAAGGTTGCTAGGAGAAGGATTCTAGTTGTGGTTGTGGTAGGCCCCAAAAACATGCTAGAGTACGTGTGTCATGCATTTTCAGTCTGTTTGATGTCCATGGGGCCAAAAATGCATGGTTCTGCCATTAAAAAAAAAAAATAGCTCTTGTACTTTTTTTTTGTGCAACAAGCAGCAGCATGAAGCCTAATGCCCTGTACACACGGTTGGATTTTCCGACGGAAAATGTGTGATAGGACCTTGTTGTCGTAAATTCCGACCGTGTGTAGGCTCCATCACACATTTTCCATCGGATTTTCCGACCCACAAAGTTTGAGAGCAGGATATAAAATTTTCCGACAACAAAATCCATTGTCGGAAATTCCGATCGTGTGTACACAAATCCGACGGACAAAGTGCCACGCATGCTCAGAATAAATAAAGGGATGAAAGCTATTGGCCACTGCCCCGTTTATAGTCCCGACGTACGTGTTTTATGTCACCGCGTTTAGAATGATCGAATTTTCCGACAACTTTGTGTGTATGCAAAACAAGTTTGAGCCAACATCCGTCGGAAAAAATCCTAGGATTTTGTTGTCGGAATGTCCGAACAAAGTCCGACCGTGTGTACGGGGCATTAGTGTGAATGAGCACTTTAAATATAATGGGAAGCTTTATGTTAAAAATTGTTGCACTTTGGGAATCGCGCAACAATAAGCCATGTGTGAATGGGGGCTAAAGTGCATTTAGTCTTTAAAAAAACTCTAGTCTTTCTGAGTATTTTATAAATCTGTCACAATGGTGGCTCCTCTTTTAATTTAGTATTGAAGACGGACATTGTCTATTTCCCAGATGCAGTGCTAATTATGGGGCCAACACCTCTTATACTGAAGGGCTAGAACCACTTCCAGCATTTGATCACTGACAACCTCCAGCTCTGATCTGGAGCCTCAAAATGTGGCATATGTAGATGTGACAAGGTCCCCTTAATAACTGGACGCTCTGTAGTAGCCCACCAGTGGTGCAATACATATGCAATAGCTGGTAAACTGGCAGCAAAGACTTGCATAATAAATATTCAAAGAGCTTACAAGCTGAATCAGCATGGCGTGTTGTCATTGTGCAGCATTTAAAAGTCAACATAAAACAAGGTGTGGTTTTTTTAGTGGGAAGCAGCTGACACGGTTCAGCAAGGTTTTCCAAGTGTCAGACGAGAAATGCTGGCAGGGAGTACAAGCAGCATACCTTGACCACGGGACTCCTCTTCGGGATAGGATAGAGTTTCTATGAACGTATTTTCACAGGTGCAGGAAATTATTCCGGCTCCATAAAAAATGAAGATTTGGAGACTTTCCTTTAACCCCTGTAAGACATGAAAAATGTAGCAAGAGAGAAATGATGGATTTTTTTCTAAGAACAAATATCCTCAGCATGTCCATAAGAAAAATAAACGGAATCGGAGCATTGTAAGCCTTGTTTGCTTTTATCCCCAGTAGGGATGTGCACTACAGAGGATGGCCTTTCCATCTACGCGGAGTGCGGCTCAAATATACCATATAAATCATACATAGATTAATTATAGTTCTTGGAAGTGACTTAAATCTTAGAAGTTAAGCCCACTTAACCACTTCAAAAAGCAGTGGCAGAACTGAAAGGCAAATGAACTTCTAAAATGTACCACACAGCTAAGTCAGGGATGTGTGCTGTTTTGTCAGCCTGGGAGGTACGGGTATACATTTCCTCCCGTAAAATACAGTTTTCTCACAGAATGTAATGTCCATATAATGCAAACTAGAAAAAAAGTTCAGGAATTAAAAGCGTATATTACACAACATACAATTGTGCAGCTAATAATCCAATAATATATTGCAGAATGGTATGGTTTAAATGTCTGCAGATGGGCTCCCAACAGACTACAAGCCACGGTTCCTGAGTTGCATCTTCACTTCTTACACTGTGTTATTAAAGTTCATTTATTTTTTTAATTTGCAGAAAGCAGAACTAACAACCACCCTTTGATGTCATGATCTAATTACTAGGTACAACTGTTTCTTATTGTTGGAATTATTATGGTCTGTAGAGAATGATCACATTACAATATATTTTGCTCATATACAGGGAATATTGGTAGCTAGGCCTATCCTAGGCTTGCCATTGCCATTGCCAAGTTGCCATTTGTTAAACACAACCCACATGGGGTATAATATTACAAGTAGCCCTGAAATAGAGTAAAAAAAGTCATCACCTATTATTTATGCTTGTGTTACGCTCATTACTTTGCTACAATGCAGATATCAACATGCACACACTGGGACTTAAAACACAAAAGACATCAGGGATCCCTCTAGATGTACAGTCTCCTTTCTTTATTGGAAGTCTGGACTCACATAGAATGAACTGTGCTTTGCTAAACTTATGGAGAGGCTGTCTTCTTCTAAGCTTGGGGTCGCCAAACTGCAGCCTGCGGGCCAAATGTGGTACTTTGCTTGCCTTTAACCGGCCCTTGGGGCACTAGTCCTCCCACTGACGCCAAAGAAGGACACTATTCTTTCCACTGACACCAGAGAATAGGAACTAATTGTCCCACAAACACCAATTATGGGGTACTATTCCTCCCACTGACACCAATGATGGGGCAATATTCCTCCCACTGACACCAATGATGGGGCACTATTCCTCCCACTGACACCAATGATGGGGCAATATTCCTCCCACTGACACCAATGATGGGGCAATATTCCTCCCACTGACACCAATGATGGGGCAATATTCCTCCCACTGACACCAATGATGGGGCAATATTCTTCCCACTGACACCAATGATGGGGCAATATTCCTCCCACTGACACCAATGATGGGGCAATATTCCTCCCACTGACACCAATGATGGGGCAATATTCTTCCCACTGACACCAATGATGGGGCAATATTCCTCCCACTGACACCAATGATGGGGCAATATTCTTCCCACTGACACCAATGATGGGGCAATATTCCTCCCACTGACACCAGAGATGTGGAACTAATTCTCCTACTGACACCAGTTATGGGGCACTATTCCACACACTGTCTATATTCCCATCACACACGTTCCTGGAATGAGCTCTTAAAGTGGATGTAAACCCACTCTCATCCTTTCTAAACTACTGCCATAGTGCAGCGTGTATCCTTACCTGTCAAATGTCTCCCCTCTGTCTGTTATGAGACCCGAAAAACTGCAGATTCTGTGGGTGGGTCTGTTGTCTGGAGCTCGGTGGGTGGAGTCGTGATGTCAGTAGACTCCCCGCCCACCTCTACACTCCCCTTGTCAATATGCATTTTCTCCTGTGTATTTCTACCACTGAACCTCTGCTATGATCTCTAACATTCAAAACCCAGAAAAGTCACCACATGATTTCAGCATGTCCAATCATACTGAGGTGTGGAGCAGCCAATCCTGGGAGAGCTGTAGAAGAAAGGAGGAGGGGATCTGAAGTACACAGAATGCCTCTCTCAGGCTAGTGCATGAGATATGTAAATCACCAGTCACTCACAGCAAGGGGGGAAGAACTGACTCCTATTTCTCTGTGTGTCAGTTTTTATCTCACTGAAAAAAGATAAGAGGACTGCTCAGAGCTGGATTAACTCTTCGTGGCAAGACTGGACACAGATGACATGAAATCCTATAAGTCCTAGTGTCACCATGCATATATGTGCCATCTAGTCCTTTCTAGCTGCCTGTGTGTGTCGACATAAGCAGCTTGGTAACGTAGGCCTGTGATCTCTCTCCTGCGAGCACACACACAAGGGTGTCTCATAAAGGAACCCACAAGAGAAGGGGCCACACGAGAAGCAATCTTAGGAACTTCTGAGTTAAAAAGCAGCAAACAAGGTAAGTAGCCAGGTTAACCACAAGAAATGTTAATAAAGTAAAAGGCTATTCCTTCTGTATTGTACTGCCCCCCCTTTATATTGTATTGTTTATATTAAAGTGCAAACTGTTGGCATTATATAAATCCTGTATAATAATAATACCAGACATGCTGGTAGGTTTATTGGCTTCTGTCTAAATTGGCCCTAGTATGTGGATGTATGAATGTGTGTTAGGGACCTTAGATTGTAAGCTCCTTGAGGGTAGGGACTGATATGAATGTATAATACATATGTAACGTGCTGCCAAAATTGACAGTGTTATATAAAAACCTGAAATAATAAACCTCCTTAAGTGACATTGGTATTTACACATCAGTTCCTTTTTTCTTTTTAAGTGTCCTTGGAGCCTTGAATCCAGTTTCTAGTATAGAAATCTAGACCAGCTTTTGTGGTTGAAAGTCTTGCCCCAACCCTCCCTACCTCCTCCACATGAGGTACCTGCTGTTATGAACCTGTGGTAATTTAGCACCACTTCAGGTTTGCTTTAAATGCACAGTGTAAATAATATCCTTTTGTTGGTAATAAAGAGTTTATTTCTCAAATATAGTAATGACAGGTATTGGTGTGGCTGGATATTTCTTGCTGAAGAATGCATTTGTACCAGCCAGTCAGGGCGGCGACACACCTTTATTTTTAGGAATGTCATAATAATGAGTCTAGATATTGACCTGAAAATGTATATGTGTTGGGTCAGCAATTATAGTGTCTTTGGCAGGATTTATTGTTTTAAGATGTACTTACCCAGTTTGAGTATATCAGTGATTTATAACAGCAGCTGGATTGTCTTTCTCAACATTTTGTCCCAAATCACCTCTTTCCCTTTGGATTTGTCGCCTAAAGACTTGGTTCCTTTGTTTCCTTTGTTAAGTCTACTACAGCAGGGACGTTGTAACATCTGTGACCTTAACGGTCACTTGCATCAAGTTAACACAAGAAATGGGCTATGTTGGCTTAACCTCCATGCTTCTATGTGTCAAGGCCTACTATTTCATCGAAAGCTTACTTGATAGATGACTTGTGCCTTATAATCAGAGAATCTAGAGAAAAGTCGGATACTTAATCATACCTTGCTTTATCACAGATATTTTCTCTGCAGACAATAAAACATTTTAATGTCAAGACCAGAGAAGTCATCATTTATTTGTTTTAATATGGGTGAATTCCAGAAATAAATTCATATTTTTTTTATGCTGGAAAATAAACAAAGTGTAAGTGAAGGTATATTGATGTGTGCTTTAATTATGCATGCACATATAATAAAACTATGTCCCAGACCAAAATGTTGGCAAGATTTACGAGCAGGGTGTTCCTACTTGTTTTTTGTAATAAATATAACTTAATTCTAAATGAAAATCCATCAAAAAGAGTTGAACCCCCTTTGTAATGGCTACAGCAGATATGCATGTCTGGGAACTCACTTAGAAATCTTGCTATCAGAGACCCTTGACTGATATAAGAAACCATTCCAAAAATTTGAGTACAGGGGGTCCCCTAGTTACAAACATCCGACTTACAAACGACTCCTACTTACAAACGGAGGCAGAGAACAGGAAGTGAGAGGAAATCTACCCCTAGGAAGGGAAATTCTCTCCTGTAAGAGCTATTAAGGGGAAAAGGTACCTCCACTGATGCTTTATCACCAAGGCTTGTTTCCACAACAACCCAAAATTTTCAAAATCCAATTGTCATTGGGACAGAAAGTGAGGTGAAATCTTCTGAACAGGGGCACAGACAGCAAAACAAATGTTACAGGGGTGATATCCCTTCCCTATGCTATCTAAAAAGCTTAAAAATAGTTTTTTTGGCTGGAGCTACACTTAAAAAATGTACCTTTTCCGACTTACAAACAGATTCAACTTAAGAACAAACCTATAGTCCCTAACTTGTTTGTAACCCGGGGACCCCCTGTATCTAGTTTGAACAGGCTGACCTTTTAAGTTATACATTTGGCCATTGCAGTCCTTATTGATTGAATGGAGTTGCTTTTTTTTGGGGAAGGAAGTAAATGGAGTGAATAAAGCACAATCACTAGTTCTGTGATCAGCCACTTTAAAGTTAAGGTCTGAACTGTTTTTTGGGACATGTGCCTCGTGCCACGATACCCATCTCCTTTATTTAGGATGTTTCGTGGACACCAGAGAGTGACAAATCAAGATGTAATGTATTAGGTTGAGTGTAACTTGTACAATCTATTTAGCTCTCTCTGCTTTATTTGACCTTGTTGTACTCAAACTGGTCTTTGTTTCATTTATTTTAATTTATTAATGGTGTCAGAGAATTAAACAGAATTTATGTTCTGATCTTGAAAGGTTAAGTAAATGCATAGGAAAGGGGTAGGGAAGGAACTGTCAACCTGTGCTGTTTACCTTGTTGGGAATCCACCCACCCCAAAAGGGCTTGACAGTAGTGTTTTAAGAAGATGTTGTCTAAATAAATTGTCAATGAAGCTCACTTATGCTGGCTATACACCGTATGGGTTTTAGCTGGTTCCTGAGGAACCAGGTGAAATTTGCTTAGTGGGTAGACCAGTCAGCCACCTGCTGTCTGACGTCCCTCTTTTTAATTAAAATTTTTATTGGGTTGAAATTACAGATATACAACAAACACAAGGCTCAACATTAATTTGTCAAACATAACCATACATAAGCACTGTGAATAGAGGTAATCCACAAGCAACCAAAAGGAAAATCTAGATGAAGATGGGGAGACTGGAGAAAGGTCTTTGGAAATCAGACACATAGCACATTATATATGAACATACGGAACCTAGAACAAGGATAAGGTACACCCTACTCGGTTAAGGGTTGACACAGTGAGTACCCATTCACGAATAGCTTAGGAACACTTTCCTAAGATGCTCATATTCACCGTGAGTATCTGAGCAAAATGAAAAAACAATAGAGCAAAACAATAAAACAGTAACAATTGGCTGATGTCCCTCCTTTTACAAAATTAAGAAGTAGGGTGGAAAATTGTTGACTAGAAAGTGGCTGCACCCAATCATATGCAGCCATTGTTTGGGTATTTTGACAGTTGGCGGGACTGGCTGTCAAAATGCAACAGGCACAGCAGGAGAAGCTTTCATCCGCGCTCTATAATATGGATGAAAGAATCTGTTTTTTGTTTTTTTTTGTTCAGCCTGTAGGCTATCAGTGCATGGCCAGCTTAAGCTGTTTGTTATTTTAAAAATGGACTCACAGGAAAAGGTGTTTTAGAAAAAGATACGATGAGCTTTATGTAGAGATGTGTTTACATGGGAGTTGTGTTTTGGAGTAATCTAGCAGATGTTTGTTCTGGAGTTAACACTGAGAATGGAATGACCAGGTACTAACAGCTGTTCTGTGACCTTGGAGTGGGAAGAAGTGAAATAATCTCACCATGGCCTTGGGAGATTATCATACAGGATACATGAAAATGTCAGATTGTCTCTTTCTTACAGCTCAACTAGTTGCTAAATACTGGGTGGCATCCCATATTGTTCCAGGGGAAAATCCGAAAAGCCAGAAATCTGACAGAGTATTACATTTTTGTCAGCTTCAGGTTATACTAATAATGTGATTTTATTTGTAGCCTGATCCCATAGAATGTCAACCTCACCACCAGATTAGTGTCAGATTAAGGAACTTTCCATTTCACAGTAAATGCTGGGTAAATAATTTATTATGTTTATGATAATAAACTAAGATAACAAATATTTGATTGGTTGATATGAGCGCCATGGGCCTTTTTATCCTTGTGCCATGCTTACACTGGACACAATAGAAATGGCCGAATGGTGATCTCATAAGCAGCGTGCGCACGGTCGGATTTTCCGACTTGAAATGTTGGATGTGAGCTTGTTGTCGGAAAGTCCGACCGTGTGTATGCTCCATCGAACATTTTCTGTCGGACTTTCTGCCAACAAATGTTTGATAGCAGGTTCTCAAATTTTCTGACAACGAAACTTTGTTGTGTTGTACGTCACCACGTTTCCACGTTCGGAATTGTTGGCCTACATTTGTGTGACCGTGTGTATGCAAGACAGGTTTGAGCCAACAACCTTCGAACAAAAATCCATGGTTTTGTTGGCGGAAAATCCAATCATGTGTACCAGTGTTAATTTTTGCAGCAAAATTCGATTCAGTTTTAGTCTTAGGACTAAAATGGGATTTTAGTCCCATTTTAGTCTTCTGCAATTGTCTTAGTTTTATTCGTATTTAGTCGACTAATGCCGTGTACACACGACCGGACTTTCCGACAGCAAAGGTCCGACGGAACGAATCCGCCGAACAATTTGATCGTGTGTGGGCTTCATCAGACCTTTGCTGTCGAAAAATCAGATGGACTTTAGAAATAGAACGTTTCAAATCTTTCCGACGGACTCGAGTCCGGTCGAAAAATCCATTCGTCTGTATGCTAGTCCGACAGACGAACTACGACGCAAGGGCAGCTATTGGCTACTGGCTATGAACTTCCTTATTCCAGTCTGGTTGTACGTCATCACGTTTGAATCAGTCGGACTTTGGTGTGATCGTGTGTAGGCAAGTCCGTTGCGTAGGAATTCCGTCGGAACTCTGTCGAAAGTCCGTCAAAAAGTCCTTCGGAGTTCAGTCCGTCGAAAGTCCACTCATGTGTATACGGCATTAATCTCCAGTACGTTTTAGTCGACCAAAATCTCCAGTACATTTTAGTCGACTAAAACTCATTTTCGTCATCTAAAATCTAATGAGTGAAATTAAATTGTAATGCATTAGTCAACATTTCTCTACAATTTCCAAACTCACTATATACTGCTGGAGTGAAAAATCTCATATATTATTTAAGGTGTTGAGGTATGAACATGCACTACAGACCAGTGTTAATTTTGAAATCAAATTTTAATTTAGTTTTAGTCTTATGCCCCGTACACACACGGTCGGACTTTGTTCGGACATTCCGACAACAAAATCCTAGGATTTTTTCCGACGGATGTTGGCTCAAACTTGTCTTGCATACACACGGTCACACAAAGTTGTTGGAAAATCCGATCGTTCTAAACGTGGTGACGTAAAACACGTATGTCGGGACTATAAACGGGGCAGTGGCCAATAGCTTTCATCTCTTTATTTATTCTGAGCATGCGTGGCACTTTGTCCGTCGCATTTGTGTACACACGATTGGAATTTCCGACAACGGATTTTGTTGTAGGAAAATTTTATATCCTGCTCTCAAACTTTGTGTGTCGGAAAATCCGATGGAAAATGTCCGATGGAGCCCACACACAGTTGGAATTTCCGACAACACGCTCCATCGGAAAATCCGACCGTGTGTACGGGGCATTAGTCTTTTGACTAAAATGCCATTTTAGTTTTAGTCGTATTTTAGTCATCTCAATTGTTTTAGTTTTAGTCGTATTTTAGGCGACTAAAATAGTATTCATTTAGTCGACTAAAATGTTTTAGTCAACAAAATTAACACTGGTGTGTACGGGGCAACACACTTTTATGGTTTTGCAGCAATCACCTTTATGCATATTAATTTAAATTTCTACTATAAATTCAGGTGTTTGCTAAAACTAAAAATAGTTGTTATAAAATAAATTACTTGATGATGATCGTTCTTGTCTCTATTATATTTTTACATACAATCAGTTCTCATTATTGTAACTTCATATTACTAGATTTTTACTATACTGCGGAAAGTTTGGGTTTTTTATGTAATACCCTTTATTGGCTAAAGATGCAAGTTTTTGAAACCCATTCATTTCATTCCTCAAGCATTAAAGATTTTTAGGGTAACAAATCCTATATATTTTATAGTTTAAAGTGCAATTCCAGTATCAAAAAAAAAAATCTCCAATTTATTTGTATGTATCAAATGATCTCCTTTAGTGTTCAATGGCCCAGGAAACCCAGGCGGGCATACTGTACATCACTTCCAGCATGGATACAGGAGCGTTTTGGATACAAACCCACCCGGCTGCACAATAGTATAATATGCAGGTGAATTGCAGTCATAGGACCGCGTGAAACAAACAAGAAAAAAGATATTAGCAGAGCTATATTTATTATTTGAATTATTATATACAGCCTAGAAATCAATCAACTGCCAGAGAACTCTTTCTTGTGTGTTGGGCCTTACAGCTACTTCAAGACTTAAGCCAGCCTCAGGCAGAGCTTAGTAGATCGTTCATAAGAAAAATCTTTCTGTAGACAAAAAAATGATCTTATTGGCGGCAAGTATTGTTCATTTGCAAAATAAACCTGCAAAGGTTCCAGGAAATAATAAATATACTTTGCTTCCTTTAGGTCTGCGAACATGCCATTGAAAGGATTTGGTTACGTCTGTCCAATAATGAAGACATTACCCTGCCAGAAATCCAGTTTTATCTTGTGTACTGTGCACTTCACAGTATTATCTCAAACTTAAATTCCTGCCCACTTCACCTTTGTGAACTACAGAACATGCCCCCTCTATGTTATGCAGAAGAGGAGAGGTGGGGATGCTCTGGAGTTCTAACACACTTCCTGTACTAGGGTGGCAATGCTGTTCAGTGAGTGCAGAACAGTCGGTGAGCAGTGTCACTTTAGGACAGCAAGTTGGCAGGATAAGTAAGTAAAAAAAGAGAAGAAGCCTGAAAAAGAAAACAGATACACCCACCACATCTAAAGCTGGGTTATACACTGATTTATTTTTATTTTTTCAACCTGCGGGTTGAATGACGAAACACTGACTGATCTCTGCATCAACACAACCATATGTGATGCAGGAATCTCTCCAGCTCAGCTTTTGTATTCTGACAGCGGGGACTCTCACCACCAGAACACACTGATCAGGGTTTGCAGCCATTGGCTGAAAGCGCTGATCGAATGCTGGTTATCCAGCAGTATTTAACCCGAAAGCAAACATTTATTATATTGCAGCTTACTAATTCTTAGATGTGATTTCTGCATTCATTTCCTTTTTAAATGCTTTCTTTCTTCTATTTTAATCTGGTAATCCAGCTAGTAAATCTGTTGTTTTTCACAGCACAAACTCTCCAGAAAAATGTATCAGTTAACATGGATGAGACAAACCACTTACAACTGGCAGGGGTGCTTAAAATGATCAGATTTTATTTATTTATGTAAAACTTTTATCCCAAAAGGCAAAAAAATGTTTGCTGTAACCCAGGGGTGCCCAACCTTTTGAAGAGCGAAGGCCACTTAAGCGACTTGGTAACCGGTCGCGGGCCACAATGAGCGAAGTGAGCGGATAAGCGGATGACAGGTCCGTATCCATTCTGCATATGCAAAGCAGACACGGACACAGCCCACTCTAATTGAAGGGCCCTCTGATCCGCCCAGACAGAGGGAGACAGATCTTTAGTGGATCTGCTGCTCCATAGAGGTGAATGGAGGGTCTGATTGGGTGAGACCGATCTTGTGAAAGTAGCCTAAGGCTGCTTTCACACAGATGCGCTGTGGTTTACCCACACCGCAGGTACAGTGCAGTCCACCTGTGGCTTTCCTAGACTTCCATTATATCCTGCAGGCGTGGTGCACTTTCTGTAGAAAAATTGATCCGCAGTCCGGTTGTTGCTCTTAAAATTTCTTCATTTTATTGAATAGCCACAGTGAACAAACGCTGATTAAGTCAGTTGACGCGTTTCTGCCTATAAGGCCTTAGTCATAAAGTGATGCCTTAGTCATAAAGTGGTGCACTTTCTGAAAGCACACCAAACCCGCTGGTAATAACAGAAGTCTATGGCTCAGTGCAAGTAATCCGCAGGTGTACTGCTCTGCACCTGCGGATCAGTTTGAAAGCAGCCCAGTAACCACTGCCAAACAGATATGCCCATATATACACTGTGATTTTAGTAATAAACGTACCTTTAATAACAGTCTTCCATTCAGGTATCGCCGGCGAGTGCATTTGGTATCACTCCGCCTGTGACAGGAGCCTGTGCTATACAGGAAGCATCGGCTTATGCGGCTCTGCTCCACAGCCGCTTGCTGCCTTTACCGCCGGCTTCACTGATGCTCTGGGATGCCAACCTGTGATCTGTGCTTGCCAACCCAGAACAGGAGGTCATGGGCCACTGGTTGGGCACCCCATACTGTAATTGTTTATAAAGAGTCAGTTGGTGTTTGGCTTCATTTTGGTAGTGTCTCTAAATCTGCTAACACATTTAACACTACCCTCCCCCCCAGACTGACAATGGTGCTGTTTGCTGTGCCTCCTATCTCATTCCTCCAGAGTTGTGTCTCACTAATACGGGATGTGTGTTACTGGCCAGATCACCAGGTGAAAACTGAGGGAAAAAGGGCAAATAAAAGAAAATGAATGCAGTCACCACCTCTAATGATCGGCAAGCTGCAATATATATCATTTTTGGTTTTGGGTTTATTACCTCTTTAATCATTATGGTGGTTTTAGTCTAATCAGGTCATTTTATTGATCAGTAATGATCAATTCATTATCTGTTTCCTTATCATAATAAAAGTACTTTTCTGGTACCTGAGATATACATGAAAGCATTTAGTTCAAAGGACAGCAGCAGGAAAAGGGCAAAGGTTTATTGCATTGTGTAAAGGGCATGTACCAAGTAAATGAAAGAGCCAGGGCCTGCTTCAAGCTTTATTCATCAGATGCTTCCGGCTGGTTCATTTCCTTGACTTTGCAGACTTATTCCTCTGCTCACATCCTGCTATATAAAAGGATGTTTTCATCTCTTCATTCCATATGACCATGATAGCAGGCTTTGACAGTCGTCACATTTATGAAGGGTTCCAGTGTTGCATTAATATTGCTTTTATCCATCTTCGGGCAATAAAAAAGTTTTCCCATTCAGTGGGGCTATGCCACACTGCACGGGTCAACTACTTGTTTTTGTCTAGACCAGGGGTCTCAAACTGGTGGCCCTCCAGCTGTTGCAAAACTACAAGTCCCATGAGGCATTGCAAGGCTGACAAGTTACAAGCATGACTCCCGCAGGCAGAGGCATGATGGGACTTGTAGTTTTCGCAACAGCTGGAGGGCCGCCAGTTTGAGACCCCTGGTCTAGGGGATTGGAGAACACAGATATACTTACCTAATCCTCCGATTCCCCCCTGCACAAGGCTGGTCCCACAGTCTTGACGTCATCATGCAAAAAAACCTGCTGTGGATGTGAGGACGTCAGGAACAGTCCACCGCCGCATTGTGGGGGAGCACTGTTTGCAGGTGGAATGGAAGATCAGGTGATTATAAGCTTTTTCCAGTCCCCTAGACAAGAACAAGCAGCTCACCCGTGCAGTGTAGGCACAGCCCTACTGCATGGGAGAACTTTTTTTGCCCAGCGTTGGACTTTAGGAATCATACTAAGCATCCCTCATATATTAAAACAGGAAGAAATATTTTGCCCATAGAAGTTTATTGCAATCGGTGTCATTAATGTAGTATGAAGCAACAGTTATAAAAAGGGAGAAAATGAAGGGTCATATCTAAACTGTATTTAGGGCCAATTCACACTATGTGCTGTGACAGATGTTTTACAGCATGATAAAAATGTCTGTCACCGCAGGGACACACAGGAAACAATTGCTTTCTATGTGTCCCATTCACACTGCAATGCAGCCTACCTGCCCGACATTGCAGTGAATGAAGGTTCGTTCTGTACACTTCAAATAAAGCTGGTACAAAAAAAAAAAAGGGACGGTATGGTGTGCCGAATCGTGCACCACACTGCCCCCTAGCCAACTGGCAATGCAGACAATTCAGTGCTGCGGCTGATCTGCGATACATGTGTGAATTCACATTTAGGGCCCCTTTTACACGGGGCGGATCAGCTCAGCAGACTTCTCCAGCTCAGCGGGTGATCGCTCTGTTGATCTCTGCTGAGCCGCAGGATGACATGTCTGTCTCTGCTCACTGAGCGGGGAGGAACCTGTCAGAGCCCCGCTGATCTCTATGGGGAGATCGGATGAAAATGGACAGCATGTCCGTTTTCGTCAGATCTCATCCGGATCCGCCAAACGGATGGCTAAATGTATCGTCATACGTCTGTCTTCAGCGGTTCAGAATGCAGGCGGGTGTCAGCAGACACATTTCCGTTGACATCCGCCTGCCCATAGGCGTCAATGGATGACCCGCTCGGATCTGCCTGAAAAAACGGGCCTATAGCTGAAGTTTAATCTGTTTAGATTTTGCCTTCTATTGTTTTTGCCCCATTTGACATTTTCAAACAAAACCTTTCTGCTTTCATTACGTACTCTATTCTAGACTCATCACCGAGTCTCTGTTCTTCTCTATGCAATGCAGACAGATCATGGCTGGTGGGAGGGCTGTCAGGGTGCTTTTATATAGCTTCCTGAAGAGTCCTTGATGCAAGCAGTAGGGTGGCTCTTGGGAAGAGTTATGTGAATATCAAAATGCCTTGATGGGTGGATGTCAGCCTTGAGTTCTAGGGGTTCCCAGGTATGCTGTATTTGCATACAGGTTGCCCTAGGTAACATCTTCATACAATGCTGAGTCTCCATGAAAGAACTAAAATCCAATGAATGAAAGAGGTGGGCCAGGCACAGTAAGGCTGGGGAGGAAAGAGGTAGAAGATTGTGGGTGTCCTGCAGCCAGGAATTGAGGATGGCTTTGACTTGCTGCAGTTTATAATGGACACTGTGAGAAGCTGACAGTGTGCAGTGAAATCTGAGTAAGCGCTTTCAGTATAGAAGAGAAGTTTGTATACTTGTGTGAGAATGAAGGTAAGGTTGGAGTCCTGCTTTAAGAACATTCGATTGACCAGTAAACAGCATGTAGCACATTTGTTCACTTATGAATGAAGCCTTTTTATTTAAATAAGAGCCCTTTCATACTGACAGCGCGGCCGCGACAGTGGTAAAGTGCCGCTAGTTTTAGTGGCACTTTACTGTAGTTTTAGAGGCACTTTGCGGCCACTAGTGGGGCAGTTTTAACCCCCCGCTAGCGGCCGAATAAAGGGTTAAAAGCGCCCACAAAGTGCCGCTGCCGAGGCGCTTTGCAGGCGCTGCCCATTGATTTCATTGGGCAGGGGCACTTTAGGAGCGGTGTATACACCGCTCCTAAGACCCCTTTCACACTGGTGGCGTTTTTCAGGCGCTTTAGCGCTAAAAATAGTGCCTGTAAAGAGCCTGAAAAAAGCCTCCCCTGCAGTCCGAGTGTGAAAGCCCGAGTGCTTTCACACTGGGGTGCTGCGCTGGCAGCTTCTTTGAGGCTTCCTGCAAGCAGCTTCTTTGAGGCGCTTTAGGAGCGGTTTATACACCGCTCCTAAAGCACCCCTGCCCATTGAAATCAATGGGCAGCGCCACCGAAGTACCTGCAAAGTGCCGTGGCAGCGGCGCTTTGCGGGCGCTTTTAACCCTTTATTCGGCCGCTAGCGGGGGTTAAAAGCTCCCCGCTAGCACCCAAAAAGTGCAGCAAAAAGGATGGTAAAGCGCCACGCTTTAACGCTGATTCCTGGGTGCTGGCAGTGTGAAAGGGCTCTAAAGTACCCCAAAGAAGCTGCTTGCAGAACTTTTTTTTAACGTCCTGCCAGCGCAGCGCCCTGGTGTGAAAGCACTCGGACTTTCACACTGGGATTGCAGATGAGGCTTTTTTCAGGCGCTTTACATGCGCTATTTTTAGAGTTAAAGCGCCTGAAAAACGCCTCCAGTGTGAAAGGAGTCTTAGTGCCTTGCATCCTTTATGTCAGCACAGATGTTTTCCTTTGAGTGGTCACTGTTTCTCTTTCAAATAGCTCACATGGTATAACTGCAGTGCAAGGCAGATCATATGATGTGTGATACTGTGTTGTTTGTTGACACTTTCATTATTATTTGCTTTTAGGAAATCACAGGAGTTTATATTGTATGTGTTTACAGATGCTCTACGTGGTTCATGCAACTCATTATAAAACAAATCTCTGTTCCTTGCATATGGTACTGATGTATGAATGAACTCCAGATCCCACAGGTATGGTATATGTATAGTTACATTTGTCTAAGCTGGACCAATGTAACTATGAAAAAAATATACCATACCTGGAATTCTTGTGTATTCCAGGTATTCCAAGTCTTGCGTTTCTCCAGCGGCTCTCTCCTCTCTCCCTGCATTCACAGGACAGAACGCCATTGGCTCCTGCTGCTATCAATCAAATTCTGTGATCAGAGAGCAGGCGGGGTTGGGCGAGTTGCACTTTGTGTGTCTATGGATGCACATAGTCTGGCTACAGTGATGCACAGGGAAGAGAAGGAGCAAATAGCACTGGTAGGGGACCCCAGAGGAGAAGGTTCAGGGCCGCTCTGTGCAATATTTTTTTTTTTTTCAGAGCAGGTAAGTATAACATGTTTGTTAACATGTGATAAAAAATGACCGCTGTTTGAAAATTCAGCCAGATATAAAAATTTCATCAAAGCGGCGCTCCTGTCAAAACGTATTGACTGGCTAGCATAGGCATATAAACATATACGATCAATGAATACAAAATATTAAATAGACTAGCAAAATGGCAGAATGGTAAAATAGTATAGTGGATGATATAGAGAGTACAGTCCATGATGAGTCTAATTAGTGGACCTAAGGGAATCTGCTGGCGAGTGCACTTTTCACCACAATCCTCCACACTGTGCTCCACACACCCCGCTGGGGTTTAAACTCACCGGAATGATGATATAATCAGGCCTCAAACATCCACGATATCCTGCCCCATACACAGATTTGATCACACTGGAAAGTCAGAATGGAGATATAATCTAATCCCAAACGTCCATGATATCCTGCCCCATACACAGATTCGATCACACTGGAAATTTGGAATGGAGATATAATCTAATCCCAAACGTCCACGATATCCTGCCGCATACACAGATTCGATCACACTGGAAAGTCGGAATGGAGATATCTAATCCTTAACGTCCACGATATCCTGCCCCATACACAGATTCGATCACACTGGAAAGTCAGAATGGAGATTTAATCTAATCCCAAACGTCCATGATATCCTGCCTTATACACAGAATTGATCATACTGGAAAGTCGGAATGGAGATTTAATCTAATCCCAAATGTCTATGATATCCTGCTGCATACACGGATTTGATCACACTGGAAATTTGGAATGGAGATTTAATCTAATCCCAATATCCTGCCCTATACACAGATTTGATCACACTGGAAATTTGGAATGGAGATATAATCTAATCCCAAACGTCCACGATATCCTGCCGCATACACGAATTTGATCATACTGGAAAGTCTCAAGGGATCAGGAAACCTAGGGACATAAGGAGAAATAAACTCCACATAGAGCAGTTCCGTTTTTACTTTTTATTGTGTGCTTTCGATTAAATTTAATATTGTATAAAACTCTTCCAACTAATACAGGTCCTGGTTCCACAGTTGATCGGATAGTTTTCAAAGAGAGGCCTCATACATAGTAGCAGTTTGGCCTGTTTTCCTCACAGAAGGAATGTTATGGGATAGACTGTAACGTCCTTGGTTCACATGTGAAGTGACAACCTTGGAACGTTCTCATCAGACAAAGTTCTACAAATGAATTGGCTTGAATGTAGTTTTCTCTTCACATCAGTTCTGCTTAATAAAATGTGATCCTTATCCTTGTCGGGTCCTAGGTACACTTGTATCTGATTTATGAGCTGTTAAGATCACAACGTATTCTACAAATGGCCTCTGGTTTTGTCGAGCAGTTCCCTGTCTAGTAATTCTTTATTCCCTTTCTTTGAAAAGGAGATTTTGTCACTTAGGCCTAGCATCTGCTTAGCCTTTTGCTACTCAGACTGGTACTGATGTTGAGAACAGATGGGTGTCAGTCGAAGAAAAACGCAGCTGCACTTGTGGAGAAACCCAGCAGGCCGCCACAAGCTGCAACTTTTGTTCTGAGGAGGATAAAAAAAAAAAAAAAAAAAAGGGGGAGAGAAACCTTTATAATTAAATGTATGCTGTTGGGGGGGGGGGTCAAAGGAGAAGCTAATACTATAGGAGAGGAAAGAAAAAGGCTGGTAATTGCTTGCCTCAAAGGGACTTCATTTTGACCAGAGGTGAGTCATTGGACCAGGTCATGAGGCGAGGGCACCGGCTAATATTCTTTACTCTCAGGTGAAGGCTAAGGCTGTTGTAAGAAAATGAAAAGAATGCAAAGAAAAGTAGAGGAAAAATCATAATACTTTATTGGAGCAGTCAGTTGGGTTTCTTCCTTTAAGTCAGTGGTGTCCACCGGACCTAGCGGTCATGTTGTTCTTGGAATGGCAACAGCACTTCATGTGGTTACTATGAAGAATACAGCTGCTCGACATTGGATATCTTCTATCACTATAGTAGCGCCAACTACTACAGTGATCTCCAGCTTTCACAGGGATCCATCAGATATGAGCTAGGCCTACTTACAGTGGTCCAAGCTGAATTAATGTAATCATGCATGTAATGTAATGTAATGTCTTATCTCAATGGGGGGATTTACTAAAACTGCAAAATCTCATGCAGCTTTGCATTGAAACCAATCAGCTTCCATTATTTTTTTGTTTTTTTTTGGTCAACGCTTAAAGGGGTTGTAAACCCTTGTTTTTTTTTTTTTTTTATAAATAACAAACATATCATACTTACCTCCACTGTGCAATTCGTTTTGCACAGAGTGGCCCCGATCCTGGTCTTCTGGGGTCCCCCAACGGCGCTCGCGGCTCCTCCCCGCATCTGGAAACTCCCTAGGAGAAACGCTCTCTCTGGGGGTAACTGTGCGGGTGCGCTCCTGGGTCCAGCATTTGCGTCCATAAACACAGAATACTGGACTCGGCCCCGGCGGCCGCGTCATTGGATTTGATTGACAGCAGCAGGAGCTATAGGCTGCGCTGCTATCAATCTATCCAATCAAGAGCCGAGATAATGGGCAGAGAGGTAGAGCACGTCTCCACCGTGGGAACGAATGGGCTCCGGTGAGTAAAACGAGGGGGCTGGCCAGTGTCAGAAGTTTTTTCACCTTAATGCATAAGCACAAGCTGAAATTAGAAGCTGATTGGCTACCATGCTGATCTGCACCAGATTCTCAGTGCTCCAGTTTTAGTAAATCTCCCCAAATGAGGACTACAGAACAATGACTCCCAATGTTGGGGAGATAGGGAGAGGGGAGAGATTCAGTAAATTATAATAGAGAAGGGCTGACACTATTTTTTTGTGATTTTAGTCCAGAAAAATGAATGTGTTATCCTGCAACAGGAAATTAGAAGCTGAGTGCATTTCTGGCAAATCAAGTCATTTTCTGTACTTGCAGGGTCTTTACAGGGATAAAACATGTGGAAATGTGGGTGTATTGTAGAGATGTACTGCATATGTTTTTTCTTTTATTTTGTCGTGACATATGTTTTTGTAAACATAATCCATTATATTTTGTCTTTTTTTTTTTTTTTTATGGCTTGAATCACATCTTTCTTTATTCCATTTGTCAGCTTTGTCCTGCTGGTACGACTGGGTTTGTTGTAGTGTTTGAAGAGATTATTTATTCTTTTAAGGATTTAACATTCCGGATAATAAAAGGAATAAATTAGTGGGGGATGGTGTTGAGGGTTGGTAAGGTGATGACCGTAATGAGCTGTTCAATGAATGGCAGCATCCAGCTAAATAAAAATGCAGCTATTCAGTTACGGTCTTGAAGCTAACACCAGCATGAAAAGTTTGTTGTTAGGAAGCAAAACATTTTTTTCCTTTTTTTTTTTTTTTTACTAGCCAATTAAAAGTACCCAAAATAATTTCCTAATAAAAATAATGTTCATATAGTAAATTACTGGAACTTGACACTGATATCTTCAACAATGATGTTGATTTTATCAAGTCGGATCGAGAGACTGAAAAGGCATTAAATATTTAAATATACATATTCGTTCTTTATTCCTGCTTTTTGATCCCAAATAAAATAGCCAGTTGGACATTCCCCGACTTCTTACTTAGCTCCTCAGCAACCCTCTTTAGGTTCTCACTGCCCATGCCTATTGACTGATGAGGGAAGCAGGGCTGGCACCAGCATAAGTCTGCTTATGCAGCCCCCTTAAGGCGCCAGGATAGAGGGGGGCTCAGGGCCGCTGATAAGGCAGTATGTCCGGCCCTGCTGATCCAGGCCCCATCGGTTCAAAAGGGGGCCAGGGCACTTGCCGAACTGGAGAGCCAGCCACACTGCCTTATTCCTGACACTAATTATCTTGTAGCTCTCGCTGCAGTGCTGCTGGCTTCTCTTCCACTCCATCCCTTCGGCTGCACTGCAGGGGAATCGGTTCTAGCATTTGCGCCCCCCACCGCTCTTATTACCCCGCCCCCTGCTGTCTGGTCCCCCTGTGAAGCCCCTCTTCTGCCAGAAGCTGCTGCGGGCACACAGGGGGATCAGTCTCAGGATGGAGGGTGGAGAGGGGACCAGTAAATATGTCATATTTACCAGCCCCTTCCTTTCCTGAAGGAACACAGTGACCGAATGGTATCTTTCGCTATTGTGTCCATTTAGTAAGCTGTGTTTACTGTGCTTCAGTTTGATAATGAACAGGAAGCCTCTCAGCACAAAGCACTTCCCATTCATTTACTGTCCTGTGCAGCTGAGGCTGCAAAGAAAAGGACCTTTCTCTGTTTTGAAAGTGAGACATCAGGGGTCTGTTTAGAACCGTGATATTTCACCAAAGCCCCCCAACAGGGCTGTTAAAAATATATATAAAAAAAAAAGTTAAATAATAAAATTCTAAAAATAATTACCAAAAAATATAAGCTCATTCACGTGTGCTTTGCTCCCTCAAGAGTGGTCAGCATTTGGATCACTCTTCAGAGAGCATTTGGCTGGCAGTGAGGAGGCGTACTCTGGACTAGCGAGCCGCAAGTGCATATGTGGACACCTGTGTGAACAGGGATCGTTGCACCGACCCTGGGGGGAAGCACTAAAGATGTGACTTTATGCCAGTATACCAAAGATGGGTGGGATAGGGTGCAGATAGCAAAGCCTAGAGGAGATGTGTGTAATTGCTGCCCAGTGGGATGACACGAGAACAAGCGGAGCTCCTGGAACATATCTGGCCAAGCTGGTTTCTTAGTCTGAGAGCGTTGGCCACTCTTTTGACCCCAAATTATTGGTCCTCATCTGCTTTAGGCAAAGTGAAGTCAGGGAATGAGCATAGTAATGAACTCTACCGGTGCCAATAGGCTGTGCTGGATCTGTGTTGAGACATTAGTGTGGAGAAGAGATACACTATGCTGCTGGCAATGTTTTTTTAAGTATTCAGTACTTAAGTATTCAGTACAGTAAGCATTCAGAAAAACATCTTCTTGTACCTGTCTATGAGTCCACTCTTGCCATGATGTCTGTGCACTGGAGACCATGGGTCACTCTACCAATCTTTAAAACTTTATTCCAGGAAATATGAAAATTCTCATTGCAGAAGGACTGCACCTACACTGCAAAATGTTCTCTGCTTCTGCAGACAGTACTCCTCCATGATTCATCTGTGGATTTTCCCCTAGTATCCTCTTGTTCAGTGCAGGGCTAAGGGCTCTGATGATGTCAGGACTTTAGATTGTTGGAGCATGGGGGAGAAGATTCAGGTCTCACAGCTTGGGGGGGTGGGGGGGTGGGGGGGCTGTACTAGGTGAAGATGTACTTAGATGCCATTAGGAAGAGTCCCTAAAGTACAACTATAGGCTCCTAAATGACAGGCTAAACAGGTACCAAAACCATTTGCTATGTGATACACATGCCTCATGAAGTAAACAAGAATTCTTCTTCTACTATAAAAAAATCCTCCATTTGTGTCTCACACATTTTCCCTCCCAGAAACTGCAGCTCACAGTGGGAGGCTTTCAGTAACAGAGGTAGTGCTGTCAATCCAGAAGTGGGCGGGAATAGATGTGACCAGGGGTGGACTGACAAGTACAGGCTTGTGATTTCGAAGTGATAATGCAGATAGCCACACCCCCTGCAACATTTTTTCATCCCCTTGTAGTGGAGGCAGGCCCAGCCTACATGAGAGTGACAACTCTGCTGTGAATTCAGGAGCATTGCAGCATTGTTGCCACACTATCACAGGAAACTGCGTGGTCCACTGGCAGCATCAGCTGGTATTTGTGGCAGTTTGCAGGGGACTAAGCGAAAACTAACATAACAGATGCACATTTTTTTTTATTAATGGAAGGCTGTAGTTCCACTTTAACGGCATCTTCCAGGGCCTGACCTGAGAAGCCCCGCAGCTATTACAGATACATGACACATTTATATAAGACACAAACTTTTATTACAGAGTTCAACCACTGTGATATGAGTCTTAAAATCAAAGTACTCGCACAGAAGCTGGTATTTAACATTTCTTTAATCTTTTCCGAAAGGAAATCGATGTTTATTTTGTCTTGATACACAATTGGAGGAGTTATTTGTAGCCTACTTATGTGGATAAAAGTGAAAACTGTGTTAGTAAGGCTAAGGGATTCTGCAAACAACTCTTCAACAAGAAGCTTGAAACAAAAGATTGCAGAATGTTGCTTTTGATTATTCAGTTCATTAACGAGCGGCCTGGGTGACAGCAGTATAGCAACCATTTCATCTATGAATCTAATGGCTCCCATCCTGTTTACATATATGGCTTCATTGAAGGCTTTATATTTTATTACAGACTGGGTGTATATGGTCTAATGAAGATGTTCACTGGAATGCCAAAAACTGTACTGTTTTTTCTGTTAAAAAAAAACAAAACAAAACTGTACACTTTGAGATCTGATTGCTCAGAACCAAACAGTTGTATTCCCTGATCAAGCAAATTGGTTAAAGTGGTTGTAAACCTCAGACATGAAATATGAACAAAACATATCCCTATAGTATGTACGGCTAATGGAAACCTTGCGGTTGTTGCTTGCGATCGGGAGTTTTGCAGATCATGCGACCGCTGTGACAGCCAGTCACATGGCCAAAAGCCCTGCCTCCCACCATTCTAAAGCCCTTAAAGTGGTGGCGGGAGCCAGTGCCAAGGGGTTAACAGTGAGTCCACAGCAAACAGGAACTATATTTAAGGGTCTGGTAGCCCATGTTTATTAAAAAAGGCAAACAAAGTCCATATAACAGAAGGTTTCCCACACAGGGGTTTTTCTTCAGCAAAGTACAAATGAAAAATGCTAGCCCACTTGGCTACTCTTCAGCAGCACTACTGCTATAGGTACTGGTTCCTCAGACCACCAGCTCTTCCATGCACACAGCCTTGAGCTTCCTTTTGCACACAGCATCTATCTTCACATAGAAACTCTCTCAATGGCAGCCACTGCTCCAACTCCCCTTCCACCTGAAAGTCTCAGCAAACCAACATTATGGGGCTGTGTGCACTTGAGCCCACAACCTGCTGGTTGTCCATAAAACTTGGACACTGGGTTGGAACTTTCTTCCAGCCCAAGACACTTCGAAATCTCCAAACTGCGGAGCCCAA
Organism: Aquarana catesbeiana; assembly: GCF_042186555.1. Lineage (NCBI taxonomy): Eukaryota > Metazoa > Chordata > Amphibia > Anura > Ranidae > Aquarana > Aquarana catesbeiana. Next base: position 423,353,159 of record NC_133327.1, on the reverse strand, counting down.
TCCAGAAATATCAAATTCCGGTGAAATCTGCAAAAGCAGCTCTCTCTGCTCTAAATTACCGCTTCGTAGTTCTGCAATCAGCAAATGTACATGGTAGCCCAAATTCCTAGAATTACATGAAAAAGAACTACATACAAACATTCAGGCAAATACAAAACACCATATCATCCAAAAACCTCTACTGCAGGTTTTCTCAACTAGGGTTCAATGGGAACATAGGGTTCCTCCAGAGGTTGCTAGGGGTTCCATGAGCAAAGCAATTTCTGCCTTTCATATAAGTTCCCACTGACACCACTGATCTTTTTGGCTACCTGTGAGGGGGTATATTGTCCCAATGACCACAAGTGTAAGGAGCATTTTTCCCAGTGACCATCACACTAATGTATCATGAATTGTAGATATGGTAACTTTTAGCAAGGTTTTCCTGAAACCAGAAAGTTATTTCAAGGGTTCCGCTGCAGTGAAAAGGTTGTGAAAGTTTGCTCTACTGAAATAGATATATGGGGTGTCTTTGCTGACCTTTGAGTAGAAATGTGAGCTACCTGGTTATCAATACTTTTAAGGCCTTGTTTACCTGGGTGGTGGTAAAAATAGGTTGTGGACCTCCCAGTCAAAAGGAAATATGACCAACAACCATGCAGTTGCAGTGCAGCATGGCAAAATTTACGTTGTGTTTGTGAAGTGGTATCGCCACCAAATGCGACACAAGGTAAATCAGGTGTCCATGAAGTGACACATAAACTCTGAGCTGCCAGTCAACTGCCTCTGATTCACCGCGGACCACTTTTCAGAGGGGCTGTGAGCACTGCCGCAAGTGTCAATGAGTCATTATTGACTGACTTTGAAAAAGCACGCAGAAGTTGAAGTCAGTGTAAAGTCAGAACTCCAGATTTGTTCTGGTGGCTCACAAAGTGTTTAGGTAAAATTATTTTTCAAAAGGAGAAGTTTGTCAGTACAGGTTTCCTGCACATCCATAATTTGTGCATGCTTAGAAATCTCTCAGTTGCTGCCTATGAGGGAGTTCCATGTGACCCCAGGCTATTCCCATTCATCTATTCATCAGCAGACTTCAATCAATTCTGTTCCATACAGCTTGGTAGAGACTCGCATCCCCATTTAGTCATTCGTGTGATATAAACAGAGTTATTGTCACTTGATCCTCCTAACCTTTCAACAGTATAGCCGGCCATATATGGATCGAAATTTGACCGGTTCAGCAGGGAATGGCCAAATTTCAATCCATGTGTAGGCAGGCTGATTGTATACATGTGATCTAACAATCGACTAGTGTACAACCAGGCTGTTAGAACATTTTCTCCAACTGCTAAAGCCGGTACTGCTGATCAGTGTATTCTGATGGCTGGGATGTCTCTCCGCTGTCACAATAGCTCAGCTGGAGGGATTCCTGAATCCATTCTATACTTGTTGAAAATGTTCATAGCTTGAAAAATAATGCAGCCACCGCATCTGGTAAGCTGCACTGTAAAAAATTTTTTTGTTCTTAGGTTTCGATATCCTTTAGTTTATCTTTTTTTTTTTTTTGTTTTTACATTTTGTATAGTGTATCTAAAGGACAAAACCCATGTCAGGTGTTTTTGCCATTTGTGTCCCATTGGAGAATTTCCGTCCACTTCCTGTCCTGTAGGCACGCACACATTTGTTACTGAAACAAGTGTCCTCATTGGAAGATTCACCCACTATTTCTGTTGTGGTGACTGCTCCAAATTGTGGTCTTTCCTTCACTTTCTGTTCTGATGATAATGGTAGTCGGAACAAAAAGAAAGTTTATCTACCTAATGTATACACAATAATGAAAACCTGAGAAAGGTTCTAACCCTTCAACTCTATATTAAAGCGGTAGTAAAGCGCAGTTGAAAAAAAAAAATCTCCTACAAGCAGTGTCATAATGTGCTAGTATGCATCACATAACAGCGCATTATGAGAGACTTACTTTAAAACGAAGCCCTCCAGCGTCGCGCTGTCACCGCTAAGAGGGCTTCCATCTTCACCTGGTCTTCCTTCCGGGTTCACGGCCTCCGGCTACATGAGTGGCCAGTGGCATGATGACGTCATTCCCAGCCGCCGTTTAAGGCACGGTCTCTGAAGGTCCAGCACAGTTTGCTGGACCTTCAGAGCGCATGCGCCGGGGACGTCACCAACTGCATGCACTCTCACAGTACCTACCCGTAAGCCTTATAACAGGCTTACCTGTAGATAAAAGATGAAAAAGTGTGTTTACTACCACTTTAAAAAAAAAAAAAAAAAAAAAAAAAAAAAAATATATATATATATATATATATATATATATGTATATGGATTTTGATACACTTTATAGAGAACTATAGTTTATTTTCTGCTAATGAATGTTTTAAATTGACCCGGTCCCCTTATCATTCAATAATAAACATGCTCCCCATAGACATTTTAAGCGGTAGCAAACCGCAGCAAAAAAAAAAAAAAAAACTCGGACCCCGGGCAGTTTAAGTCATAATCTGCTGGTATGCATCACATATGACAGACTTACTTGAAAACGAAGTCCTCCAACGGCGCGCTGTCACCGCTGTAGGTGCTTCCATCTTCTCCCAGTCTTCGTTCGGGGGTTGCTGGCTTCAGTCGAATGAATGGCTGAGCCACGATGACATGACTCCCACACATGTGCCCAGGAGTCGCTGTTTACAGCATAGGGCTCTGAAGAAACCGCACTGGTATGCTGTTCCTTCAGAGTGCATGTGCCGGTGATGTCACCAGCTGCTTCTAAAGTAAAAATCTCCAAAACGGTGCATGTTTAGGAGATATTTACTGTACCTATTAATTATAGGCTTACCTATACTGTAGGTAAAAATCAACAAAGGGAGTTTACTCCGACTTTATGTCCACTTGACATGATACTCTCTGTGGAGAGGCCTTTCTAGTCATTGTCACCTTCACGGTTGGAAATCACCACTGGGTTCTACCATCTTGGACCCTTATTATAGGTTTACCTATAGGTAAAAATCAACAAAGGGAGTTTACTCCCACTTTAAGTCCACTTGACATGATGTATATACTGTCTGTGGAAAGGCATTCCTAGTCATTGTCACCTTCACGGTTGGAAATCATCTTGGACTCAACATCAACTCAACATCTCAACATCAACTAATCCAGCAGCAGACTGTGGTGTAATTCTGCTCTATGATGATCCTAAACATGCAAAATATTCCTGGAGCCGAGTACACACTCATTGCATCAACAGCAACTTACAGCATGTGACCTATGATAGTCATATGACAATACTAAAGGACAAAAGCAGCTTCAGGTACTAGAGTTACTGCAGCATTAGCACACTCACTGCGGCCATAGCATCCTGATTCTTTTTTAAATGCTGGCTGTCACTTATGTTCTCCTGATGTCAAACTCAGCAAAGTGTTTTTATTTCATAGTTCTGTATGTGTTTTAACGCACACGTGCAAAGGTTTGCCATTGTTTTTGTTGGTGCTAGTTCATATCGTTGCGGTGTATTGATGTACATTTGCCAAAAAAAGTTCATGTCTGTTTTGCGCTCTATCGACACCCATTATAGGGGCTTATGATGGAAATGGCAGCACATATCAACATATGACAGTGCACCTGCCCAAGGCATTAAAAAAAAAAAACAGGAAAAAAAAGATGTATAGGTGTGAATACAGCCTAAAAGATGGATTTTGTTCTTGTTTATGAGAAGAGAATAGAAGAAAACTTGGTGTTTGACTCAGCGTTTCACAGCTGGGCCGCTGCCCAGAGTGAGATGTTTAGCATGGCACTCTTCAGTGTTTTGCTGTCCAAGAGTGTTTGCTTTTTGTCCCTTCATTTCATCAAGGCTCTGTGCATTTAATAGAATAAAAGAACAAATTAAAATGCTCCGCACACATCAGAAGGATTGCTGGAATAGAAGCATAAAAGGGCTGGGGTATTTTTGTTAGTTAACTGCTTGTTTATATAGTTCAAAGTATCATTTCTATTCTTCCCGAATAAAGTACTTATACTTGGGTAAATAGTATGCACTTAGTTATATTATTCCACAAGATCTATTTTTCTACAATAGTTTGTGAAAGAAAAAATATTTAAAGCCCAACTCCAGAAATCTCAAAAAAATTAATATTACAGCTACTTTTAAAGCGCCATCATTTTAAGCAGCACTTTAAACATATGTTATACATTCCCATCAGTCCTTGCCCTCAAGGAGCTCACAATCTAAGGTCCCTATCTCACATACACATACTAGGGCCAATTTAGACAGGAGCCAGTTAACCTATCATCATGTCTTTGGAGTGTGGGAGGAAACCCACGCAGGCACAGGGAGAACATGCAAAGTCCAGGCAGGTAATGCCGTGGTTGGGATTCAAAACAACGACCCGAGTTCTGCTAGGCGGAAGGGCTAACCACTTAGCCACTGTGCTGCCCTTGCAGTGCATTACCCTTCAGCTGAGCGGCTAAACCAGCTGCATGTGATGTAAGGCATGTGGGTGAATCCCGACATTATTGTCACGATACATCCAGAGTCTAGAGCCTATCTGTGAAGTCAGCCGACAATGGATTTTAGCCCACTGTCGGCTGATTCTGGGTCATGGAAGACCACTCCTGTGACCCACATGAGAAGTATGGCCAAACAAGCTTTAGCCATACATCTCTATTAATGCTAGGGGATGAGGAATAAGGTATAATGCTTACCTTACTCCTCGCTTTGGCAGGGTCCAGAGCTCTCTTTCGCTCTGACTTGTGGTTGGTTCATTGTTGTCCTCATGTACAATACAGAGCTGGTACTGTATTGTACTTGATTATGTCATTGTACAACCATGGCTCGGAGCATCTAACTTAAAGTGGTTGTAAAGGCCGAAGGTTTTTTATCTTAATACATTCTATGCATAAGACCCCTTTCACACTGGGGCGGTTTGCAGGTGTTATTGCGATAATAATACCGCCTGCAAACCTCCCCAAAACAGCCTCCACTGTTTGTTCAGTGTGAAAGCCCGAGGGCCTTCACACTGAAGCGGTGAGCTGGCAGGAGAAGAAAAAATCTCCTGCAAGCCGCATCTTTGGAGCGGTGAAGGAGCGGTGTATTCACCGCTCCTAAACCGCTCCTGCCCATTGAAATCAATGGGACAGCGCGGCTATACCGTGGCAATACCGCGGCTATAGCCGCGCTATATGAATGGTTTTAACCCTTTTTCGTCCGCCAGCGGGGGGTTAAAACCGCACCGCTAGCGGCCGAATACCGCGGTAAAACAGTGCTGTTTTACCGCCGACGCCCCCTACCACCCCAGTGTGAAAGCAGCCTTAAGATAAAAAGCCTTCTGTGAGCAGTAGCCCCCCTCAGCTCCCCTAATACTTACCATATCTTGATCCAGCAATGTCGCATGAGAGACTCAGCTCCCGCTGCTGTCAATCAGTCAGTGAGCCAATGAGGAGAGAGAGGGGGTGGAGCCAGGCCACAGGTCAGTGTCTAAATGGACACAGGGAGCTGGGCTCGGGTGTCCCTATAGCAAGCTGCTTGCTGTGGGGGCACTCAACAGGAGGGAGGGGCCAGGAGCGCCGAAGAGGGACCCAAGAAGAGGAGGATCAGGGCTGCTCTGTGCAAAACCACTGCACAGAGCAGGTAAGTATAACATGTTTGTTATTTTTAACAAAAAAAAACAAGACTTTAGTTTCACTTTAAAGTGGCTCTACAGGCTAAATGTTTTTTTTTTTTTACCTTATTGCATTCTTAAAAGAGGGAATGGAAACACCATAGGGTAGGGAAATAGTCTCATAGGGAAACATGCACAAATGAGGCTTTCAATCACCTGCTGTATGCTGGGGGCACAGGGCTGTCTTCCAGGATTGCTTCCTGTCCACATAGACTGTCAGAAGTGACTCATACAGATAACAAAGGAATGGCAGAGTAGACAGAAATGACAGTAGGTGCTTTGGATGGAGATCAGTTGAGACCCCTACTGCTATGTCCCTGTACCTTTCCTAGACTAAGGATTGTGCATATATTTGAACTGGTGCAGGGTCTTATAATGGTAAATAATAATTTCCGTAACAGTGCTTATAGTTGGTAATGTGGTTGTAAACCTCAGACATGAAATATGAACAAAGCATATCCCTCTATAGTGTGTACTTGTCTCTAATAAGACCACTAAGTGTCATTTCTGTCTGCTGCTTCATTCCTCTGCTATCAGCATGAATCACTTTTGACAAGTTTTCCTGACACCAAGAGAAAAATGGTGACAGAGGAGGGACCTCCAGCAGATTGACAGCATCAACTCTGTTCTGGTGTGCTGTGTGGAAGGAGTGTGTGTCTCTTTTCTCCAATCGGCTCTCAGAGCTCTCCCCACTGAGCTCTGCAGAGTGTAACTTCAGCTCTCCACTACATTTTGTCTCACAAGCTTTATAAACTCTGGACTTTGAACGGATGTAGAGAAGACTGCAGATAAACAGGTAAACTTATGTAGGAGGATTTGTTTCATCTCTGCGTATCACCTGAGGCCCAAAACAGGTAAACTTATGTAGGAGGATTTGTTTCATCCCTGCGTATCACCTGAGGCCAGCTGCTTCACTGGATATACAGTATGTGAGGGTAATAATAATAAAAAGTCACAATCCTTATATCAAGTTCCAGCTTCTAATGACCATTAGTGACCAGTAGAATTACATAGTCACATAGTTAGTGTTGACCGAGACGTAAAGAGTGCCCCCTTGTCCTCAGTGTTGACCGAATTCATACACAGAATTCTATTGTGATTTGTCTAAAATAATTATTTTGTGTTGCTGCTAATGACCTGCTTGACAATACAAAATAACTTTGGCCTTAAAGTATGCAATAGTGTCAGTGTGTAAATTTGTCCAAGGTCACGGTCCACAGCTTAGGAAATGAATGTTAGTTTTTAAAACCATAAGATACTATTAATCATGTCTTAGGACCTCAGTGCTTGTGACTTGTCTTGCTTGTCTGAAAAAGCGGAGGCCGTGATTACAATAGATAGAGTCCTATATATACAGGAAGATGTGTCACTTCCCATTTCCATTTCCTAACTATGGTAGAAAACAATAACAGCACATGGGAAACATGTCCCCAGCCTAACTCAAGTACACTGCATTATATTATCTTACGTGGCTACTATCTTGTTACTGTTACTATTATTGGAACAAGTGTTAATTGGTTTAAACTACTTGCACTCTAAACCTATGCCAGAAACCAAGGGATAACATAAACTATAGTTTAGTGAAGACAGCCATAGACAGTGTGATTTTCTTCCCTGCAACCAAGGGTTGCAGGAAACAAAATCGCTCAATTCCCCCATCAACACTCCCTCCCGCAGAGCTATTTTGTTCTTTTGGCAGGGGAGCTGTACCGGCCAGGAGAACACATAGTGAGTATTGCTAGCGGCTATAGCGGCTGGCAATAATTGCATTAAAAATCCGACAGGCTGGTTGTACTCAAGTTGATCGATCAGACAACTTGGGTACATCAGCCTGCCCAGACATGGTTCGGATCTCGGTCTGTCCCTTCTGGACTGGGCGAGAGTCGAACCGTCTATGGTCGGCTTAACAGTGTTTTAATGGAAAAATACATTTCCACAATATGTGAAAGATTATAATCATGGCAGTTATCTGAGCACCACAAACTGAAAACACTAAAGTGGTTCTAAAGCTAAAACGGGTTTTACCTTACCCTGTGTTAAAGTAAACATTTTTTTGCCACTTATTCCCCCGTCCCCAAACACACATTCTACGCTGATCCAGTGCTGTGCCCATCTGCAGAGGTTTTCCCCTCTTTCTCTTCTAAGAGGAGAGAGCAGCATTGGGAGCCATTGGCTTCTGCTGCTGTCTATCAAATCCCGTGAGCACAGAGTGAGGGGCGGGGCCGAGTCGGTCTGTGTATGTCTATGGACCCATACAGTTCAGGAGCGAGCCTGCACATCTGCTCCCAAACGGTTTGCGATGAGGCCAGACACAGAAGAGGAGGAGCGGACAGAAGCGGTGGGGGACACCAGAAAAAGAAGCTTGGGGCTGCTCTGAGCAATGCCATTGCACAGAACAGGCAAGTATTAAATGTTTAAAATTTTAATTTGAAAATGTCTTTAGAAACACTTTAATTCATTTTTAATTCTAAGAAAACTCACACATCCATCCATGTCTCCATGTTTTTTTTTTGTTTGAAATCACATTGAAAAACACCAGTCCTTGGATGTTATGGTTGCATTCCTTTTTGTTTTATTTTAGGCTTTTATCCTTTTTTTCCCCTTGGATATATCTACAAAAGATAAGTGTTGTCACCCTACGACAGTAAATGTATCAAGACTACAGAACACCTCCCTCTCTCCTCATCTTCATAACTTAAAGCAGAACTTTGCTTACTTTTTTTTAACTTCCTTTCTTTTAGCTTCACCCCCCCCCCCTTTCAGCAAACAGCACATTTAAAAAAAATATGAGGGGGGGATACCTTTTTTCAGCAGAGTGCAGCCAGCGCTTCTGTCTTTCCAGTCTACTTGACAAGGGCTAGACTCACTTCACAGACCTAGGAGGCTTCAGGAGCGGTTTAGAACTCATTATGCATGCGTAAAGTATCAGTATCAGGAGTCTGGGTGCTAGGACCCAGAAGAGACAGCTTGGCTACAGATGGCGTCACAGGGAAGATGGCGGCGTGGGACCTGGCAAATGGCGGCTTTCGATAGATGACAGCAGGACAGTGCTGGATTCACTGGATGGGTAAAAATGGTGTTTTAGCTGAACCCAGAATAACCAGGTAAGAAGGGGTTATTATTTAAAAGAGATGTATGGGATTTTTTTTTTCAGAATCATACTTATCTAGGTGGATGCTGCATTGGTCTCTCACCGGCTATAACACTGAGAACCGTGCGATCTAACACAGCCGATCACTTGGTTTTCAGGGCTCTGTGAGCAGTGAGCTGGTGACTCTCAGTCACAGCTCTCTGCTCCGTGCCCTCGCTCACTGGAGTGCTGAGCTGTGGAGGGGGCTGGAGTGGCCGGCTCAGGCTCTTAGCGCCTTGCTGAGAGGCTGAGCCTGGTGCCTGTCCAGGAATGTGGGCGGATCCTGACTCAATTGTCGCTATCTTGCCCGGGCCTGGACCTCCTCTGTGATGTCAGTGGACTTAAAGAAGTTGTATCTTCTATATCTATATCTATCTATATTCTACACATTAGAAACCCCTCACTTCCTGTTGTGTCTACAGGTTCGGAAGCAATATGAGATTCATCCAATGGCACACAGATGGTAGAAAAAGTCCCTCCCTCGGCTACTACATAAAAGGCTAGGTAGGGAAAGGAGGGACTAAGGAGCAAGGCCAACATAGAGAGTAATTAGACTAACCCAGAAGAGGAGAAGGTTATGTCATGCAAGAAGGGAGAGGGCTGGGCTTGACAGGTCAACTTTTCTGGACAGTTTAAAGGCACATTGCAGTAATAAAAAATAGCTTATGGAAAGGAAAAACACTACAAGAATTTAAAATACTCTTGATTTTTTCTGCACTTTTATTAGTTGAGTTATTTAAGTTGGGGAGGGTGTCTCTTTAAGAACAGTATTGAAATGATTGTGGGCATAGTACAGAATAAAAAAACAGTGTAATTGGAATGCTAGGGGTATGAACTTGAACAATCTCCATCATCCCCTCAGCCATCCAGTACACTCCTCCTGATGGGCTGAGACAGAGCAGTAGCGCTTCATTGTAAGTGCTGCTTCACACGGACGTGTCCGTGTATGGAGCCCGCTCTGTTCAGCGGGGGATCGCTCTGTGGATCCCCGCTGAGCAGGCAGATGACAGGTCCGTCGCTGCACACTGTGCAGTGACGGACCTGTCAGAGCGCCGCTCTCCTCTATGAGGGATCGGATGAAGACGGACCGTAGAGTCCATCGTCACCCGATCCGATCCGCAGACGGATGGAAAAGTAGGTTTTTCCTCCGTCACACTTTTTCAGATCGGACCGGGTCGGATGTCAGGCTGGTACACACAGATCGAAAATTGGCTAGTTTCAGCAGGGACTGACCAAATTCCAATAGCTGCGTAGCCCTCCCGGTTCAACGGAAACCAACTGTCAGACCGGCTTCTGTCAAACAGTCCTATTGGAAAACCTCCTTTGATCATCGGTTCACAGCCAATCAGCTGCAGTGCTGATCAGTGTATTCTGACAGCGGAAGGAGTCCCCGTCATCAGCATACAATGACGCAGAAAGGAGGATTCCTCTGTCCCCTTCGCTTGTGTGGATGCAGGGGGAAAAAAACAAATGAATAAAAAGCAATGGGGGTTATTTACTAAAGGCAAATCCACTTTGCACTACAAGTGCACTTGAAAGTTCAGTCGCTGTAGATCGGAGGGGGACATGCAAGAAAAATAAAAAAACAGCATTTTAGCTTGCACATGATCGGATAATAAAATCAGCAGAGCTTCCCCTCATTTCAGATCTACCCCTCAAATCTACAGCGACTGCACTTCCAAGAGCACTTTCAAGTGCACTTGTAGTGCAAAGTGGCGTTGCCTTTAGTAAATAACCCCTATGTGTACCCAGCTTTAATGTTAATATATGGCAGAAAACAATGACATACTTTAACTATGGCCATACATCATTGTATAAACGCACACACCCATTTCTGTAGAATGTATATATGATGTATATGTGGTGTTCCTCTTTACACAAGGCCGGAACTGATATACCATCTTTAGTAAATACTTGACGTAAAGAATAGGTTACTCCAAGTCCACTGTGAAAGCTGTAGAGAGACAGCGAGGACAGCACGGTGTTGAATTTGTCTGGAACTGAAGTGGTTTGCATGGGGTCAGGGAAAGAGCGATGACAAGGTCTTGCTTGTGTTAAATAGTAATCTGAGACTCTTGAAATCTACAGGCAGTGAACCAAAGCTGGCTTATAGCTTAGCCCCAGGATGGGTTTTATATTACTAAAATATGTCATTAACTAGCTTTGCATTTTTTGTCACTAAAATAAATGGAGGTGACTATTATACAAAGTTTACATCAAATGCACACAGAGAGGTATTAGTTATACTAGCATGCTGTCGGGGTCATTCTTTAGTGGCGTGTCTGCTCACATAGACAGCCACGTCTGTTTATTAACTTATATTGACCTACTAATTTCTAATGTTTTTTTTTTATTTCCACATTTAACAAGGCCATAGGTATTATTTAATAATATAGTTTATATGCACAATGCTTGCTTTGCCATGGCAGCAACAGATAAACTTTTAGCAGCCTGGTGAGGACCACTGAATGTTGGTTTGTCATTCATTTTTATAGGTAGCTGTAGACCACTTTTTGCACCATTTTTAAACAAAACTACTTTTTTTTTGTTAGATTTTTTTATTTTAGATGTTCGTAGTTCGTAGTCCTACAGACATTAGGAGTTACAGATGAACTAAAGAGTGGACTTTTAAATCCATTAGTTATTTATCAGGTACAATATCATGACACTAAACAAAGGTAGTGGCATAAATCTCATGGCACCCCATTCCAAAATTGTAAAAAACAAAACTAATTGTTTTGCAGTAACATCCACAGACATAGGACACCCAACTGTAGAGTAGATTTATTCTTTCAAAGCAAATCCACCTTTGCATTCAGCGAAGGTGATCTCAGTGCTGACAGAGAGAAACAGGGGAGGGGCAATCAAGGATGTTGTGCAGGCACCCAATGTCCTCCTTATCAACTGATAACATAATTGGCTGTAAAGACGACGGCGGCTAGAGGGTTATAATGGTGCACAATGAAAACCTGTGGTTTTGTGTAACTAAAAGGCAGGCTTCATCCACCCTCACTCAAGATTGATAGATAAAACATTCAGAAGGTAACATTCTACCTAATAGTACCATGTTTTGTAAAACTGTTCTTCCTTGGAACAGAACAGTTGCTTCAGTTACTTCCCGGTTTCTGGCCTAGGCAAATGATGTCATACATCTCAAGAGGTTCGTCTGCTGGGCCACTGCATATAGAAGTATAGCTGTCGGAAAGGGGTAAAAAAAAAACCCCAAAAAAATCACTAATGTATTTTTTAATACAAACCCAAGCTTTTATTTCTATAAGCCTCATGTATGCCTCACCGAGCAGGTCTCGAAGCAAAGCTGAACTCCTAGCTGGGCTGGGCAAAAATATCCTTGTAGGGGGACAACCCTGCATTCAAAGAGTTAAATGCTCTTTGTGTCTACGGAATAGAGGAACAAGCAGTATTACTTACCCTATTCCCCATTCCAGTGCTGCCCTTTCTCCCTAAAGCTCTCACTTGTTGGCAGTCCCTGTCATCTCCTGTAAGATACTGGGCTACAAACCTTGCATTGTATGTAAAGCAAATAAACTTTAGCCCCCTCTTTTCCATGGTCACCCATTAGATGGCTGTGCACCATTACCATGATTTCATGGGGGGGGGGGCAGCTGTTGAACATAGTGGATGTGTGCCAATTTAAGGTGTGTCTATAGCTTGTTTTTGAAAGACTATTGAGGAGTTATGAGCCCTGCCAGGTTTTTATTGCTGCCTATGTCCCTGCTTGAAGGATTCCTGGTTACCAGTATCACCAGTATCACCGGGACTAAAGGGAAAATCCAAATTTGCAGGAGTTGTCATCAGATACCCCTCACTTCCTGTTGTGTCTACAGGACCAGAAGCAATATGAGATTCATCCAATGGCACACAGATGGCAGAAAAAGCCCCTCCCTTGGCTGCTACATAAAAGGCTAGGTAGGGAAAGGAGGGACTAAGGAGCTAGGCCAGCACAGAGAGTAATTATTAGACCCACCCAGAAGAGGAGAAGGTTATGACATGCAAGAAGGGAGAGGGCTGGGCTTGACAGGTTAACTTTTCTGGAAAGTTTAAAGGCACATTGCAGTAATAAAAAATAGCTTACGGAAAGGAAAAACACTACAAGAATTTAAAATACTCTTGATTTTTTCTGCACTTTTATTAGTTTAATTATTTAAGTTGGGAAGGGTGTCTCTTTAAGCACAGTTGAAATGACCGTGGGCATAGTACAGAATAAAAATACAGTGTAAGTGGAATGCTAGGGGTATGAACTCGGTATATTGGCCAGCCATGTTCATAGACTTCTGACAGACATCCACTTACTATTACTGCTTGTTTTACATATTGTTGTTATATTGGTTTTTGTAGAATTAATTACTCTTTATGCCGGAAATGATACACCCTTACTTTGGTGACTGTATGTTTGATCCAAAACTGTAATGCGGGTCACACATGATCACATTTTATCAGATCAGCAAAATGTATAGTGTGTGGCTGATCTTGAATGGAGATAGACCCTTGCCCTGCATAGTTGTTGGTAAATTTTGCTGCTCTGACAGATCATATCTGAAACAAAATTCCCTTTTCATTCCATGAGGGGAATATAAAACTTTGCCCACTTGGATAATAAAGCTCTCTTCTGAGAACAGCTCACCACTGTACATTTATAAGCATTTCCTATAAAAAGCAATAAATAAAAACCGCAGCAAAGAACGCTGGAGAAATAGGAGCAAAAGTGGAGGAGCTGCACATAACAACCAGTAAAATGAATTTCAGTCCTTTAAATTAGGAAGGACATCTGATTAGTTTCTCTGTGTAACTGCCTGACATTTGCTGCAGTTTCTAGAGAAAAAAAAACCCAGCCCCAGTAATGTTACGGTAAGGCTCGGTTCACACTACTGTGATGCGACTTTGATGCAGTCTTCAGTGCAACTATGATGCGACTTTGCAAATTCTGTCGGTCACATGTCTGATGAAGGGGTCCTGTGAGGCTCTGAAACTTTGCCCTTGCTGTAACAATGTGATCGCTGAATAAAGCTTTATACCCCAAAGCTTTGGAGATCCACGGTGTGCTGGTGACATTCTTCTGCCTTTGCATATTCTTTGGGGCCAAGTTGCAACAATGTAGTGCAGGAAATTTTGTTTCAAAATCGCACCTTGCTGAGTTGCATTGATTAGAACGGGCAACATTGAATATAATGCGATGTCATGTGATTCTGTGCGACTCGAGTCTCATCAGAAGTCACACTGGTGTGAACCAGAACTAATGGTTAAAAAGGAAGTTCATCCTACTTCTGTAAAAACAAAATTCTCTATATTTGTAATATACTGTATATCCCTGTAAAAAAAAAAAAGAAAAGAAAATATACATAGTAGTCCATGGAGTCCAGCGTTGTCTTCTTTGCAGCCAAAGGTCTGCTTGCGCTACTCTGCTTCTGTGTCGCCATTTGAAACTGCTGTTCCTGTTGCTTACTGGTTAGAGACTGGCCTTGTGTCTGCGCATGTGTGGTATCCCATGTATGTGCAGACACACTTTAAGTCTCTGCCAGGTAAGTGGGAACTGGCAGAGTTACGGCACATTTGTCCATGTTCAGGGGGAATACCACAATACCTGGTCACACCAAAACACTGCCTGTTGGGATGACATAGACGTCCCAGTGGGCTGCGGGTGGCCATTATATATCACCCTCACCTAGGCAAGGAATCAGAAAGTGCTGGGCGGGACAGGAAAAAAAAAGGTATTTAACCCCTTTACACCAACAGGTAGGCATTGCTGCTGATCTTGCAGTGCTGTTATTGTCTGTACGGTGCCGCAAGATCAGGATTTCCTGTACAGAGCACATGTAACTGTCTCCTGATCATCAGTAGTTGATTGTCCGCAGTCGGTGAAAACTCATTCACAGTTTGGGGGGCGCCAGTGGAGTGCAACCCAGAACAAGACTTCAGTGCATATATGCTGTGGCTATGAGTTAAGCAACTGCCCTGCCATGGGTTATACACTATATTACCAAAAGTATTGGGACAACTGCCTTTACATGCACATGAACTTTATTGGCATCTCAGTCTTAGTCCGTAGGGTTCAATATTAAGTTGGCCCACCCTTTGCAGCTATAACAGCTTCAGCTTTTCTGGGAAGGTTGTCCACAAGGTTTAGGAGTTTGTCTATGGGAATGTTTGATAATTCTTCCAGAAGCGCATTTGTGAGGTCAGGCACTGATGTTGGTGGAGAAGGCCTGGCTCGCAGTCTCCGCTCTAATTCACCCCAAAGGTGTTCTATCGGGTTGAGGTCAGGACTCTGTGCAGGCCAGTCAAGTTCCTCCACCCCAAACTCGCTCATCCATGTCTTTCTGGACCTTGCTTTGTGCACTGGTCCAAATCATTTAGTGGAGTTGAGAAAAGAGTAGGTGGGGTCAGTCAGTAGATTGGGCCCACATCCCAAATACAAAGAAATAGGAAAGGATCCCCCTTAGTGGGACTTTACCTGCCCAGATGTTAATATATAATAATCATCAAAAGGTGTGTTGAAAACAAAGTATATAAAAATTCATAGAAATTTTATTGGACACATTGTTAAAAACATGAGCATCAATAGCGGCTGAGATACAAACAAGTCAATATAGTGCAAAGGTCAAATATATGTAGGTTCTACTCAATCCCTGAACTTTCGTGATGGTGCCACCACAGCAGTATGAGCAAGGGAAACACCCGACGTGTTTAGAAGTTAATTTGTTTAATCAGGGGTGTGTATTTAAATAGAGCCAATCACTTATGTTGAGAAGGATTAAAGCTTGCATATACCAGCCTCAAAATCATTAAAAGCAGTCAGTGATGTCCATCAACTTGACCCAGGAAATGATGTAGCATAACAGTTGGTAGCACCCAAGCGAATATCCAGCGAGATCTGGCGGTAAACGTCACCAAAAAGCAGATGTGACGAGAGACGCAATCAGGTCTGCAGGGCGTTGGAAATGCCGTCCACTACATGGAAGGATGCCTCGCGTCCCTACCTCTGGATCTGGAAAATCGAACCATTCATCAATTTCATGCTCCCAACTTTGTGGGAACAGTTTGAGGATGGCCCCTTCCTGTTCCAACATGACTGCGCACCAGTGCACAAATCAAGGTCCATAAAGACATGGATGAGTGAGTTTGGGGTGGAGGAACTTGACTGACCTGTACAGAGTCATGACCTCATCCTGGAAGAACACCTTTGGGATGAATTAGAACTGTGTGCCAGGCCTTTTTGTCCAACATAAGTGCCAGATGTCACAAATGCGCACACATCTAAGCCTTGTGGACAGCCTTCCCAGAAGAGTTGAAGATGTTATAGCTGCAAATGGTGGGCCAACTCAATATTGAACTCTACAGACTAAGACTGGGATGCCATTAAAGTTCATGTGCGTGTAAAGGCAGGTGTCCCAATACTTTTGGTAATATAATGTATGTATAATGCTGTCACAAAGGGGTTAACATAACAAAAAAGTAAAACTGTCTGCATGTGTTAGAAGAAGGGGGGGGGGGGGGGCAGAAAAGAAGTCCATTCAATAGATGAAGGTCCACTTTAATTGACAGATATTACCCACCTTACAGCACTTGTATTTCCTCAGACCTGCAATAGAAAGGTTCTGACGGGGACAAGCAATACTTGAATGTTCTCCAGAATACTTTTGGTTTTGCTGTATATTTTCTTTTGAGTCTGGGTATATAAGAACCAGTAACAGCGTTCTGGTTTCTTAAAGGTATGTTGGTAGGGATCCAGTTTTTTTAATGGCAGACACAAGCGTTCCATTGTCTACATGGGTTGTATCTGTCATGATCAGATAGAGACTGTTTACATAACATGTCACTCAGGAAGACTGGTATCATCTACAGACACCAGATAAAAAAAACTATTTTCTTTGCATTTGCTGTATATTTTGACAGATGCATATTGTTTTAGTCGGACCAGATGTCACTGTCTCCATTTTCCTCAGTGCTGGACAATATGCGTACTTTTCATGAGCCTAGCTTATGATTCCGTCTGCTTGACGCATGCTTGGCCTTATGTTTACACATGAAAAGGGGTGTCATTAGAATGTTGAGGGCCATTTATATTTGCTTTACTTTGATTTGTTATCCCAAAAGCACACAAGTTTTGTCTAGACGTTAATTCATAAACTAAATTATAACAGATGGGTAGAACCATCTTAGATTTTCCAAATCAAAGCATTATCGTTCAAAGCACTACCTTTGGAAAGAACATATAATTTACTTTTGAATTGTTTTAACATACATGGAGATCATACCCAGATATGGACAGCACAGAGGAGTTGGGCTATAGGATCCCAAAACCTAGTACATAGGGGCCGCATGTATGGGCCGAATGTCAGGCGACAATCGGCCCATGTGTACTGCAACCGGTCCGACAGAAGCCAGACGTTCGGGTGACTCCTGTCGATCAGGCATGACCGAAAAAGGTCTGACAATCGGATCAGCGCTGGCAGCCAATAGCCAGAGTGTTCTAGTGGAGGGGGGGGGGGGGTTGTCACTGAGGAGATCGCTGTACTAACATTGGATAGTTAGTGCAGCGGCTCCTCCCGAGCTGTTAGTTTTTTTTTTCCGTTCAACCCAAAAGAAAAACTACTAGCATGTACTAGGCTTTTGGCTGGCCATAGTCGGAGCAAGTTTCTTTCCTGCAACCACAGGGGAATCCCTCCCGCCGAGCCATTGGGTTCGCCCAGTGGGTGAAGACAGTGATTATTGCTAGCGGCTATTATAGCCATTTGCAATAATCCGACAGGCTGGTTGTACAAAAGTTGATCGATCAGTCAACTTGGGTACATTCAGTCTTCCCATACATGGTTCGAATCATACAGGGTTCAGCAGGACCTGGCCAAGATTTGAACTGTCTATGGCCAGCTATAGTCACTGGTATAA
Organism: Aquarana catesbeiana; assembly: GCF_042186555.1. Taxonomy (NCBI): domain Eukaryota; kingdom Metazoa; phylum Chordata; class Amphibia; order Anura; family Ranidae; genus Aquarana; species Aquarana catesbeiana. Next base: position 423,335,483 of record NC_133327.1, on the reverse strand, counting down.
GGTTCCTGTACTGCTGAAGAAAATCTATCCTGAAGCAGTGAGCACCTGTTGGCATTGCAAGGAGAGAGGATCTATTTTACACATTTTCTGGACATGTAAACATGTAATGGAAATGGTTTTGGACCCAAGTAAAGTACACAATCTGGAAGCTTACTGATTTTGACTGGCTCAGACCCAGCCAAGTACCTTCTGCACCATTCTGATCTCCCAAAACATAGATACAAGAACTCCATGTTGATCCATTTGCTGATGCGGCAAAGACCTGTATCCCGGCACTGTGAAAACAGGAATTTCCCCCTGTACTCTGGATGTGGCTTGCTAAATTGACAAAGATCCACTCCATGGAAAGTATCACTCTCGCACTGTGAGGCACGGAAGAGAGATTTAGACGGAAGTGATTCTATTGGTCTCTGTATACAGTGCATGCTCCAAGGAATATGGTTTAGTCCTCGCAGATGGTGAGATTCCATTTCCATATCCTTTACCCCCCCTCCTTCATTCCCACTCATTACCCTTTTTTTTTCTCTCTCTGTCCCCCATTCTTTCTTTTTCTATATTTCTGTATCTTTTCTCTTAGTGGTCCCGAACACGGGGTTATGTTCTTTTCTGGTTTCTGAGAAAATTGTTCAGACAGGGAGGGTATGGATCCGACTGAACTTATTTACAGTGGTTCAAATACTGAGTGCTGTTTATCTGGTACTGCAATTGATTTTTGGTGGCTAAAATGTGGGCTGCTTTGATACATGAATATTGTAACCCTGTAACTTGTCTCCTGTCTGTGCGAAACTCCTTTACAGTGCCTTGAAAAAGTATTCATACCCATTTAAAGTTTCCACATTTTGTCATGTTACAACCAAAAATGTGAATATATTTTATTTGGATTTTATGTGATGGACCAACACAAAGTGGCACATAATTGTGAGGTGGAAGGAAAATAACAAATGGTTTTCAAAATTTATATATATATATAAAAATATATATATATTATTTATATATATAAATATGTGAAAAGTGTGGCGTGCATTGGGTTTCAGCCCCCTTTACTCCGATACCCCTAACTAAAATCTAGTGGAACCAATTGCCTTTAGAAGTCACCAAACAGTAAATAGAGTCCACCTGTGTGTTATGTAATCGCAGTATAAATACAGCTGTTCTGTGAAGCCCTCAGAGGTTTGTTAGAGAACCTTAGTGAACAAACAGCATGATGAAGGCCACGAAACACACCAGACAGGTCAGGGATAAAGTTGTGGAGAAGTTTAAAGCAGGGTCAGGTTTTAAAAAAATATCCCAAGCTTTGAACATCTCATGGAGCACTGTTCAAACCATCATCTGAAAATGGAAACAGTATGGCACAACTGCAAACCTTCCAGGACATGGCCGTCCACCTAAACTGACAGGCCAGGCAAGGAGAGCATTAATTAGAGAAGCAGCCAAGAGGCCCATGATGACTCTGGAGGAGCTGCAGAAATCCACAGTTCGGGTAGGAGAATCTGTCCACAGGACAACTATTAGTCGTGCACTCCACAAATCTGGGCTTTATGGAAGAGTGACGCAAGAAGAAAGCTATTGTTGAAAGAAAGCCATAAGAAGTCCGGTTGGCAGTTTGTGAGAAGCCATGTGAGGGACACCGCAAACATGTGGAAGAAGGTGTTCTGGTCAGATGAGAACAAAATTGACTTGAGACTGGGGTGGAGGTTCACCTTCCAGCAGGACAGCTACTATGGAATAGTTTAGATCAAAGCATATTCATGTGTTAGAATGGCCCAGTCAAAGTCCAGACCTAAATCCAATTGAGAATCTGTGGCAAGAACTGAAAATTGCTGTTCACAGATGCTCTCCATCCAAACTGACAGAGCTTGAGCTATTTTACAAAGAAGAATGGGCAAAAATTTCACTATTTAGATGTGTAAAGCTGGTAGAGACATCCCCAAAAAGACTTGAAGCTGTAATTGCAGTGAAAGGTGGTTCTACAAAGTATTGACTCAGGGGGGCTGAATACAAATGCAAGCAACACGTTTCACATATTTATTTGCAAATAATTTTGAAAACCATTTATCATTTTCCTTCCACTTCACAATTATGTGCCACTTTGTGTTGGTCTATCACATAAAACCCCAATAAAATACATTTACGTTTTTGGTTATAACGTCACTGTAACTAACATATTTAGATACATTAAAGTGGATGTAAACCCAATGTCATCCTTTCTAAACTACTGCCACAGGGGTTATCTATAAGGATATACATGCCTCCTGCATGTATCTTTATCTGTCAAATGTCTCCCCTCTGTCTGTTATTAGACCCGAAAAACTGCAGATTCTGTGGGTGGGTCTGTTGTCTGGAGCTCGGTGGGTGGAGTTGTGATGTCAGTAGACTCCCCGTCCACCTCTACACTCCCCTTGTCAATATGCATTTTCTCCTGTGTATTTCTTATACTGAACTTCTGCTATGATCTCTAACATCCAGTGAAAAGACAGGAAAGTAACCACATGACTTCAGCATGCCAAATCATGCTGAGGTGTGGAACAGCCAATCCTTGCAGAGCTGCTGAAGAAAGGAGTGGGGGTGGGAATTAAAAAATAATGCATGTCTTAGGCTAGTGCATGAGATATGTAAATCACCTGTCACTCACAGCAAGGGGGAGGATTTGACAAAGTTTTTCTCAGTTTGTCAAGATTTATCTCACTGAACAATAAAATAGGATTGCTCAGAGATGGATTAACTCTTTGTGGCAAGACTGGGCTCAAATGATAGGAAATCTTATACTCTACAGTATGATATATACAAAAAAAAAAAAACTTTCGGGTTTATATCCACTTTAACACATTGAAACCAACTCCAGCTAATAACTTTATATTTTATTCCTTCTTTTAGAAAACTGATTTTTTTTTTCAGCCTGAGAGTATTTGCGGCCCTCATAATGAAAAATTTGAAAACACCTTTTCTAGAGAATCATCTAGGTCTCCATCTAGCCCTTCTCTGGCCCTTGGGTCACTATTTCTCCCAATGATATGAGGCACTATTCCTCCCACTGACACCAGTGATACATAATTTCTGACACTGACACTAATGATGGGGCGCTATTCCTCCCACTGACACCAGTGATACATAATTTCTGACACTGACACTAATGATGGGGCGCTATTCCTCCCACTGATATTAATGATGGGGCACTATTTCTCCCACTGGTATCAGTGATGGGGCATTATTCCTCCCACTGACACCAATGGTGGGGCATTATTCCTCCCACCAATATTAATGATGGGGCACTATTTCTCCCACTGGTATCAGTGATGGGGCATTATTCCTCCCATTGACACCAATGACGGGGCATTATTCCTCCCACTGACACCAATGGTGGGGCATTATTCCTCCCACTGGCAACAATGATGGGGCAGTATTTCTCACACCAACACCATTGATGGGGCACTATTCCTTCCACCGATACCAATAATGGAGCACTATTCCTCCCCCTGACACCAGCAATAGGGCACTATTGCTCCCACTGACATCAATATTGGGGCACTATTCCTTCCACTGACACCAATGATGGAGCATCATTCCTACTCTTACTGACGACCAACCCTGAGGCCATGTTTATTCTCTCTGATGCTCGGTCCGGGACATTTTCTACCCCCACTGGCCACAATCTGCCCCCCCTAAAGTCTATAGGACAGTAACCTGGTCCTTTGTTAGAAAAGTTTGGAGACCCTTGATCTAGTGTTTCTATTCCCAACCAAAGAAATGTATTTAAGAATGAATCTATAATGGGACTTCTTCTTTAACCCCTTTGCCCTGGCGCCTCCCAGCCCTTTAAGAGGGGTTTATGATCATGTGACTGCCGTAATTGCCTGTCAGGGCGTTCACATGATCGGAAAGCTCCAGATCACAAGAAGCAATCGGGAGCTTTCCGTTAGCAGCCAGTAACTGTGCTGGGAGAGCACAGGGTGTACGCTCTCGGCACAGCTGTGTCGGCTAATTGGTACGTAAATACTGCCAAAGCCCACCCGCCGTGAGGCCGCATATACTGTCGGTTCTTAGGGGTTAAATATTTCTCATGTGTATAAATATCTAGGTTTTTCTTCTCTGCTTTATCTAAATGTTTTCTTTTTTTTAAAGAAAAATGTCTTTTTTATAGGAGAATTTTTAGTGCCAGAAAAATATGACCTACTTGAGCAGAAGAATATAGCCATAAGAGGCCCTTCAATGGAACATTGTATAGAAGGACAAAAAGTATCCCCCCCCCGGTACTGTGGAACTTTATGGGCAGACTAAAATGAACAATATAATGATTAAAAAAGTTAACAAAGTTTATTGAAATATTAACATTGTATTAGTTCAAACATCACCATTGTAATACAAAATACAGTATACCAAAGCTCATAAAGAGCTGATGAATGGCGTAAAAGTTCAGTGGAACATTGGATCATTTGTTACTGTCTGCATATGGCCAACTTATGAGCACCTCTCAGCTACAAAATATTCCTGTCAGTAAAATCCAATTGCTCAAGGCTACTATGCGTGTTCCTGACAGGCCTGCCGGAATGTGGGAAGACAGTGTTAGGTCATGTCTATTCAACTAGCTAGGTGTTCTCATATAAATCAGGTCATTCCGTCCAGGTAATGGGTATTTTGAATATGAAACAAACAGCAATGATTTGTACATCTTGTGGAAGTATTTAGCTTTTAGTAGCCTAGAGGAGACTGGCTACTAATGGCTGAATCTTGATATTGGCCTTTGTACATAATTGCATTATGTTATGGAAGTTGAAACTCTTTTGGAGGAAGAGAAATAAATGTGGAGCTTAACCGGTTCAATACCGGGCATTTTCACCCCCTTCCTTCCCAGGCCAATTTTTAGTTTTCAGCGCTGTCGCACTTTAAATGACATTTGCGTGGTCGTGCGACGTTGTACCCTTTCTTTTGGTGGTATTTGATCACCTCTGCGGTTTTTATTTTTTGCGCTATAAACAAAAGAAGAGGGACAATTTTGAAAAAAACACAATATTTTTTACTTTTTGCTATAATAAATATCCCAATTTAAAAAAAAAAAACAAATTTTTTCCTCAGTTTCGGCCGATACATATTCTTCTACATATTTTTGGTAAAAAAAATCGCAATAAGCGTATATTGATTGGTTTGCACAAAAGTTATAGCGTCTACAAAATACGGGATAGATTTATGGCATTTTTTAAAAAAAATTATTTATTTATTTTTTTTACTAGTAATAGCGGCGATCGCAATTTTTTTTCGTGACTGCGACATTATGGCGGACACATCGGACACTTTTGACACATTTTTGGGACCATTCACATTTATACAGTGATCAATGCTGTAAAATTGCATTGATTACTGTGTAAATGTGACAGGCAGTGAAGGGGTTAACCACTAGGGGGACACAAGGGGTTAAATATGTTTCCTAAGGGAGTGTTTCTAACTGTAGGGGGCGGGGACGTACAAGGGGAGGAGACCGATCGGTGTTCCGCTGTACTAGGAACACAGATCGCTCTCCTCACAACTGACAGGACGTGGATTTGTGTGTTTACACACATAGATCCACGGTCCGGCCCGGTTAACGGGCAATCGCCGGTGCCTGGCGGACATTGCGGCCTCCAGGCACACGCACCGGGTCCCGAGTAACGCGGCGGGCGCGCGCGCGCCCCCTAGACGGCCGGGAAAACCAGGCCGTCATATGGCGTCCACCCAGGATGGGAGATCCCATCCGTGGACGTCATATTACTATGGCCGGGTAGGGAAGTGGTTAAAGTGGAACAACGGACATCTTTTTAGCTTAAGTTACAACTGAGCAGGACTAGAACGAGAACCTCTGTTGGGTTTTGCTGTCTGCATTGGCGATATTTCTTTATACCTTTTTTCCTAGTGACCACACTGGCAGTAATCTGAAATCTCCAAATGAGGACACGGAAATCAATAAATAATTTAAAGGCATAGTCCACCCTTGCAAAAAAAAATGCCTATACAGATAAGGGACTTCTGTAGATAAAAACATACTGTGCAACTCTAACTAAAGTTGCATGATGCCCTTGCTATAGATGTAGGCCATTTATGTATCTCATGAAGCCTGACTGGAAAACTCCCAGGATTTTGCTAAGAGAGGCCCAGCTGTTACTGTTCACCTTCACCATCACAGGAGTGACCTTTTTTTTTTCTGATTCAAACCCCTCACATGCTCTTTCTCCCCCCTGATGCAGTAGCTCAGTGTTTGAGCCCACCTCCTGTGATGGTGGAGGTGAGCAGTAACAGCTGGGCCTCTCTTAGCCCAACATCCTGGGAGTTTTCCAGTCATGCTTCGTGAAGTATGTAAATAGCCTACATTATACGGGGGCATTATTCAACTTTAGTCAAAGCTGCACAGCTTATTTTAAACTGCAGACACCCCTTATCTGCAAAGGTAGTTTTCTATAAATGTAAACTAACTCTTTAAGGCCAGCCATAGCTTTGAACTGTATATAGGCAGGCTGAATGTACCAAGTTGGTCGATCAATCAACTTGAGTGCAACCAGCCTGACAGATTTACTTGTGATTATCGCTAGCGGCTGCTATAGCCACTAGCAATAATTATTGTACTCCCCTGGCAGGGATGGCTTCCCCCCCGCTTGGAGAGCACAATGTCTTGGTAGGAGAGATTCCCCTCTCAGCACTGTCCCCTGTGCCCCCCCGTCCACCTGTGGTTGCAGGAAAGAAATTCACACCGTCTATGGCAGGGTTTCTCAACCAGGGTTCAGTGAAACCCTAGGGTTCCTCCAATGGTTGCTAGGGGTTCCTTGAGCAATGACCAACACCAGTGACACCAATGATCTTTTTAGCTGTAGAGAGGAAATTTTTCCCCAAGACCACAGATGTAAGAAGCACTCTTCCACTGACCATCACACCAATGTATTATGAGTTGTAGATGTAGCCATTTTTAACAGGGGTTCCCTAACCCCAAAAGGTTATTTCAAGGGTTCCCCTGTGTTGAAAAGGTTGAGAAAGTCTGGTCTATGGCCTGCCTTAATCTTGCACACTACTACTGCTATGTGTTTTGGATATATACATCAGCCCTAAACCTTCCCCAGACTCTCCAAACAAAGGGTTGTCTGGCATTTTTTCTTTAAAAATTTCAATTCTTTTGAAACATTTATTTTTTCACTGCTTATATGCTGTTTAAAAAGTACTGTACAAAACCTCCCAGTGTTGACTGTTCTTTAATCTTACACGTGGGCACAGTGCCATGCTCACACAAGTTTGGGCATCATGCCTACTTGTAAATTGACCCCTGAGGGATTTGATGTTTGTTTGACCAAGTCTGGACTTTCCTTTACTGGGGATTCTTGAAATCTGTTTCCTGACCTCAGTGGATTTGTCTAAGCGAAGGAAGCTTTCCCATAAGTCAAGGAATGTGTTAAGATGTTAACTCAAAGTGAACCTGTCAGACAGTTTAAACCAGGGATCTTCAAACTACGGCCCTCCAGCTGTTGCAGAACTACACATCCCATGAGGCATTGTAAAACTCTGACATTCACAGACATGACTAGGCATGATGGGAATTGTAGTTCCTGAACAACTGGAGGGCCATAGTTTGAAGACCCCTGAAAACCTTCAAATAGATCAAAAGTCTTTTTTTTTAAAGTTTTGGATTAAAAAAAAATGGAGTAAGGAAGGGTTCAGATCCATTTGCAATATTTATGTTGTCTGTGACCCATTTCCTTAGATTACCCGTTACGGATAATACCTTGCAAGTACCCTACAATTCTGGGCTGTAAAAAATAAACGTGGATAAAGCCTAATGCTGCATACACACGAGCTGACTTTTCGACCGGACTGGTCCGACGGAACGAGTCCGGCGGACAATTCGACCGTGTGTGGGCTTCATCGGAGCTGCAGCGGACTTTTTCGGTCGAAAATCTGACTTTAGATTTGGAACATGTTTCAAATCTTTACGTCGGAACTCCGCCAGACCCAGTTTCTATTGAAAAGTCCGCTCATCTGTATGCTAGTCCGATGGACAAAAACCGACGCTATGGCAGCTATTGGCTACTGGCTATCAACTTCCTTATTTTAGTCCGGTCGTACGTCATCACATACGAATCCGTCGGACTTTGGTGTGATCGTGTGCAGGCAAGTCCGTTAGTTGGGAAAGTCCGTTGGAAGTCCGCCGAAAGTCCGTCGGACCAGTCCGGTCGAAAAGTCCGCTCGTGTGTACGCGGCATTAGGGCCAGTTCACACCACAGAAAGTCCTCCAGATCAGTTCCGGATGATTTTTGCATGCACTTTTTTAAAATGCATTTTTGATGCATTTCCAGATACTTTTTTTCTTCTTTTTTCCAATTTTTATTTTCACTGTACTGGGGTCCGGTGCTTTTTTGATGCTTTTTTGATACTCTTTTGTTACTGTTTTTAAGTACAGTTCTCTTCAAGAAAAAAAGCAGCTTTTAGATGGGTCTTTTATTTCTAAATGTTAAGATTAATTGACTTCATCTGCTTAAATGCACTCTGAATTCAAATCAATCAAGTGAATGAGTTTTTCCTTTCTGTTTACAGATCAAAAAGCGTCACCTCAAACAGAAAGAGGGAAAGTCATTTTTAAGCTTCATGGTACTTTGAACATTTTCTTGATTTGGGTACTTTAAAACTGACTGTCATAATGCACCGAGAGTTTATACAGTGTATTAGATGACAGGTCAAAAGTATCCACTTCTTTTTCACTCTGATTAATTATTGTTGAAGCCACGGACAGATACTTCATTTGTCTGTGAAACCTACTGTATATGGACTGCGTTATGGTAATCCTAGCTGTTGCATGGAATGGTCACATACACATTTAGCTGTATACAATATATTTAGTCTGGCTTTATACCTAAGTGTTACGGTAACTCGCAATAAATGCATATTTTACTGTACATTACCACTATGCACATTAACACATTTTCAATGGCATGCCAATGCACCTCAACACACATAAACCATCTGTGCGTTGTAATGTGGGGCATTAAAAAGAAATGAGTGCGTTTCCCCATTGCTGTGCTGCATTGGCAGTGGTAATGCACAGCAATGGACTGGACAGATCTGAAGGGCTCCTTAGTGTATAGTATAGTGTATACACAGATAATATATATTTTTATAAATTTATACGTAACTTTCCTACTTTTTGGATGCACAACATAATTGAGAGCTAAGTATCAGGCAATTAGGACCTATTGACACTTGCTTGTTTTCCTACAGTCAATCACATGAGAATGCAATGTCTTTGTTTCTTATGTGTTTGGTTCCCATCTTTGCTTTGCAGTTTAGTGTGTTTTTAAAAGGAAACTATAAGGACCCATTTACACCTATGTGTTTGCAATACCACGTGCGCTGCAGTACGCACACATAGGTGTGAATTGGCCCTATGCTTGTAAAAGAGTAAGTATTACAGAGTGTAGTGTATATACAGCATGTAAGTAGTGGCTTATTTGGTTGGCGTAATACTCATGTTTCTAAAGTTGGTCACCTGCCCATTTTGAAACAGGAATTGCAGATATTCTGCTAATGCTTTGGAAGAAAACAGTACTTTGGTTTTACAAACAAGTCTAAAGCTTAAAGTGGTGTAAGAAGGGATGGCCAGACAGCAGGGAAGCAAACTGGAAGGAGGAAGCAGTGTCCACGTATATGTCTCCAAAGAGAAATATAATATTGACCATTCAATTGACTGACCACTGGTTTGTAAAGTTACCCAGATTCTCAACAGGGAAGAGACCCTTGAAGGGTAACTCCACTTTTGTGTGAAATAAATAGCAAATAGAAAATAAAATAATATGCCAATCCATTTGCCAAGCCATTGGCTCTTGCTGCTGTCAGTCACAACCAGTGAGGCGGGAGCAGGGGGGCCAGGCCGAGCAAAGCTGCACTCTCATTGTCTGATGGACACAGAGAGCTGGCTCAAGAGCGAGCATGCACCCATAGCAAGCATTAAGTAACTATTTTACTTAAGTTCAATAGGGTAGGATTGACTTGTGAGTGCTGTGTTAGATTTCATCTGCATCAATAACGGGAGCTAAGCTATGTTTGTATTGGTGACTTGTATACTTGGAGTAGATCCTATTTGGGAAGTGATCAGGTTGTGTGCTGGAGGCTGGATACTGGGGAGAGACCAGTGTGCATGCTGGAAAGTGTTATCACCTCCTGCACTTTACTTCCTGTGTGTGCAGGAAATCAGTGAATTTATTATTATTATACAGGATTTATATATTACTGCACTTTCAATCTTATGTTCAGTATTATCTCATTCTCTTAAAGTGATTCTTTTTACCTGCATTCTCTGCACTGAGCCCGATCTCAATCCAACAATGTGCACGAGAGCAGCTGCTCTCCCGCTTCTCTGCCTCCTCATTGGCTCAGGGACAGCAGCGGGACCCATTGTCTCCTGCTGCTGCCAACCACAGCCAGTGTGGAGGGAGTAGGAGGCAGGGCTGAGCCCTGCTCTGTGTGTTTTATGGACATACAGTGCTAACTCGGGGCGAGCACGAAGATGTTCCCCCATAACAAGCGGCTTGCTATGAGAGCACTCAGTAGGAGAGAGGAGCCAGGTGGAGGATCCAAGAAATGGAGGCTATGGTTTTTCTGTGCAAAACCATTACACAGAGCAGGTAAGTATAAATCTTAAATGTACCTCTGGTATCACTTTAATTTAATCTATGAGCAGGACAACAATCACTTATATAATGTATGTAGTGAAGATTTAAATTGTATGTATTAAAGTGGATGTAAACCCGAAAAAAAAAATGTAATTAAGGCTTGCACCTTGTACAGTATAGGATTTCATGTCATCTGTGTCCAGTCTTGCCACAAAGAGTTAATCCAGCTCTGAGCAGTCCTCTTATCTTTTTTCAGTGAGATAAAATCCACAGACAGAGAAATAGGAGTTTGTTTCTTGCCCTTGCTGTGAGTGACAAGTGATTTACATATCTCATGGAGGAGACTGAGACATTCTTTGTACTTCAGATCCCCTCCTCCTTTCTTCTTCAGCTCTCCCAGGATTGGCTGCTCCACACCTCAGCATGATTGGACATGCTGAAATCATGTGGTGACCTTTCTGGGTTTTGACTGGATGTTAGTGATCATGGTAGAAGTTCAGTGTAAATAATACACAGGAGAAAATGCATATTGACAAGGGGAGTGTAGAGGTGGGCGGGGAGTCTACTCATGACTCCACCCACCAAGCTCCAGACAACAGACCCACCCACAGAATCTGCAGTTTTTCGGGTCTAATAACAGACAGAGGGGAGACATTTGACAGGTAAAGATACATGCAGGAGGCATGTATATCCTTATAGATAACCTCTATGTCCGTAGTTTAGAAAGGATGAGAGTGGGTTTACATTAATGAACTTGTCTTATCTATAGAAATCAATCTTCTACTTGCTGGTGTTGTCCATCTTCTTATCCCCTTTTTCTGCACATATTTTAGGAATGCCCAGCTATACAACTATACTGGTGGGAGACTTTGGCCTGTATTACTTTGGTTATTACTATTCCCATAACTCCCTACATTGAAATTTGCCTATTGAGTGTAGTGGATTCCCTGGCTCCCACAAATGCTATACGTACCCTTCTTACCCTGTTCTTATTCTATGAGACTATATTGATTGCTTTATCATGGAAAAATTGTCAGCATTGACGTTAGCGACATGGAAGTCGCTAGTGAAAAGGACTCACCCCTCTACAAAGTGATATACTCTAGTAGAGGTGCATTTTGGAAATTTGCCAAAGTCTGGGATGGATGGATTTCCTCTACATCCACCTTGGTACATTCAGCCTGCCCATACATGGTTCGAATTCCGGACGGTTCCTGCCTTTGTCTTTATTGTTTCCTTTTTATGTAACATGAAAATTTCTAATTAAACAGAATTTGACAAAAAAAAAGTTACATTCTCTTATTTGCTCTCTTTTGATAAATCAACCATTGGAAGCATGTATCTTCAAAATGTGCATAAAAAACTGTTGATCCTGCCAGAAATTCAGAGCTGTCCTGTGGCCTCTTCACACTTCCTGTGTTATCTCAAAGAGGCTCTTTATCCCTCCTAGTTCTTATCATGAACTACAGTAGGGATATGCAATTAGGGGACCTCCAGCTGTTGCAGAACTACAAGTCCCATCATGCCTCTGCCTCTGGGTGTCATGCTTGTGGCTGTCAGAGTCTTGCTATGCCTCATGGGACTTGTAGTTGTGCAACAGCTGGAGGTCCGCTAATTGCATATCCCTGAACTACAGAATAATAAGCCTTTGGGGTTGATTTACTAAAACCAGAGAGTGCAAAATCTGTTGCAGCTCTGCATAGAAACCAATCAGCTTCCAGGTTTTATTGTCACAGCCTAAATGAACAAGCTAAAGTTAGAAGTTGATTGGCTACCATGTACAGCTGCACCAGATTTTGCACTCTCCGGTTTTAGTAAATCAACTCCTTTATGTTGTAGAGAACTGAGATTGGTTAAATAGTTTAGTAAAAGATGATGGGAGGGCTGACGCCACTCAGTCCAGACAATTTCTGTGTGTTGTCGGCTCGCGACAGGATTTGGGAGTACAGTTCTAAAAGATCAACAGCCATATCTGTGTAGTTGCACTCAGGGCATTTGAAGGGGTAAACAATTGAGGATATATGTATGTATTACAGAGCTACGCTGCATATGTTTTTTATTTTGTCCTGACCAATGCTTTAAAAAAAATTATTAAAAGCCAGCAGCTACAAATACTGCAGCTGCTGACTTTTAATAAATGGACACTTACCTGTCCCAGGGTCCAGCGATGTCGGCAGCCGAAGCCGATCAATTGTTCGGCTCTTGGCTGCCCCCGCCGCCATCCTCGTTCAGGGAATCGGTAAGTGAAGCGCTGCGGCTTCACTGCCCGGTTCCCTACTGCGCATGCGCGAGTCGCACTCTGCACTAGTCCCCATTGTGTTCTGGGAACTGTGTTTTTCCCAGAACTGGGGCGGGCATTTGCGGATATTCTGCGGCTGTCTAAGCCCGGAAGTGGCAGCAGATACCTGTATTAGACAGGTATCTGCACCCCCCTCCCCCCTGAAAGGTGCCAATTGTGGCACCGGAGGGGGGGAGGAATCCGATGAGCGGAAGTTCCACTTTAGGGTGGAACTCCGCTTTATCCTTTCTTAGTCTGGATTGACATCATTGCAAATTGGATGCAGGTTCCCCCCGCATCCAATTCGCAATAGCAGGAGATTTTGACTGGCTCTCTATGGAGCCGGTTCACATATCTCCGATGCGGCATTAGCGTCTTCACCAGAAGTGATACTTCTAATTGTCCCTGAACAAGTTGAGTTAAGAGATGGAAAATCTTCCCAATAGGACAAAGTCAGCAGAAAAAAACAACAATAGTTTCATCCCACATCTATTTTATGGAAACTAGAAAAAAGGTCTTTAGATATACAATAAACGTCTTGGTCAGTGGGTCAAAAGAATAATCTGGTGTTGATTGAAAAGCCAATTTCTAGGTTATTGTCTGTTGTGTCCTAACGATTGCTTACAGACAGATAGAAGCGCTCATTACTGGATGCCATTGTATGGCATTGCATATTCCTGTACGGCTTGACTGTCACTAACAATGCCTAAATCAGTCAAATTTTATCTGGTTTTGTATGGCCAACCTTAATCCTCCTTCCAGGGGTAAATGGTTGTTAGGAATGTCTGTGAGGTGAAGAGGTGACTCGGTGTCTTTGGGAGGATACAACAGTGGAGGGACATTTGATACGTTCAGGTCTCACTAATGAAGCACATGAAAGAAATGCATTATAAATGCATACAAGAAATCTGTTTACAAAGCTGTTCCAAATGGAATCATTAGTCACAAATTCAATGGTTTTGCTCATTCATGCATCAGGCAGGTGTGAACCCTGTTACTTATCGTTGTTGTACCATATTTCCATCATTAAAGTGAACCTGTGCAAAAACGTTTTTTTGTTGCTGAGCCAAACAGGTATTTTTTATTGAAATACTGTGCAATAGTAATATATAAACGCACATAAATGCAGCAAGAAAATACGGTATCTTTGTTGCAGGTATGTTAATGTAATGATACAGAAAATAGTCAAACAGCTCCATTCTATTTCATAGGACATGTTTGGCAGTGGTATTGCGGTATTGTGGTACAGCCTGTAGCCACAGCAATATGTACTACCCCCTCCGGCGCCATTGCAGTTTGGCAGTAAAAACATGGATCAACATTCTGTTTTTACCACCACCCCCCCCCCCCCCCCCCCCGGATCCCCATGTGACCAAGGCCTCAGATCTTGTTCACACTACCTGCAGAGAAAAATTATCTATTTTTCTATAAGGGCTAATGCTCCATTGTGTATCGGCTTTGGGGGCTATGTCTTATATTTTACAATGCAGGGCACAGGTTTTTATTTTTTTATTTTTTACAGTAAGGAAAACACGTAAATTGGGGACACAGAAAGCACTATAAATCTGGTAGCCTTCCCCTACTCTACACTAGTCTACAAAAGAAAGTGTTTAATTGCTACAGTTTCTATGCTTCTGTGTTTCCTCCTAATGGTCTGTCCTGGTTAGAATGTTGTCACAAGGTTAAGAAGATAGGGCATCCTTTCTCAACATTTTTTCCCATGAGTAACCCCTTAAACAATTTTCAGATCTCGAGGAACCAACGCTTGAACTAATTTATTGGTGGTCAGCGGGAAGAATGCTCCTTACATTGGTGTTTAATTGGAAGAATGCCCCTTAGATTGGTGATCAGTGAGAAGAATGTTGCTTACATTGGTGATCAGTGAGAAGAATGTTGCTTACATTGGTGATCAGTGAGAAGAATGTTGCTTACATTGGTGGTCAGTGGGAAGGATGTTCCTTACATTGGTGGTTAATGGGAGGAATGCCCCTTAGGCTGGCCATACTCTTGTTCAATGCTCTTGTACAGTTTTCCTTTAGATTTACCAAAAAACATTTAATATGAGGTCAAAACTGAACAATTTTCAATTGTATCCAATTAGGCAGGCCATTGCACTACATACTTTAAGGTATATATAAAGGAAAATTGAACATATATGGCCAGCCTTAGATTGTTGGTCAGTGGGAAGAATGTTCCCTATATTGATGGTCAGTGGGAAGAATGTTTCTTACATTGGTGGTTAGTGTCAAGAATGCTCCTTACATTGGTGGTCAGTGGGAAGAATGTTCCTTACATTGGTAGTCAGCGGGAAGAATGTTCCTTACATTGGTAGTCAGCGGGAAGAATGTTCCTTACATTGGTAGTCAACGGGAAGAATGTGCCTTACAATGGTGGTCAGTGGGAAGAATGCTCCTTAAATTGATGGTCAGTGGGAAGAATTCTCCTTACACTGGTGGTCAGTGGGAAGAATGTTCCTTACAATGGTGGTTAGTGGGAAGAATGCTCCTTACATTGATGGTCAGTGGGCAGAATTCTCCTTATATTGGTGATCAGTGGGAAGAATGCCCCTTACATTGATGGTCAGTGGGAAGAATTCTCCTTACATTGGTAGTCAGTGGTAAGAATGTTCCTTACATTGGTGGTCAGTGGGAAGAATGTGCCTTACAATTAGAGTTGCCACCTCATCCCTTTAAACCCGAACACATATGAATTACACAGGTTCTGAGGCTAATTAAATGCAGATAAGGCAACAAGTGAGTTTAATTACCACCTTAATCAGCCACAGAAGCTGTGTAATTAATATGTGTTCGGGTTTAAAGAGATGAGGTGGCAACCAAACTTACAATGGTGGTTAGTGGGAAGGATGCTCCTTACATTGATGGTCAGTGGGCAGAATTCTCCTTACATTGGTGGTCAGTGGGAAGAATGCACCTTACAATAGTGGTCAGTGGGAAAAATGCTCCTTACATTGATGGTCAGTGGGAAGAATGTTCCTTACATTGGTGGGCAGTAAAAACAATGCAACCCTTACCATCGTGTTTAGAATGCCATCCTTACAGAAAGCTAAATAAGTCATTGGTGTCTTCTTTCTGGCTTTGCCGAGTTGCATTGGCCTCAGAGCTGTGCAGGCACCAATAAATGGGAAGTCAACCAGCCACAGCTCAAGGAACTCCCAGCATCTCCTGGAGGGAACCCTAGTTGAGAATGCTTGAGCTAGGGGAATCTCCCCAATGGATCACCTGACAGAGGATTTCACCCTTCCAAAACTGAACAGATTTGGCTAGAGATAAATAAGTATATAATTAACTGTGACTTGATGCCATAGGGCTAAGAGCTCCTCGAGAAGCAGAACACAGTGTTTTGGTGTAATGACCACTGTGCACCTGGACTGGATGATCTAGGCATTGCAGGCTCTTAAAACTGGGGAATCTCGTACTGTGCAAACAGTGGGTTTTGCTCTGAGGAAGGGGGTTTGTCCCCTGAAATATGTCAGCTGGTAGCATCATCCATTTGAACCTATGGGGATCGATATAGGATTGGCTTCTGGTTTCTGGATTTTGTGAAACAATATTATTCACACTGGGTTTGTGAGTATAATTTGTATCTTTTATCCTTCAATAAGGTGCTGTAGATATTGCACTAGGCGTTTGTGCCCTTTGTTTTTGTTGTTTACCATATGCTTAATTGTACTTGTAATCGAACTGTACCAGTAGATTATTTTCAAATACTCTAGCACTATCTTTAATTGCTCCGTGATTGGAGATGTATAAGCATGCAGAAGTGCGAATAGGCATTATAGCTAGGAAATAGGATCTTGTGCTAAAGGGCCTTGTCATTCAGAAGTACGCTATAATGCTTGAATATGCATGACCTGCCTCAAAGTTTTGCTTAGATCTATCATAATCAATGCCTCCTCAGAGATTGACCCGTTTCTTAAGAGTTCCGAATTGTTGTTGCCTTCAGCAATTTAAAATATCTGCTCATCTTTGTCATTCAGATATTTCAGACTGAAGAATGATGTGTCATTGATGCAGCTTTACATTTTGTATGCGTTATGTTTTCCTTAGTAGTGCGTTGCTTAATTTTTTCACTAAATGTCACCACCATGGTTATGAAAAATTAAGGCTTGTCATGCGTAAAACATTACACAGGGGTGTTGCAGCGCACAGCTGGAATAGTTTAAATCATAAAGATTTAATTATAGCTTGCTTGAAGAGATCGGCTTGAATTCACACCTTCCCTTTAGGCAGTCTTCAGTGAACAAGTTCCAACGTATCACTGCAGTTACCTTTTAAAAGTGATGTATTACCACATATGCATATGTGCTTAGGATAAAAAGATCACGATTCTATCACAATTCTCACGACTTAAAATCTTTCACATTATACAAAAAAAATGGGATAAACTTTTTACTGGTTAGTTTTTTTTTTAATTCATTAAAGTAATTTTTTTTTTTTAAATTGCATTTGAAAGACCGCTGCGCAAATACAGTGTGACATAAAATATTGCAACAACCACCATTTTATTCTCTAGGGTGTCTACTAAAAAAATATATATATATATAATGTTTGGGGGTTCTAAGTAATTTTCTAGCCAAAAAAAAATGATTTTAACTTGAAACCAACAAATGTCAGGAAAAGGTTTAGTGTTTAAGTGGTTAAACTTTTTTCATTTACACACAAAGTCTATTCCATTGACAAATTGTTACAATGTTTATACTTAAGTTCAACTGATAAAGAATGTTTTGATTCTTGGCAGACTGCCCAGTTTTTCTCTTCCTTTCTTTTGAGGGCTGTGGCTTCAGAAGAGCAGAGAGAATTCTTTACATAGAAAGAATTGTGAAACACTTTAGTCAAGATCGTGATAACGATTCTTGACGATTAATTGTGCAGCTCTAGCATATGTTGATGAAATGTTTGGCACAATGCATAATGTTACGTTATCAACATCCTCTGTTAGAAAAAAGACCCATATTTAGACCCCATTCACAACTGAGCGATTTAAGGCACATTTCAACATGAGCATTCCCATTAAGTTCATTGATGCCTGTACAGTTCAATGGGAGCCCCTGAAAAACGCCCGGAAACACAAGTATTTGGGTGCTTTTCGCTCACTTTCTTGCCTCTCCTCCTAGTAACTAACTTTTCATTGGCTAAAACAAAAACGCTCAAGCCTGAAAACAGCTGAAAGTGCCTGACAAATGTGTACAAATGCACTTAAAGGATTCCAGATTGGCTGAAATTGTGAATGAGGGCCTAACTAGGTAAAGCTGAGGTCTGGAAAAACAGCTGAATATGTAGTTAAAACATATATGTGTGAACTGCCAAAAGATGTATAATTCAGCCAGTCTCGTGATCCAGGGACTCCTATCAGAGAGCACTTAAAGTGGAACCAAAGTCCGCAATACTCACACAATGGTCCGATATCTGAAAGAGCCATCACTGGCACCAGCATCTTTTCCAGGTGCCAGGTGTGCGGCTGTTTAGATTGGCCAGCATGGGGTAACGTAATGCCCAGGAATTCATTCATCCTGGCACACAGGCACCATGCTGAGAATGTACCTTGAGATGCATATGTGCAGGTCAGTATACATTTTTAAGATGATGAGAACAGGCAGGTAAGTTTATTTTATTGCAGAAAAGACATGCCTTCTGCAATAAGGAGCCTGCGTGATCATACGTTTTTTTATTTTAGACCTTAGTTTTGCGTTAAGCACTGCAGTTTAGTTGAAGGCCCAACCACAACAGCTGATTGGGAAACAAAAATCTCATTTTTCAAATCTAATCCAATTCTTTCTTTCTGTTGGCAAACGTGCAGTGCCAGTACTTTTCATTTCAGGATCACCGCAGCTTAAAGTGGCTGCTAAGCCACTACACTATAAACATCCCATCCCCTCTGTAAAATAACATTATATACCCCAGTGTCTGTGTTATATAAAAAAATGTGCAGATTATACTAGGGCTGAAACAACTAATCGATTAATCGACAACTAATCGATTATGAAATTAATCGATTACTATTTTCATAATCGATTAATCGGCCAGTAACATAATGGGGTTGAAAAAAACTAAAACGAGCCCTTTATAGTACAAAAATAGCAAATAATTGCTATTGTAGATGTTACTTTCACAGTTCTACAGTAAAAAAATGAACCCCTTACAGTAGTGATTATCTGCTTTTTTTTTTTTTTGGAATTTAAAGGGCTAATTTTAGTTTTTTTAACCCAAATGGCCAAAAATAAAATGCAAAAACGCAAATCGCCGCAAAATCACGTGCACAAAAAGCACTGCAGAAACAGATCAAAAGCAAACTGCCTAGGTGTGTAGCGAGCCTTATGCTGGCCACACAGATTAATTTTCAGACGAGAATATTCAGACGAAAAGTCTTTGTACATTTGCTGAATGAAAGAATGTTGTTTGAAATTTTTACTTGTTTTTAACAGTCTGTTTTTAAAATGAATGTAATTTCTGAACGAAAACCACATACACTGTCTGAAAATTCCTTTGACCAAGAAGTTTTTTATTTCCAAATTTTCCCGTCACTGTGGTTGAAAATGAACAGCGACCTGACCCCACTAACGATTAGAAAATCGAACGAACGTTCTTAAAATTAATTTTTTTTTTTTTGGAGGAAGACATTTGATCTGAGTCTGATAATATTTATCAGATTCACCCTTTAATAGTATGTACAGTATCTCTCTTCTCTAACAGTTTATACAGTGTATCTCCTTTAATAGTATATACAGTATATCTCTTCTGTCTGTTATTCTCAGAGTGGATTAGATATTTTGCCCCCTAACCATATAGTTGGTTATTTATATTCACCACTGCATAGAGATATTTAAGAATAAATTGCCTTTTTTTTTAAACTTTACATATTAACTAAATTATACGCCACACTTTTTTTTTTTTTTTTTAAGGTTATTAACCGATTAATCGATTAATCGAAACAATAATCGGCCAACTAATCGATTATGAAAATAATCGTTAGTTGCAGCCCTAGATTATACCTTATATCAGAGTGTCTTCCGGCGCTCACGTGACTCCTCGGCTCTCTCCTCTGCCCGGGTGACAGCTATAGCGGGCGGGGACGAGCACTCCCGCTGACGTCAGTCGGGGAGGAGAGAGAGCCGAGGAGTAACGTGAGTGCCCGGAGACGCTCTGATATAAGTTATAATCTGCATTTTTTTTAAACGACAGACACTGGAGTAGAGGTCGACCGATATATCGGCCGGCCGATATATCGGCCGATATTTGGCGTTATTTACTTAATCGGCATCGGCCGATTGTGCTGATAATAAAGGCCGATTGTAACTTCAGCCGTGACTTGCAAATGACTTCTGTAATAGAAGTTAATGCAAGTTGCCTTAAGTTATCTGTGAAGTTTTCTTCTCTCCTCCTCTGGGCAGCCTGCCAAGTCTGATAAGAAGATACATTGTATCTTTCAGGTTCTTTTTATCAATAGACTGAACTCCGTGGAGAAGTTTTCAGTTTAACCATTTAAAGACTAAATCTTTTCTGACACTTGTTGCTTACAAGTAAAAATCCTGTATTTTCTGCTAGAAAATCACTTAGAACCCCCAAACATTATATATATTTTTTTAGCAGAGACCCTAGGGAATAAAATGGTGCTTGTTGCAATATTTTATGTCACACGGTATTTGCGCAGCGGTCTTTCAAACGCAATTTAAAAAAAAAAAAAATACAGTAATGAATTAAAAAAAAAACCTAAGCAGTAAAGTTAGCCCATTTTTTTTCGTCCAAAAGTTTTGATTACCTGTGTTTGTGTATTTAATACTTAAGATAGTTTTTTTTTTTTTTTTTTCGTTTTCTAAATTATACATACAAGTGAACTGATTGGAGGTTTGTTTTGTTTAATGTTTAAATGAAAAAAAATTTCTGTATCACTTACACTCGGTTCACACATGGGCGGCACGACTTGCAGGTCGCCTCAGCGAGGCGACCTGCAAACGACTGCCGGGGCGACTTGCGAGACGACTTCTGCATAGAAGTCTATGCAAGTCGCCCCAAGTCGCCCCCAAAGTAATACAGGAACCTTTTTCTAAGTCGGAGCGACTTGCGTCGCTCCGATTAGAACGGTTCCATAGCACAGAACGGGAGGCGACTTGTCAGGCGACTAGGTCGCCTGACAAGTCGCCCCAGTGTGAACCGAGCCTTAAGGTTGCTTTCACACTGGAGCAGGCATGCGTTGATGGTAAAACGCTGCTAGTTTTAGAGGCGCTATTCGGCTGCTAGCGGGGCGCTTATAACCCAGCTAGCGGCCGAGGAAGGGGTTAAATGCGCCCCTGAAGCGCCGCTGCCAAAACGCTTTGCAGGCGCTTCGGCAGCGGTGCACATTCATTTCAATGGGCAGGAGTGGTGGAAGAGCGGTATTGCACCGCTCCAAAGATGCCGTTTGCAGGACTTTTTTTACATCCTGCCAGCGCATCGCCTCAGTGTGAAAGCACTCGGGATATCACACTGAGACTGCAGGGGAGCCATTTTACAGGCACTTTACAGGCGCTATTTTTAGCCCAAAAGCGCCTGAAAAACTCCCCAGTGTAAAAATCTAACTGTTAGATTTTATGAGATGAAGGGAAAAAAGAAAAAAAAAAAAAATCGGCCAAATATATCGGCCCAAAAAAATCGGCATCACATATCGGCCATCGGCCACCGCGATTTCTAAATATCGGCATCGGCATCGGCCAGAGAAAAACCCATATCGGTCGACCTCTACACTGGAGCACATAATGTTATTTTACAGAGGGGATGGTATATAGTTATGATAGTAGCAGGAGGGGAGGACTGGGGAGTGGATGGAGCTGACAGGCAGGGAGGGGAGAGAGGAGAGGACGGGGGAGAGCAGAGAGGAGAGCTGCGGATGACGGAGGCACGTAAACTGACCACGGTGTCAGGGCTCAGCAGCCATGATAAACTGTAGTCAGTTTACAGGGGGGAGGGCATAGCCAGGCAGGATTAGCCAGGTATTTTAGGTGATAGAATGGGCCACATTACACAGCACATGCACTGTGCTGTAATTCATGCTTTAAGGAAATAGGATCTTTTTTTTTTTTTTTTTTTTTTTTAGGGTAACATGCACTTTAAAGTGATTGTAAACCATCATCTTATAAAACAACCCATTCAGTTTAAAATAGAAATGAAAAGTAAAACATTTATTTATAGAAATAAAACAAAAACATTTTTTCCCTTTCTTATAAGTGATCGCATTCCCTCTGTTCTCAAACTTCCCAATGAAAGACTGTGCAGAGAGGGGTGTGTCAGGACAAGTCTGATCTTTGGAGGAGAGCAGGCTGAGTTCCCAGCACAGCTAGAGAACTGACCACGCTGTCTTCTGCTTAGTGTAGTCAGTCTTTATAGGAAAGCAGAGGGACTGGCAGGAACACCAGGGATTTCACACAAAGTAAGCAATACAAACAGAACAGGATATTTTTTCATACAAGTACATGGTACAGCAGGCACAAATAAGGAATAAAGAATGTTGGGTTTATATACTCTTTAAGATACTTGCTTGGATATTGAATTTTTTTGTATCTACACATTCATGTCTTTTTATGATTGTTTTAATTGTTACAACAAACCTAATTTGCTCAAATTGACCCATTGTTTTGTAGGGCTTTAGCCAGTCACATACTGCATTCTGATTGTAGAATCTCCTTTAGAAGGCCCCTTCCACATGGGGTGGGCTCCATTGGAGTCCACCCTCTCAGCAGTAGATCTCACCGCTGATCCCCGCTGAACAGGCGGATGGCTGGTCCGTATCTGCTGCTTTTATGCAAAGTGGACACAGACACCGCTCACTCTCCTCTATGGGCAGTCGGATGTAAACAGACCACCTGTCCATTTACACTCGACTGCCTTATGATCTGCCAGACAGATGAGGAATAGATCCCTATCTGTCTGTTTTTAGCGGACAGGTTTGGATCAGGTGTCAGTGGACGCATATCCGTTGACACCCACCGCTCCAGAGAGGAGACTGGGGGGTCCAATCAAGTCCGCCTGAAAAACCTGACAGGTGGACCCGATTGGTCTGCCCGTGTGAAAGGGCCCTTTAAGTGGGCTATTTCAGCACCACCCAACTCCACAAAAGTGGACTGAAAAATTGAAGGATTCAGGTAGAAAATTGTCAGTCGAACAATGACTCCATCCAATTAGCTGGCACTGCAGATTTTTCCATCCACATTGTTTAGAGTGGATGGCAAAATCAAATGATTTTTCTCATTCTGCTTGCTGGTGTTGGATTTTAAAGTTCTTTATTCACAACTTTCACAAGTATCTCAGTACTGTTAGGCCCCTTTCACACGGATGGATAGAATTGTGCTTTTAGCTACGGATTTTCTAGTTTTCTACCGCAGCTAAAAGCACACAATGCTTTCCTATGGCCCCATTCACACACTGCGTTTAGCTGCGATTTAGTTACATGCAGTTTTGTGCGGATAGAAAAAATAGAATTGACTGCGTCCAGGAGCGATTTAGCGCAGCTATCTGCACATAACTGCAGGTAATCGCAGTGTACTATTTCTCCTGCGGATAGCAGCGGCAACAAGGAAAGAAAAGCAACAGGAAGCACATCAGAAATGGCAAGAATGTTCCAAACGCAGCTAAATGCAGACGCATGTAAACGCACGTAAAGGCAGGTAATCTCACTGTACAAATGCAGCTGATCGCAGTGTCTGGAGTCTTGAATTTCACAGAACATATTACATGCTTTTAACTGCGGCAGAACAGCCGTCCGTGTGAAAGGCGACTAACATTGCAAATACTAAGTAAGATAACCGAAAGGAGAAAAGGAAAGAGAACGGATCTGTGATCTGTATATGGGAGGAAGCTCACTAAAGCAGTTATCTACTGCAGGAAGAACAAACAATAGTTGGAGCAAGGAACCGGAGGTCTGCGGAGGAGAATCAGGCTAACGTTCACATGATGTTTGATTTTCCAAGAACCATACATAGATTGTGGTGGGAAGTAAGGATCGGAGCCACACCAGGTTGCTAATCCTAATCACCAGAATAATATGAAAAAAAAACGTCACTTTTTGGTCAGTATTCATTAAAGATATAGGTTCTGAAAGATAGTTCATTATAGCTGCAAATATAGCATTATCTTTGTAATTCCTTCAAAACTAAGGAAACCACATCAGAAGGGCTTTATGTTGCTCTAAAATTGGAAACTCATAAGTTTAATTTGGTTTTAAAGACTGGAAATGTGCTGTTTTGTAAAAAAAAAAAAGGAACTCTGAATCATCCTATAGCCTTGAAGCTGCTCACAAGTGATCTGTGTATGATTGATGTATCCATAGCAGCTATTCTCAAACAAGATTCCGTGGAACCCTAGGGTTTCTCCATAGTTGCAAAGGGTTCCTTGAGCTGTGGTAGATTGATCTTCCATTTGATGATGCCTACATAGTATTGTGGCCAATGCCACCTGAGCAAAGACACTGGCATTCTGTCTGCTGTAAAGAGCATTTTTCCCATAGGCCACCAATGTAAGGGCATTCTTCCCACTAACCCCTGATAAATTGGTTTTAGCAGGGGTTCCCCTAGGCCTAAAAATGTTTATAAGGGTTCCTTGGGTGTTAAAAACTCGAGAAAGTCTGGTCCATAGTATAAGTTCTCATATGAATGTATCTTTGTCCAAAGGTGTCTAAAGATGATCTGCAGAGCTAAGACCACACCATACAACAATTTAATGTCTATTGGTCATTTGAACACACTAATGCAGTGGTTCTCAACCTTCTAGTGCCGTGACCCTTGATAAAATTTCCCAAGTTGTGGGGACCCCTAACAGTAAAATTATTTTCGTAGTGTGGGTTGTTAGCACCAAAGGCAAGACAAGTAATTTGCGCCCCTAACCCACAGAGACCGTTATCGCTCCCTCAGTCCTTTTCATGACAACTATAATCACAGGTAGTGTTACTCACTGTGTTTCCGGCTTCACTGTGTCTCCGACTTTGGTGTCTCGTAGCAGTGACACCTATGCCGAAATTAGGAGATAGGGTCTCCTCCAGCCCCTCCCACTTCACATTCCTCACCAGTCAGCTGACCTCTAGTGTCTGCCCCCCAGCCATGCCATGAACTGAATGGGCAGCTGCAAAGAGGCTGAGTGGGTGGCCGCGGGCTCCAGGGAGAGCCCTACTGGGCGGCTGCAAAAAGGCTGGGAGAGCAGTGCGAGCTTCAGGAACAGCCCAGGATTCGGTGACCCCTGGCAAATCATCATTCGACCCCCGAGGGGGTCCCGACCCCCAGGTTGAGAACCACTGCACTAATGGTAAACCCACCATTGAAGGGAATCATTTTTAGAATGATTACAAAACAGTGCCCGAGTGGTGTAGTTTTCTCTTTAGTAGGCTGGTATATGAGGAGTCTGTATGCTTCCCTCCACAAAGGTCACCTGAACCAACTGGTTGTGTTTAGGGACCCAACCAAAGACCTAGATCTCATAATGTTGTCAGTTTGTGTCTACACATGTGACTGCCATTCATTGTCCATGGCCACGTTAATTGAAAGTGAAAAACATCTTTATAGTGTTCTGTATGAAAAGTGATTTTTGTAGTCTGTGAATGAATAGGGCTTGTGTAGACAATGTTGTTTTACAGGTGTTAGACAAGCATTGTGGATCAAAAATTCTCCTTTACTTCAATGATGGAGTATCAATGACAATTTTGAAACTGCGTTTGACCTGTTTTGCTTTGATTTGATCTAAACCGAGGAAAGGAAACATTGGTAGATATGATTTCTAGCCCATTATGATGCCTTGTTAAATATGACCATATAAAGGGTTTATAGTACTGTATGTGAAAGTAGAGGGATAATAAGTCCATGATTTAGAAGGCGAAGGGCCTCTAATTAGTTAGTGACAGAGTTTCAGGAAGAGACATGGTTCCTGTATAGTTTGTTCCAGCATCTCACAGCTGTAATCACATTTTTCCCACATACAACAGTTTGATAGCACATTGAAAAAAACAAGCAACCTGGAAAGGAGCTGGTGACTGTTCTCATCTTCACTAGATGTGGAGAATATCATATTGATGTCAAGCTCTGTGCTTTGTGTTTGAATACAGAAGAGAAGGATTCTATATGTAACTATTGTTAAAAGTCGCTGCCCATTATTTTAGGAAATAATGCCTGGAATCTGATTGGCTGCCATATGCTGTAAAGTTACCTTTACATAGAATGGAAACACATTCCCTAATTAAGTAGAGGTGAGGTATTCTGATGTTTTTGGATACCTATATAGGGGACTGCCGCGTCACTAAGGAGCCGCTGCACGTGCCTGGCGGCCGCGATGTCCGCCGGACACCCGCAATCTCTCCTGACAGAGCCAGAATGAGGATTTGTGTGTGTAAACACACAAATCCCTGTTCTGTCAGGGTTGAGGAGACTGATCTGTTGTTCCTAATGGTTAGAAACAATGATCATTCTCCTCCCCCAGTCAGTCCCATCCCCCAACAGTTAGAACACACACACTGAGGGAACACATTTAACCCCTTGATCGCCCCCTAGTGTTAACCCCTTCCCGGCCAGTGACATTTATACAGTAATCAGTGCATTTTTATAGCACTGATCGCTGTATAAATGTCAATGGTCCCAAAAAAGTGTCAAAAGTGTCCGATCTGTCCGCCGCAATGTCACAGTCCCGATAAAAATCGCAGATCAGCGCTATTACTGGTAAAAAAAAAAATATTAAAAATGCCATAAATCTGTCCCCTATTTTGTAGACACTATACTTTTGCGCAAACCAATCAATATATGTTTATTGCATTTTTTTTTTAAATATGTAGAAGAATATATATTGGCCTAAACTGATGAAGACATTTATTTTATTTTTTTAATTTGGGATAATTATTATAGCAAAAAGTAAAAAATATTGTGTGTTTTTTTTTTTCAAAATTGTCGCTCTTCTTTTGTTTATAGCGCAAAAAAAAAAAAAAAACAACGCAGAGGTGATCAAATACCACCAAAATAAAGCTCTATTCTTCTCTGGTTAAGAAGGGTGTAAATTCTTGCGGGGCTGAAGTGGTTAAAGTGGTTTTAAAAGTAGAAGTTTTTTTTTTGCTTTAATGCATTCTATGCATTAAAGTAACATTAAACCTTAATTTCTTTCTAAATTAAAATAGTAAACATGTTATACTTACCTGCTCTGTGTGGTTTTGGGTTCTGCACAGAGCAGCCCTGATCCCCCCTTTTTGGGGTCTCCCGCTGGCGCTCCAGGCCTCTCCTTTTTGGCGAGGACACAGACCGGGGGACTTGGCTCGGCGCCTCCCCCCCCATCACAGCATTTGATTGACAGCATTGACTGCAGTCAGTCTTCCCAATGAAAATGGAGACAGTGGCGAGAGCTGCTGCTCTTGTGCCTGTCGTTGGATGGGATCGGGCTCAGGTAAGAAAAAGGGGGGGGGGGGCTCCTGCAGCACAGAAGATTTTTTTGCCCTAATGTATAGAATGCGTTAAAGTTTTACTAAACCCACAACAGTAAAATCAGTCTGTATATGCAGTAAAGCATGCTGGTTATACTCACTGTTGAACCTAAGGGGTTAATCCTGCACATTCTGTTAAAAGGCTGTTTGATCCTGTCTTCTCTGATCCTCCCCGTCTTCCACGGTCCCCAATCCATCTCCTGATAGTACAGAGCCCTGGGAGGCACTCTGCACAGGCTTAGTTTGGTGTGTATTGCTAGTTTTATTTTTTTGGGGGGGGGGGGGTGCATGGGATCTGCACAGGGCCAATCGGGACTGTCCAGACAGAGGCTCAGGAGTCCTGCAGCCTCATAGGACGGTCAGAAGAGAATGAAATCTCCTCCTACAAGCTTTAACCAGACACTCATAGAAGTCAAACGACTGCTATATACTTCTAATGAGAAAAGGTATTTAGCAGTTTATACTTACTAAAGTAATTGCATTTCCATGTCCTGTGTGAGACCAGATATAGTGAATGCGGGGTCCTGGGTTTAGTAACACTTTAGGGTAAAAAAACATGAGACTTTAGAACCACTTAAAAAACCTTCTGGGTGCAGCACCCCCCCCCCCCCCCAGCCCCCCTTATACTTACCTAAGCCCTATCTCTAACCAGCAATGTGCATGAGAGCAACTCTCCTGGGTCTCACTCTCCTCATTGACTCACACAGCAGTGGCAACCATTGGCGCCTGCTGCTGTCAATCACAGCCAATGAGACGAGAGTGGGGGACAGGGCTGAGCCATGCTCTGTGTGTGAGTGAATGACTTGGGAGTGAGCCTGTTTGAGTGCCCCCATAGCAAGAGGCTCCTGAATGGTCCTTTGAAAAGTGATTGCTTTTCAGGGAGTCAGTAAACATTGCTGCTAGTGTGAAAGGAGTCGGAGAAAGTGATACACACCCCTCTAAAAAATTCATACAGTGTGTTTGCTTTATTTTCCAGCCATTTCTTTTTATGGGTTTGGTTTAAATTGGAACACATGGTATTGTTTGTAAACTGCAGGTTTTTGCTGTTTGTTTAGTATTGTTCGTTGTTTGTTCTTTACTTGTTACTTGATGAATTGACAAGCCTCCTGCTGGACTTACTACTATTACACATGCCATATAATGTTACCAGCTTTCTGTTTGCAGTTTCCTTGTACAATAACAGTGGGGCAATGAGGTGGGACCCCACTATTCATATACTACTTTTATTAACACGGAGGAACCCTTAAAATAACTTTAAGGTTTCAGGGTGCCCCTGTTAATAATTACTATAACTGTAGCACACAGGACATTAGTGTGGATATAAGAATAAGTAAAAGAATAAGGAATTGGTATGGTTTCTGTATCTGACACCCAGGGCTGCTGTATACAACAAACTATTGACAGTAATAATAATGAAATACGACAATTAATGGCCAGTAAAGAAATGAAGTCTATGAAAAGTCTAGTGCTCCCTAACATTGGTGGTAATTGAAAAAGTCCCCCCTCAATTAATGCTTTGCACACTGCTATACACCCTCAAATATTTCTAACAAACATTTGCATAAAAAAATTGGAATTTTGGTTCACATACACTATATTACCAAAAGTATTGGGGCATATGAACTTTAATGGGTCCCAGTCTTAGTCCGTAGGGTTCAATATTGAGTTGGCTCACCCTTTGAGGCTATAACTCTTCTGGGAAGGCTGTCCACAAGGTTTAGGAGTGTGTCTATGGGAATGTTTGACCATTCTTCCAGAAGCGCATTTGTGAGGCCAGGCACTGATGTTGGACAAGATGGCCTGGATCGCAGTCTCAAAGGTGTTCTATCAGGTTGAGGTCAGGACTCTGTGCAGGCCAGTCAAGTTCCTCCACCCCAAACTCATTCATCAATGTCTTTATGAACCTTGCTTTATGCACTGGTCCAAATCATTCGGTAGAGGTGGGTTATGGGGTGGGGTTGTTTTTCAGGGGTTGGGCCTGGCCCCTCAGTTCCATTGGGAAACTCTTAAGACGTCAGCATAGCAAGACATTTTGGACACTCTTATGTTCCCAACTTTGTGGGAACAGTTTGGGGATGGCACCTTCCTGTTCCAACATGACCGCTCACCAGCGCACAAAGCAAGGTCCATAAAGACATGGATGAGCGAGCTTGGGGTGGAGGAACTTGACTGGCCTGAGTCCTGACCTCAACCCAATAGAACATCTTTGGGATGAATTAGAGCAGAGCCTGCGAGCCAGGCCTTCTCATCCAACATCAGTGTCTGACAACAAACATTCCCATAGACACACTCTTAAACCTTGTGGACAGCCTTCCTAGAAGAGTTGAAGCTGTTATAGCTGCAAAGGGTGGGCCAACTCAATATTGTACCCTGCGGACTAAGACTGGGATGTCATTAAAGTTCATGTTTGTGTAAAGACAGGTGTCCCAATACTTGTGGTAATGTATATTGCAATACATGTTCAAGCTGGCCAACTGCGTCAAAGAGTGCTCCTCTTATTGATAATTGAAAGATCAATGGTGTAAGTGGTAACTGCTCATTGTTCAAGGAAACCCTTGCATTCTCTGAAGCTCTGGTGCCCAAGCTGCAGACCTTTGGCACTTTTTGTGCAGCCCTTGGGAGGCCCTGTAGCCATTGCTCCGTGTCTCCAGTCTGTGGCTCCTGAATCTCTTGTAACATGTCCACAGTCTCTGACCATCTCTTGTAGTGTGCCCATAGTCTCTGACCATCTACTGTGTAATTCCCATTGCCTTTGACCAGATTTTGCTGTGTGTCTGCTGTTCCCGACATTGAATATTCACTGAATATCATGTGCGGCCCTGTACACACAATAGGATTTTCCGATGGAAAATGTGTGATAGGACCTTGTTGTCGGAAATTCCGACCGTGTGTAGGCTCCATCACACATTTTCCATAGGAATTTCCGACACACAAAGTTTGAAAGCTTGCTATAAAATTTTCCGACAACAAAATCTGTTGTCGGAAATTCCGATCGTGTCTACACAATTCCGATGCACAAAGTGCCACGCATGCTCGGAATCAAACAGAAGGGCAGCACTGGCTATTGAATTTCATTTTTCTCGGCTTGTTGTACGTGTTGTACGTCACCGCGTTCTTGACATTCAGAATTTCCGACCAACTTTATGTGACCGTGTGTATGCAAGCCAACATCCGTCGGAAAAAATCCCATGGATTTTGTTGACGGAAAATCCTATCGTGTGTACAGGGCATTAGTGTTGTCAGGGGCCACACTTGAGGCCCCCTATATCAAGAAACCTGGCTGCTCTGGAGGAGCCCTAATTGAGAAATGCTGACTAAAATGCAATCTTTTGTGTATTCTGTATGGGTTCAGTGTTCACTAAAGTAGTCTCATCCTCTACATTGCTTTAATTAGTCCTTGTTGAATGATGTGTTGTGTATTTAATTACAGCACTTTAAAAAGCTGTCTTTACTTAGGAGCTGATAGAGTATCATGGCTTTGTTTCTGTTAACTGTTCCTTTACATTTACTGTATAGCTTGCTTTGTCTACTCAAAAGAAATTCATACATCATTAAAAAATGTAATTTGTGCTATTATCTGAAAAAACTGTTTACTTGATTTTTATTGAGTTAAATGGTCTTTCTAATTGATTTACTAAAGACCAAAAGACAGTTCACTTTGCCAGTGCTGCTGTACTTTGCAAGGGAATAATCCCCAGAGCTTAGTGAATGAGGTGAAGTTCCATTGACTTCCATCATCCAATCACGCGGAAACAAATATGATGCTGTTTTTTTTTTTTTGGGGTGTTTCTTTGCACAGTGAAGCTTCACCACATTCACTAAGCTCTAGGGAAAATTCCCCTGCAGAGTTTAACTTCACTTGCAAAGTAAACAATGTATTTGCCTATACAGTAAAACCTTGGTTTGAGAGTAACTTGGTTTGAGAGCGTTTTGCAATACAAGCAAAATTTTAAATTAAATGGTGTCTTGATATACAAGTAGCATCATGTCCCAACCGAGTATAAAAGAGAAGAGAGGCACCTCAAAGTGTAGCAATAAGGTTACATTTAATGAAGGTACAACATTTAGCAACATGGTTGATGATTAAAACAGGCACATCTAAGTATGCAGGCGTCTGGGGTAAAGCTGTCCACATAGACTGTCCTCCACGCCGCCATCAATGACATCCCTTCCACGCTGCGCTCCATGAGCAGTTCAAGCCTCACTTTCAGGTCACTCTACTGCAGGGTAGTCTTCCCGGTCACGCATTCAGACTGACAGCAGTGAGAGCCGTCAGTGCAGAGGACGGTCTATGTAGACAGCTTTACCCCGGATTCCTGCATTCTTAGATGTGCCACTTTTAATCATCAACCATGTGAGTTGCTAAATGTTGTACCTTTGTTAAATATAACCATATTGCTACACTTAGAGGCGCCTCTCTTCTCTTTTATACTCTGTAGCTCCTGATGGATTTTGCTTCTAATCCCCTCGTGGAGGCTGCCATTTGTGGATGGACATTTTATGGTTACACAACCTATTACATTGCTATAATCTTTTTATGTGGACTATAAACTGAAGGACTTATGAATAAAATACAAGCATGTTTCTGGAACAAATTATGCTCGCAATCCAAGGTTTTACTGTACAGAGCATAATTCGTTCCAGAAACATGTTTGTAATCCAAAGCATTCGTATATCAAAGCGAAATTCCCCATAAGAAATAATGGAAACTCAAATGATTCGTTCCACAACCATTTATTTATAAGTCCTTCAGTTTATAGTCCATATATAAAGATTATAGCAATGTAATAGGTTGTGTAACCATAAAATGTCCATCCACAAATGGCAGCCTCCACAAGGGGATTAGAAGCAAAATCCATCAGGAGCTACAGAGTATAAAAGAGAAGAGAGGCGCCTCTAAGTGTAGCAACATGGTTACATTTAATGAAGGTACAACATTTAGCAACTCACATGGTTGATGATTAAAAGAGGCACATCGAAGTAGCAGAATTATTTCATGTACAGATTTATAGTTACTGAGGTTTGACATTTCCAGGATTTTGGTAACTGGTCTGTTTATGGTGAGGAAATGCTCCTGTTGGGTAGCAATAAAGTGGATGTAAACCCAATGTCATCCTTTCTAAGCTACTGCCATAGGGGTTATCTATAAGGATATACATGCCTCCTGCATGTATCTTTACCTGTCAAATGTCTCCCCTCTGTCTGTTATGAGAGCCAAAATAACTGCAGATTCTGTGGGTGGGTCTGTTGTCTGGAGCTCGGTGGGTGGAGTCATGATGTCAGTAGACTCCCCGCCCACCTCTACACTCCCCTTGTCAATATGCATTTTCTCCTGTGTATTTCTTACACTGAACTTCTGCTATGATCTCTAACATCCAGTGAAAAGACAGGAAAGTAACCACATGACTTCAGCATGCCAAATCATGCTGAGGTGTGGAACAGCCAATCCCTGCAGAGCTGCTGAAGAAAGGAGTGGGGGAGGGAATTAAAAAATAATGCATGTCTTAGGCTAGTGCACAAGAAATGTAAATCACCTGTCACTCACAGCAAGGGGGAGGATTTGACAAAGTTTTTCTCAGTTTGTCAAGATTTATCTCACTGAACAATAAAATAGGATTGCTCAGAGATGGATTAACTCTTTGTGGCAAGACTGGGCTCAAATGATAGGAAATCTTATACTCTACAGTATGATATATACAAAAAAAAAAAAATTTCAGGTTTACATCCACTTTAAGTGGCATTGACATTGTTTGCTCAGTTTTCTGTTGATCCCTATAACCTGTTACTTCCCAGTGCTGCCAGACTGAATATCAGTTGAATGTGCATCACTCAAGCATCTAATTCATTTCTTTACACTTCCCCAGCTCATATTTTTATGTGATATGTATTCTATTTTTCTTAGTAATGCATGGAAATTTGGTTGAGATATTTGGTTCCCAATAAACTAACTTCATATTGAAAGTTTTGAATTTTAGTATTTGGTTTTCTACCAGTTGTGTAACTGCTGTCACAGTAGCCCATGTGACTGTTTGGGTGAAAAGGGACAGAGCAGACTTTCTGGTGGCAGTTTCAGCATTTGTTAAGGTATTCACCCCTGGCTGTGTTCCTCCTCAGCGATAAAGTAATCTTCTGCAATCTTCTTTCCCGGGATTGAGGAATGCAAGCTTTAACATGTGTTGACCCACCTGCCTGCGTTAGAATAGTATTGGTCCACTCCTCCCCTGGAGGGCTCATGTACAGAGTGTTAATGCACCCCAGTACGGCACCCCTTCCACTGAACCTTCATGTAGGTCACACGCACACTGAAAGGGGATCATTTTTGGAGCACCGTGGCATATGTACTACCACCTCCCCTGCCTTTGCAGTTTAGGAGGGAGTGGTTGGGGGGGTGGTCGAAACGTGGCTCCACCCCTCCAACTGTAAGTGTAAACCAGGCCTAATTGCCACAAAATTAAGACAATAGGTCAGTAATTCAAATTAAAAATGTCTAATAAATAAGCTCAACTGCTTATTCTTTTTTCAAATTTCTGTTGAATGGTAACATGTTCCTAATCAGACACTTGATTAAAGTTGGAAAAAAAATGAATGCAGGATACTTTGCTTAAGATCAAGTTGCAATGCCCCTGAACACTTACACCCCTAAAAGCAAATACTGCTCAGAACCGCTGTGACATATTTACAGCTGTCGTTGATTTTAACAGGGCTGTGTGCTGTACCTATGCCTCCTGGATGCCCTGAAATGCCTGATTTTTCGCGCTGTATGAGTCAAATTGCCCATATGCATGAGCCCTTATGGTATTTGTTGAAATCTTTGAGGATCTTTGAAGGTATGTTCACACCAGCAGTGTGCAGTGCGATGAGGTGGAATAACTGCAGTACAAACAAATGGGAACCACCTCAACTTATAACTAACATTTGCAGCAAGGAACACATGGAAGGGCGATGCATGTAAAAAAAAAAAAAAAAAAAAGAGAAAAATTCTAGCTCACTTTTCAGCCAGCCTGCATCAAACCGAACTATCTTTTCTAACAGTTCACGTTAAAAACATAGGGTTTCGTTTGCGCACATATATGCATAAGCTGCAGTGGCCACATCACTGCACCTCAGTGTACTGCAGTCCTAACCCTATACATTTTGAGAGTCTCCTGATTTGGAGCAGTACCAATGCACCAGTTGTGGCTCATCACACTGTTTTTTTTTTTTTTTTCAGCAAGCTTTATAGAAATGTTACACAGTGACATTTCATATCGTTCTTTTGACTGCCACACAGTGCAAGGCGTTTGATCGCCTTACCCATATCTACTAGTAGATCATGAACAGGTGACTGGTAGATCTCGGTCTGGACTTACTGACCCACCATTCCAGAGCATCAAACAGAGTGGAATGCGGAGGTACTACTTGTAAATTTGGAGCTGTAGTAGGGAGCGAGAGCCGCATAAGCTGATGCCTCTTCTGTAGTGCTGACTCCTTATCCCGGCTAGCCTTCTCCAGGGTGGTACCAGCAGCAGGAAAGAAGAGATCTTCAGCCCAGTGTGAAGCAATACACTGGGCAAATAAGTATAGAGCTGCTTTCACATTGATGCACTGCGGTTTACCCACTCCGTGGGTGCAGTGCAGTGTACCTGCAGCTTTTCTACGGGTTTGCTGTTCTTAGCCGTAAACTTTACGTGTGAATGAGCCCTAAGGGTGCCGCTGTCGAATGCAACTAAGGGTTCATTCACAAGTGCAGCAGCCACTGCTGCTCCTTTAGGCTATCCGAGTGCATGTTGACAGGTGGTAAGGAGGCAATATGTTGTCTCTTCACCACCTGAATAAAAACCATGATTGCACTAGTGACACGGTAATACAGCAATTAGAGGTTTAAATCAGGTCTGAGGAGGCGACACAGGGCAACACTGTGCCCAGTGATCTTTGACTTCCCCCGTGTTGTTCAGGTAGATCTCCACCTCTTTGACCTCCCCAGCGGTAATCCCGAGTGTGGCTCGGGGTTAATTTTCAGTACCACTCCAGCCACACTCGGGATTGCATCGCAGGATCCAGGTACAGTTACTTACCTTGTCCCCTGGATCCTGCGATGTTCTCCACCGGATCCTCCCCCCGATGCATCAATGTTCCGGGGTTCGTTCCCTGTGAGCGTCGCAACGTATGGGGCAGAGACTGGCGGCAAATTAAAAAAGTACAACAAACATAAACACACACAAAACATTGTAATCTGTACATTACATTGCTGTCTCAAAACATTTCACCTCAGTTTTGTCCCTAGTGCTTTGTCCAGTGCTCTGCCTGCACTATTATATTATATATATACCGTATTTTCTGCCTGGAAACTTGTGATTGTCCATGGCATCCAAAAAGCATCCCTCTACGTCAAAAGCGGTTTTAGAGTTTTTATAGTGATTCGTGGGGAAATTCGTCATCAGATACTGAAAGTGACAATTCTGCGACTGAGCTCAGTGATGTGCGAACTTGGTACTATATTGACTGTGGTACGGATCATGCAGCACTGAGCTCAGTCGCAGAATTGTTGCTGTTGTCACTTTCAGTGTCTGATGACGAATTTCCCCACAAATCACTATCGCTCAATTCTGCAAGTGATTCTAATTCACTATCACTGTTTTCTAGCTCCTCTAAAACTGCTTTTGATGTAGAGGGATGCTTTCCATTGTCCCTGATTGTGACGTTGTTGTCCCATGTTTCAAATTTTTTCATATCCGGGATGTTTACTAAACCAATACGCAGTGTCTAGTATTACAGTGACTAGTAATATTGCACTCTTGTTTGGACAAATTTCAGTGTTTTTGATTTGATGACATTATTGAATAAAATGTATTATTATTTTTTATAATTATTTATAGTTATTTATTATATTATAATTTATGATTTTGTGTTTCAAACTTTATCATACCCGGGATGTTATTCCTAATGCCTAATGCACACGACCGGACTTTCCGGCAGAAAAGGTCCGACCGAACAAATCCGTCGGACATTCCGATCGTGTGTGTGGGCTTCATCGGACCTTTTCTGTCAAAAAATCTGACGGACCTTAGAAATAGAACATTTTTCAAATCTTTCTGACGGACTCGATTCCTATCGAAAAAACGTTAGTTTGTATGCTAGTCCGACGGACCGAAAACAACGCAAGGGCAGCTATTGGCTACTGGCTATTGAACTTCCTTTTCTAGTCCGGTCGTATGTCATCACGTTCGAAACTATCGGACTTTGGTGGGATCGTGTGTAGGCAAGTCAGTTTAGTTGGAACTCCGTTGCAAAGTCCTTTGGAGTTCAGTCTGCCGAGAAGTCCGCTCGTGTGTACGTGGCATAAGAATTACAGGCCTACAATATAGAACACCAAATTTCCATGCAAAACAAGGTACCGCTTTGACATTAAAAAATCAGACATAATCAGACCGCCAGGGAGGTTAAGGTTGCCTTACACTGTGCTAGAAAAAAGCACGGCCTGCCATACTGTTTTTCAGTGCACACCACCCACACATCTGAACCGGCCACATAGGAAACGGTGCATTTTGCCTTGTCTTGTGGTCAGACTGCTCTGGAATAGCCGCCCGATGCAGTCCGGCTACGCTGAGCCCTGAGACTGATTTACTTTACAATAAAAGCAGCTAGAAAGGGCAGGGATTGCTTTTAAACTCCTTTACTGCTTGTTAGGAATTTGTAAATTGTTTATTGTCCATAGTCTGGGTATATAGGGATAAAACATCAGGGAATGTGCATTTATTCCAGAGGTATACTAAATATGTTTTTTTTTTTTTATTTGTGTTGATATATGTGTAGTAAGACATAGCTTTTAACAAAGAGAATTAAACTTTGCTGTGCACATACCAATTATTAAAATGAATAAACCTTTATTGAATAAGGCCGCCTGGTCTTGATGGCACCTGAATCATTCAAGGCCAGAGATCTTTCATTGGGTCCGATATTTATTAATAGAAAAGTTTCATAATTTATCTCAGGCATTAGATAGACAAAAGGATATTGTGTGTTCTAGTGGCAGAACAGGTCTGTGGTATAAGCTGTCATACTGACGGGTTCCTCCCTCTAGTTCCAGGTGTAAGACTTATGTAGATATCTAAAGCTGGAAGTGCAGCAGCTGGTTTGTCAGGTTACATAAGATGACATTTCCACCCATACTAGGCTTGATCTTTTTGTCAGGAGTAAATAATGAGCAACTGATTAATTAAGTCCCACTTGACCTGTTATCTTAAATGTTTTCCCCTAGGACTGACAAGTCTTGTTTTTTTATTGGTTTTACATATATTGTGTTTCTATCCAACTGTATAGTTGCAGGAGGGTTTAACCACGATTCAGTCAAAACGACTGTTGAGGTGAGATTCTAATTTTAGCTTATTCATTCCAAAAAACAGACCGGTTTGCCTGATTTAACCTCTCACCCCTAACGTCATTTGTCTTCTTTTAAAGCAATCAGATCCACATTTCACAATACTTTTATTCTTTGGAACTTGTTTTAATCATTGTTCACTTCTTTTCTCTGTTTTAATGGCATCCTGTCTTCTATTGCCTATAATCTCATTCTTACTATGAAATGGCAATAAAAACGTATGTTAACGCCACCCATTATTATATACGGATATTCTGGCAGAAGGTTTCGTCATCTGAAAAACAAATATCGAAGCTAAAGTCCTCAGGAGGAAACCGAGAAGCAAAAAATAGACCTGTTATTAGAATTTTTATTTTACTGTATTTTAAATTCCACTTGAACCTGAGCTATAAAAGTTGCTGCGCATAGCATTGATATTATGTAATAGTCACCATGAAATTCTCATCATTAAAATAACATTGGTAAAAAAAATCCACTTGTTCATTCTTTTGGCCTAGGCAAGGAAATAAGTTTGATTACTAAACAAATGGACTCACTTTTTTGCAGTTCGGTTTCCCTTAATATTGCTGCAGCAACAGAATGCCTCTCATTGGTATGCCTCCTAATTTAAACCATTCCAAAATTTAGGCAGCGTGGCTCAGTTGTCATGGCACCACTCGAATTGCAAAGCGATTGTTGTGTTGCACATTAGCAGCCCTTCTCCAAATGTTGTATGCATATGGATGTGTGTATATATTTATATTATTGCAGTTATGTTGTTATGTGATGTACTAAGAAGCTTTAGATATTAACTGCAATTACATTGAAAATAATTAATAATTACTATACAGTATTTCATCTGCTAGATCATAAAGCTCAACAACAGGAAACCTAAAAATCCTCCCTTGCAGCGAGGCTGCTTCTGCACTGCAGGCATTGAATGCTCATGTATGTCTAGGGTACATATGTCAAACACAAGGCCCACAGGCTGAATCCGGCCCATCAGCCCTTGTCTTGTGGCCCTCGTGCCCAGTTTTTCCGCCCGACTGTGGCATAACTACATTCCACCACATCTGGCTCTCACCCTCCATTCTTTCCCGCTGTGAACCCTTCTGTGTTTACAAGGGACAGCTTTGCTTTCTGCGGCTCCTGGATCTAAAAGATCCCTGCATGCACTCAAGGCAGGGTACAGCGGGGACAGATCTCCAGAGTGTGAGAGGGAAAATGATCTCCCTGCAAGGCGAGGCGGAGCTGCCTACACAGGAACTTGTACTAGAGCCCAATATATACAGGTAGTAGAGCTACCTACACAGGAAGGTACTAGGGCTTCCTACACAGGGACATACTGGAGCTGAGCCAGGTAGGAGAGGGTAGAGGAGGATGCGAGGAAGTTTTGGGGGGAGGGGGGGGTTGGGGTTGCACACTATGCATGGTGCATCCCTAAACCCTGCCCTCTGTACACAGCGCACCACTGAACTCTGTACGTAGTGCACTCCTGAACTCTGCACTCTGTACGTAGCGCACCCCTAAACCCTGTACTCTGTATGTAGCACACCCCTAAACCCTGCACTCTGTACATAGTGCACCCTTAAAGCCTGCACACAGCAGTGTATTGCAGTACTGAACTCTGCACTCTGTACATAGAGCACTCCTGAACCCTGCACTTTGTACATAGTATAATCCTGAACTCTGATAC
This sequence comes from Aquarana catesbeiana, assembly GCF_042186555.1. Lineage (NCBI taxonomy): Eukaryota > Metazoa > Chordata > Amphibia > Anura > Ranidae > Aquarana > Aquarana catesbeiana. The sequence continues at coordinate 423,296,127 of NC_133327.1, read as the reverse complement.
AACCGGCCCTTTGTCATACAATCATACTGCTGATGCAGCCCGCAATGAAATTGAGTTTGGCACCCCTGGTCTAGGGAAAGTAAAAGCACTTTTATTTATCTGATCCTCCACTCCCCGCTCCCTCATGTTCTAGTGGTTGACTGTTTCTCGAAATCCTCACTGAGGGACTGTGGTCCCTGCATTGGTTTTGATGACATTGGAGGATCTTAGACCACCAAAGCATAAAGGAGAAAAGGCTGTGAGGACCGGTCTAGCAGTGCAGAGGGGTTAGAAGAAGAGGAGAATCAGGAAGATAAAAATGTTTTACTTGTCCCCTAGGCATAAATGAGTAGTAATCCCTTGCAGTCAGGTGCAGCCTCATAGCAAGGGAGGATTTTTAGGTTTCTTAGGAGTTCAGCTTTAAACTGTCCACCTACTTATAGATGGTCATACATGTTACCATCTTCTTGTACAATTTCCATATGCTTTTCTTTACATTTACTAAAACTATGTCATGTGAGGTCCTACTTAAACACTCCAGTCAATATATATGAAATAAGCCAGCCCTTTCAATAGTTGCTTGTAAACCTTAAGAAAATTGAACACATTGTAATATATTAGCTTTAGAGATGTAATATATGTGAGCTTCTGAAATTTTAGAACAGCCATTCTCAACATAATGTAACGTAATAGAGTTCCTCCAGAAGTTAGTAGGGATTCCTTGAGCTCTTGCTGATTGACCTCTCATTTGATGCTATCTGCATAGTTTCGGGTTTAAAGCCACTTTGTCAGCATGAACCCAATGTTCCTTTTTTAGCTTTAAGAGGACATTCCTCCCACTAGCCACCAATGTAAGGGGCATTTTCCTACTGACCACCCACCAATTAATTTATTTTAGAAAGGGCTCCCTGAGACCTGAAAATCTTTTAAAGGTTCCTCTGGGGCAAAACGTTGAGGAAGGCTGCTTTATAAGATGTGAAGATGTCTTATTTTCCCTGAATGATCAGCTATCAATTATTAATTGGGCAACCTAAGTTCAGAAGTGGTGTAACTACATAAATAGGAGACCTTTTCTATAGAAAAATGTGGGCTATATTTACTGATCTCCTTCTAATAATGCTTGTTGTCTGACTGGTATACTGATCTAATGGCTTTAGCATTTTTTAAACGTATAATGAAAAAATAAAATAGAATACAAAAAACATTAGTTTACTTTTAATAGATGTAAAAAATAGATCTGTTGTATGCTAGATGACTGCTTGGATAATGATTTGTGCACCCAGTGTCTCCATGAATGTATCACACAAGATTTGTCTTTACATTGGCCTATCAATCTACACACATATCACTGAAATGTTTGCACTTATGCTTTCTAGAACTGATAATTTGTTGGCTGGTGTTCTCACACAAAAAGTGACCAGTAGCGAGAAAGTTACAAAAGTATACATTATAGCTTGCTTGATTGCAGATTTCCGACCATTAAAGCAGTGAATAAGAAACTTATAGCCCCAATAACACCTCTCCCCCCTCGTCAGTTATACATTCTCTATGTCTTACATGAATAAAATCCCAAGAAATAACTAAAAAATACATGAAAACTCAAGATCATGTGGTCGATTCAGGAATATCTACCTCTAACATCTGGAAATAGGCAGGGAGCAGCTTCCATATAATGCCTTGTACCTCCAGCAGCAGGAGGTGTATAGTCCAAGTAAGGTGAGCCATTCATGCCCTAAGGAAGCGTAATCAGACACTGCTAATGCCCTCTTTCTACAAGGGGAACATAAATAAAATGGTTGTAAACCCTCATATACACCTAGTGAAGTGACTGGCCTCAGATGATACACAGAGATGAAACAAATCCTCCTACATAATGGGTACATGTCTTTCTGCAGTCTTCTCTTCTCTACATCTGTTCAAAGTTCTGTGTTTTTAAAGCTTGTGTGAGAGTTCAGAAAAAAGGGGGCGGAGAGCTTTGAAAGCTGATTAGAGGGAAGAGACCCCCCCCCCTTCCCCCTACACAGCACACAGGAACAGAGCTGAGGCTGTCAATCAGCTGGAGCTCCCTCAACCTGTCACCATTTTTCTACTTGGTGTCAGGAAAACTTGTCAGAAGTGACTCATGCTGATAGAAGAGGAATGAAGCAGCAGACAGAAATCATACTTAGTGCTCTGGATGAGACAAGTACACACTATAGAGGGACATGTTTTGTTCATATTTCAAGTCTAAGGTTCACAACCACTTTAAGTCACCATATAGTCTGAAGAACTACATTAGGATATTGAAATGACAGGTGACAGTGACAAGAAAGGGCCATGCTATGCTGACTGTCGCATAGCTGGTAGTGCAGGTAAAGTGAGGGACAGATTCGTTATTTAAAGTTGCAGTTTAATCCATTCCAGAAGGAGGTGATGACCTGATAATAAATGAAAGGACATCTGTGATGACTATAAGTGATAAATAGCTAAGAATTTTTTTTTTATGTTTTTTTTTTTTTGTTTTTTATTTTTTACGTATTACAGAGTAAGACAGACAAAAAAAATTATGGTATAAGGCCATCAAAACAATATGTGAAAAACAACCACAAAGAATACAGGCGCAAGACAGTATGCTTACATTATTACTGATGTAGGCTTGTGTAAAAGGGAAACAATGAAAGCCATAAGGCATCCGCAATCAAATATGAACTCATCTGGTAGAGATGAGAAATGAAGGGTTTGTCTAACGCCTTTCAACACCTACAATACAAGGCCGTCTCTGACATTTGTTGAAGTTTGAGTTCTGCTTTAAAGGTAATGTAGACATTTTAACCATTTCAGCCCCGGAAGATTGAGCTGCTCAATGACCAGGCCGTTTTTTGCGATTCGGCACTGCGTCGCTTTAACTGACAATTGCGCGGTCGTGAGACGCTGTACCCAAACAAAATTGATGTCCTTTTTTTCCCACAAATAGAGCTTTCTTTTGGTGGTATTTGATCACCTCTGCGGTTTTTATTTTTTGTGCTATAAACAAAAAAAAGGCGACAATTTTGAAAAAAAAACACAATATTTTGTACTTTTTGCTGTAATAAATAGCCCCAATTTTTTTTGTAAAAAAGCTAATTTTTTCCTCAGTTTAGGCCAATGTATTCTTCTACATATTTTTGGTAATAAAAATCACAAAAAGCGTATATTGATTGGTTTGCGCAAAAGTTATAGAATAATAGGGCTTTCTTTTGGTGGTATTTGATCACCTCTGCGGTTTTTATTTTTGCGCTATAAACAAAAGAAAACGTCAATTTTGAAAAAAACAAATTTTTTTTTTACTTTTTGCTATAATAAATATCCCAAATTAAAAAAAAATAAATACATGTCTTCATCAGTTTAGGCCAATATATTCTTCTACATATTTTTGAAAAAAAAAATCGCAATAAGCGTATATTGATCGGTTTGTGCAAAAGTATAGCGTCTACAAAATAGGGGATAGATTTATGGCATTTTTATTATTATTATTTTTTTTTACTAGTAACGGCGGTGATCTGCGATTTTTATCAGGACAGCGACATTATGGCAGACACATCGGACACATTTGACACATTTTTGGGTCAATTGACAACTATACTTTCATCAGTGCTATAAAAATGCACTGATTACTGTGTAAATGTCACTGGCGCGGAAGGGGTTAACACTAGGGGGCGATCAAGGGGTTAACTGTGTTCCCTAGGTGTGTGTTCTAACTGTGGGGGGGTGGGACTGAATATAGGAGATGAGAGATCGTGGTTCCCAGCACGTAGGAACTCACGATCTCTCTCTCCTCTCCTCACAGAACTGGGACGTGTGTGTTTACACACACACTTCCCTGTTCTGCCTCTCGTGCCCACGATTTCTCGTGGCCGGCGGTCATAATGACCGCTGGTCACGAGCATCAGCAGCCCCCCCGCGCTATATATTATACAAGTTTCTGGTACAATTTTCATTTAGATTTACCAAAACCATATAATAAATAACAGATCAAACCTAAGCACTTTCAATTTGTATGCAATCAGGCAGGCCCTTGTACTACATAGCTGAAGGTAAATCTAAAGGAAATTGAACAAGAAAATTGTATAATATATGGCCATTAGACAGTCGCAGGAACAATCATTCATCTCTACTGACTTTTATCTAACATCTGTGTGGGTATCTTTAGTGGCAATAAATTGCATGTTCAATTAGACTCAAGAAAGTGAACCACAATGAGCAGATGGTGGCATAATTACCACTGAGCACGAACGAATCGTTTAATTTCATCATTTTATCAGAAGCATATTGATATCACACCAATAATGGATTCTGCGTTCAGCTCTTAATTCATGTTGTACTTATTATTTGTCAGTCACATTGTTGTAAAGATTTACAGGCTCCTTATTACGAGAGCACAGTCTTTTGTTTGAATCCTTAAGAAGCACGGATTTGGTATTCATTTGAAATCTCACGCCTTGTTAAAATAGAAATACACTTGATCTTCTCCTCCTCCGTCTCCCAAAAGGAAAACGCACGTGCGCTGCTTTGTCCTGTCATTGCTGTCTTCATCTGTGCACTTAGAAATATTTGGAGCAATTTTGGTAACATTGTAATACGTAGAAGGCTATTCTTTAGCTGAGTAGAGTGGAAGAATGTCGGTGAGAGGACTACCTTTCTGGATTGTGAAGACGAGAAAACGTGGGACAAAGAATCCTTCATTTGGTATTTATAGTATTTCTATGTCTATATATATATATTTTTTGTCTTTTGTAATGAAATAGATAGTAAAAGTTCATGAAATTTAGTGTGCAAGAAGTGAATTGGCTATGAATTGTTTACATAAAATCTTGTGCAAGTATATTCTGATATTCCTATAGTTGTGAAGTGCATATTTGTCCACCAATAGGCTTTTGCTTGATATAGCACAACGGATTATATGTAGATACTGTATATGGAAGGAAAATATATAATTTCTGCTTCAACCCTATTACGTCTCAGATTAGCACAAGACAGTGGGGTAGATTTACTAAAGCTGGAGCACTCAGAATCTGGTGAAGCTGTGCATGGTAGTCATCGGCTTCTAACTTCAGCTTGTTCAGTTAAGCTTTGGCAATAAAACGTGACTGGTTTCTATGGAGAGCTGCACCAGATTTTGCACCTTGCAGTTTTAGTAAATTACCCCCTTTGAGTCTAATGAAGCAAAAAAATGTTGAATAAAGGACAAAGGAACTGTATCTAAAATATTGTATGTGGACAGAGAACAGACTTGTTTACACTCGCCTATCTCCAATCCGATCCAATTAAAAAAACAGAAGGGGATCTGTCCACTTCTGTCTGTGTGGAGAATGGACTTGAGTCAATTTACACTAGGGTTGCACCGATACTGATACTAGTATTGCTATCGGTGCCGATACTGAGTATTTGCCCGAGTACTTGTACTCGGGCAAATGCTCCTGGTGCCTGACCCGACACTTTTTGTATGAAGAGGCGGCTCTCAGAAGTCAGTGGGCGGAGCGGAGAGCGAGTCCTGGCAGTGGAGAGCGAGTCCTGGGCTGGCAGCAGCGAAAGGTAAGCTGGCTGGGGCGGGGGTGTGGGTTGCACTCGCAGCTGTCAGAATCGGTGACCCGGGCCGTCACATTCGTTAACGGAAGTGACAGCCCCGGTCTCCGTCGGAGATTGAACAGCACGACACCCATCCTAGTACACCCTGCACTCGACCTCAGTAAGCCAGTAGTCACAAGGCGGCAGCGGACATCTTGTTACACCCAGCCCATATAGTTCACTAACTATATGGACTGGGTGTACAAGATGTTCGCTGCTGCCTTCTAACTGCTGGCTTACTGAGGCCGAGTGCAGGGTGTACCAAGATGGGCGTCGCAGCACTTGTATACTCGAGAAAGTTTGAACTTTGACTGTTATGGATTGACTCTCTCATCATTTCATTGCCATTGCCTGCCCATCAGTTGCACCTATCATTGCCCATAAGTGCCACCTATCAGTGTCCATAAATGCCACCTATCATTGCCCATAAATGCCATCTATCAGTGCCCATAAATGCCACAGATCAGAGCCAGCATATCAGTGCCCATAAATGCCACCTATCAGTGCCCATGAATGCCACCTATCAGGGCCAGCATATCAGTGCCCATCAGTTAGTGCCAGCATATCAGTGCCACCTATTAGTGCTGCATATCAGTGCCATCTATGAGTGCCCATCAGTGCCACTGTCACATGACATTAAAAAAAAGTATCGGTAATCGGAATCGGCGAGTACTTGAAAAAAAGTATCGGTACTTGTACTCAGTCTTAAAAAAGTGGTATCGGTGCAACCCTAGTTTACACCTGTCTATCGCCAATCCGATCCACTTAAAAAAACAGAAGGGGGTCCATCCCCTTCTGTCTGGGCGGATAACGGACTTGTGTCTGTTTACACCTGTCTATCGCCAATCCGATCCACTTAAAAAAACAGAAGGGGGTCCATCCCCTTCTGTCTGGGCGGATAACGGACTTGTGTCTGTTTACACCTGTCTATCGCCAATCCGATCCACTTAAAAAAACAGAAGAGGGTCCATCCCCTTCTGTCTGGGCGGATAACGGACTTGTGTCTGTTTACACCTGTCTATCGCCAATCCGATCCACTTAGAAAAAAAAGAAGGGGATCTGTCCCCTTCTGTCTGTGTGGAGAACGGACTTGTGTCTATTTACACCTGTCTATCGCCAATCCGATCCACTTAAAAAAAAAAGAAGGGGATCTGTCCCCTTCTGTCTGTGTGGAGAACGGACTTGTGTCTGTTTACACCTGTCTATCGCCAGTCCGATCCACTTAAAAAAAAAAGAAGGGGATCTGTCCCCTTCTGTCTGTGTGGAGAACGGACTTGTGTCTGTTTACACCTGTCTATCGCCAATCCGATCCACTTAAAAAAACAGAAGGGGGTCCATCCCCTTCTGTCTGGGTGCAATGGATCGGACGGCTCGTAGAGTGGGCTGTGTCTGCTCTGCATATTTAGAGTGGACATGGACCTGTCATTTGCCCGCTCCGCTCATTGTGGACTGGTTACCAAGTTGCTAAAGTGGCTCTTGCTCCTCAAAAGGTTGGGCCTCCCTGGTGTAGGGTGTTAGTTCACCTTCTCATCTTTTGTGGAAAGGAGAAATGACACTTTAAAACACTACGATCGTCAAGCCCTGTGGGTGTTTATAACAGGACAGTAGTTTTTTATTCACACACTTCTTTCTAAATTGTGAATCCAATTTTCAGTCTGGAGATTTAATTCTAAGGGCTAGTCCTAGCAGGAGTACAATTTTCATTTAGGACAGACGATGGCAGGTTTCTTCACTTAACAGCTTCTAATATCTCTGAGACCCTGGGGGTGAGACCAGCCCATTAACCAACCACAACTATTACAGTGAGGTCTCATGTGACCTGTTCGATTTTTTCAATCATTTACATTACAGAGCATACATTGGGATGATGACCCGTCCTTCACTGGGAGGATTATAACCTGGTTATTTTCACAAATACTTTTTTAATTATTTCTAGATGATTGCAACTTTATAGCTCCCACACATAGATTAATAACTATCTCTGGAGAAGTATTTGGCTCAGACTTTGGCTGCTGGCAATATTTCAATGACAGATGATATAAAGTAAATCCAGGTTCTTATATTTTTTATATTGTCTTTATACAAGAGGCATATGTATTCTTACTTGAATTTTGGCATTCTTTGTGTATTTTTTTCAGATCTGTGCAGCAATTAAGCTTTAAACAACTCCCAAGCATCACCTCTTTGCAGGATTTTTCTATAATAAAGACCAGACCCTGCTTTTCATCTCCTTGTACAGAGTGATGGTCTTGTCTCCACCCCTCCTGTAGGATTCTGCAACTAGCCTATAGGGGGGATCTACTGGGCCCCCCTACAGCTCTGTTCTCTGTACAGGCTATACTTTATGCAGGTTCAAGGAAGGAAAGGTGACCCCAGGAAGTCTCACATCTATTTCATCTACTACAAGTTTTTTGTTCAGCTTTAACTCTGCACTTAAAGAATATTTCCACCTTTGCACCCAAATAGGGATAACACTTACATTATATTTGTTACATGTCTCCATGTACATAGGATAACTTAAAAAAAAAGGAGCCTACCTAGCTTCATTCTGGAGCCTCCAGGAAGAAAAAAATCCTACTAGTTTATGGGGGTGCTGGGCAGCTTAACCCAGTCTGTACTATGCAGGCAGGTCTTCATTATCAATTGTAACTACATTTTGAACACTGTCTGTCCTAACAAAGGGTTAAAGGTTTGAGGGCTAGGCTTATTGCCTTGTATGTTAATGGGAACAGACTTGGGGGAAGGCGCACTCTAAAGCCTGGTACACACTAATACTTATTTTTTCATTCAAAAAACTGACAGCTCCGGTCAGAGCCACTATACTAACAGTCTGCCATTAGTACAGAACTGACAGGGGGACGGTCCTCCCGCCAGAACACTCCGGTCAGCGCTCTCAGCCATCGCTGATCGGGGGGCCGGTCTGCTGCTTGAATTTGGCTTTTGGCGAACTGGCTGACATACACATGGGCCGAAATATTGGATTCTGGCCGATCTCTCCCGACATTCGGCCTGTGTGTACTAGGCTTAAAATTGTCCAAAAAAAAACATGCAGTCAGCCATGACACCGTCACCTGAAAAATCTAAAAAGTATGCTGTGTGAATGGAAGCACATAACAAACATACAATATAGTGGGGCTTTCTCAAATTCAACTGCAAAAGTGGAAATCTGCTTTAAGTTTTTAAAGCAAACCTTTCCGGCTAGCACCATTTCCGTTATATAACCAAAAGGTATTCATATGTGTACATAAATTGTTGTATAGAACTATCAAAACCACTGGCCAGATTGGAATTTAAAGAGTTTTTAAAAGTTTTATAGACACTCTTTTTGAATTTCCATGGATATACACACCTAACCATTACAGCTGGCCCCCTTTGCTGATTTAATAGCCTCTATTCTTCTGGGAAGGCTTTTCACAATATGTGAGTGTTTCTGTGGGAAGTTGTGTCCATTTGGCCAAAAGGGCATTTTGGATGGGAAGTCCTTTCTTGCTATCGGCACTCTACTTGAAAAAAGTGTTCAATAAAGTTAAAGTCAGGGCTCTGTGTCTATCACTCCAGTTCCTTTACATCAAACTCATCAACCCATGCCTTTTATAGACCTCTCTTTGTGTACCGGGGCACAATCTTGTTGAAACAAAAAATGGCCATCTCCAAACTGTTAAAAGTCTAATGCCGTGTACACACGGGCGGACTGTTCGACATCAAAGGTCCGACGGTCTTTCCAACGGACTTTTGACGGACTTCCGATGGACTTTCGAATGAAAGGACTTGGCTACACACGATCACACCAAAGTCCGACGGATTCGTACGTGATGACGTACGACGGGACTAAAATAAGGAAGTTAATAGCCAGTAGCCAATAGCTGCCCTAGCGTTGGTTTTCGTCTGTCGGACTAGCATACAGATGAGCGGATTTCTTGATAGAAACTGGGTCCGGCAGAGTTCCGGCGGAAAGATTTGAAACATATTCCAAATCTAAAGTCCGTCTGATTTTCGACCGAAAAAAGTCCGCTGCAGGTCCGATGAAGCCCACACACGGTCGGATTGTCCGACGGACCGTCTGGTCGAAAAGTCCGCCCTTGTGTACACGACATAAGATATCATTAAATGCTGCAGTATTAACGGTACACACTCTTTGTACTGTACACCATAGCATTAACTTTGCCTTTCCCTGAAAGTATCTGAACGCAATAGTTTGGAAGGGTATCAACATATTTAAAGCCATATACTGTAGGTAAGTGTAATACTCAGATGTCCACCAACTTTTGGCTATATAGTTTATCCTTGTTAAAGCCAGTGATTTTCTTAAAAACCACTGACTGGGGAGTGGTTGACAAGCTCTAGTCCTTCACATAGAACCAATTTACTAGAAAAACTAGCTATACACATGCCGGTTATATCCAAGTAAGATTGTTTTCTGCCTAAATAACCTTTAGGCAGCCCGCGTTTGAGCAATGGCCAGGAGAGAGCATCTGCAGTTATCAAATTCAGTTTCCTAAATAATAGGAAATGTACCCCATAGAAGACAGCACTGGAAGTCAGTCAGTAAGCAGAACAACCCAATGCTTTACAGGTACTTTCATGATAACATCGGGAAAGTGGCAAAATTGAAATGCCTTTTTTGGTTACTATGGAATTCAGCATATTTATGCCATAATAGTAAAAGTCTTTCACTATCTGCCATTTTTAGCTGCCTGATGTGTAAAGCTCCAAATTTCCCAAAACCAAGGAGAACAGCCCTACCATAATGAGTGTAATATGAGTAAGAGCAGCCCTAAACAACTTCATAAATAATTACTACTCGTATAAAATGGCCCATTGTATTTCATTATATGTACAGACTCTTGTTTACTATTCATGCTGCTTTTCCTCATGTGGGTGTATAGTTTATTTTCACTTGTCTGTGGGGAGTTGTGATTAGTACGATATGAAGTGTTTCTTTCATAAATTGAAGAGATTTATTATTGGCTCTATAACCTACAGCTGGATGGTAAAAAAAAAGACATTAAAATACATAAAATGAGGTAAAAAAAAAATACAATAATTTCAATCAGCTTCTGCAGGAGTTGATTTACTAAAGGAAAACAAGCTATTCACTTTGCTGGGGAATTTTCCCTTAGCTTAAGCCTAGCACACACGGGCCAAATGTTAAGCAGCATGGGCCGGTTTCTGTTGAACCGACTGATGCTGCCCGACATTCGACCTGTGTGTACTGGAGTCGGTCCGACAGAAGCTGGCCATTTGGGGAATGACCAAAAAAGTCATGCCCCCAAAAAAGTCAGCGCTCCCAGTAGTGCTGACCGCAGTATACAATAGCACAGCATGGGAAATCGCAGTACTAACACTGGATAGTTAGTACAGCAGCTCCTCCAAAGGTATCAGGTTTTTTTTTCGTTCAACCCTACTGGGTTGAGAAAAAAAAAAAAAACTAGTGTGTACTAGGCTTTAGTGAATGAAGTGAAGCTCTGCTGGCTCCCATCATCTAATCACGTTCAAACAAAAATACAGTTTTTTTCCCCTTGCATGCAATCGGGTTGTCTTTGCAAAGTGAATTTTTTCATAACATTCACTAAGCTACAGAAAAATGAATTTGCATTGTGACAATTCCCTTGCAGAGTGCACAGCTTATTTGCCTTTAGTAAATAACTCCATAGCCTATTACATACCTATGAATTTTGAATGGTGTATGTACTATTACATGTAGAGGACAGAGCTACATATCCTTTTTAAAGCAGAATGCTGACTGTTATGGCGCAAATGCTGGCCACGTTCGAAATTTCAAGTTCAAGATTTTATGCACTCCCCAGTACATGTAACGCTATTACAATAAAGATCAGTGTTCTCAAGAAGGAGTATTTTAATCGATTCATCACATGGCGATTGCAACTAAGAGCAGCCTGCAAAGAATATGGTTGATTTTAACTTATGTATAACAATCTTTGCTATGTACTACTTGAGCAGTATATTTTTATTCAGCTTAATGCTTATTTCATCATTGCATGTGTTTGTAAAAGAAGGCAGATAAAAGAAGCACCCCAGTGTTTAATTAATGTGTCTGTTATTAGAGCAATTATTTTATTAGGTTGGATGAGTAAATGAAAAAATTATGTTTGGCATGCACATGGATATAGAAACACCATATGCTTTAAAGTGTATTTCCAGTTTTGCAGTCAAATCTGAAATAGTATTAAGCCCTCTGCATTTTTTAGCTTAAAAAAGAGCTCCAGTCTGTAAAAAAAATAAAAATAAATAAAAGTCAGCAGTTACAGATACTATAGATGTTGACTTTTAATATAAGGACACTTACCTGTTCATTAACCGGCTTTGGGTGCAGGCGCCGGCATTGTAAGGAAGGGAAACCGGCAGTGAAAACTTCAGGCTTCACAGCCAGTTTCATACTGCGCATGTGCGAGTCACACTGTGCTTTTTGAATGGTCCCGCCGTCTTCTGAGACCTGTGTGTGTCCCAGAAAGCTGCAGGGGGGAAGGATGAGGGGCCAGAAATGTCATAGATTGCCGATCAGCGATCTTACCCAGAAGTGGGTACCTGTCAAAATGAGGTACCCACTCCCCCCCCCCCCCCCCCCAAAAAAAGTGCAAAATGTGGCAGTGGAGGGGGGGAGGGTGCGAACAAGTGGAACTTTCCCTTTAGGGTGAAGCTCCACTTAACACATTGAGCACAATAAAATGAACATTCCACAATAAACTATTTGTGAACGTTCTTACCTCAGCACTTGCAGCTAACAACTTTCAATTCTGATAGCTTCTGCCCTCTCAGTGATGCTTCTCTGAACTTCTGGTCATCACAGGAAAAAGTTAACTCAATTATTTTCAGGTAATCACTCCTTGAGCGATTACATGCAATTGGCTATGGTTAGCTGTGGGAGCTGTCAGTCTCCTATTGCTTTCAATGGGGCATTTGCCAGGAACCCCTGCTGGGTCTTCCACATACAGTGGGGACGAAAAGTATTCAGACCCCTTTTACATTTTTCACTCTTTGTTATATTGCAGCCATTTGCTAAAATCATTTAAGTTCATTTTTTTCCTCATTAATGTACACACAGCACCCCATATTGACAGAAAACCACAGAATTGTTGACATTTTTGCAGATTTATTAAAAAAGAAAAACTGAAATATCACATGGTCCTAAGTATTGCTCAGTATTTAGTAGAAGCGTCATTTTGATCTAATACAGCCATGAGTCTTTTGGGAAAGATGCAACAAGTTTTTCACACCTGGATTTGGGGATCCTCTGCCATTCTTCCTTGCAGATCCTCTCCAGTTCTGTCAGGTTGGATGGTAAACGTTGGTGGACAGCCATTTTTAGGTCTCTCCAGAGATGCTCAATTGGGTTTAAGTCAGGGCTCTGGCTGGGACATTCAAGAAGAGTCAGGGAGTTGTTGTGAAGCCAATCCTTCGTTATTATAGCTGTGTGCTTAGGGTCATTGTCTTGCTGGAAGGTAAACCTTCGGCCCAGTCTGAGATCCTGAGCACTCTGGAGAAGGTTTTCGTCCAGGATATCCCTGTACTTGGCCGCATTCATCTTTCCCTCGATTGCAACCAGTCGTCCTGTCCCTCCAGCTGAAAAACACCCCCACAGCATGATGCTGCCACCACCATGCTTCACTGTTGGGACTGTATTGGACAGGTGATGAGCAGTGCCTGGTTTTCTCCACACATACCGCTTAGAAAGCCCATACTGGGCTTTCATGTGTCTTGCACTGAGGAGAGGCTTCCGTCGGGTCACTCTGCCATAAAGCCCCGACTGGTGGAGGGCTGCAGTGATGGTTGACTTTCTACAACTTTCTCTCATCTCCCGACTGCATCTCTGGAGCTCAGCCACAGTGATCTTTGGGTTCTTCTTTACCTCTCTCACCAAGGCTCTTCTCCCCCGATAGCTCAGTTTGGCCGGACGGCCAGCTCTAGGAGGGGTTCTGGTCGTCCCAAACGTCTTCCATTTAAGGATTAGGGAGGCCACTGTGCTCTTAGGAACCTTAAGTACAGCAGAAATGTTTTTGTAACCTTGGCCAGCTCTGTGCCTTGCCACAATTCTGTCTCTGAGCTCTTCAGGCAGTTCCTTTGACCTCATGATTCTCATTTGCTCTGACATGCACTGTGAGCTGTAAGGTCTTATATAGACAGGTGTGTGGCTTTCCTAATCAAGTCCAATCAGTATAAACAAACACAGCTGGACTCAAATGAAGGTGTAGAACCATCTCAAGGATGATCAGAAGAAATGGACATCACCTGAGTTATATATATGAGTGTCACAGCAAAGGGTCTGAATACTTAGGATCATGTGATATTTCAGCTTTTCTTTTTAAATAAATCTGCAAAAATGTCGACAACTCTGTGTTTTTCTGTCAATATGGGGTGCTGTTTGTACGTTAATGAGGAAAAAAATTAACTTAAATGATTTTAGCAAATGGCTGCAATATAACAAAGAGTGAAAAATTTAAGGGGGTCTGAATACTTTCCGTCCCCACTGTATAATCACTAATGGCCCAATTCACAAGTGTGAATGGGGCCTAAGGGTGCATTCACAATTGCGAATGCACCCTGCCTACGATTTTAGTGGGGATTCCTGCGATTAGCTGTGGGAGGCAGCCCTATTGAAAACAATTGGAGGCTGCTGGGTCATGCAGAGATCACATGCAAATGATCATCTTTGAATGCAGGTTGCTGTAGATGGCAGCCTCCCATTGCTTTGTGTGAATTCACTCTAAATATTATTAGTGCTGACCTTTCTCCATATGTTCAGTATGAGGCCTGGATCAAATGTGCAGAGAATGCAGTTTTCTGAACTTTTTACCCGCATACTGTCTTGAAGCTAGAGAGGTTGATTTACTAAAAGCAAATAGATTGTTCACTTTGTAAGGCAATTTTCTCTTAGCTTAAAGTGGTTGTAAACCGCTGGACATTTTTTTTTCGTTTTACCCTGCAAGGTAAAGACATTGCATACTAGCACATTGTGTTAAACTTGCCTTAAAACAAAGCCCTCCCGCGCTGAGATGTCAGATCTGGTGGCCGCTTCCATCTTCACCCGTCTTCTTTGCAGACTCTGGCTCTGTGACTGGCCGGAGCCACGATGACGTCACTCCCGCGCATGCACGTGGGAGCCGCCGGTCACGGCACGGGGCTCTGAAGAAATGGCATGTTCCTTCAGAACGCATGCGCCAGTGATGTCACTGGCTGCATGTACAGTAAATATATTTTAAATATATGTATATTTACAATATATATTTACATTACCTATAGGTAAGCCTTATTATAGGCTTACCTATAGGTAAAAGTAATGCATGGAAGTTAACGTCCTTTTTAATGAATGAGATTAAGCTCTGCTGACGTCCATCATTCATGAATTTTTCTTGCATGTGGTATTTTTTACAAAGTGAACTTTCGCCGCATTCACTACAATTCCCTCGTAATCTCAAATTCCCTTACAAGGTGAACTGCCTGTTTGCCTTTAGTAAATGAACCCCAGAGATTATCATTACAACCAGAGCAACATCTTTCTCAGAAGTAGGGAGGCAATGAGAGAAAAAATCTATTTCTCGTGACAGGTTTTCTTTAACGATCAAATGCCCTAAATATGCTTGGAATTTCTTTTAAAAAATGTGTTCATTATGGAATAATGGGTGACCTTTGAATTAAATACTACTATGATGTGGTGATGATCTCTTCTACACATAATTTTTGGATTACTGTAGCCGATGTTATTGGCCTTAAAACACTGTAGCGCCTTGGCATGTATTCCCACAGTATTATGGCTTTAATCGAGTTGAGTTTTGTCGGTAACTCAACCTGCGGGTGCTAGTTTTTCTGAAACCACACGAGCCTATTGAAGCGTATGTTTTCTTTTATTAGGTACCTCCACAAGGCACACTGCCAGGCCCATATAAACCTGGCTGCCTGATATAACAGACGTAACGTATTTGAAATCCTCAGGAGATTTTCTAATGGAGTTTCAGTCTTTTTTGTACAGCTTTTGTACCATGCACAGTGTATTGTTACATTTAATGTAGATTTCAACAGATGGAATGGTTTGCTGTTAATTTCGGGGCAATTTGAGATTAGTCAAACACATTCCAGGTTATAGACGTGCCCTTTCCATTCTTATTGTACTCTATATTATTTGTGTGTTTTAGAAAAATTGCCTTTTTTTCTTTCTTTTATTTTTAAGTATTACTTTATGAAGTATCATACCGAGGTCATCAAATGACCAGATGAGAATTTGTTCCAGATGAGCATGTATTGTGGCATAATGGATCATTGTAATCCCGGAAAAAACATGAGGCGTAACTCACCTTCAATCTGAAGCTTTATCATATGTGATGTTGGCGTGCATCAACCCGTTTTTATTGTGCACTGAGACTTTGCTGATAAGATTTCTGCAGGTATATTATCCTGCTTCATCCATAATGAGGACATTTCACTTGCCTTGTTGGAGTTTTCATTTATTTTACATTACAAAAGGCAGTATAAGCTGAGAGGCTCTTCCTTCCGTAGCAGTGGCACTCTATGGTAGAGGTTGGTGGAGCCACAAACTCTGGTGGTGTACCTCACTGTTGGAGTGCCCAAGAAGATATTTGGCTTGTAACATCCATACATAACATAGTTCAATTGTGGGGGAAATATCCCTTAATGTACCAAATTTTGAAAGGCTTTACAAATAAACATTTCTGATTTGACTAAATCCATCTGATTAATTGGCACTCCCTCTTTTTCCACTTTTCGTTATATAGCTCCTTTCCCCATCCTTTACATAATTGCAAAATTGTTGTTGCAAATGTCTTTTTTGTAAATACCAGCCCACACTTTCTCCTTTCTAATCTAGGCAAGAATAATATAGTTCCTATGACCGCAGATTAATGGGATACTCACATCACCTATTGAAGGCTTTGAGGCAATGTACAACAGATGCGCATGCACCTTAGTGATTTGTCAGGGGGCCAGCTGCAAGAACCCGAAAGAGACGTAGGAAAGGAAGATGGCGGTGCAGGACCTGGTGTGCAGCAGCGAAGTGGCGCCATTGGATTTGCTCAGTTTATTTTAGAGTTGTATTCAGTGTTTATTGTAGAAACCACATCAAAAAAGGTAAAAAGGAATTTGAAAAGAAACTTCATGGGGCAATTGAAGTTACTCTTTAATAGTTCCACAGGGTAAAATGCAAAAGTGTTCATAGATCAGGGGTCTCCAAACTGCAGCCTAGCAGGGCTAGATGTGACCCTTTGCATGCCTTTATCCCGCCCTTGGGGTACCATGCCATCCAGTGACAGCAATGATGGGGCACCATTCCTCCCACAAACACCAATGTTGGTGAACCATTCCTCTTGCAAACTCCAATGATGGGTCACTATTCCTCCCAGGGACACCAATGATGGGGCACCATTCCTCCCACAGACACCAATGATGGGGCACTATTCCTCCCACAGAAACCAATGATGGGGCACCATTCCTCCCACAGACACCAATGATGGGGCACTATTCCTCCAACAGATGCCAATGATGGGGCACCATTCCTCCCATAGACACCAATGATGGGGCACCATTTCTCCCACAAACTCCAATGATGAGGTTGAACTCTGATCTCTACAGTGTATGTGCAGTCAGATCCCTGCTCCCTGCTGCTAGAGCTGAGGAAAATCCTTTGATCTGTGTGTTTTTACAAGGCTGTGCAGGATAAAATGCTACAAATAAACAGGTACAACTAATGTAGGGAGATTTGTTTCATTTCTGAGTATCAGCTGAGGCTAGTCAATTTACTGGTTATATGTGAGGGTTTACAGCACACAATTTTTATGAATAAAATATTAATGTATTTAAATATAAATGCTTATGTTTAAAAACCAAAAAAATAGATGTAGAAAACGGAATGTAATAATAGTGAGCAGAAAGGGGGGCATTATAGTATTTATTAATGTTAAAAACTAGGCACCTTTTCAAGGACAGAAATGTTCAGGTGCAAGTCTGCAATATTTTGGACAGTGCCTGGAAATCGGGGTCATTTCATAGCTATGTACTGGTCAATGTATTATGCTAAATAGAATATATGCTCAACAACTTAAAGGCTCTTTGTATTGTATGTGTGAATGAATTAATACTCGCTGGAACTATTTCAGGCTCTTCATGCCCTTTACAAATGAATTGCCTATTCACAACAATTACAGATTTAAAACACTTGCACTGAAAATGTAACTGCACAAGAATTAAAATGTGGAACAAGCAGTTAAGGCAGGAGTTCAGACTTTTCAGATATTGGAGTTGATGTACTAAACGCAGAAAGACATGCAGAGGAATTTTCCCTTAGCTTAGTGAATGAGGTGAAACTCTGCTGATTTCCCTCATCCAATAATATGCAAGTAAAATGCAGTTTTTCTTCCCTTGCACGTGATTGGGTATTATTTGCAAAGTGAATTTTCGCCACATTCACTAAGCTAAGGATATATTTCTTTGCAAAGGGAACAGCCAATTTGCCTTTGGTAAATCAACCCTATTGCGTACAATAATAGAAAGTGTCCCCAGCATGCTGAGCTCCTCATAAATTGTAGCCAGTAAGCTCTCTCAGTAGGGGCACCTCCATGGTGGCAAGAGAAATCACAGTGGATTGGCTGTTTGAGTACAATTAAAGTGGAACTTTACCCATAACTTCTTGATAAAAATTATGTACAAAAAGTGTACCTGCTGACTTTTAATAAACACACACTCACCAGTCCCGCGATGCAGCGATGCGGCCATCCGAACCCTCGATTCTCTTCCTTGCCTCTCCCCGGCCCGAGCATTACAAGTGTGGGCACCCAGCTGTGACAGCTTGCAGCTTCACAGCCAGGTGCGCACTGCACATGCGCGGTTCGCGCTGCACCTTCTTAATGGCTGGGGGCAGTCTTCTAGGACCTGTGACGTGTCCCAAAAGATTACAGGAAGGGAGGGGGAGAGGAGAACTTCTGCCCGGGTCTCCTGGGCGGACCAAGCGAAAGTGGGAGCTGGGTACCTGTCAGAACTAGGTACCTGCTCCCCCCCCCCCCCCCAAAAAAAAATGACATGCCAAATGTGGCATGTAAGGGGGTGAGGATTGCTTAAAGTGGAACTTCCACTTTTGGGTGGAACTCTGCTTTAAGCTTCAGTTGCAGAAATAGTTAAAAGAAATCTGTGGTCACAGCATACACTTTCATTTTATTTAACAATCCAATGTAAGCTTACGTGAAAACTCTCCTTTCATGTTGTGAGTTCTGCCTGTCTGTATGCCGTCTCTTCCCACAACATCCTTGATTCCCTGCATGCTTTGCAGCTTTTCTCCTCTGCGGTTTACTTTCAATTTCTAAGAACTACATATCCCATGGTACCTTGCTGCCTGCAAGCAGTGATTCTTGTATTGACTCCGCCTCCTGAATCTCCTCTTCTTAGCACCTCTGTAGTTCAAAAGCCAGGCTCTGTGAAATGCATGGCACAGCAATGCCTACCCACAGGATATAGTGAATATTTGTCACAGAATTCAAGGAAGGATCTTCACAAAGTAAGTTTATAAACTTCAAGACCATTCAGATGAATAGGAGTAGGCTAGAAATAATTGAAATATAATGTGGAGATAAATGATTTTACATGATTTTGACCATAGATACACTAAATATCAGTGTCCAAAAGAAATTATCTACACCAATCATACTGAGTGAAGGAATTCCTTACTATCTAAAAGCAGAAGACCCCGTTCAAGTCAGTTAGGGGTTTTAAAGTGATACTAAACATACACTGTATAATTTACACTGTCCTTTCTATTTCTGTATATGGATGATGGCACTGTAATTATTTTAATTTAAAAAAATCTAAATTTCCTTTTTCCTAATGGATATACAGCTGTCACATGACCCAGCTCTTTCCCAGCCTGTCTGCAGGGAAACAGAAGTAGGAGGAGCTTCTAGTCCTCTGGTGCTGGTCATGTCACAAGTTCAACAAAAAAAAAAAACAGCCTTTGGAATACAGAGTAAAAACAAATAAATAATGTAAACAAACTGTTTTAAACGGGCATACAAATATATATTTGAATTCAAATCTTTATTATTTTGTGGAAATTGCCTGGTGTGTATGGATTTCTGCCAGTCACAGGCTGTGTCATGCCCCTCTAATGCCCTGTACACACGGTCGGACATTGATCGGACATTCCGACAACAAAATCCTAGGATTTTTTCCGACGGATGTTGGCTCAAACTTGTCTTGCATACACACGGTCACACAAAGTTGTCGGAAAATCCGATCATTCTGAACGCGGTGACGTAAAACACGTACGTCGGGACTATAAACGGGGCAGTAGCCAATAGCTTTCATCTCTTTATTTATTCTGAGCATGCGTGGCACTTTGTCCATCGGATTTGTGTACACACAATTCCGACAACGGATTTTGTTGTCGGAAAATTTTATAGCCTGCTCTCAAACTTTGTGTGTCGGAAAATCCAATGGAAAATGTGTGATGGAGCCTACACACGGTCGGAATTTCTGACAACAAGGTCCTATCACACATTTTCCACCGGAAAATCTGACCGTGTGTACGGGGCATAAGGCTGTGTCTTAAAATAAGAGGGAGGTGAAGCCACCATTAATCTACATGTAATATCCCACCCCCATTGTGTTTAGCTGGTTAGTGGACATGGAGTGGGAGGGAGGGAGTGGGCTGTCATTTACCACTGTGTACACACCCACATGTGTGACTCTATAGTCACATGGGCTGCTCAGATGTGATAGGCAGAAAATGTTCAGCATAGAAACTCACTGAAATCTGAGCATGTGCAGAGCTGCCAACACTGCTCTGCAAAATCCCTAGCTAAATTGGGGACATGAACAGAACGTGGAGATAGAGAACAGCAGGATCAACCAGATTTTTTGCAGAATGCAGAAAACGAATCTCATAGTGACTAAGTGAGTATGAACAGCATGTAATACAGCATGTATTAATAGTTTTTTATGATGTGGGTTTAGTGACACTTCAAGTAAGCACAGATATGTTGAGTTAGTAGGAAATATACAACTTAAGAAAGTCATTCATCCTCCAACTAGGTTTAACAATCTGCATATTAATGGTCCTATTCTAGTTTTTAGTATAGGTATATTTTCTATGCTGTACACCTTGCAGTACT
Organism: Aquarana catesbeiana; assembly: GCF_042186555.1. Taxonomy (NCBI): domain Eukaryota; kingdom Metazoa; phylum Chordata; class Amphibia; order Anura; family Ranidae; genus Aquarana; species Aquarana catesbeiana. The sequence goes on along the minus strand of NC_133327.1, from coordinate 423,275,440 downwards.
GGGCCATATACTGTTTTGCTGACCTTTTTAGCTATAATATATGATGGATATAAAACAAACATAATTTGTTTAAATTGGTGCATATTACATATTATTGCTGTTTAAAGACCTTGTGGCCTTTGCAACTTGACATTATTCTTATCTTGTATTTCCCTAAAGCAAAGTTATCAAGATGTTCTCTTGTGTATTTAGTGCTCAATCATATATGCTCTAGCAGATGTATTTTCTCTTAATATCTGCCTTTTATTTCTTCTTTTGGTATACATCTGCAGATTGTGCCGATGGCTGTCATACACTTTTATTTATTATACAGTGTTTATGTTTGAAGTGTGTCTCTGACATGGGTGATTGTGATTGCCTACACAAATGTCTACTGCACTCGTACAGCCATAGGAAATGGCTACAGAGATTTTTGGAACACTCCTTCACTTTCTGTCTTTTTATTCCATCGTAAAAAATATAGCCATTACAGATATGCTAGTTTGCCAGTAATTTCTGGCTTGTGGTCTTTTTAACGTAAAGAAAATGTATTTGTTTCTATTTTCATTTCCTTGTCACTTTATAGACTCAAAAGTATCCACATTTTCAAATGTAGAGTTCTGCCATGGGAGAGGTGGTAAGACATGGAGTGTTGTAAAATGTGAGAACATTTTGGCACATTGAAATAAATAAACCAACCACAAACCTTAGCAATTTCAATTGCACATGTAATCAAAAAAGCAGAGATTAGTCAAGTCTGAAGATCAAGGTCAAGTCTGACCCTGCGAAGCCTCCCTTCTGGTCCTTTAAAAAGACACTGTCACCTTGTCCACGCAGTAATAAACAAAAAATATCAATCAGCGAAGTCACCCCCACAAAAACAAACTTATATACAGTGCAAATAATAAAATAAAAGAAACAGTCAATCCAACAGATTGCTGCTCGCACTGCTTGACTCCACCCCCCTAGGTATAATATATGGTCAAAAAGTGTAGTGCAATACCAAAAAATAAGTAACATAAAAAAAAAGTCCAAGAAAGATGATTCATGATTGTGCTTCCATCCACCAGTACTATCCACATGCTCATAAATCTTCACCTTAAAGTGTTTTTTACCCTAAGGGCACTTTCACGCTGAGCAGCGCCAGGCGTCGTTTTACTGTCGTTTTTGTGGCGCTTTTCGGCCGCTAGCGGGGCGCTTTTAATCCCCACTAACGGCCGAAAAAGGGTTAAAAAGCGCCGCGGAAGCGGCATTTCTGTGGCCCATTGATTTTAATGGGCAGGGGAGCTTTAGGAGCGGTGTATACGCCGCTCCTACAGCGCCTCAAAGATGCTGCTTGCAGGACTTTTTGGAGCGTCCTGCCAGTGCACTGCTCCAGTGTGAAAGGCCTCGGGCTTTCACATTGAAGTGAAAGGAGAGGCGCTTTACAGGTGCTTTGCTATTGCTCCTGTAAAGTGCCTCAGTGTGAAAGGGATCTAAGAGTTTGTTCCCTTAGAGCATGAATAACAGCACAGTGCTTGTGCTGTGTAATTTGGCCCCCTTTATCACTTGAAATACCTGGCTGATCCTGCCTGGGTATGCCCCCCCCTCTGTAAACTGGCCACAGTTTATCATGGCTGCTGAGCCCTGACACCGTGGTCAGTTTACTGTATGTGCCTCCTTCATCCGCAGCTCTCCTATCTGCTCTCCTGTGTCCTCCTCCCACCCCTCTGCCTGTCAGCTCCATCCACTCCACGATCCTCCCCTCCTGCTGCTATCATATCTATAGATCATATCTATAGTATTAGCATGGCATTAAATAACATTATGTGTCCCTGTACCTGTGCTGTATAAAAAAGATGCAGATTTCTACCTATATCAGAGCATCTCCTGGCGCTCATGTGACTCCTCGACTCTCTTTCCTCCCCGCCTCCCCAGCTGACGTCAGTGGGAGTTATTGGCCCCGTTCACTATAGCTGTCAGCAGGGCAGAGGAGAGAGCCGAGAAGTCATGTGAGTGGCGGGAGACGCTCTGATATACAGTGTAATCAGCATTTTTTTTATACAGCACAGGCACAGGGACACATAATGTTATTTAACAGAGAGGATGGCATGCTTATTACTATAGTGGGTTAACAACCACTTTAAAGTGGATGTAAACCCTATTCATGAAATTTGAGCGGGGCACATATATTTGCAATGTTTTCTTATCTCTGGCTTTCTCCTGCTTAATTCTTCTGTTATGAGTATGATTACTTCTGAAAAAGTCTCCCACAACTGTGATAAAACCAGGCTGAATTTTGTGTCAGGGTGGGTGCTATTAACAGATTAGCAGAGAGCTAAACTATTCATGAAACAGCTCTGCAAGTCCCTGCCTATGTGGAGGGGGGGGGGTGCCTTTCCTCCAATCAGCTGTCTTGGCTGTATGCCCAGACTTCACTCCCAGTGCTGGAAGAGAAACAGGAAGAGAAAATCTGTAACCTGATCTGCACTTTCTAAAGAATATAGAAAGCTGAAGACAGCAGATATACATGTAAAACTTATGTAGGGAGATTTGTTTTAACTCTGTGTATCATCTGAGGTGGTTCACTTCACTGGGTATATGTGAGGGTTTACATCCACTTTAAGGACATTTATTTATAATAAAAGTAGATAAAACACTCACAAGTATGTGCACACATATTGCTACTATCTACAATGCCTCACACACAATGAGGCAGCTATTCTCTCACTAAATACTCTGCCAACCTCAAGATGGCGACCATAAGACCAGCTTCACACTGGCAGCGCCAGCCGTTAGAGCTAAAGCGCTGCTCGTTTTTGCGGTGCTTTTCGGCCACTTGCGGGGTGCTTTTTATCCTAAAACAAAGGGTAAAAGCCCCGTTTTGCGGTGCTTTTAAGGTGATTTGGAAGTGCTGCCCATTCATTGCAATAGGCAGGGCGTTTTTGGAACGCTAAGATACAGCGTTCCTAATATACAGCGTTCCTAACCTGCCCCAAAGATGCTGCTTGCAGGACTTTCGTAACGTCCCACAAGTGCACCGCCCCAGGTTGAAAAGACATACTGCAATGAATGGGAGGCGGTTTTCAGGCACTTAGCAGAGGCTATTTCTAGCACTAAAGAGCCTGAAAACCGCCCCAGTGGGAAAGTAGCCTATGATGTCACTGATGTAGCTCCTCCTCCATATGCTTTTCGCCTGGTCAACAGGCTTCTTCAGTGCTGCCTAAAGTGGGAGTAAACTCCTATGCATTACTTTTACCTATAGGTAAGCCTACAATAAGGCTTACTTATAGGTACAGTAAATATCTCCGTTTAGGAGATATTTAATTTTGATGCAGCCGGTAATGTCACCGGCGCATGCACATAGCCAAAGTCTGCGGACCTGGAAGGAAGACTGGATGAAGATGGAAGTGCCTTCAGTGGTGGCAGTGTGCCGCTTGAGGGCTTCGTTCTAAGGTAAGTTTCACATAATGTGCTTTACCTTGCAGGACTTAAAAAAAAACAAAAAAAAAACAGTGGTCTACTAGAAATGTGCTCAGGAAATTTTGAAGACTAGGCTGCGGTGGACCAAGTACATGATATCTATTTGGGAATACACCTGCTGGAGATACCATGAGCGATTTTGACCTTCTTTGAGAAAAGAGGTCATATATTTCCGGTGTTTACATCTGAGAGAAGAGGAAGAGAACTGTTTTTTTTCTTGGGTGTCACTTCTTTGTTCTGACACAGTTTTTATCACGTTGGAATTTGATTTGCTCCGAGCACTTTATTTGGGCTGTTTTTTTATCAAGTTATATAATTGTTTATTTATTTTTGAGAATTATTTGTTTGTATGAGCGCAGCCTAGTCTTCAATATCCCCTGAGTACATTTTTCAGTGCTGTGTTGTACATAGCACTTTGTGTATGGGCTTGGTGAGTTTCTTATCTACTATTATTATTAATAAATTTTCTTACATGTACAGAGAGCACTATTTGTTTTTTTTTTTTATGCATGAGTGATTGTTCGCATCAGAGGAGAATATCTTGCTCATGTGACATTGCTTGGGCATAGCGAATGTGACTGTCACAGCGAAGGAGGTCATTTTCCATACTGCTTTGGCCAAGTAGCAAGGGAGTTTAAACAATGTGAGTATAAGGTGGTTGGGGGCTTTGCACAGTCATAATGATACTGCCACCTAAATGTCAAAGTGAATGTGTTACTTTAATTTGGTGGGGCCCTCTTGATCAGTGCAGTTTTGTTGGACTTGGAGGTAGATTTCAACTGAAAGTCATTTCTGCTTCTGCTTAATTTAATCCTGTGCCAAGGCAGGAACTGCCCGTACAGTGAGGTAAAAAAAGTATATGATCCCCTTCTAATTTTGTATGTTTGCCCACTGACAAAGAAATGGTCAGTCTATAATTGTAATGGTAGTTTTTTTTTAACAGAGAAAGATAGAACAACTACAAAAATATCCAGAAAAACACATTTCAAAAAAGTTATAAATTGATTTGCATTTTAATGAGTGAATTAAGTATTTGACCCCTTCGCAAAACATGACTCAGTACTTGGTGGCAAAACCCTTGTTGGCAATCACAGAGGTCAGACGTTTCTTGTAGTTGGCCACCAGGTTTGCACACATCTCAGGAGGGATTTTGCCCCACTCCTCTTTGCAGATCTTCTCCAAGTCAGTAAGGTTTGAGGCTTATGTTCGGTAACTCGAACCTTCAGCTCCCTCCACATATTTTTTATGGGATTAAAGTCTGGAGACTCCAGGACCTTAATAACAGGCAAAGATCCGATTCGGTTTACAAGGCTGTATACAGGCGGTCCCCGGTTCCAAACATCCCACTTACAAACGACTCCTACTTGCAAACGGAAGGGGACAACAGGAAGTGGGAGAAAATCTACCCATAGAAAGGGAAGAGTTATCATGGGAAAAAGATGTCCACAACAACCCAAAATGTTTAAATTCCAATTGTCATAGGGACAGAAAGTGAGGTGAAATATTCTGAACAGGGACAGAGACAGAAACACAAATGTTACAGGGATGTTAACCCTTCCCTATGCTATCCAAAAAACTCAAAAATTATTGTTTTGGCTGGAGTTACACTTTAAAAATGTACCTGTTTCGACTTACAAATTCAACTTAGGAACAAACCTACAGACCCTACCTTGTTTGTAACCTGGGAACTGCCTATACCCCAAAGCATTTATTTACTCATGCATTTCACACTAAATGCATGACCCAATGTTGAACAGTCTTTTCTAATTGTTGTCTGTATCTGCTGCTACACTTTGTCAGCGATCGCACTTTTTGCCTCTGTTACCAAAATGTATTCTTAAAACGTATTCATAGAAGGCTTTAAAACCTTCTGCATCTCTGTTATATCTAGATGTCTTGTCCACTACCATCACGTGACCTGTATCGATTAAAGCTGCATACACAGGATCGGATTTTCCAAGGGGAATTGTGTGATGACAGGCTGTTGGCGAAAAGTCCGACCATTTTCCGCGGACAAATGTCTGTTGTCAGATTTTCTGAGTGTGTGTACACAAATCCATTGGACAAAAGTCCAAAGTACAAACACGCATGCTCAGAAGCAAGGATGAGCCAGAAGCGGTCGGTCTTGTAAACTAGCATTCGTAATGAAGAATTAACATTTGTGACGTGGCAAATTATGAAATCTCAAAATGCAGCGCACATTCTCTTCTTCTTTAATGGGATAATAATGAAGCTGCTTTGCTGGTGATGTTGATTATTGCAAACTACCGTATTTATCGGCGTATAACACGCACCGGCGTATAACACGCACCCCAATTTAGGAGGGAATTTTAAGGAAAAAAAAACTTTTAGGAGGGAAGTTGAAGGGAAAAAACTTACATTTAAATGCCCATCATTGCAGCCTTGTCAGTGCAGCCATGTCAGTGCAGCCTTGTCAGTGCAGCCTTGCCAGTGCAGCCTTGTCAGTGCAGCCATGTCAGTGCAGCCTTGTCAGTGCAGCCTTGTCAGTGCAGCCTTGCCCCAGTGCAGCCTTGCCCCAGTCCAACCTTGCCCCAGTCCAGCCTTGCCCCAGTGCAGCCTTGCAGCTCGCTGAGCTTCAAAATCGCCGACCGCGATTTGAAAATGGCGCCGCCGGCGCCGAAATACACAGAGCCGGTCCTCGGCTCTTCTCGGCGGCTCTCGTTCACTTTCGGCTCCACTCGGGATGGGCGTGACGGTGAGCGGAGCTATCCGAACCTAGCCAAGTACACTCGGCTAGGTTCGGGCGGCGCTCGAGTGAAGCCGAAAGTGGCCGAGAAGAGCCGAGGACCGGCACTGTGTATTTCGGCGCCGGCGGCGCCATTTTCAAATCGCGGTCGGCGATTTTTTAGATCTGACAGCGGGGGATCGCAGGGGATCGGCGTATAACACGCACCCACGATTTTCCCCTGATTTTAAGGGGAAAAAAGTGCGTGTTATACGCCGATAAATACGGTAATTTTCAAATACTTTTTTTTTCTAGTGATAGCAAGAATAATATTATTATGCTTTTTTTTTTTTTTTTGGACAAGTTACCACAACACCATTATCCGGTAGGTTTTAAGATCAAAGATACAAATATGTTGGTGTCCCTTGTTAATTTTACGTTTTATGTATTTTTTTTAAATGTAACTGCCTACTCCCAAACTGTCATTTGAAGTAAAACACATAGCCAAGTAAATTTTCTCCACAATTTTTTTTATTGTGCATTAAAAAAAGAAAACAAATAAAATTAGACATGCTATCTGCCAATAGAACTTAACCAAAAAAGTGCATTCTATGCATCCAAAAATATAGAAAATATAACAAATCAAATCATTATTATTCAACCAAAAAAGAAAATAAAAGCCTCATGTATGTGTCCTGCTTCTTAATATAGGGGGTCAGCAGTGCCAAGAGTTGGTGAAAGCAGGGGTCCGTCATCCGGAGATGATTCTGAAAATCATCTGGATTATTCTCCTGGAGCTCCCGCAGCAAAGACATATGACATAATTGGTCACGATTAATAAAGCAACCAATTTTTGGTCCTCCTCCTCCTCCTGTCCCTGGACTGTACTTGAGTCATTGCAATAACTCCAAGGCCAATAATAAATAACATGTTATCTCCTCTGATTCCACAACTAGTCTGGTTGACGAACAGCTGTTCAGAAACGAACTGAAGCGCACAAAATGAAAAGCGCGAACTGAAAAGCGCAAAATGAAAAGCGTGAATCAACACTCACCAAACTCCTACTAACACGAAATTAGCAGAAGGAGCTCAAAGGGTGGTGCTAAAGAGCTGAAAAACCACATAGTATGTCACTACGTTCGTCTTTGTTGGCTGACAATTCCTTGCCGTTTGTATGCATGACAAAATCCAGGCACACACCTTCGGACAAAGTCCGAGGTTTATCTGCAGAAAATCCGATCGTGTGCACAAGGTTTAAATAAATTGTACAATGCAACTTCATAGCCAGATCTGTGATGCTGTACTATATAGTTGTGAAGCTGGAAAAACATATCTCTGTTCGCTTAGTATGTTTTAAATGCAGATTTTGCAGGGCAGTCTGGCATAAGTCAAATTACTTTTTCAGTTCTTTTTCAGTTTGGATATATTTAGTCATCAAATCTCTACTTTAATGGAAATATCCTTTTTTTCCACTGCTCAAGCCATTATCCACCTACCTATTTCCAAAGCATATAAAAGTCTGAAGCCAGCTGGAAAGTACTTCTGATAGAACAAAAGGAAGATCAATTTTCCGTACAGATAGGCTTGTGTGTGGGATTTAAGTAAAGCTTTGACAGATGTTACAAAGATGGTAGTACTGCATTGACATCTCCTAATTAGTACATGAACATACTAACAAACCTGTGGGTGACCATAACACTGTAGTCCCATCCTTGTTTTCTAGGTGTGCACTTTGTTCATATTGTCAGTTTACTTGAGGCAGACCACTGATCCAGAACATCCGGAGGATTGAGCACATCTACCATCACTCTACACAAAGAACTAGTTGCGGGTTTAAAGACCCTTTAGGAGCTAGGACAATGCCGTAACAAGGGGTTCCTTGTATGTTAACCCCTTGATCTCCTGCTTTCTGCACCAGATATGTAGCACTTCCAGCTTACCTTCCTGAATGATCAGCCAAAGAGGTCCTGTGCTATAGATACATGATCAGCACCAGTATTTTCGAAATGATGAAAAGCAGGGAAAAGCTGCATTTAGAATTTAAAAAAACATAAAGATGAGACAAACCATTTAACACTGGCAGGGATGCTTACAATGATCAGCTTTTATTTGTTCACGTAAAATCTTTATCCCAAAAGGAAAAAAAACCTGTTACGGATTATAAAGTGTGAGCTGGAGTTAGGCTTCGATTTGTTAGTGTATTTCGATCTGCTAGTACACTTAACACTGCCCTCCCTCTAGACTGACAGTGCATGAGTGTATTTCAATCTGCTAGTAGATTTAACAATTCCCTCCCCCCAGACTGACAATGCTGCTGTCTGCTGCACCCCCTGTGCTCATTCATCCAGAGTGGGGCCACTCGAATACAGTAGGTGAAAAAAGCCTAAAAAAAAAGAAAAAATGCAGCCGCCACATCTAACGATTAGTAAATTGCAATATATTACATTTTTGGGTTTGGGTTTAATACTGCTTTAAAGGAGTTGTAAAGGCAGAAGGTTTTTTATCTTTATGTGTAGCAGCCTTCCCATCACCCCCTAATTACTTACCTGAGCCCCCTGGGACACCCCTGATTGGCTGAGACACAGCAGCGGCTCCATTGGCTCCTGTGGCTATCGATAAAAGCTTGTCAGCCAATCAGGGGAGAGAGGGGCCGGGGCTGGGTCGGAGCTCTGTGTCTGAATGGATACACTGAGCTCTGACTCAGCTCTGGTGCCCCCATAGGAAGCTGCTGGCTGAGGGGCACTCGATAGGAGGGAGGGGCCAGGAGCAGGAAAGAGGGACCCGAGAAGAGGAGGATCCGGGCTGCTCTGTGCAAAATCAACTGCACAGAGGAGGTAAGCATAACATGTTTGTTATTTTTCATTCCATCCTATATACATACTGTAACCTCAAGTGTCTACTGAGGACAGTTGGCATGTGTGGCTTCAGGTTATGAGAAGCTGCTTGGGGTGTTTGGCTTGCAGTTTACTGGCATAGAAATAGTGTAATTGAGACCTAACCTCTTGTATTCGGGATGGCGGCATGTCTGGAGAAGTGCTTTTATTTACATTGTCAATTTCAGTAAAAACAATTATCATAGAAATAAAACTGAACACACATTTATAACCTGTTTCTTTGCAACATTGTCAACTCCAATAGTTCCCTGACTGTCTTTTATAATTGTATGTAACAAAGGCAAATTGCATGGTGAAAAATAAAGATTGTAAGATTTTCAGAAGGAATTTGAATCCACCATTGTTTTGTGCAGCTAGGTGTTGAAATGTGAAAGCAGATGGTGTCTAGTGTTGGCTGAGGAATAGAGAAACAAATCTTTGCCACTTTCCTAGGTGTGAAGTCTGTAGTTGATTGACGAGTAGGGGAGCATAGGGTCAACGGCAATTTTAACAAATTGTCTACGCCTCCAAATGCCTTGAGAAGCTTGTGTTTCATACCAAACATCTTCTAAAAACAAAGTTTCATATTTTCTATACTACACGTCTGTACAATATGTGAAGGGATTTCCTGACACATATTCACCTAAGGAGGTTTACATTGTCCCCATGGAAACTCATGGTTTATTTGTATGTCATACCTCATTCTAATTTTTTTTTATCCAATTGTGTAAATGCCGATGTGTTTATAAATTCAGTTTGTTAGCACAGGCTTTTGGGGGCACACTATTCCATCTCACATATGAGGAGTTCTGTCTAACCTGGCTATAATACAAGTATATAGAAGACAAGTATATCTACAAGAATGTAGATTGCAGATAATTGGGTGGACTTTCTCATACTAATACTGGTATTACTTGTTTCCCAAAATTAATGTGAACTTATAATCCCTTATGGCTTTTTAATAAAGTTGGTTTAAATAGTAGGTACTATAAACCTCCAGATGGTATCTTGAGTTATGGGTTTTGGGTCCTTGGGAAGCAGGAGAATATCTGGATAAGTGGCTTGCAAGAGATACTGGCATATCGCTGGATGCTATATATACTTACTGGGAACTATTTGTACACCAACCTCTATTTATGCTCCAATGGAAATTATTACCCTGATGATTATACCATCCTGAAAGCATGTAGCTGCTCAGACCATGGTCCCAGCCTTTTAGAACCACAGTTGGCCGTTTGCACTTTTCTCCTATCCTTTTTCCATGATATCTGATGCACAGTGGATATTATTGCTGCCTGATCTTTTCCTTTAGCTTTCCCATAGCCCATTCAGACATGAGAAACCCACCTGATTTAAATTGTGGATACTAGGCACTTGTATCAGACAAAGAAATCTCTAACCCTGAGGAAGCAGCTACGACTGCAAAACACGTAGGAAGATAACATTTCAATTACCTCTGATTTTTGCCTTAATTTTCTTACATATGGTTGATCAACGTAAAGTTGTTTCTATCAATTGTAAAAAAAAAAATTTAGATTTTTGTAATAAAATTATGGATTTTTTTTAATATTATGTAGGTCACTTATTCAAATTTATATACTGAGAGACCATCCTTGAACACCCATTCTTTTCTATGTCCTTTTTGCTATATATGATCTCCCAGTATTGATTTGCTTGAGCCAGTATATGTTATATGCAGTGCCTCCACCACTAACTATTCAAATTTTTGAACTCTTGGCATACTCATTTTTCAGCATAGTTACATAGTAGGTGAGGTTGAAAAAAGACACAAGTCCATCAAGTCCAACCTATGGGTGATTATGTGTCAGTATTACATTATATATCCCTGTATGTTGCGGTCATTCAGGTGCTTATCTAATAGTTTCTTGAAGCTATCAATGCTCCCCGCTGAGACCAATGCCTGTGGAAGGGAAGCAATTTAACCTTTTTCGACCACTGCGATAAAATTAAAAACAAAACCTTGCTCCTAACACTATTTGACAATTACCCTACCCCTTATACTTTCCCCTCACCCAAACCCTAAAACCCAATGTCTAGATTAATCCATATCCCCCCCCCCCCAACATTTAACCCTCATATTAACCCAAAACTTAACCTGACCTTCACACCTAACCCTTAACATTACCCTAATGTTTTCACTTAACCTAACTTTGTAGATTATTACTTACCTTTGAGCTTAAAACCCAAAGCGAAATTGAAACCCAGAAACAAAAATATATTGCAGCTTTCTAGGCCTTCGATGCGGTGTGCATTTTTTTTCTTTTTCACCTGGTAATCCTGTCAACAGGGTGACAATGCTCCCTCATTGTACGGTATATATAGAGGGACAGCCTTGTCACCCATTTCCATAGCATTAAACATAAGGGAGAGGTGTTTTTAGCTCACCAAGGTGAACTGGGCAGGACTGATATAATTGCTTGGCATTTTCAGTGCAGCACAGGCAAAGTCCAGAGGAAGTTAGGAGCTCACTGGATGTCTGGCAGGTATTCTTTAATTGCTGAATTTTTGAAGAAACAGAACATGACAAAATGTGTATGTACCTTTTTTAAAAATAAAAATCCCTGACATACACTTTAAAGAGGAACTGCAGTCTGCTCACATAATTTGTGATAATTTATGACTCATCCCCTTCCTGGCAAACTCTCACAAGAGTGAGAGAGAGCTGTGCATGATGTCATAAGCCTAGGCTTTTTACCAGACAAGAAACAGGAAGTGGGCTGTATAAGGTATTTACTGGCAAAAAAAAAAATGTTTTACTATCGAAAGTTAAAACAAGAAGGGCAGAAGATTTAATGCAGGGGTCTTCAAACTATGGCCCTCCAGTTGTTCAGAAACTACAATTCCCATCATGCCTAGTCATGTCTGTGAATGTCAGAGTTTTACAATGCCTCATGGGGCGCGTAGTTCCACAACAGCTGGAGGGGCGTAGTTTAAGGATCCCTGATTTAATAGATGGAAAGGTGAAAACATGACTGAAGGTCCACTTTAACTTAGCCTTTCTCAAACGTTTTACTCCAGAGGAACCCTTGAAATAATTTTCAGGTCTCAGGGAAAACCTGCTAAAGATTAGGCCATCTGGAGACATTGGGAATATGCACATTAGTGGTTGGTGGAATAATATCTCCCTTACAGTCAGCTAAAAAGGTCATTGGTAGAATATTACTGAGAGAAACACTCTTTCTGGCCCGTAAATCCATAGCACTTGGATGGATCCAGCCTACTCCTACTTCAATGCACTACTGGATACAATCATTCAACCAAATTTTACCCTATGAGAAACTACTATTCAAGCATAGAGGCTGTCCTAAAAAATAGAACAAAATTTGGGATATCTGGAGCTCTTCTACTCTGACTGTATAGAACATTAAGCTATGTTGCTGCGATTTTAATGCCTGGACTTGGTAATTGCCACTGCTTCAATTATAGCCACTGTACGACTATGTATGCTCCCATTGATCTCAAATGTTGATATATCTCACCTATTTAATGATTGTTTGGTCTCTACGGTTGTGAGACAAGCTGTTTTCACTATTTTGCTCTTTTGTTGCAATATTCTTTATACTGTAACTGATAATGAAAACCACTCTACACTGTAAACTGTATTTATACCTTTTGCAATAAAAATAGTTTAAAAAAAAAAAAGACAATTGGTGGCATCCTAGTGGCTCTGAAGCTATGCAGGCTCCATCAGATGGGAGGTCAATTAGGCACAGCTCAAAGAACCCCAAGCAATTTCTCGAGGAGCCCTGGTTAAGAATGGCTGCTTTAACCTAAAATGTATCCCCTTTAACCTAACCATAAGCTGAACCCTGACCCCTGTACCCCTCTAACTTTTGGCCCTTACCCTCATCTTCCCAAAACCTGAAATTAACACTATTGCCAACCCATGGTGGATCAACACTGGTGCTGAAACCACCTTTCCCTGCACCAAAAACAGGCAGCCATGCATTCTTGGCAACATAATCCAAGTAAACGGCAATATGTGGCTTTACAATGAATTAAACAAAGGCAATGCTATATTACTATTACGCGTTTGTATACATTTCTAAGGTTTGAATGCTTGAATAAATCTGCAGGAACTCTGCTTATAATTTGTTGAAGGGATAAAAACAGCCAGGTAAATAATACTTCAAATAAACGTAATGACTGCATGAATTGTTCATGAGGACTTTGGGTTTTTCTGGCTGAGACAACATCTATAATTCAAAACCTGTGTAATTTGAATAGCAGCTAATGCTTATTTGAATATGTGCCACAAAAGCTCCTTTCTTTCTACTCTTTGGTCAGCTGGCCCTTCCTTTCTAATTGAGGATGATTTTCAGAGAATGTTAAGAGCCAGTTTTTTGATATTTCTGGGCTTTAGCTTCAGCGGGTGAGTGAGTCTCAGTCTACTCTCGCTATTCAAGGGTAACTCTTGACGTAATAACAGTCAAGGTTTGCCGAAGGCTGTGATCTGGAGTGTCAGCACTGCCCAGTTCACATTCGCACAATGGATTTTATTGTTATTGATTTATAACAAATATGGCTTATGGACTAAGTTATTTTCTGAAATGGTTTATTCTATTAATCATGTATTCATTGTGGATAGTTTAGTTTGCTGGTAGATCATTGATATACAGAGGCAGTATTTTCTATTTCCCCTTAAACTGATGTGGTAAATGGGTGCTTATCGCTTAATAGTTCATTTCTGTTTTACTATGACACTCAATTGAATATTGCCATATGTATTTGTGCTTTGATAGAGGTAAATGCAGAAGTTACAACACTTAATAGCTGACTTTCTCTTTTATTTTATGGTTCTCTCTTAAAGGTCAACTCCAAGATCCTGCACATTTAATATTTCCATATCCATCTCCCCATACTTAAATAAACTACTGATCGATATTTTAAAATACTCCCTTACTTTTTGTGTAAATGGCAGTTTTCATCTCAATGACATCATCAACTTAGAATAAATACACTGATCACAGGTGTTGGGGGGGGACAAGCTATTGTTGCATGTCACTTGTACTTGGACAAAGAGCATTATATTTCCCATCATTCAAAGGGAAATGCGGGACGCGGTAGGGGGTGTGTGCTGGTGGAGCTTATTGCTGCCAGCCAATGCATGTGGTGCTTGTGGTGGGTTGCAAACAGGTGCTGTGCCAATTGTACCCACTGACAAAAGGAGGCATGACTTTATCAACCCCCCCCCCCTCTACAGACTATGGGGCTAATTCTCCAATGGGGGGAAATGTCAGTGCCTGGTCACAAAAACAGGTAAAAATAATACAGAGGAATAGGGGATCTGCTTAAGCTATTTAAACTACTGAAAAACAGTAAAAACAAAAAATGGCTAATGCCGCGTACACACAAGCGGATTTTCCGTCGGAAAAAACTTGGATGGTTTTTCCGACTGAATTCCGCTCAAGCTTGCCTTGCATACACGGTCACACAAACATTCTCTGAACTTTCGACTGTGAAGAACGCAGGGACGTACAACACTACGACGAGCCGAGAAAATTAAGTTCAATGCTTCCGAGCATGTGTCGAATTGTTTCCGAGCATGCGTAGGAATTTTGCGCGTCAGAATTTGTACAGACAATCGCATTTTCAGGTAGGAACTTTTTCCGACAGAAAAATTGAGAACCTGCTCTCAATCTTTTGCTGGCGGTAATTCCGCCAGCAAAAGCCCGATGGAGCATACACACGATCGCATTTTCCGACCAAAACCTCTCATCGGTCTTTTGCTGGCCGAATTTCCGTTCGTGTGTACGCGGCATTACATTTCACATTGAGAAGACAAAGTACCTTGTGGATAGTTAAATGATCCCTCTGTCTGGAGTTGAGCTTTAAATACCGTGTATGGGAAATCTGTTGTTATATCCTCAAAGACACCGTATAACTCCAGATCAAACCTGTCTTTGGATGGGACTAAAATGAAAAATAATCGATCACTGCATTTTAGCAAACTGATGAACAAATTTTTTTCCTTGCCCCAGAAGCATCCTACATATTTTGTAAACATTCATAAACTTGCTATTTGCACAAGCAATAGCTCTGTGCTGCATCATATGGTTTGCAGTTGTTGCTCAAACGAATATTCGAGAAGGTGCGCTATACAGTATCTTGATTTAGGGCAGGGATAGGCAACCTGGGGCCCTCCAGCTGTTGCAGAACTACAAGTCCCATCATGCCTCTGGGAGTAATTGTAACTGCCAGCCTTGCAATGCCTCATGGGAAATGTAGTTCCACAACAGCTGGAGGGCCCCAGGTTGCCTACCCCGGATTTACCTGTCATAATAGAAATGTGAAGGCTACCATTGCTGGTTCTCTTGCATAATCTTCTGTGACCCAAAAGTATTGGAACACAGCCAGATAGCAAGTATTTACTGAAGGAGGCCAGTAATCCATACAAATGGAAATAAAATGCATCCTTAACCCACAATGTTTTTTTAGGCTATCACATTTAAATTGTGATTGTGCACTTTACAATTAAAAATTTAGACATGAGATCCTTCTATATTTCTCAATTTTATAACTTTTGAATAGCTGTTTCTTCTTTATAACAATTGATAACTGTTTTGGGCATTTGTCATCCAACCACATCCACTTTTTTTATTGCATTAAAAGTTGTATTGCAAAAAAAGCTGTACGAGACCTAGAGAATTACAAAATGTGGAGTGCTCTGCCACCTAGTGGTCAAAAGTGAGATATACCGATGAATGGATTGTTCCCTGGATTATTGAAACAACAGTACATATTTAAATAGTAGAATGTATTGATATATTACTTTGTAGCCGCCATGTTAATATAATAACCACCTGAGTTGCAATGTATTTTTTCAATTATATTTGATTGTAGTCTTGCTTCATAGTTATTAAACTCAGTGATGACATATATAATTTGATACAGATAGTATTACAATTTATGTTACTTAGAGCTGCATACTATTCTTATTTTACAACAGAGTGTTTTGCAGCTGGTGTTCCATAGAACAGATGTTTTCTTTATTCATGATTTGTGGATGGACTTTGCCTTTAAAGTTATACATTATTAGAAATGTTGACAGCCTTGTAATATAACTGTGGACTAGCTTCATATTACAAAGTGTAACATACCAGTAGTCGTACAGTTCAACTTTGTGACATGGGATATAGGGACCATTAGCACTAAAGGTCTTATTCATTAAAGAGGTTCTTCAGTCATATTTTGAAAAATTCTAAGTCTGCCGCTACAAAACTGTAGGTGCTGACTGTTGATAAACAGACACTTACCTGTCCCAGGATCCAACACTGTCCTCACCCCGCAAGTTTCTTGGCTTCAGCCACCGGCATACTAACTGTGGGCAACTGGCTATGACTGCTTGAAGCTTCAAAGTGGGCTGCCCACTGGGCATGTGCGAGCCGCGTCATCTGATTGGTTTTGCAGTTTCCTGAGACCTGTGACATGTCCCGGAAGGCTGCAGGGGAAGGAGGGGAGCTGAACTTTCACTCAGATCACTGATGGTTTGATAATCTGATCATGAAAATAGTGTGATAACACAAAAATCAAATCATGAGTAGGCTACTCTTTAAAGCGGAGCTCCACCGAAAAGGGGAAGCTCTGCTTGTCTGCCTCTCGCCCACTGCCACATTTGACACCCCCCCCGCAGCCTGCCCATTCACAATTTGCGCATTTGCACAGCAGAAGTCTTCACTGCCGGTTTCCCTTAGTCATGATGGCGGTGCCAGCACGTGATTTCCGATTGGACGCCGCTGGATTCCTGGACAGGTAAATGCCCTAATATTAAAATTCGGCAGCTAAAGTATTTGAAGCTGCTGCCTTTTAATTTTTTTGGTCGGGAGCCTGGAGCTCCTCTTTAATTTATTCATTTTTAGTTGGTTTGTAAAGACAGAACTGAAGCATATAATATTGGATATTGTTCGATCAAATGACTAATAAAAATGATTTTAATAGCAGTTAGAATTCTGGTCATAATTTAAGTAGAAGCAAACAGAGGCTAAGCTAAGATTGCAGGTCCCCTGACTGTAAAGGATAGGAGGGTTTAGTTCCGCTTTATATCATCTTTTTTTTAACAAAGGTGGAGTTTATCCTTGTAGTATGTTTTACTTTTTTTTTTTTGAACAAATTTTTAATTTTCATTTTAAAATAAAATAAAATATTTGACCAGTTGCTGTGGGCAACATTGCTACTTTTTCTCATTTCTAAAGCATAACAAAGTGACTTGAAAAAGATTTCTAAAAAGAGTCCCCTACAAAAAGACTTTTAATACGTATCTCTCCATCAGGCTTCAAGCTAGGGTTGCCACCTTTTCTTCACGCCAAACACGAACACGTTAGTGGCACACAGCACTGCACTTGCTTAACTCAACCCTTTCAACTTAATGGCTGCAGTACAGTGGCATGGGATTTAGTACTTCTAAAAAATGATTCACCGTGGATCACTCTTCAAAGTGCCCTGCGACTCCGTTTACACTTGTGGTTGGGAGACAGTAAAAATTAGAGGTTGAGCTGTGTTTTTACTGCTACCCAACAGTTCCTCTTAAAGCGGAGTTCCAACCAAAAGTGCAACTTCCGCTTTAAGGCCTCCTCCCTGGCTCCTGCTTGTGAAACAGAGCTTTTTGGGGGGGGGGGGAGCAGGTACCTGAATTTGACAGGTACCTGCTCCCACTGGGACATATGGCAGGTCCTAGAAGACTTTGGGGCCAGTCACAGAGCGCAGTGCCGCTCATTCATGTGCAGTGGGCACCCGGCTGTGAAGCCACAAGCTGTCACAGCCGGGTGTCCATAGTAGAGATGCCAGCGCCGCAGAGGGAGGACATGGAGAGATCACATCTGCGGTGAGTGGCTGTTTATTAAAAGTCAGCAGCTACACTTTTTGTAGCTGCTGACTTTTAATAAACAAACAAATGACTGGAAACCTGCTTTAAAGTATAACTAAATGCAAAACATTTTTTTTAGTTTTGGTTAGAGTGTAGAGGGGTTAGCACCCCTGTCATGTTTTTATTGTGGTCTGTGCCCCCATTAAGGAGATTCACATTCTCTATTTGTCCTGTTTACTATTATCATTGAATGTGAAAGTAAAAGAAAATCCCAAATTTTGGGTTGTCCCCACAAAAGTAATAGAGGGGAAATCTTCCAATGGGGACACTAGCACTGCTGAGCTGGGGGTCCCCAAGAAATTCCCTTCATTTGCAGGGATTTCCCCTCACTTCCTGTCGGCTATGGGGCAGGAAGTGAATGAAAATCCCCGTAATGGGACAGAGATGGTGAAAAAAAAAATCTGACCGGGGTTAGAACCCTGCCTTGCTCTATCCAAAATTGAAAAAAAAAGTTTTGCCCATAGTTCTACTTTAAGCTGCAAAGGCAGCAGAGAGGGATGTACACATGCCACAGGCAAAATGCTTTGCAGCACGGTGTGGCGGGGGAGGCCCGTCCATTAAGGCCCCATTCACACCTGAGCGGTTTGTAGCTTGAAGCCTGAAACTACAAAACGCTGGATGGGAAAAAATCTATTATTCTCTATGGAGATAGTTCACATCTCCACTCCAAAACGCCTGAAGCTTCAAAACGCCTGAAGCTCAAACAAGTTCTGGAACTTTTTTTTGGCAGATTTGGGCGTTTTTTCTGCTTTTTACATTGGTGACCTTTTGACCTGTAAAAAATCGTGGCAAAAATTGCAAAATCCCGCAACTTTCTGCCTGAAAATGATATGGTTAGGTGTGAATGGGGCCTAAGGGTGCATGGGTGCTTCCCCCTCTATCCACGCCACCCTCTATATGGTTAATGGATAGATTCATGCATTGGGATTTTTTTTTTTGAAGCACCTGATTAGAGCCTTAGGCTCTAATGGGCTTCAAAATAGGGTGGGCTCAGAGCGCAGAGCATTGCGCTCAGAGCCCACCTAGGTGCGTTAGTAAAGCAAGTGAATATTCACTTTTCTAACACTGAATCACCTCTCTGCCAATCAGGAAGCCGTTTCCCGATTGGCTGAAAGGTCAGGCAATCCTATTGGGCACCGAGGAGGAGGGGGATGCACAGCGCCAGACACACTGCCCGCCCGCTTCCTAGATGGGGTAAGTGTGGGGCTTTGATGTCCCCGCTGTCCTCCCGGGGGGGGGGGGTTGCCGCCACCGACCGACCCCCCCCAAAAGAAAAAAACACCAGCTGTCACTGCAGTGCTGCATATCTGTGTGCAATGCATTCAGTTGTGGGGCACTGCTGTGGGGTTTAAACAGTTGGTGAGGAGGTGATATAACACCTCCTCACTGCCTGTCAGATGCCATCTGAAGAGCGATCCAAACATGGATTGCTCTTCAGAAGGCAAAACGCTGTTCAGCCATTCCAGTATATTCTGTGAAATCAGCAAGGAGCTGGGGACAGAAACAGGACTGTATAACCACTCAGCTCAAGTACTTACCCCTTTTTGATGATCCAGACTAGACTGTGGCTCTGGCTGGTGGCCGGCGGAGGAACATGACTAGTTAATGGCAGGCACAAGTTCTTATCTTGATTCAGCAGTTCCGACAATGTAATCAGAGTCCCGCCGTCCACTTCTACACCGATCCACCGGTGTTCCATCAGATTGGGCGACCCGTCAGATTTTGTAACGGAAGTGACGTTCCATCACGGCCATCTTGGTACACCCCGCACTTGGCCACACTAAGCTTACAGTCTGAAGTCGCCAAGTGGACAACTTTTTACACCCACCGAAGTCTTGCATTTCACACTTATTTTTACCAGTAAACTGAGCTTATATCATGAAATACAGTATTTAGAACTCCGTGACACTGTTTTGATGTTGAATTTTAAAAGCAGTGGCAAGCCTGCTGATCTCACAGGTTTGCTAATCTGACAGAAGACCTCTGCTTTTAAAACTCAACATCAAAACAGTGGGACTGATTTCAAAATACTGTATTTCACGATATAAGCTGAGTTTACTGGTAAAAATAAGTGTGAAATGCATGACTCTGGTGGGTGTAACAAGATGTCCGCTTGGCGACTTCAGACTGTAGGCTTACTGCAGATGAGTGCGGGTGTACCAAGATGGCCATGACACTTCTGTTACAAGATTTGATGGGTTGCCTAATCTGACGGAACACCTGGCAATGTAATTGCCGGGAAACGCAGCACAAGGATTACTCCACCGGGACTATTTGATGATTTTTTGGGCTCAGGCGGAGTAATCCTTGTGCTGCGGTTCCCGGAAATTACATTCCCCAGTGGATCGGTATAGAGGTGGACATCAGGACTCGGTGGGTGTAAAAAGATGTCCGCTTGGCGACTTCAGACTGTAGGCTTACTGCGGACGAGTGCGGGGTGTACCAAGATGGCCGTGACAGAACGTCACTTCCATTACAAGATTTGACGGGTCGCCTAATCTGACGGAACACCTGGCAATGTAATTGTCGGGAACCGCAGCACAAGGATTACTCCGCCGGGACTATTTGATGATTTTTTGGGCTCAGGCGGAGTAATCCTTGTGCTGCGGTTCCCGGAAAATTACATTCTCCGGTGGACCAGTATAGAAGTGGATATCAGGACTCTGATTAAATTGTCAGAACTGCTGAGTAAAGATAAGAACTTGTGCCTGATAACATTAACTAGTCATGTTCCTCCCCCGGCCACCAACTGAGCAGATGAAGCGCAGAGCCACAGTGCGGTCTGGATCATGTGTTCGGGTTCCAGGCGGAAGGAGACCTGGACACAGGATTTAAAATGACTCACAACCCGTACTGCCTGGGTGAATCCTGGACTTGTGGCAACCCTACAAGCGCTACGGCCACTGGCAGAATCTTCACAGAACTGTGACGGATGCCCGCTGTGGTTCCTCCCGCTGGCTGCTTTGCCACTACTGTGTCCTGTAAGGACATAATGGGCGGTAGATGGAACACCATAGTACATGGCGAGGAATGCAGACATCCGAGTGTTAAATGCTAAAGCTTCTGCTAGAGGCTGTATCTTTTAAATACAGCAAAGGATTGGCTCGCCACCTACTGGTGAGATAAGTATAAAGACATTTATTTTTCAGACAGCTGTTCTTTTCTTTTCAAGAAAAGAACACTTTAAAATACACAGCTGCTTGTAAAGATCAGTATTACAAAGTACCCCCTGAGTATGTGAGCCACAAGTACTTCTTGATGTACACTTATTACTTATTATTCCTAAATGTTTTTTTTTTTAAATGAAAATACAATAGGTACTATAAAAATAAAATACTTTCTTCAAAATTCAAAACAGTAGTTTGCGTTTGATGTGATTGGTGAATTGAAGTGAATATATACACAGTTTATGGTTTGGAGATAATCAACTCCTGTAGTAAATCAGCCCTGCTAGTGTTTGAAAATATATAACTTTACCAGTTACTGTTATCATTGAGATAAAGCAGTGACTTAAGTACCTATTTGTACCACCTGAACCACCTACCTATTGGTATACATGTTCTGAGTTGGCAAGTCCAATCTTGAAAATGTATGGAGTGGTCTGCAGCAGAAAAATTGAGGCCCTATCTTACATAGGCAAAGTTCACCCCAAAATTGAACAGAAAATGTCAGTTTTGGACGATCTTACTTTTTACATTAGGTGAACATTGTCTTATGCGTCATTGAGACTGTTATATATTTTCTGTATTTCCGTGCACTATCCAAATGTTATTGTGAAGCAGTGATAGTAAGCATGGGTGAGGCCCGTACTGCAAGGTCCAGCTGAGTCATTCAAGCTGAAATTACAGGGAGTGGATGGATTAAATTAAAAGATACACATTGTTGAACCAGCACAGACTTTTGTTTTTTACAAGACCATTGGCTCAGGGCTGGAAACTGAATTATATGGTGTTCTTGGCTTGTTCTGACATTGTGCAGATGTCCTAGCCACAGTTATATATAAATGAATAAAATAATTATACATGTGTACACCATGGTTGGCAAACTATTCTTGCTGACCCAATGTGATCATATAATCCCTTTACAAATTATGTATTCTACCCTGTATGGATAATGATAAATCTAATTGTATATTTAAACCCTGACTCGGACCAAAACTTTTGAAAAAGAAGTATGGAAATAAAAATAAATAAATAAATAAATAAACATTCATACTCACCTAGATGGCTGCAGCATTGATGCAATGCTGCAGCTGTCCCCCGCCAGCTCTACACTGAGAACTGAGCGATCAGAGACTACTTATCGCTCAGATTTTGGGTCCGCCCTAAGCACAGTGTGGTGACAGTCAGTTACCTGTTCTCTGCCCCACCAACACTCACTGGAGCATCGGACTGTGGAGGGGGCGGGAACGTCTGGCTCAGGCTCTCAGCAACATGCTCAGAGATTGAGCCAGATGCCGCTCTGGGCAGATCCCGATATTCTTGTCGGGATCCCTGCAGAGCCTGGGCCGGCTCTGTGACCTCTGCCATCAGTGGGCTTTGTCCATACTTCTCCTTTCATCTCATATTGGATAAAGCAGGGGAAGGTACGCTCATATGTACCTTTTTTGGGGTCTTTTCTGCACACTGGGAAATCAAGACAGGAAGTGATGTGAAATTTCTCAATAATGACAGATTCATTTTTTTTTTAAATATACTGAGAAAGGGTTCGAACTTCTGACAATGCTTTTCTTTATTGCTGTGTGTGTATTCTTATCCCATTTACCACAGAACCTCTGAATACTTACATGGGCATCACAGGGACATGAAGTAAGGCAAATATCCCCAGTGAGGTCACAGGCAGAATAAAACAGTACACATTGTTTTTATTTTTTTCATTTTAATTGATGGCTTTTTGTTGATACAATGACATTAGGCTGAGCAGGGCAACCCACATAGCCCACTCATAGGTTTAAGCTTTTCTTTGGTAATTATATACAGTTCCTGGGTCTATTTGAACATACTTTCCTTCTAATGTTTTTGTTGTCTACTTTGAGTTTCTTCTTCCAGCTGGATATTATGCAAGGGAATATAATTACAAGAAACCCAACCCAACTCAGCTTTCTGTTCCCAATTATGGGCTTTCCTAGACCACTGATCTTCTTTCCATAACGAGCAGAGTAAGCCTTGCAGTCACAGGTAGAGGTTTCTAAAGGGAACAATCCCCTATAGCAGGGATATGCAATTAGTGGACCTCCAGCTGTTGCAGAACTACAAGTCCCATGAGGCATAGCAAGACTGACAGCCACAAGCATGACAGCCAGAGGCAGAGGCATGATGGGACTTGTAGTTCTGGAACAGCTGGAGGTCCGCTAATTGCATATCCCTGCCCTATAGGATAGTTTACATTTTGGGTGTGTTTGGTGGGATAAGTCACCTGCTGTCTTCTTGATTTGTTTTCGCTCACCTTAGTGTTCAAGCCCATCTTGTGATATTTCTACTCCACTTGTATATTTTCTATTATATAATTTAGATGAAAGTGAATGTGTTAGGATACAATATGGGACGTGTTTGGTTTCACTTGTCTTAGTAAATTCCTGAACTAAGCTGGAAACCAGTGATGTCTGAAAAGTCTAATCTTCTGTCCTGAATACTTTTTTCTGGTATTGACTTGCTGAGTAGGATGATAATGATAGCCCCAGAACCTGGATTCCAAAAACAAGTAATTATTGGCAGGTCCTGTATTTCTGTGTTCAATGGAACCCTTTAAAAGTCTGACTGGAACTTCTCATAAAGATCCAGAAGATGAACGAGTGAAAAAAAACTCATATCAAAGTACAGTGCTCCCATCATCCACGTGTCCAAGAGAAAGGGAAACAAGCCATTTGTTGGTTTAAAATACACCTATTGATGCCTACTTGTCTCGTTATATATCTACTGGGACACTCCAGAAACCCAAATACTTTGGTGCTTTATCAAGCAAATACTAGCTCCAATTCCTGATCTTTGATAGGCAGCCACGCTAAATGTTGGGATGCAGGGGGCTGTTGGATGTTCCAAAGTTGACTTCAGGAACAGAATTATTGTCACAGAACATCCCATTTATCAGGACTTCTGGGGCATTCTGACAGATTTCTAAAGCCTCATTCACGCTGGCACTCCTGCGTTTACCTTTTCTAGGGTAAGGCTAGGTTCACACTTGAGCGGCTCTGCGAGCCACGCTTTGCACGGGAATGCCACCCATTCTTATGAATGGGCTGTTGTGCCTTCTGAAAATGCAGGTTCCCACGTGGAAACTGCAAATGCAGTGTAGTTCCCAACATGGGAAGCCACACTTTGGTTTCCAGTTCATGGGGGGTGCCATTAACCCTAAACTCCTTCACCATCTCCTTAGCGGCAGCACGTTTTTCTGTGTGGGTGATTGCGGCTGCAGGAACAGGTGTGGCCCAACAACGGCAATCACCCACACAGGTGTGAACCTAACCCTTATGCCCCGTACACACGATAGGATTTTCCGACAGAAAATGTTCTTTAGGAGCGTGTTGTCGGAAATTCCAACCGTGTGTAGGCTCCATCGGACATTTTCCATCGCACAAAATTTGAGAGCTGCTTCTCAAATCTTCCGACAACAAAATCCGTTGTCGTAAATTCCGATCATGTGTACACAATTCCGACGCACAAAGTTCCACGCATGCTCGGAATCAAGCAGAAGAGCCGCACTGGCTATTGACCTTCATTTTTCTCGGCTCGTCGTACGTGTTGTACGTCATGGCATTCTTGACGTTTGAAATTTCCGACAAGATTTGTGTGATCGTATGTATGCAAGACAAGTTTGAGCCAACATCCGTCGGAAAAAAAAAACATGGATTTTGTTGTCGGAAAATCCTATCGTGTGTACAGGGCATAAGGCCCCTTTCACACTAGCGGACCGATCAGGTTCCGTCTGTCAGTTTTTCAGGTGGATTTGATCAGACCCTTCTGTCCCCTCTATGGAGCAGTGGGAGTCAACGAACGTGTGTCAGTTGATACCCGCAGACATCCTATTCGCTAAAAACAGACGGATGGACATCTGTTCCCCATCTGTCTGGGTGATCCGATCAGATGTAAACGGACAGGCGGTACATTTACATCCAACCGCCCATAGAGGAAAGCGGGCTGTGTCTGTATGCATTCTGCATACGTGGAGCCGAGACGAACCAGCCATCGGCCTGCTCAGCGGGGATCAGCGGACAGATTTTCCACTGAGCAGGTGGACTCCCAACAGAGCCTGCCCCATGTGGAAGGGCCTTATGCAGGAGAAGTTATCTGGCAAGTATAAATAACTTGTATGCCTCCTAGGTCGCCCCTGCGTTTAGATGTTCCTGCTTTAAAGCAGGTTTAGCCGAGTTCAGGCACATTTAGTCGCATTGGCCTGTGTTTACATGCATTTACATCCATTCAACTCCGCAAAACCAACACTAAACAAACCGTGCATGCAAATTTTTCTTGATATGGTAAACGTATCTAACTGTTGAGCTTGTAAAGGCTTTTGAACGTCTAGTGTACAAATGCACACTTCACTATTCACCAAAAAAAAAAAAAAAAAATGAAGTTTTTTTTTGCTTCTACTCATCGCTTTGTTTTTTTCAGTTATCTCCCAACACTTGTAACTATAGGCGAGGATTGAGACTGACAAATATTGACATAGACTTTAGCAAATATTACTTAAATCTTGCAGTATCTGTACAACTGCAGTCCCTAATCACAACACTACACAGTTGTGTATTATGCAGAGACTCGCTTGGTATGTCCGGGAATACTTTATACTTTATACTTCCATCTGTGTGTCCTGACACTTCGGCTTCCTGGACACTGTATGCTCACTGGAAATGTATTGTTTACTTGTGAAGTTTGCTGTGTATTTCATCATAGGGCGATTTCCATTGCAAAGCCAGTCTATTAAATGATTCATTGAAGATGACTGTTGGTGGAGTCATTGTAGAGCATTTCCATAGAGCAAAGGTCAGTACTCTGTACCTAGACCTAGATTATTCATGTAGTGCAGTACAAACCTTTATTACTTCCTTGGGCGTCTTTTAAAATATGAGCGAGAACGTTGAAGAGATTCTCCATCAGGACACACTGAGCACTATAGTTCCCGGAGGCCTGTACCTGGTGTAGTTGACAGCCTTATAAAAGCTGCTCATGAAATAATTCATAAGCCACACTATCATATTTTAATGAAAATAAGATTAAAATGCAGCAAATCCTTAGGGGGTCTGGTTAGCAGGACAGAAGTCCTGTTTTATAAATGTCTTCCTCGCTGTGGCTGCCCTTTGCTTAAATTCAGACACTTTAGTTGTTCAGTATATTCTTTCTTCAGGACTACAGAGCAGGTGACTGCATCTAGAGTACTTAAATCGTTAGTAAAATTTCAACCAGTACTCTGTAATGTGTTCATTTCTCACTCTAGTTATCGGTTACAGTATCCAGGAAATGTATTAGCTATGACTGAGATACAGTGAGCATGTTAAGTGTTGATGGCAGATATTGCCAGAATGCTGGTCACTTTATAATCTTTCTAAAAAATACTGTTTACAACTTTTAGATATTATATTTGACAACTTAAAAAATATCTACATTTGTTTGGCTAGCTTTTAATTTCTGAAAACAAGGCCATGGACATTAAAGAAAATCTATCATATTTTTTGTCCCCTATAAGACGAAGTAGGTTAAGTACTGTGTGCTTTGTAACCCTAGTAATAAGGTCTGAGCTGGCCCCCCTCCCTTCCTGCTGGTTCATAGATGCAGCTTGTGTTGGTTGAGAACACTTTCCTAAGACAAGCAATGGCAAGAGGATTGCAGAGGGAGGTGGGGGGGAGGCGTATCAGCCTTTGCATTCCTCTTGCCGTTGCTTGTCTCAGGAACGTTTTTTGAAACAAGACAAGCTGCAACTATGAATCTGTCATCTCCGCCATAGCTGTTGTCAGATCAGCTACAGCAGGAGGGGAAGAGGGGGCAGGTCTGACCTCAGATGAAGGGTTAGAAAGCACTTAAAGTGGTAGTAAATGGCACCAGAAAAAAAAAAATTGGACCCCAGGCAGTTTAAAGTGGGAGTAAACTCACTTGGTTGATTTTTACCTATAGGTAAGCCTATAATAAGGCTTACCTATAAGTACAGTAAATATTTCCTAAACGTGCACTGTTTAGGGGATATTTACTTGTGAAGCCACTGATGACGTCACCGGCACATGCACTCTGAAGGGACGGCATACCTGTTCCATTCCTTTAGAGTCATGTGCTGGGAACAGCGGCTCATGCACGAGAGTGATGTCATCGCAGTTTGTCCAATCAAAGGACCAGAGCCCGCCAACCCAGAAAGAAAATGAAAGCCCCGTCAGCACGCCACTGGAGGGCTTTGTTTTAAGAAGTTTCACATGCTGTGCTATTATGCGAAGCACGCTAGCACATTGTAACTTTGCTGTGCAGGTTTAAGAAAAAAAGTGGGAGACGCTTAAAGGGGCATATTTTACTAGGGGCAGATATATCCATCTCCCTTTTCTACTTGGAACTCAGGTCTGCCCCCCAAAACTTGTGACAGGAACTTACCAACATGCATCTGTGAGGCCAGGGTTACATCACCATTGCCTCACTCAGGAAATGGAAAAACTGTAATTGTAAGTAAAAGCTAAAAGTGTTTGATTAAATAATGAATGTACAGTAACATGAATGCAAAGCTGATACGTTATCAGCTTTACTGATCTTGTAATAAAGTCAGAATATGCAATGCTTTTCTAGTGAAATGGGTATTGCGATGTAATCTGTCAAGGCCCTGATAGACGTAGGAGGATATTCACATGAAATGTGTGGGAAGTCTGCCCTTCACTTCCTCTCCAAAAAACATAACGGTAAGTAAGTTTACACAAGCATTTTCCACTTTTCAGTATGCTTTTCAGAGAGCATTTGACAGGTAAGTGTGGAGCAGTGGTGTAATAGTGGGGGTGCGTGAGGAGCGAATGCAGATTGCTCTTCAGAGACTAACGCTAGTGTGAACTAGCCCTTACAGACTCGCTTGTGGTATAGCCATTAACCACTTATCACCCGCGCTATAGCTGAAAGACGATTACAGCGCGGGCTTCCAGTGCCGGGAGGGTGTCCATAGACATCCTCCTATGATCACTTTGCTCGTGCACCCCCTTTGGACTCGGCTGATCACAGATCAGGGTAAAGGGCCAAACACAGCGGCCCTTTACCACGTAATCAGCTGTCAGCCAATAGCAGCTTATCATGGAAGTAAAGGGAAGCCCGTTATAGGCTTTTTTTCTCCTCGCGCTGACATCGTGAAGAGAAAAGAAGAAAGCTGGTAAACGGCTTATGTTACAGGGACATTGGTCCCAGCATCTGCCCACCAATGCTGCTAATTAGTGTCCACCAGTGCCACCTACCAGTGCCCATCAGTACTGCTAATCAGTGTCCAGCAATGCCACCTTTCAGTGCCCATCAGTACTGCTAATCAGTGACCACCAGTGCCACCTGTCAGTGCTCATCAGTGCTGCCAATCAGTGCTTCATCATCAGTGCCACTTACCAGTGCCTATCAGTGCTGCCCATCAGTGCCACATATCAGTGCCCATCAGTGCCACTTGTCAGTGCCCATCAGTGCAGCCTTATTAGTGCCTCCTCATCAGAGCCCACCAGTGCCACCACATCAGTGCCGTCTCATCAGTGCCCATCAGTGCAGCCTCATCAGAACACACTAGTGAAGGAGAAAAATTACCTGTTTGCAAAATGTTATAACAAACTATAAAAAATGTTTTGTTTTATTTTTTCAAAATTTTCGGTCTTTTTTTTCTTTAGCAAAAAATAAAAAACCCAGCGGTGATTAAATACTATCAAAAGAAAGCTCTATTTGTGTGAAAAAAATAATAACAATTTTGTTCCGGTACAGTGTTGCATGACCGCACAACTGTCATTCAAAATGTGACAGCACGGAAAGCTGAAAATTGGCCTAGGCAGTGCCCAGTTAGCAAGTGGTTAAGGCATATTTGATGGGTAAAAGGACTGTGGCATGTGTGTGCAAAGTATGAGTGGAGTAGGCTGAAGTTTTATTTGAAGCGGAACTTCATCCAGAAGGAGAAGTCCTGCTTGTTTGCCTCCTCCCCCCTCCTCTTTAACAATTGCCACATTTTTTTTTGGGGGGGGGAGCAGGTACCCGGTTTTGACAGGTACCCTACTTCCACCAAGATCGCCTATGCAAAGTTCACCCCCCTTTTTGCCTGCAGCCTTCTGGGACATATCACAGCTTCTAGAAGACAGTGGGACCATTCACAAGCACAGCATTGCTCGTGCATGCGCAGCGGGAAGTCAGTTGTGAAGCTGCAAGATGCCAGCGTCTAGACCCGAAACCCGTTGAAGAATCAGCTGGGGTGAGGACAGCTCTGGATTCCTGGACAGGTAAGTGTCCTTATATTAAAAGCCAGCAGCTACAGTATGTGTAGCTGCTGACTTTCAATTTTTTGGGGGAGGCTGGAGCTCCTGTATTAACTATGCCCCTTTAAGCGTCTTCCACTGTTTGATCCCACCCACAATTCGATGTGTACTGCTTTATTTGCCCATACATTTATATTTTGGGGGGGGGGGGGGGGCTGGGTTACAGATGTGTTAGGTATGCCAGTGGCATGGAGCCAAAATGTTTCATGCTCACTTCCTGTTTAAACCACCTAAAAGCCTTCACCACTGTGCTGCTGTACTGCCCATCCAACACAACGGGGGGGGGGGGGGGGGGTAATCTTTGCCACACCATGATGTAAAGTACCGTACCCACAGCATGTATATACACTTATATGGCTGTCTTTGCAGCTTAGGCTCAGCTGCCTGTTTTTATCACCCCCCCCACCGATTGCAAATGTAAACTAAGCCTGAGTGAGAGGGATCTCCAAATTGGAGGGAAATCTCCATTTAGAGAGTTGTCATTGGAACATGTCTCCCAATTGGAAGATATACCCTTACATCTTGTTCTAGTGACAACTGTAAAATTTTAGATTTCTCTTCACATTTGTCCCATTGTCAATGGTCACCAGCACAGATAGGGCGAGTCTTCCCAGCCCCAGAACACAGACAGCAATAGGAATCTAACAGGGGTTTTAACACTAAGCTAACAGGGCTTTCCTACTTGATCCAAGCCTATGAAAACATTTTGGATAGAGATATACTTCGATAAAGCAAACTATTATACAGGTTTATACAGCATATGGAGTGATTCTCACATCAAAAGTGAAGCCTTTTATTACAGGTTACCTGCCTTTATTATACCAATTATTACTGCAGCATGGAAATGAACCTTATTGTATTGTTGTGCAGTGGCGGCCCATGCATTAGGGGTGCACGGGCGACACCCCCCCTCCCACCCATGCGTCCGGCCCCCTGATCTACATACACGAGATGCATGGATTCCAAT
This sequence comes from Aquarana catesbeiana, assembly GCF_042186555.1. Classification (NCBI taxonomy): domain Eukaryota; kingdom Metazoa; phylum Chordata; class Amphibia; order Anura; family Ranidae; genus Aquarana; species Aquarana catesbeiana. Next base: position 423,245,143 of record NC_133327.1, on the reverse strand, counting down.
GGAGGGAGTGTTTTTTTGAAGCATGTGATTAGGGCCAGAGGCTCCAATAGGCTTCAAAAAAAGGTGGGCTCTGGGTGCAAAGCGTCCAGTATGCATGAGGCCTAAATAGTAGAACTGAGAAAGATACAGTGTTCTTTTATTATTTATTTTAGGCATTTATACAGTGCAGACAATTTTACGCAGTGCTTTGCATATTGTACATTCACTATCAATAATCGATACTATATAATAATACTATAATTATTATTATACAGGATTTATATAGCGCCAACAGTTTGCGCAGCGTTTTACAACAAAAGAGAGACAATACAGCATTTTACAATAAAAGAGAGACAATACAGCAACAATACAATTCAATACAAGAGGATTAGGAGGGCCCTTCTCCTGTTAGCTTACAATCTACAATAGAGAGGGGCTGGTGGAACGAAAGGTAATAACTGTGAGGGATGAACTGATGGGAGAAATAAAAAAATCCGTTATCAGAGATACGTTTTCAAGGATCGCCTAAAAGTGGACAGAGTAGGAGATTGGGATAGGGAGTTTCATTGGATGGGAGAGGCTCTGGAGAAGTCCCGGAGACGAGCATAGGGGGAGGATACAAGGGAGCTAGAGAGCAGGAGGTCTTGTAATAAGATTACAGTTTATTGCAATGAGAACTATAAAGCTTTAATGCTGCTTAGCCCCTGTTCACACTTAGACCCCTTTCACACTGGGGCGCTTTGCAGGCGCTACAGCGCTAAAAATAGCGCCTGCAAAGCGCCCTGAAAGAGCCGCTGCTGTGTCTCCAATGTGAAATCCCAGAGGGCTTTCACACTGGAGTGGTGCGCTGGCAGGACGGTAAAAAAAGTCCTGCTAGCAGCATCTTTGGAGCGCTCCTGCCCATTGAAATCAGTAGGGCAGCGCGGCTATACCGCCGGCATAGTGCTGCTGGAACAGCGCTTTGCAGTGGTTTTAACCCTTTCTCGGCCTCTAGTGGGGGAGTAAAAGCCGAATAGCTCCACGAAATTGGCGGTAAAGCGCAGCTAAAAGTAGCAGCGTTTTACCGCCAACGCACCCACCACCCCACAGTGAAAGGGGCCTTAGCATGAGCATAGCTCGAAGAGTTAGAGGCTTTTTTGCGCGTTTATATGCACATTTTTCACATGACTTGTAGTACAGGAGCAGAAACGCATGTTTTGGCCACGAATGGGGATTATACACTAGCCATGGTCACGATGCTTTGACAAAAATGATTCCCCATGTTGCATTTTGTTAAAGTCATATCTGCACTACTCTCCAAATGTGATCCACTGTGGCTCGCTCTTCAGAAACTAACGCAGATGTAAACGAGCCCTAAGCGGGAATGATAAAGATAAGATATTAACCTCTCCCCCATAACATTGCATACATTTACACTTGCTGTAAACTCTGATTTGGCTCTGCACATGCAGCAAAATACTTATTTTATTTTCTCTTCAGAAATGCTGCTGGCAAAGCTACCAGTGGTGGCCCATCCATAGAGGGCGCACGGGCACCATCCCCCCCCCATCCATGTGTCCAGCCCCCTGATCTACATACCAGGGCTATGGATTACAATGCGGGGAGTGTTTTTTTTAAGCACCTGATTAGAACCAGAGGCTCTAATAGGCTTCAAAAAATGGTGGATTCAGAGCGGAGAGCACCGTGCCCCGGATCCCACCCAGTTGTGTGATGATAGCGAATTCATTTTCGCTATTTTCACACTAAAGTTCTTCTCTGCTAATCAGGAGGCAGGTCATGAGACCTGTTTCCCGTCTGGCCAAAGTTTCAGGCGATCCTATTGGATGCCTGGCGCTTAGGAAGAACAGAGAGGAGAAACACAGCTGAGGAAGTCTCGGGAGGATCGGACATCAGAGCCAATGCCTGCACCCCGGGAGAGGGGGAGAGGACACCACAGCCTGCCAGCAATAGATTGGGTAGGTGCCTGACCACCAGCTGCCTGGGGAGGGGGGGTTGTCAGTGTCGCGCCGTGAGCTGCCCGGAGGGGGGGTGCTTGTTTGCCACCCCCCCAAAAGAAAGACCCACCAGCCGCCACTGGCAGCTACGTGCATAGAAATTTTCCAGCAAAATGTGCGTAACAAAATTTACTTACGAAGAAGAACTCCACGAATGGCTACTTTTACGAATTGTTCCAGTAACACTGAAATTAGTATTGCTTACTAGGGCTATGATACTTATGGCCACTCACACTTGTAAACCATTTGCTACCATCCAGGCTTACCAAGAGAGTAATGTTAGCAGTAGGATATAAGTGAATGCTGGTCTATAGTATACAGTTTGACACTAGGGTAACTAATGTCACAAGAATGCTGATGCAAATGTTGCTTTTCAAACACTCTGCAGTCTTGTAAAAGTATATTATGCATTGCCTGGCTTTGTGATCTTGCATGTGCAATGCATTATGAAAGGCATAGGCTGCTGTCAGTGTTGTGCTTTGGGACTGAGCAGGGAGTGTCCTGCATCATGTACTGACAGTCCCAGTGGGGAGATCAATCAGCTCACTTCACACTAGAGGAAGCACAGTGCTATCAGCTCCAGCAGCTCAGGTTATATTTATAGTGTATACTATGTCTACCTGCCCGAAGTGTTTCTTGTAAACTGGAGACGCCAAATCCCTGCTCACCTTTCACAGTCTACGGGTTGCAATATACATTGATTCCACCACTGAACATTTTCAAGACTTCTCATCTCAGCACAATGGATTTGTATGGATTTTACCTGGTGCAGACTGTTGATAAATGAACATTTTTGCTGAAGCTGTTTGGATGTGTAACACAACGCGGATTGTTAATCTGCTCCTTGCTATTGAAGATTGTTAGTGTGACAAGACTTGAGATGATTCTTCGTATAATGCTACAGACAGCGAGGTTTAGCTTTTCACATCATTTTGACTCATCATACGTTTCTTAGGGAAGACAATGATTACTTTATGGTGAAGAAAACCAGCATAATTTATATATTTCAACCCACTGCTAGATAAAATGAGAAAAGAGTCCAATTCTGCAAGCCTTAGGACCAAGAAAAACTCTCATGGTCCCTTCTCTCGACCTGTAAGTTGGATCAACTTCTCTTCTTTGTCTCGAAAAACCAAGAAGATATTTAAAAGTGATGATGACCTTTCCAAACGAAGTAAGAAGGCTGAGCATGAGTCTGAATATTGGGGGTATCAGAGGCACAACAGAAAAGGTAAAATAAAAAAGTGTGCATTTATTCTTATGCGAGTATGATTTTTTTGTATGAGAATTTCCTCAAAATGTATGAGATAATGCTTCACGTAGAACATCTGATCACATTGACTGTGTATGAAATGATCATTATTGTTACTACCATGTAGTCATTTGCTACAAAGAAAACTATAGCTTGAATTAAGTCACTCCTGGACAGTGCTTATTATTTGTGCAACACATCGCAGCATCATTTGCAGAACATTATGATGTTCTTACATATATAATTAGAAAAATAGGGAAAATCGGAGTGAAAACATCAATAAAAAGACCCCAAAGATGTTGTTCTTTCAAAAGGCCTAAAGGGTTCTTCTTCCATATGTATGTGAATAATAGGAACTTGTTGCCTATAAGAACAAAGTAAAAGAAAAAAAAAATAACTTACCTGTGATGTACCTCTTTCTGGTTTAGAAAATGTCAAATCAAAGCTGTATGTACTCAGGGGCAGTTACATTCAGGAGAACATAAAAGCCTTGAGAGGTAAATATTGACCCTGGCTCCTTTAAACCCAACCATGTCCTGCAATAAAGTTGCACCAGGATAGGTCACTTCACACCTTTTTTCATGGACATTTGCTTCTTCGGGTGTCTGAATATTTTCATAGAAAAGCAGTCATCTATCTTTCTCCTACACGATGGTGACCTTGTAATGGCAAAAAATGTTTTGTCAACTGGTCATTTTTTTCCAAGCAATTGATCAGATTTTGTTGCTAAGAAACTGGGCTTAATAACTGTTTAATAAAGTACTGTATGTATATGTATATATATATATATATATATATATATATATATATATATACCCAAAATGTTTACTTTTATATAGTGTGAGAAAGTGTTAAATTCCCTGTTAGATTTTCATTTCTGTGTCTATGCTGGGGCGATTCACCCTCTCTGTCTTGGTGACCATTACCACTGAAATGGAGGTTAATGAGAGTTCCATATGTAACAGTTGTCGCTGGGGATCCCCCAATAGAACGGAGATATAGAACAAATTAAGTGTTCTAAAAATCTTCTAAAAGTCTATCCCAAATTAACCACTTCAGCTCTGGAAGGTTTTACCCCCTTCCCGACCAGGCCATTTTTTGCGATGCTGCACTGCTATGCTTTAACTGACAATTGTGCAGTTGTGCGACACTGTACCCAAATAAAGTTGATGTCCTTTTTTTTCCCCACAAATAGAGCTTTCTTTTGGTGGTATTTGATCACCTCTGCGTTTTTTTTTTTTTTTTGCGCTATAAACAAAAATTAAAAAAAAAACAAAAAAAAGAATATTTTTTACATTCTGCTATAAAACACATCCAATATTTGTTTTTTTTTTTAAATTTCACTTCTTCATCAGTTTAGGCCAATATGTGTTCTGCTACATATTTTTGGTAAAAAAAAAAAAATCCCAATAAGCATATATTGATTGGTTTGCGCCAAAGTTATAGCTCCTACAAACTATGGGATAGATTTATGGACTTTTTAAAAATAGTTTTTACTAGTAATTTTTAGCGGGACTACGACATTGCGGCAGACAAATCTGACGCTAAGTGACACTTTTTGGGGACCAGTGACACCAATACAGTGATCAGTGCTAAAAAAAAAAGCACTGACACTGTATAAATGACACTGGCAGGGAAGGGGTTAACATCAGGGGCGATCAAAGTGTTAAGTGTGCTCCTAGGGGTTGCTTTCTAGCTGTGGGGGGGAATGCTGTGACTGGAGCTTGGCAGAAACACAAGATCTCTATTTTCTTCCCTCCCTTGTTTAAATGGGCCGTTTTGCTCCTCCTGTGAATGATCGCGGGTGGCCAGCGGCACGCCCCAGAGCCGAGGAGAGCAGTCGCGTACAGGTACGTGATTTTGCGCTTAAGGGCCGCCCTGCCGCAGTATATGTACGTGGGGTGGTCCTTAAGCGGTTAAAAAAGGCTCAGGCTTTAGATATACCTTAAGCCTGATCAATAGATTGAAACTCACCCGGGACTGGCCACATTTTCATCAGTGTAGGCCATCCCTTTTTCGACAGAAGTTGATTGTCAGATCGGCATCTATCAAACAGACGAGTCGGAAAACTTTTGTTGATTGGCATTTGCAGCCAGTCAGTGTACTCTATGTATACTATGTCCTTCGTTTGTGTGGATGGAGCTTGAACGAAAAAAAAAAAAATTTGAATCTAGGGCCAACTTTAGAGCAGAAGATATCCACATGTCTCATTCTATCACATATCCCGAAGGTTAGAGGATTAATATTCCTCATTTCAGGTCAGTGGGCAGAGTCATGCAAATTATTCCTTTATATGCCATCAGCCAGATGCATATCTACAACCACTGGTGTATAGTACAAATAAATCCTAATGCCGCGTACACACGATCGGACTTCTCGCCGGAAAAAGATATGACGGCTTTTCTGACGGGATTCCGCTCAAGTTTGCCTTGCATAAACACGGTCACGCAAAAGTTTGCTGAAATTACAACCGTCAAGAACGCGGTGACGTACAACACCACGACGAGCCGAGAATATTAAGTTCAGTGCTTCTGAGCATGCGTCGAATTGTTTCCGAGCATGCGTAGGAATTTTGCACGTTGGAATTGCCACAGACGATCGCATTTTCGGATAGGAACTTTTCCCGACTGAAAAACTGAGAGCAGGCTCTCAATCTTTTGCTGGCTGGAATTCCGCCAGCAACAGTCTGATGGAGCATACACACGGTCGCGTTTTCCAACGAAAAACTCTCATCAGTCTTTTGCTGGCCGAAATTCCCATCGTGTGTATGCGGCATAATAGTGTATCACAGAGTCATTTTTGCAAACTGAATACAACTGTTTCATGCTTTTTGGCCATCATCAGTGCAGTGTATGAAAAGCAATAGAGCCAATAAGACAACGAGATATACTTTAAGCTTACGTTAATAAGAAAAGCTGGAAAGTAATGTTGAGTAATGTGTTTAGCATTAGGATCCCCTATTATAGACAAACCTTTGCTTATCCAAGCTAAACAACTAATTGTTTTGTCTGTGCTTGATGTTGCTATGCAAACGAAGAACTGATGGCTAGATAAAGTGCACCCAGAGTAAATATAAACGCACACATACAACACGCCTTAACCTCATAATGACAGCTGACTTACTATTTTTACAGTTGTAGTCATGAAAATAGGACAAGATTCAACATCTGCTAAGACCACGCTGTTAGAGAAAAGTAAATAATCTTTTAAATGGCTGTTAGACCCCTTTCACACTGGGGCCGCCCGTGCATTTATATTTAATAAAAAAAGGTGCATTAAAAACTCACATAGAAGTTACTGTGTACGGGCACATTGAGGTCCAATTAGCCACGCCATCAACCGCTCATGCTGTGTTAATGATCCACATGTCCCTTCTGCATCTAAAATCCTGCCTGTTCGCATTCGTTTTTGTTTTTTTTTTAGGTAAAATTCCACTTTAACCACTTGCGGACCTGCAGTGTGCTGTGGATGGGCAGCCTGTGCGGTCAAAGTGACGTACTGGTACATCACTGCCTGCTTCCGGGTTTAGGGCATGATTGTACACAGAGTTGTCTGTCAGCAAGTCCCGGGCCAATGATTCATGACCGGAACCTGCTGATTGGCTGTGTTTAATCACAGCCCAGAGCCCTGCGTTGACAATCAACACAGGACTCTGTACAGAGGGAACAATGTCTCTGTTTCTTATCTCTGCAAAGCAGGGATAAGAAACAAAGAGATCGGTTAGTAAAAGCATCACATAATACACACATTACACATTGTTAGGCATACATTTCACCCCTTGAGCGCCTTAGATGTCACCCCTTTCCAGCCAGTGTCATTACAGTGACAGTGTATAGGATTATCACTCATCGCTGTATTAGTGACATTGTTGATGTCAGTTAGTCAGCTCCCCCCAGCTTTAGTTAGTGTCAGATTGCCTGCTGCACTCACTATCGCAGTCCCATTATAAGTCGCTGATCACTGCCATTAGTAGTAAAAAAAATAATAATTCCAGTGTATATATACTATAGTCTGCAGATGCTATAAAGTCACACAAACCAATTAATATGCACTTATTGGGATTTTTTTACCAAAAACATGTAGCAGAATACATTTGGGCCAAAATGTATGAAGACATTTGATTGGATATTTTTTATAGCAGAAAATAAAACATTTTGGGAATATTTTTTCAAAATGTTTGATCCTATTTCATTTATATTGCAAGAAATAAAAAACCCAGTGGTGATCAAATACCACCAAAAGAAAGCTCTATTTGTGTGAAAAAAATGATATACATTTTGTTTGGGTACAGCGTTGCATGACCGCGCAATTGCCAGTTAAATTGGCACCGTTCTGAATATCAGAAAATGGCCTGGCCATGAAGGGGGTAAAACCTTCTGGTGCTGAAGTGGGTAAATGTTTTGTCTCATCTGGGGCAATTCTGCTGGAGAATGTGTTATTTTGAAAAAACAGCAGACTTACTGGCCAGATCACCAGATGAAAATATAATAAAGAAAGCCTAAAAAAGAAAATGAAAGCCATCACATCTTATGGCCCGTACACACGATCGGAAATTCGGCCAGCAAAAGACTGATGAGAGGTTTTGGTCGGAAAATACGACTGTGTGTATGCTTCATCGGACTTTTGCTGGCCGAATTCCAGCCAGCAAAAGATTGTGAGCAGGTTCTCTATTTTTCGGTTGGAAAAAGTTCCCATCGGAAAATGTGATAGTCTGTATGCAATTCCGACGCGCAAAAAACGACGCATGCTAGGAAGCATTGAACTTCATTTTCTCGGCTCGTCGTAGTGTTGTAGGTCACCGCGTTCTTGACGGTCGAAAGTTCAGAGAACTTTTGTGTGACCGTGTATGCAAGGCAAACTTGAGCGGAATTCCATCGGAAAAACCATCCAAGTTTTTTCGGACGGAAATTCCGCACGTGTGTACGGGACATAAGAATTGGTAAGCTGCAACAAAAAAAAAAATGTTTCCTTTTGGGTTTAATCCTGCTTTAAGGGTTTTTTTCCCCTAGTAACAAGTTTCCGTTGACTAAAAATAATTCAAATAAAAATGACCTTCAAAAACACAAAAAAAAAAGTAAAAAATGACCAAAGATGCTTAACACAAGTTTGAATGCAGCCTTAAATCTTGGGTAAGTTTAGAGTTGCACTGGGTGACAGAATAAATATCTATGACGGGATGAGAAAACAGTCACACATACATGTCAGTTCTAGGTACAGCACTAAGTATTGTGCCACCGCTCTCTTGTTGGCTGTCGCCATCTGTATAAACATAGCCTTGTGCCATTTATCATTTGATGTTCCTGTTAAATGTCAGGCCTGGACATCTCTTTACAAAAAGAGATTCTACTTTTATTTATACTGTATACTCTTTTTCTGTTTGGTTCTGTTTCCATCTGTACATAGCGCCTAAAACTAGTTTCTCAATATTGTACATATGTGGTATTTGGCAGGCTTGTGTCATGTGCCGTGGTATTTCACTTACTATATACTGCCACTATAATTAAACTAGCTGCACTTAGAAAGGGTGAGCTGTAGATTTTCTAGCGAAATGAAAGTGACTTTTCAGCATTACATTAATAAAGAAAATACACCAAGATCCGTCTTGGCAAAGCCTAAAAGCTGGCAAACGATGACCTTCAATTTATTTAAATACAACGTAGTTTGCTAAATATGGCATCACTGAACTATCCAAAACCACTCATGGCGAACTCTAATGCTTTGCTTCGCTGCATTAAATTTCATTGAATATGTGGCTTTGAAGTGTTGGCAAGTATCTAAAGACAAGTTCAAAAAGTCTTTCCAGCTCGCTCACCTTGAAAGGCTGGTGAAGATTGATGGGTACAGTAGAACGCTCAGTCAATCGGTCTAGACACAAAATTGTAACTTTCACCACGAGTATTGTAGGAAGAAAAGCAAAATGGGATGTTGTTTAAAGGACAGGTTCACCTTCAACATAAAAAAAATAAATAATGCACATTTTTTTGCAGATAAAAAAAATGTGCATTTATATTTTTTTCCAACAGGATTATCTTCTATACAACTAATTACATGTATTCAGAATCAGAATACTTTATTAACCACTTCAGCCCCGGAAGGTTTTACCCCCTTAATGACCAGGCCATTTTTTGCGATACGACACTGCGTTACTTTAACTGACAACTGCGCGGTCGTGCGACACTGTACCTAAATAAAATTGATGTCCTTTTTTTTCCCCACAAATAGAGCTTTCTTTTGGTGGTATTTGATCACCTCTGCGTTTTTTTTATTTTTTGCACTATAAACATAAAAAGACCAACAATTTTGAAAAAAAAAATATTTTTTTTACCTTCTGCTATAAAATACATCCAATAAAATAAAAAAAAAAAAATCTAATTTCTTCATCAATTTAGGCCAATATGTATTCTTTTACATATTGTTGGTAAAAAAATCCCAATAAGCGTATATAGATTGGTTTGCGCAAAAGTTATCGCGTCTACAAACTATGGGATAGATTTATGGACTGTTACGTTTTTTTATTGTTCTTACTGGTAATGGCAGCGAACAGCGATTTTTATTGGGACTGCGACACTGCGGCAGACAAATCTGGCACTAAGTGCCACTTTTTGTGGACCAGTGACACCAATACGAAGATCAGTGCTAAAAAAAATGCACTTACACTGGAAGGGAAGGGGTTAACAGCAGGGACGATCAAAGGGTTAAGTGTGTTTCCTGGGAGTGTTTTCTAACTGTTTGGGGGATAGACTGACAGGAAGAACACAGAGATCCATGTTCCTGCTTAAAAGGAACAGAAGAGTACTGTGTACTTCCCTGTCAGAACGGGGATCTGCCTTGTTTACATAACCAGATCCCCGTTCTGCCTCTCTGTGGAGCAATCGCGGGTGGCCGGTAGACATTGGATCCGCCGGACCTGCTGATCAGCTCCCTCTCTGTGCAGCGGGCGCGTGCGCGCACCCACAGCGTCTATTACACAAAATTATGTACAGGTACGTTGTTTCATGCAATAGAGCCGCCCTGCTACAGTATATATCCGGTGGGTGGTCTTTAAGTGGTTAATCCCAAAGGGAAATTACTGCGACACAGCCACACTCAACAAAGAAAACACAAGCTCACAACAATGAACAGAACAAGACACAATGACACAATAAAATTACCAATAACAGCAATTAGCACCCATAAAACAAATAAAAACTATACTCTAATAAACCATCTATACAATTAAAATACAACATAAAGTAAAGAACACAGATTAAATAATCAAACTACCAAAATGCAAATAATAAACCACTTTTTCTAGCATTATCCCAAATAGTAATTAACATAATACCAACATATAAAATCTACTATAAAAACGACATAAAAATCCTGATCATAAACCAGATTTAAATCTTCACCTCCCAGCTTTTAAAACTCTTAAAGGGCCAGTTGGCGGGAGGGGTTAAGGGGTTCATGAGGCGATCCTGCCACCTCCTAAATGGCTGGCTAAATGAAGGTTTTTGGGGTTTTTTTTGCTGAACAGTAATTTTCAATGGGACTTACAGTATCTCACAAAAGTGAGTACACCCCTCATATTTTTTGTTAATATTTTATTAAATTATTTCATGTGACAGCACTGAAGAAATGACACTTTGCTACAATGTAAAGTAGTGAGTGTACAGCTTGTATAACAGTGTAAATTTGCTGTCCCCTCAAAATAACTCAGCACACAGCCATTAATGTCTAAACCGCTGGAAACAAAAGTGAGTACACCCCTAAGTGAAAATGTCCAAATTGGGCCCAAAGTTTCAATATTTTGTGTGGCCACCATTATTTTCCACCACTGCCTTAACACACAGGTTGCCACTGGAGTCCTCTTCCACTCCTACATGACGACATCACAGAGCTGGTGGATGTTAGGCCCCATTCACACCTGAGCTTGGCGTTTTCAGGCAGAAAATCGTGCAATTTTACAGCGATTTTGCTGCATTTTTGCTGCGTTTTTTACTGCGATTTGTGGCGTTCTTTACCGCGATTTGCCGCGATTTTGTGCAGGGCAAAAGGTCACCAATGTAAAAAGCAGAAAAACGCCCAAATCTGCCCGATTCGCGTTTGAGCGTTTTGTTTGAGCTTCAGGCGTAGGGCTTCAGGTGTTTTGGAGTGGAGATGTGAACCATCTCCATAGAGAATAATTGATTTTTTCCCCTCCAGCGTTTTGTAGCTTCAGGCTTTAAACTACAAAACGCTCAGGTGTGAATGGAGCCTTAGAGACCTTGTGCTCCTCCACCTTCCATTTGAGGATGCCCCACAGATGCTCAATAGGGTTTAGGTCTGGAGACATGCTTGGCCAGTCCATCACCTTTACCCTCAGCTTCTTTAGCAAGGCAGTGGTCGTCTTGGAGGTGTGTTTGGGGTCGTTATCATGTTGGAATACTGCCCTGCGGCCCAGTCTCCAAACGGAGGGGATCATGCTCTGCTTCAGTATGTCACAGTACATGTTGACATTCATGGTTCCCTCAATGAACTGTAGCTCCCAGTGCTGGCAGCACTCATGCAGCCCCAGACCATGACCCACCACCATGCTTGACTGTAGGCAAGACACACTTGTCTTTGTACTCCTCACCTGGTTGCTGCCACACACACTTGACACCATCTGAACCAAATAAGTTTATCTTGGTCTCATCAGACCACAGGACATGGTTCCAGTAATCCATGTCCTTAGTCTGCTTGTCTTCAGCAAACTGTTTGCAGGCTTTCTTGTCCATCTTTAGAAGGGGCTTCCTTCTGAGATGATAGCCATGCAGACCAATTTGATGCAGTGTGCGGCGTATGGTCTGAGCACTGACAAGCTGACCCCCCACCCCTTCAACCTCTGCAGCAATGCTGGCAGCATTCATACGTCTATTTCTCAAAGACAACCTCCTGGATATGACGCTGAGCACGTGCACTCAACTTCTTTGGGTGACCATGGCGAGGCCTGTTCTGGGTGGAACCTGTCCTGTTAAACCACTGTATGGTCTTGGTCACCAGCAGCTCAGTTTCAAGGTCTTGGCAATCTTCTTATAGCCGAGGCCATCTTTATGTAGAGCAACAATTCTTTTTTTCAGATCCTTAGAGAGTTCTTTGCCATGAGGTGCCATGTTGAACTTCCAGTGACCAGTATGAGAGAGTGAGAGCGATAACACCAAATTTAACACACCTGCTCCCCATTCACACCTGAGACCTTGTAACATTAACGAGTCACATGACACCGGAGAGGGAAAATGGCTAATTGGGCCCAATTTGGACATTTTCGCTTAGGGGTGTACTCACTTTTGTTGCCAGCAGTTTAGACATTAATGGCTGTGTGTTGAGTTATTATGAGGTTACAGCAAATTTACACTGTTATACAAGCTGTACACTCACTACTTTACATTGTAGCAAAGTGTCATTTCTTCAGTGTTGTCACATGAAAAGATATAATAAAATATTTACAAAAATATGAGGGGTGTACTCACTTTTGTGAGATACTGTATGCGCCACAACAGCAAGTCAAGCAAGGCTCTATTGAATTTAATGGGGAGTTTGACAGGCGGTGCCACCTGTGAATTCGACATTGAAGCCACATTAAATGTGAACAGCACCCTCCAGTGGTTTGATAGACATTAGGTGAGGGGAGTAATAAAACCAAAGCTCAACAGCCTTTTTTTTTTAAAACCACCCCCTGGCCACCCATGTGAAAGACACCCAAATGTGGATTTAGTTTTAGATTTTTTTTTATATAGATTTTATAGATTATAGATTTTTTTTAATTATTATTTTTTTCCTTATATATGTCTTCTTCCATATATATCTTCTTCCATATGTGTTTTCTTTCCATACTGTATAAGTCAAGAGCCAGTAATTGGGTAGCTCAGAACACTGAAGTTTTCCCACAGTCAGAATGATAGGAATGGACTTTTTTGGCTTTTCTTTTAATTGACTGTTGCATGGAGAGCACTTCTGGGTATTTTGGATGCATCTCTAGCACAGTTTAGAGGTCACTAGGCCTTTGATGTGATCTCGCTTATGCTGGTGTGAAAGGTCAAAGGTGTTTCTATGCTGTGGGGTCACAGGCTAGAAGGGTAATGGCTATATTGAGAGTGTAGGATTTTGGATTGTGTGTGGGAAACGTGTTTGGAAGTTTGAAGGGGCAACGTGCTGTAATTCCTTGGATGGCATGGAAGAATAATCCATCTAAACTGTATAACAATGACAAGTGCTGCCTATAAATTGTTACATCCTTACAATTAGCCTTTATTGCTGGGTTATGGAGAAATTGGTTGGAATTTTTCCTATACTTATAGACACACAATGTAGAATGATATATTTCAATTAATTTATGTATTATTGTAGCATGACTGTATGCAGCTACCATGAGTCCTGTATGTATAATCCTTTCTGGGCCTAACCCACATGCATGTGTTTTTAGTTTTCTTTTGGAACACTGTGTATTAGCTGTATGAAAAACATTTCTGATATTTTCATCCAAGGGAATACTTTCTTTCTACAGATTATGTTCTTAAATCATTCTTTACATTATAGGGGCCAATTGAAAGCATCTTCAAACTACTATGGACCAACTTTAGAAAGGTTCATTTGAAGGTTTTGAAGGAGTCAGCATAAAGTTTAAGTTACGCTAGGCTGCATAATGTTGTTTGCTAGTTATTTTCCCTGGTGTGCTTTGCTAGATACTGTATGTTGCTCCAAAAGTTGTGCCAGTGCCTTTGTTCTCCTACTGCTTTCATGCTTTCACTTGCTGTTCTTAACATGATATAAATTGAAATTGTTGTCCCCCATAAAGGCCTTCATAGCTCACCGCAGAGTAAAGTTCTGGGACAGCAAGTGTGCTAGGCAATAGTGAGAATCCAGCTTTTGCATCAACCCATCTAGCAGTGGCTGCCATGGAGGTAAGGCCCCTTTCACCCTTCTGCAACTTCTCCTGCAACTTGGGACTGCAAAGTCGCATGACAAGTTGTACCCCATGATTTCCAATGAGTATCATTCATATCTGTGTGACTTCATGTCGCAGCGACTTCAAAGTCGTCCCTGTACTACTTTGGTCCGACTTTAATGCAAGTTGAGGTCCATAGAACTCAAGTTTACACAGGCATTTCCTGAAATCGCGGCCGCAAAATCGCAGTAAAATCGAGGCAAAATCATGGTCTTTTTTTTCATCCGTAAAACAGAGAAGTAGGAGCATACATGTAAAACATCTTACAGTTTCTAGTAAAACTGGTAATGTGTAATTGTTATGAGTTTGTGATTATAAAAAGCCCTGTACAGTCCATTCACTAGGGCAGGCTATTCCAGGGAGCAGAAGCTGGCTCTGTTATACAAAGAAAGAAGAAAGGGAAGAGCGCCTCTTGGTGTAGACTAATAAGGCACTTTATTAAAACCAAAAATAAATGGCCACTTACATCTGTACACTAAAAATAGGCTAATCTGTGATATGCCAGGACCCTAATGATGGCATCCTCACATGGGAAAACGCCAAGGTCCGCTATATGTGTCTATCATGGTGAAGGAAGCCAGCTGTAGCTTGAGAAAGGAGCGCACATTCCCAGATTCAGCATTGCACATGCTCAGAAATGCGTCGCTTCCCCCCTCTCCCAGGTATTTTCACTCCGCAGATGCTGCGTCCCATGCGGAATTACATTGCTATCCTGGATGGCCACAGATGGCTTCCTTCTCCATGATAGACACATATAGCGGACCCTGGCTTTCTCCCCTGTGCGAATGTCACATCAGAGCCCCGGCATATCACAGATGAGCCCGTTTTTAGTGTACAAATATGAGTTGCCTTTTTTTTTTTTGGTTTTAATAAAGTGTCTTATCAGTCTACAGTTAAGAGGCACTGTTCCCTTGCTTGTTTTTTTCATCCATGTGGTCTTGTTTCATTCCCATTATTGATTGCAGGGCTTCATGTACACGGGACGTTTTTACAACCTCTCCTGAACAATTTAACTTGACAGATAGTACTCGATGTTTAAAACGTCCATTTTGCCAAGTTTATTTGCCACGTTTAGCGGTGTTTTGCCACGTTTGCGATTAGAAGCGTTTTGGCGCTTCAAGCATCCCGGCACCATATCAATGATGGTGCCGGGATACTTGAAGCGCCAACACCAGCCATTGCCCCAATAAATTGCCCGCGAAGAGCCGCATACACCCCCCAACCCCTCCACCACGGGCCTGGGCACAATTTTCTTCAACAGCGCCGGTCCCCGGTGCCAAATAGGTTGGGGACCACTGTTTTACAACATTGGTGGTATGAAATAATGTTTTTTTTTGCTTCACAAATATCAGCTATTAGGTGAAAAAAG
Source organism: Aquarana catesbeiana (assembly GCF_042186555.1). Classification (NCBI taxonomy): domain Eukaryota; kingdom Metazoa; phylum Chordata; class Amphibia; order Anura; family Ranidae; genus Aquarana; species Aquarana catesbeiana. Next base: position 423,229,604 of record NC_133327.1, on the reverse strand, counting down.
TTTAATAACATTTAGTTATGTCAATAATAAGAAGCAACAAATGATTTGTGGTGGCAAGCCTAAAGATGACCATACATGGCTTAACATTTGTCCAATCCCTTTTGAATTGGACGAAACGTAAACCATAGGCTGCCCTGTCGGCACATCCGGCTTAACAAAAGTTGATTTAAAAATTGACTGACCTGGGTAGAAAATTATTGGTCAAACAGTGACTGCATCCTATCAGATACATTTACTGTTCAGGTATTCAGGCCGCTGCAGGTGTGACTTTTATGTGAATATAATATACAACTCATGGTGGTGAGTGTGGATGGAGGAATCTATTGATGTGTGTATGGCTAGACTAATTCTAATACTATCTCCTAATGATTGCCACTGTCCACGTATGAATAGGGGGCAGGAAATGCCGTGGCTAATTTTTCAGGACCACCTTGGTGTAAGATTTATCTTTTTCATTTCAAATTGGGTATTTAAAAAAGAAAGTGAACATTCCTTTTTATTTTTTGCCCTCTGGAGGCTGTAGGAGGTTCTGAATAATCTTGCTAAAACTTGTCATTCATTACCTTAGACAGGCTAGTTTTGGGCATATATTCAGAATGAGGAAACCCATGGCTTTATGTGTTTGTTATCTCTTGTGTAGTTTTTCTAACACACTCATCTGGTCACTCCCATCTTTCCTGTTGCACTGCAATAATGTCCAAGCTCATATCAGCCTAGACGTCTGTAAATCATTGCACAGGACTGACTATCTGGGCTAGGCGTGCCACTGAGTAATACTCTTCTACAGGCACGGTTTTACAAAGTGTGTAATTATTTATAATTATAATGGCGCATTTAAACGAGAAGGATCTCTTAGAAATACTGCTGAAATAGAGGGATGGTGATCAGTTGTGTATGTTTATTTTGTATGGGGATTATTCTGGTGTACAGAATGTTATATAGAAACCTTGTAGAGAGGAGCTATGGTATGAATTACATTGAAAGAGTAGGGTTTTATATCATCTGCTCATCTTGCACAACCTATTGCACAATTTTTGCAATCTGGGGGAGAGTTTGTAATGTACCTGCCTAGGCAATGCACTCCTGCAATATAAATATCCCCTGTCATGCTGGCTTTTATCACAGATACTGTTAATCAAATATGCAAGTTTATCCACTGATGCAGCTGCATAGCTTATGTTATAATGATGTTGATTACACTGTGTGTGTATCTTTTGCTTTCCTGTTTAAAGGAACTAGTAAAACTTTTTTTAATACACTAAGCACTTAGGATCTGATTTATAAAAATGTCTATTAGAACTGTACTAGGAGCAACTAATCAAATTCAAAACTGCACTGGAAGATTAGAGACTTAGAATGAAAAGGTGAATCCAGTTGGTTGGTATGGAAGATGCAGACAGTTCTCATCAGGGCATTTTGAAAAACCCCTGACAATCATAAATCAAGATTCATACTTAAGGACCACACGGGCGGACCATTTGGGTCCGCCTGTCAGTTTTTCAGGTGGACCTGATCGGACTGACCCTCCAGTCTCCTCTATGGAGCAGCAGGTGTCAACCCAAACACCCAATTTGATCCTGTCCGCTAAAAACAGACGGATGGGAATCTGTTCCCCATCCGTCTACCAGATAATTCAAATCGCATCTAATACAGAAGATGTTAGCAAGTTAAGATAGCGATAAGTATTCATCTGTATAGTAAAACAAGTCCCAGTGAAGCCATCGCGTGTTGTCCACCTCTATATTATTTCTTAGGGCAGCAAGTGCTCCATGTGATGGATGTTCTTCACCCTGCAAACCATTGAGAGATGGTAGGTGAAGAATGTTTTTTCCACATACTGGGGTTGCATGCGATGGCAGCATTTAGTAAATACTTAAGTAGTGACTTACGGTATCTCTTACTGGGCATGGGGGTCAAGTTGAGAAGCATTGCAGCAGGGTTGTCAAAAAGGTAGACGTCTGTTTGTGAATAATTTTTAGGACTTGTCGCCAAAAAGGCTGAATGTTTGGACAGTCCCAAAAAATATGAAATATTTTACCAACCTGAGCTACACATTGCCAACAAGAAGGGCTGTGTCCAGGAAACATGGATGCTAGAACAGCGGGAGTCTGGTACCAACGTGACAGGATTTTATATGTAGTCTTTTGGTATTTGCTACACAAAGAAGATTTGTGGGCAAAGAAAAGTATAGGGTGCTTCTGGTCATCAGTGAAGGTGGTATTCAGGTCCCTTTCCCATTTGGATAGGTATGGAGGATCCTGCTGGGAGGATAAGTCTAGCAGGATACGATATGAGATAGAGAGTGATTTATGAATGGAACCTTCACCGAGGCAAAGGTCTTCAAATGGGGTGAGGCACCTGTTCTATACATGGTTTAACCTTTGGAAGCTGGAAATCTATGTAGTAAGTGCTGCTACTACAGTGATCTCCGCTAGTTTCCAGGTCCAGTGTTGATCAGCTGCCCTGCTGTTTTCTGAATACAGGAGGTCCTTCGCTTGGCACAAGCACCATTCAGAAATTGTTTAGTATTTTCTCAGTGAATGCAAAGCATTCTCTGATTGGATGAGGTGGAGAGACAGGAAGGGGATGCCATGGAGAAAAATGCAAAGTGATGTCTGAATGGTGCTTGTGCTGAGCAGGTGACCTCCTGTGTTTACAATGCAGCAGGATTGACACAGGACCTGGAAGCTAGTGGAGATCACAGTACTACTGGTGGCTACTACATTGATTTTCAGCTTCCACTGGGATCAGCCAGGCATGGTGTTTGATCCAAGCTGAACTAATGTAACTATGTAAAAGTATCCATATCTGGAATTTTTAGAAATCAAGAAAATTATTTACAAGTTAGGAGACAGCCAGTTAAGTTGCGGGCTGAACAAAAGAATTCTACCAGTTTACCCTAGCCACGCTAAACCGCACCAATAGACAGCTCTCTCTTATGGCCTATTATATTGCCACAGCCACTGGTAGGGCCACCCACTGAGCAAATTTTGGCTGGTTCACCAAGATCAACCAAAATTTGCTTGTCAAATGCTTGTCTTAAAGATTTAAGAGAGAAGGTAGTAAAAAATCAGATGAAAGAGATGTTTTCATTTTTGGTGCGTTGCCTACCCTGTGCAGGGATTAGTCTGGTCTCCATATAGCTGCATTACAGTGAATTAAAGTTGGGACATGGTCATAGACAGACAGTTAGACAGTTCTTGTAAATTACTAGCTACCTTTAAAGTGGTTGTAAACCCTTACACACCACTTTTACCTACAGGTAAGCCTATAATAAGGCTTACCTGTAGGTACTGTGAATATCTCCTAAACTTGCACCGTTTAGGAGATATTCACTGTATCAGCATGTGCCGACATCATCAGCACATGTGCACCGATGAAATGGCTCGCTCGTGCCATTTCTTCACTCTCACCAAAAGTACCTCATGCCTTTTCTGTCTGCGGTGGGGGCTGCTGTGGTCTAGGCTGCGGGCCAGGGTTGGTCTTGAAAGCCTATGGAGTATGTGCCCCTGGAGTGGCAGTCCAGGGGTGCCAAATAATCACTGTGAGTGGCAGTCACTTTGATTTGAGGCACCACGGTCACTGCACCATAGAACACGCTTTTTTAGCACCTGCCTCTTGGGCCGGGCCTTTTGGCTGGGACCAGAGGAATTTTTTATTCCTGGCCCGGAGGGCCTGGTCATTGTTTTACACAATGGCCACTTCTTTCACTCTCCTCTCCACTATCCCTTCCCCCACTTTTTATTTATTTTTTGATTGAAACCCTGTGTTGTCACGTCTTGTTTTTCACGTTTGTCTCACTGTGTGACGAGTAAGGATGCGGGTCCTCGGGCCAGCCCTGAAAGTCTTGGGAAGGGTTGGACATGGCCTTTTGGCTTAGTTTGCCCTCTCTCATGGGGTCTTCCTTCGGGGGAGCCCCACCTAGTACTTGGGTGGGTCCTGTTTCAGCAGGCCCTCCAGAGAACAGGGTCTGTCTGGTTCCGGCCAGATGAACCACAGTAAGTACCTTTGTCCCCGTCTGGAGCCTAACGCCCTGGGGGATCAGGGAATTGGCACGTCTTGTGTACCCGTTGCACTTTTTTGTGAGCACTCTTTATGTGTGTTCACATTTTTTATGCACCGGGTGAAGTTTTTGGGTGTGTTTTTTTGGGTGTGTTTTGCACACCATAGGCTTTCAAAAAAAAAAAAAAATTTCTTCAGCTGCTGTGCCGTTACTGGCGGCTCCCGCGTGCATGCACAGGAGTGACGTCATCGCGGCTCGGGCCAATCACAGCGCCGGAGCCCACGATACCCGGAAATAACTTCGGGAGACATGTCGCCAGCCACAGCGGTGTGCCGGGACCGCTGCGGGGGCTTCGATCTAAGGTAAACATTTCATAATGAGCTAGTATGCTGTGAATACTAGCTCATTATGCCTTTGTCTTGCAGGGTTTTTTTTCGTGAGTTAACAGCCTCTTTAAACAAAAAACTGAACAAGTTTGCTGCTTGTAAATTGTTGCATGTGTATAGAAAGGATTTTTTCTGTAAAAAGAAAAGTGAACAATTGGTTGCAGATATGTTTTTCCATCATCCTGGTTACCATTCCTACATTGGGCTTGACTGTCTGTTAGAAGAACCAGGCTACATAAATCAGCAAATGGACTGTATTCCCATGAGAAAGCCCAAATAAGAGGGTAAATAAGGTTCAGTAGTGGTCTTAAGATGCCAGCATAGTTTTTTGCCATGGATTTGCTCTTTTGGCATTTGGACTGTTATCTTATCTTATGTCTACAAAAGCAAGGGAGGTATTTTGTATATTGCAGAAATATTCAGACCATCCTTTTGAAAATGACTGTCAGAAACTACAGCATTACGATAATCCGTGCAGTAGCGTAGGCCAAACTTTCCATCCAGCTTCCACACCTGCAGACTGAGATACATCTCTTCATATTTGATGTTGATTGGAATTGTTTGCTGCTCTTTGAAGTAAATATGTAGCACTGGAAATGGCTCCAGTTATTAAAAATAAATTCAGTTAGTTAACATCACCTTTTATCTTAAACAATAGCTGAGGATCATGCCATGATTTAACTTGGATCTTAATTTCAATGCAGGAAAAAACACATGCTAAAATTTTACATATTAATGAGGTTTCTTAATAAGTTCCATGTATTCACACAAATAAAAATTATATAGATAATGCTTCCAGTCTGTTATTATTATTACCATGATCATAAAACGCCAACATTTCACATTTTAGGAAATGATTTTACCAACAATGTACTTACAAATCTATTGTCCATAGCAATGTATCAAAATATATTATCTCTTGTTTAGTTGTTATTCATAACAGTCATGTTAACGAAAAGGCACTGGCATACGTAGGAGGGCACTTGTTCACAGGAAAGAGACTGGGCACAATAGCATTGCTCGATAATGTCACATTTTTTTTTTTTTTTTATCTCAACAAAAACTTTCCAGAGCATTACATAACATATGTAATCGCTTTTCTTGTTTATATCGTTCATATCATACATTTTATAAGCATGAACATTACCATCACATATTCACAAATTACGCATACAGAACTCCTAAGCTTTTACACTAAGCATCAAAATATCAAAATATAAACCTGCAAATAAACATTGAAATCCAGTGTGTATAATCCACTCAGCCGATTACCATACCACTCTATTATAGGCGATCCATGAACAGATCTACCGGCGCTAATACAGAAACAACCAGCCATGGTGCCCAAAGTTTGTCAAATTTTCTACCATTGCTCCTGTGTTGGTAGATAATTTTTTCCAACCTGAGTGCTACCCATCTGAGTCAGCCACTCCTTCACTGTGGGGGGCTATGTAGACTTCCAATGCCTCAAAATTTATTTTCTGGCCTGAAAAAGAGCCCTCGCTATAGCTCGTCTAGGGTCCTCTTCCACAGGAACTTCAGCTATAATTCCCAAAAGGCAGAGTTTAGGGTCCTCCTTAAGCTGAACCTGAAAAACTTGGTTATTAATCCCTATAACCTCCTTCCAATAAACATGTAGCTTTGGGCATCTCCACAAAAGGTTAATCAAGTCGCCATGGTCCCTCATCCAATAAATGCAGGAGGGATCATAACGAACCCCCATTCTCACCAGTCTAGCTGGCGTGTAATGGACACGTAAGAGTAGATATCATTGAGATAACCGTTGGGCCACATTTAGAGAGCACTGGGTAACCACAACTAGAGCCTCCTTCCACTGGTCCTCCTCAAAAGTTCCTACATTCAGCTCCCATTTAGATATCACCCCTCCAGTTCCATCAGGGAAAAATGTATTAAGCAACATAGAGTAGCTGCAGGAGATAAACCCCTTGTAAGAGGTCACCTCATGTATGTAGTTAAAAATAGGTGTGGGATGTGTCCAAGAGTCAGCATCCTTTTGAGCCCTAATTGCGTGCTGAAGTTGGAAATAATGCCACAATTCTTACTCCAGAGCTTTCTGTTCCTGTGTAAAGGGATGATAGCTCCATTGAGGCCAGGGATATGTAATGACGGCATTGAGGGTGGAAGCACATGTCCCATCAGAGTTGGCCAGTGGCCAATGATCTGCTGTGTTTTCTGTATTTCGCTACTGGACATAAAAAAAGTGTATAAGCCAAGGCATTTTAGAGTAGGGAAGTGTTAGAGCCTCTGTCAGTTAATTATTGCTGTCTGTGTCTATGTGTCTTATTAGGGAGATAACATTCTCTATTGTAATGGGGCAAATAGTGATGGAAAATTCTAAATTAAAATGTAGCCACTGAAAGGGGTGAAGAGAAATCTTCCAAGGTGGATACTTGTCTTGCTGACAACTAAAAAAAAGATTTCTCTTTACTTCTAGAGAGTTACTAAAACTGGAGAGTGCAACATCTGGTGCAGCTGAGTATGGCAGCCAATCAGCTTCTAGCTTCAGCTTGTTCAATTAAAGCGTAACTTCACTTTTGATGAGGAAAAAAACATCCCCCTCTGGGTGATCTATGTACATTGCAAGAATTATAATAACTTTTGTTGCTGATTCCTACCTTTTGTTATTCTAAAGAAATCACTGTTTGTTCCTCTGTTCTGAGTGGGTCTAATAGGAGTGGTTTCATAATTATCAATCAGCTGTGTAGCTGCAGAGCACCAATGAGGAAATCTGCTGGGCCTTCTTCGCTTTAGACATGATTTCCTCTTGGGAGTATCTCACCAAAAATGACATTTTTGTTGCAGGAGATGGCTGAAATCTGACTTGTATCTTAGGCAGACCTCTGGGAAAATCTGTGAGCCAATCACACAAGCAGGAAATTATGTTTCTGGGGAGTGGTCAGTACACACTCTGTGTATAGAACAACTTCAGGTATCCATATTGTATTGCATTTTCAGAAAATTACAGTGGCTGTAGTTTGAAAAGGAAAGATTATTTTTAATAACATTCAGTTACAATAAGACTTGTGTCGCAATTGTATACACTATATTATTTTTTCTTTATTTGCTAATTTTTTTTCCCCACGAAGTGGAGTTACCCTTTAAGCTTTGACAAAATAAACCTGGAAGCTGATTTCTATGCAGAGCTGCACCAGATTTTGCACTCTCCAGTTTTAAGAAATTAGCCCACAGTTTTTCCGGGGCATCAATTGAAAGAAAATCTATATAGGTCACAAAAAAGTATGGAAGTTTTAACTGTTCCATAATTTAAAGATAAAAAACTTTTAACCTTAGATAAAAGTTAAAAATGATGATATGCTGGGGTATTCTCATTATGTTGTTTTGCAGTAAATATGTAGGCATGGCTTCATGTAAAAGCTTTGGGTTCTCCAATCTTGGAGAAAAGAAAGAGTAAACTATGATTGTCCAGGCATGTCCTGCAAACAATTGTTTTCAGCTTGTGGAAGATTGACCTTTCTCTCATCCACTTTACACACAAAACATACTTACTGGTGTAGTCTAAACCCAGGACATTGTTATGTAAGTATGTAGTAAGGGCTGCTAGTTTCATTTCAAATGCTATTAACTTGAACTGAATTCATTCATGTAGTATGGAGATAAAATATATGCACCTTTTTCAGAGTACCCAATATAATCTGAACAGCCTTCTGTGTCGTTTTGCTTTGTTTCTGTGACTTGGTCACATGCAAACTCTTTCCAAAATAATGGAAAATATATTCATGTAATGCTTCTAGTTTCCATTTTCCGTTGTGGAAGTGCTTGTTTAGATAAGTGGCACCTTTGCCTTGAAAGACTATTGCAAACTTCATTGTAGCCTTTATTGCACTGAATGGTCTTTTTGTGTATAGTCAACTGCACCAGTAGACATTTGTTTGAATGTTCCTATGAAAATTCTGAAAAATCATTTATCAGGGCATTTGATAGTACTCTAAAGACTTTGCACAAATTTTGTATGAAACCCTGAAAAATCTTGTTCAGTTGTCATGTCAATGTTTTAAATTCTACATTTGATTTAGGGAGACACAGGCACATTACAAAAGAAACGATTTTTCCCAAACAGAAATCACATTCCGTTAGAATTGAATTCGTTTGAGAAAAAAATTCCGTTCTTCACACAACCAGCTGCCTACAGTGCCAATAAGAGACACTAGCCTTCATCAAACTTTAATGTTTGGTACACACTACAAGCTTTTTTTTTTTGTTCAACCCAGCAGGTTAAACGAAAAAACTGACAGCTCCGATCTGAGCCGCTATACTAACCATCCAAAGTTAGTACAGCGATCTTCTCCACTGAGCTGTTGTGTTCTGACAGAGGGAAGCCCCCCCCCCCACCAGAACACTCAGATCAGCACTTCCTACCATTGGCTGAGAGCGATAATCAGGAGTCGTCGGCTGCTGGTTTTCCAGCATGCTCGTCTGTCAGAAAGTGGCCAAATGGCCGGCTTCTGTCAGACAGACCAACATACACACGGGCCAAATGTCGAACTGTTTTTATAGACCCGGCCGATGTCTCCTGCCATTCAGCCCGTGTGTACGGGGCTTATCACAGGTCCCTTTGTACATTCTGTTGTCTTCAGGGCTCAAGTCCTGAAGAAGGAGGAGGCTTTTTCCTCCAAAATGCTTTGGCTGTATTCGATGCTCTTAACCATTAAATGTTTCAAAAAGTCTTAAGATGAAGTTTTGTACCAGGTGCTCCTCCGTACACATTCAAGAATCTACTATCTGACAAGCACTTCCTTGTGTCGCTGTCAGAGAGGTAGCAGCCTAGGTCCAGAATGTGGTCCACCTACACCAGACTTCAGTCACATATTTTCTTCTTTTAAGGTGAAATCACATTACGGTAGACCCGTTGGAACCAATTTTTTCATTTATTGGTCCAATGCTATCACACGCACATCAGGCATTCTTCTCCTATGATCTCCCTCGTCACTACAGTCGAAAACTGTCACTGTCAGAGAGGTAGAAGCCTAGGACAAGAATGGGGTCCACCTACACCAGACTTCAATCACATCTTTGCTTCTTTTCCTTCTCCTTCGATCTCCCTCGTCACTACAGTCAAAAACTATCGTCAGTTCAACCTCATTGAAAAATAGTTAATGGGGCAATTTTTTTTAAACAAAATTGTACTGGTGTAATGACAGCTTAAGAAAGATAAGACTAAAGAAATCACTCCACCCAGTGTATTCTGTAGTTTGATAACTCTGTTACAGTGAATTAGAATACAAAAGAGGACAGTGATCTGGATCACGACAGAGTGGTATTTCTTCTCAGTATCAACACACACGTCTTAAAATAACCACATAATTGTGGGAAGCAATGCCCTCTGTACATTTTGTAGTTGAGAAGTATTGATGGGATTAGTATGTTTTTTTGTGCCAAAATACTTTAAACAACTAATCTGCTTGAGTTTTGATAACAGCCAACGACACACATTTTACTCAATGCTCTGTTTAAACATACATGGACCGTTTTAGGTTAGTTTTTCGGAAAAAATTTTAAAAGCAATCTCATGCTTACACGAGAAGTGCGCATTTTCTGTAGAAAATCTATTTTACAGATGCCTTTGTTGGTACATAATATAAACAGTACATTTTTGTGATACCTCTTAAAGAATGCAGATTCCTGTTGGTTGGATTGCACCTGTTATTTCAGAGTAATTCTACCCATCCTTATGTTTACATGTACTGTGTATTTCTCAATATTGTTGATAATGGTCTTTAATATACTGACATATATTTATTTTTAAATGATACCATCGATTTTTTTTAAAAGTCCAAGTCTTGAACTTACAGTTTGTGTGTGGTCTTTTCACAGTTGGGTTAAGACAAAGAGGAGATGGACACTTAGATTTGCATAGAAGGTATTTGTTTTACCTGGTCAACAGGGTGAGCAAGATTCTTTGTATGTGATTGGTTTATGCTGTCCCCTGTGAGGACATGCTTCATTCCTGGAAAACCTTGGAGCCATTGTTACATATACATTATGTACTGTCTTTCTTAAGTGACTTTTAAGAAGCCAGAAATTCATAATCTATTTGAAGGAGCAGGTAAGATTCTATTTTTGTGCGTCTCGTGTCCTTTTTGCTTTTTTTATACCTTGGATACTGTTGTTTTATTTTATAGACTGGTGGTATCAGCTTTAGCTTAGTGGAAATACTACTTTCAATGATCAGTAAAGGCTAGCATTCACTTGAACAGGCTGCCGTGCCTGCATTTCATGCAGGAAAAAAAGGTTCCTGCACCTTTTTTAAAATGCAACCTGAGCGAAATCGTATGGTGCTTTTGCACCATGCAGTTTCCCACACACATAAAACGAGCTGCGGTTTCAAATGCAATTGGGCTGCCATTAAGAATCAATGAATGGCAGCCTTGCACATCTGCAAAGGAGCAGCACTGTTTTTGCTGCGGGTGATTGTGGGAACAGGTGCGATTTACACTCTGTCCCGCACCCGCAACCACCCGCACAAGTGTGAACCAAGCTTAAATATTTTCGAGGTTGACTGATCTTAACTTATTCTCTCCTTACGGTCAACACAGAGGACAAGGGGGCACTCTTTACGTCTAGCAGAAAAGAGATTTCATTTCCAAGTACAGAAAGGTTTCTTCACAGTAAGAGCTGTGAAAATGTGGAATAGACTCCCGCCAGAGGTGGTTCTGGCCAGCTCAGTAGATGCTTTAAGAAAGTCCTGGATACTTTCCTAAATGTACATAATATAACTGGGTACTAACATTTATAGGTAAAGTTGATCCAGGGAAAATCTGATTGCCTCTTGGGGGATCGGGAAGGAATTTTTTCCCCTGCCGTAGCAAATTGGAACATGCTCTGCTGAGGTTGTACAATATTTTATATTTTATTTTTTTTTTCTGGTTGAACTGGATGGACTTGTGTCTTTTTTCAACCTGACTAACTATGTAACTATGTAAGGTTTATGCTCACTGTATCACTGCCATGTAGACATCCAAAGCAAAACTTTAGTATAATGAGAGTTTATATTATGATACTTTTTGTAATGCTTTCTTTTGTTTTTGGTCTTGATTGACCACATTTTTTCTCCCCCGCTAAACATGTTTTGGTCATACGTGGAACAGTTTTTTAGGCAATAATTTTATTTACTCTTGGCTTAAATACACTTTTGGGGTATAGGTTGCAAAAATGCCTTTAAAATGACCAAAATCTGTATTGTTGGTCCTAAACAGCCAAACTTTTCATAAAATTAGCTGTAAGCTGAGTCGTTGAATTGAGGCTCTTGCAATACAAACCCGAAAAAGAAGATAAGATCTGTAATATGATTTCCTGAAAAACCACATGTTGAAAAACGTCAGATCGGTCAGTACAAACAAATTGTTGCCATTGTAGCTTTATCTAATATCAGATGCTGTGCTGTGTTGACAAAGGACATTCCTGTGTATAGACATCATTTCACAGCTACTCAGCAATATGCCTGGCCCACATTTCCTTTTTAATTCATATTTCACTTCTTTGTGCAGTAGTCTACACTAAATAGGACTCTTCTGGCAAGAGAAACATTGTTAACGGACTTCCGCATCTGTGTCAGTTCATACCTCACTAATAACCTAACTGACTGTTTTATTACAAATTCAACTAAAAGAGAACTAGTTCACAAGTGGATATTACAAGAATCTGAACACTGCTCTATAAATGTTTTCACCGAAGATTCACACAGCTTGCACCCAAGGTTTACACTTTTTTTTATTTTTTCGGGAAAAATTTGGAAAAAAAAAAAATTGGAAAAATTTGGGGGGAAAAAAACGAATCCTGAATGAATATCTTTGTAAAAATATTTGTAATGAGACCTTTTATTCTTAAATTATTATCATTGTGCAGACTGACTCATGAGTAAGCTTGATCTTACCCAAGGATGATTCATGGTGGTAAGGGAGGTGTGCGGTCCCCTGAGACTCAACAGTTGTTGCTCTGTTAACTACCAGAACTCATACAGGATCTTTGTTGTTCTGCAAGAAAACTATTTTAAAATTATACAGTATAGTATATTGTATATAATATATTTAGCAATATTAGCTATTCTTAATTTTAAAGTTGTATTCTGCTTCTGTTTAAATCAGAATTTTAATTAAAAAAAATGTTTTTATAGATAGCCACAAAAAATGGTTCCTGTTATGTATCATTCTCTAGTTTACACTTCGTTCAGAAGGGCTGCATTATGCAGAATGGCATACAGCACTTATGGTATTTGGCTGCAATTACGCCCAATTTGGAAAACAATGAAAATCGATTGCTAGGTTCTGCCTGAACAGGACAGTGCTATGCAAATCTAAGTTTGCCAACCAGGTTGACAGACCTTTGTTTACACAGTGCGCTCTTTGCTCATCTAATTGTTTTACTGCTGTAGAACAAGATAAATGTGTATGTGTTTCTTTTTCAGAATAGTTCCGTTCTCATCACCTGATACAACTATGTACAGATAATACAAACCGCTTTAAAGTAGTGAGATCCTTAAAGAGGAAGTAAATCCTGATGGGTTTTACTTCCTCTTTTTTCTCCTGCTAAGTAAAAGCATAATGGGCTAGTATGCATGGTACACTAGCCCATTATGTGTCACTTACCTGCAAATGAAGCCCGCGTTGTTCCCACTGGTGGCCGCATCTATCTTCGCCCCTCTTCCTTCCGGGGCCACGGACTCCAGCTTTGTGACTGGCTGGAGTCGCGTGACGTCACTCCCACACATGCGCGTGGGAGCAGTCAGTCACGGCACTTGCTAGTGAAGAAACGGCACAGAGGGCCGTTTATTTACAGCGCATGTGCCAAAGACATCATCGGTGCACTACAAGGTAAATGTCTCCTAAACGGCACATGTTTAGGAGATATTTACAGTACCTATGGGTAAGCCTTATTATAAGCTTACCTATAGGTACAACTTCCCCATTGAGGGTATACAACCACTTTAAGCCCCGTACACGCGGGCCAAATGCCAAGTGACATCAGCCAGTTCAATAAAAACAGGCTGACATTTGGCCTGTGCGTATAGCAACCGGTTCGACAGAAGCCGGCCGTTTGGCTGGCTTCTCTCAGACAAGCATGCTGGAAAACCAGCAGCCGACTGACTTCTGATCAGCGCTCTCAACCAATGGCTGGGAGCGTTGACCGTACTGTTCTGATGGTGGGGGGGTGGGGGTTTGGTGTCCCTAACAGCTTAGCGGGGGGGGGGGGGGGGGGAGATCTCTGTACTAATGTTGGATCGTGGGTTGAACAGAAAAAAAACTCATAGTGTGTACCAGGCTTAAAGGGCCGAATATCGGACGGCTTTCGGCTGGTTCAATAGAAACCGTTTGACATTCAACTCGTGTGTGCGGCAGCCAGTTCATTTGGCTGGCTTCTTGCGAAGAGGCATGACTGAAAAAGGTTGACTGATCAGCACCTGTGTTCTGGTGGGGCAGGGCCGCTATCCCCTGTCAAAATACAATAGCTTAATAGGGGAGATTGCTGTACTAACATTGGATTGTTAGTACAGCGGCTCATCCTCAGTACTTCATTTTTTTTTTTCGTTCAAGCAGTGTATACCAGGCTTTAGGCCTTATGCACACTGAGAAGCTCAAAAACGCTTTATGAGCCACACGAATGTTTAGAATAAAAAATGCGGTAAATGAAACAATTTTGCATGCACTTTCATGCGTGTTCGTGCGCGTTCCCGCTTCTAGTGTCAATGCATTCTATTGGCCAGAATTATGGCTATTACAATGGATTAATGTGTGCTAATATACATTTCTTTTTTACTTTTGAGCGTATTTTATGCTCAAAAGCTCCTCTCCTGAACCCTCAAGTGATGATTTTTTTTTTTTATTGCCTGTAAATCACCTGCCACTAAACTCCTGGAAATGCAAGGACACATAAGGGGGTGATTTACTAAAGGTAAATCCACTTTGCACTACAAGTGCACTGCAAGTACTCTTGGAAGTGCAGTCGCTGTAGATCTGAGGGGTAGATCTGAAATGAGGGGAAGCTCTGCTGATTTTATCATCCAATCATGTACAAGCAAATATGCTGGGTTTTTTTTTTCCTTCTTCAGATCTACAGCGACTGCACTTCCAAGTGCACTTGTAGTGCAAAGTAGATTTGCCTTTAGTAAATAAACCCCATAGGCTAACAGGCAGAGAAAAGTAAAAACTCAAAACAGCTCAATCGCCTGTGGGAGCAGCTTCTTTGAGCTGCAGTGTGCATGAGGCCTTAAGCTGCTCATAGATGAATCGCAATTCAGCCAGTTTAGCATGGACCGGCCGAATTTCGATCCATGTATGGCCATCCTTGCTCAACAGAAGTTGATCGTTAGAAATGGGAATGTTGGAAAACTTTTGACGATTAGCGGATGCAGCCACTGATCAGTAAATTCTCACAGCAGAGAAGTCCCACAGTCACAAGATAAAGCCATTGTGGGGAGAATTCCTCCATTCATGTCAGTACTTGTGTGTATGAGCCCCCAGAATGTGAACATGTAACTCTCAGTTCATGTTGGTATGTTTAGCCTAGGGCGGGGGTCAGCAAGCCATCGATCTACTGGTTGATTGCGGGGAGCTGACAGGTAGATTGTGAACATGGCTCTGCCTCCCCCCAGTCTTTTCTGCTCTTATGTTCACTTTAGAGCGGAGAGCATAAGGCAGCAAAGTGCTGGATGGAGGGCAGGGGCAGGAGCTACTTCAGTGATTGGTTGATATGCAGTCCTAGCAACCAATCACCAGCTTGGTATTATAAACATTTAACTCTGGCAGCTACCGCTCCCACCTTTCACCCAGCACTATGCTGTCTTCTGAACTCCACTCTGTTGTACACATGAGGTCAGGTAGGAAGTGCTACCTACACAGAGGTGTGTATGTGGGGGGAATGTAAAGGGGACAGAAGAGACCCTGTTGGGGGGGGGGGGGGGCAGAGGAAACTACAGTGGGGGGATTATGATGAGAAAGGGACAGGACACTGCTTTGGGGGATGGGAAGTCAGAGGACACTGCTTTTGGGGGGGGGGCAAGGGACACTGCTATGAGAGGGGGGGCAGTAGAGGAAATTACAGTGAGAGGGTGTTGTGAAGGGGCAGAGGACACTGCTATGGGGGAGAGGGGGCAGAGGGGAAGAGTACACTAATGCGGGGGGTACTGTGAAGGGGGTAGAGAACACTGCTATATAAGGGGGAGGAGGGGGGGAGAGGACACTATTGTGGGAGGTGATATGAAGGGGGGGGGCAGAGGACACTGCTATATGGGGGGGGAAGAGGACACTATTGTGGGGGGTGATATGAAGGGGGGGCAGAGGACACTGCTATATGGGGGGGGGGGAGAGGACTCTATTGTGGGGGGTGATATGAAGGGGGGGGCAGAGGACACTGCTATATGGGGGGGGGGGAGAGGACACTATTGTGGGGGGTGATATGAAGGGGGGGCAGAGGACACTGCTATATGGGGGGGGGAGAGGACACTATTGTGGGGGGTGATATGAAGGGGGGGCAGAGGACACTGCTATATGGGGGGGGGGGAGGACACTATTGTGGGGGGTGATATGAAGGGGGGGGACAGAGGACACTGCTATATGGGGGGGAAGAGGACACTGCTATATGGGGGGAAGAGGACACTATTGTGGGGGGTGATATGAAGGGGGGGGGGCAGAGGACACTGCTATATGGGGGGGAAGAGGACACTATTGTGGGGGGTGATATGAAGGGGGGGCACAGGACACTGCTATATGGGGGGGAAGAGGACACTATTGTGGGGGGTGATATGAAGGGGGGGCAGAGGACACTGCTATATGGGGGGGAGGGGGTAGAGGACACTATTGTGGGGGGTGATATGAAGAGGGGGAAGAAGACACTACTGTGGAGGTGTGATTATGAAGGGGGGCAGAGGACACGACTGTGACACACTATGGGCTAGATTTACTAAAACTGGAGAACTCAGAATCTAGTGCAGCTGTCCATGGTAGCCAATCAGCTTCTAACCTTAGCTTGTTCATTTAAGTTTTGGCTATAAAGCATAGAAACTGATTGGTTGCTATGCAGAATGGGCCTGATTTTGCGCTCTGCAGCTTTAGTAGATAAACCCCAATGTGTTTAGCGTACCCTCTTTTTTATTGGGAGCTTGATAGTTTTTTTTTTTTAAGGATGCCACCTAGGAGCATTCCCAACCCCCCCACACTCCTTCCCATGGACCTTTGATTTATCCATGTTGTCCAGGTAGATCTAAACCACTAAAAAGTTGCCTACCCCTGGCCTAGGGAATATACCTGAATCTTTGGAATCCTATGGTGTTTGGTATTGCCTAATAAATGTATAAAGGGTTGAACTTACACTTACGCATTGTTTCAGCCTTATAGTTACTGGGAAAGTATTGGTCCCACTGCTGAAATCTTTCTTAGCTAATTTCTGTCATAAAGTGAACCTTCATGGTATATACATTAAATAAAAATTGTAGAATTTTATTTTAATCCATATTCAGTGTGTGTTTTGGCAAAGTCTTTTTTACTTGAAAAAGGTCTCTTCTGCCTGGGCGGCTTCTAGAGCTCTGCCTTTGTCTGGACCCTATGGCCATGTAATAGGTGAAGCTTGAGCGCACAGTCAGCAGGAAATGTCTGAAATCTTAGCCCTTGGATGCACTTTATTCCAGCGTCTTTATTCATCCATTGGAATGTTTTATTACATTTGTAGCCTTGTTTGTGTTTCTGTGTTCCTCGTTTGTTAAGAATTTTTTTTGTGTTCATTCTTTGTGTACAACACTGGGAAAGGTCATAACCTGGCAATTTATCATTTTTAAAACTTTACAAATTGTTTCCAAGTTATTATGACAGTAAACTATGGTTTTAAAGAAATAATTCTATTCAAGTATGTATTCCTAACTCAGAAAAGAACCTTTTATTGCTCTCAGCCTCCCCCAAGTCTCCAAATTCCTTCTTTTTTTTTTTTTGCTGCTGTGATAAAAATTTCTAATAGAGGGTGGCTACGTTTGTCCTCCATGGTCCCCACTGCATGTAGCAATGTAGCCACCCTCACTTGTTTGCTTTGGACAACGACTATAGACTCTGGCTTATGGGATTTGTAGTGTGCCTAGAGCAGTTCACATGACTGCAACTCCTCGATTCAAACAAATAGAAGTGAGGGGGTAAAGGAGAGATTCGCAGGCTCACAGAGAACATTACAAGGTGGCAGAAAAGCGCAGTAAAAAAACGTTTTTCATGAAAAATAGATTACAGGACCATTAAGTAGTGGATGTTGGAGAATAAGGATATCATTTAGTGTCTCTTTAATATATTTGTTACATTTTGCATAACTTTAAGGAGCTTTTGCACCAAAACACAAGAGTGCTGAGAGAACTTGATGGCAAAAGTGACAAAAGGTGGCGTCAGGCAGGGGGTTTCAATGGGACCACACACCGCTCAAATTTTGTCTGGTTCTATCGGAATCCGATGAAATTCGCTCTATGAATGACCAGTTCTCTTTTTTTTTTTTGGCATGGTAAAATAGATGTGAATGGGCTCCTAATGTATATGTGTGCATATTGTGACCGTGGGCTCCAAGCTTGTTCTAGGAGCTGCAGTAAAGCTGAACAGGTGGTTTGGTGTCCAGGAACATGTGGCCTGGGGTCAGAGCCCTCATTGGAGTTTTGTCAATCCATTTGTCATGTTGAGTCTCACTTTTCAAGCTGCTATAAAAAAACAAATGATGCAAAATAGCTGCAACAGGCAGATCTACTTATAATAGCTGCTGCAGGTGGAAAGAGCTGTAAACTTATTTAAAGGAAAAAAGCGTTATTTTATTTTATTTACTATAATAATTCATAGAAGGTGCCTTTCATGCTGTATGCTTTGGAATAATCCTTATAACTCAATAACCTGTAATTACTATTTGTGTAGTTTTGTTTTTGAAAAAAAAAAGATGTTAAGAAATAATTTTTCTATTGTGATGCACTTGTGGACATTGTTGTGGTTGTTTAATATGTGTCACCTAGGTTTCTCACTTACACATGGTTAGGAGCTCCAGGGTTTATGACCGATGTGAGGAACACAAACTTTTTTGGTTTCTCAGAATCTTAATGAGTTCTGGTCTGAGTCCTGGAGCCCGGAGGATTGGTAGAGCTTTGGTGGGATAAAGCCTCCATTCCTAGGTCCATATCTTTTTTTTTAAAATATTTTATTTAAATCACAAAACCACAAAAGGGCGAGTCCAGGCTATCTCAGTAACAGTGTGTAGACAATAACATTACTGATACATTGGAATGGTGCATTCAAAAATCAGGATTGTAAATTAAATCAGACAAGACATTCCCAGCGTATGATCTGTGTGAATATGGTCCATGTATTGTATCAACTAAGGTGCAGACACATTTTAACGAGTCCTGAGCTCATCTAAACTATTTTCCAATTTCTAAATTACAGAAGAGAAAAGAAAAAATAACCGAAAAGAGCACAGAGGAGAGAGAAGAGAGGGGTGGGGACAAGGAAAGAGGGGAGGGTGACGACGACAGGGGTGGGGAAGGGGTCCCGGGTTGGAATGGGCGCCAAGCCATCAGGTATCTCTGCATGATACAGCTGTTCTATATTCATGAGCCAAGTAGGTTTAGACCAGTGGTTCTCAACTCCTGTCCTCAGGACCCACTAACAGGCCAGGTTTGCAAGATAACTGAAATACATCACAGGTGATATAATTTGCTGCTCAGTGATTGCAGTATTCTTGTCTGCATCTCCCCAAGGTAATACTTAAAATCTGGCCTGTTAGTGGGTTCCGGGGACAGGAGTTGAGAACCCCTGGTTTAGACCCCCTTCAGAGAGGATAAATAGATTCCATAATCTCCACAACTCTAAATATTTTTCTTGTTTATTTTGTGCTGAAAGTGTGAGATCTTCCATTTTGTTGATCTCTTTCACTTTATGGAGCCAACATCCGACAGTAGGATGTGATGAGTTTTTCCAATTGAGAGGAATACATGCCTTAGCAGCGTTTAGCAAATGCCGCAAAATAGATTTTTTATATTTCTTTGCTGGGATGTAATAGGAAGAAAGCTGGGTCGTCGGGGATTTTATAGTCCGTGAATTTTTGAACAATGTTCCGTACTTCCCTTCAGCATGATGCTATTTTCGGACAGTACGAAAATATGTGTAGCATCGTACCCCTCTCCTCCTGGCATCTCCAACAACGATCAGGCATCTCAGGATAAAATTTATGAAGCATCTGTGGGGTATGGTACCATTGTGTCAGTATTTTATAATTAGTCTCCTGAATCCTAGTGCAGATAGAGGATTTCAACGAGAACCTAACAATATTTTGTTGGCTGATCGTGTACGTACGGTTCATTTCTTTCTCCCATTTCTCCATCCAGGGTAGGTGTAAATGTTCCAACGGGGAAATCAGTAGACTATATGTTTTTGAGAGTACTTGTGTCAATACTCCATCCTCTGAGCAGTACTCTTTAAATGTGGATAGTTGTCAACCAAATCTTCCTGGAGTCTGTAGTGAGTGGAGAAAGTGATGGAGTTGTAGGGCACTCCAAAACGGCAAGCGAAAGGCACCGGTGGGCTCCATTAAAGAGGCGATGGAGGGCCAACTGTCCGACACTAAAAAATGCGAAGCCCGATTGCAGTTACTCCGTCGTAGGGTATAGAAGTGATGATCTCTCAGGCCTGGGAGAAACTGTGGATTCCCAATAATGGGCATCAGGGGAGAGTCTATGGTCGAGAGAGGGGTCTTTGTAAATACTTGTGTGCAACTACGTACTGTGGAGCTTATCAGGGGGTGTAGCTCTAGGGTTGGCGGTAGATTATCATAGAACCAAGGCGCTCCTCTCAGTAAAACGTCCGTTTCAGCTTGTTCATTTTGTACCTAGAGTTTTCCAGACGAGTGACAGTTCTATTAGGCGTCCTAAGTGAATTGCCTGGTAATATTTTAGAACGTCAGGAAGGGCAATACCTCCATATTGTTTAGGCAGGGATAAAAGCGATCAGGGAGTGCGTGGTCGTTTTGTGAGCCCAAATAAATTTGATGAATATGGAGTGGACCTGTTTAAAGAACTGAGAGGGTATTTTAACTGGTAAAGTTTGAAAAAGATATAAATACTTGGGTAAGATACACATTTTTAGAAGATTGCATCTACCGAACCATGAATGTAGTCCTCGATTCCATGTCTCCAACAAAACAAGGGTTCTGGTCAGGAGAGGGAGGAAGTTGAGTTCAAAGACCCGTTAGACAGGATATACGTTCCCAGATATTTCAGAGCTGTCTCTGTCTACTTGAGCTTACAGTTTAGCTGCAAGGTCCGGAGTAGCGCAGGGGGGAGACCCGTACCCCCATAGATTCTGATTTACCAAAATTGATCCGTAAGTTAGATAGCTTGCCATAAATATCAAATTCACAGATAACGTTGAGAAGGGACGAGAGTTTCTCCTCGCATTGTCTCTTGAGCCTCGATCCGTGTTTGATGAGGATACCTCTGATAACTGCCTTGTGGGCCTTCCATAGGATCCCCACATCAAAGTCAGGTTGTTTATTGGTCTGAAAGTATATATTCAGTTCTTTTTGAACATCCTAAACTACTTCAGGGGTTTGCAGGAGGCTTTCGTTTAACTTCCAGAATTTAGTCCTAGAGGAGGACAGGTCTGAAAGTTTGTATGTTAGCTCAATTGGTACGTGGTCCGACCATGTTATCGTGTTGATAGCTGAACTTTGTACAGGCTGCAATTGTGAGTGTGGGTTTAAAAAATAGTCTATGCACGTATAGACTATTTTACTCCCTACTTGTGTATATGGAAATATAGTAAGTGTATGAGCTCTGGATGACCTTTTGTTAAACTTAATAAACTTTTTTTTTTATTTAAAAAAAAGGTACAGGTGCTGCCTTTTTGTTTTGGTGAACCCATTAGGTAGAAACCATGGGGTTGATTTACTAAAGGCAAATACACTATATTGTCAAAAGTATTGGGGCTCCTGTCTTTACATGCACATGACCTTTAATGGCATCCCAGTCTTAGTCCGTAGGGTTCAATTTTGAGTTGGCCCACCCTTTGCAGCTATAACAGCTTCAACTCTTCTGGGAAGGTTTAGGAGTGTGTCTATGGGAACGTTTGACCATTCTTCCAGAAGGACATTTGCGAGGTCAGGCACTGATGTTGGATAAGAAGCCCTGGCTTGCAGTCTCCGCTCTAATTTATCCCAAAGGTGTTCTATTGGGTTGAGGTCAAGTTCCTCCACCCCAAACTCACTCATCCATGTCTTTCTGGACCTTGCTTTATGCACTGGTAAGCAGTCATGTTGGAACAGGAAGGGGCCATCTCCAAACTGTTCCCACAAAGTTGGGAGCATTAAATTGTCCAAAATGTCTTGGTATGCTGAGACCTTAAGAGTTCCCTTTTACTGGAACTAAGGGGCCAAGCCCAACCCCTTAAAAACAACCCCACACCATAACCCCCCCCCCAACAAATGATTTGGACCAGTGCACAAAGCAAGGTCCATAAAGACATGGATGAGCGAGTTTGGGGTGGAAGAACTTGACTGGCCTGCAAAGAGTCCTGACTTCAACCTGATAGAACAGCTTTGGGATAAATTAAAGCAGAGACTGCGAGCCAGGTCTTCTTGTCTACATCACTGCCTGACCTCACAATTGTACTTCTGGAGAAATGGTCAAACATTCCCATAGACACACCCCTAAACCTTGTGGACAGGCTTCCCAGAAGAGTTGAAGTTGTTATAGTTGCAAATGAGGGCCAACTCAATACTGAACCCTAGGGACTAAGACTGGGATGCCATTAAAGTTCATGTGCATATAAAGGCAGGCGTCCCAATTCTTTTGACAATATAGTGTATACTGTGCACTGCAAGTGCAATTGCTCCAGAGCTTAGTAAATGAGGTAAAACTTCACTTTACAAAGAATACTCAATCACATGCAAGGAAAATAAACAGCATTTTTGTTTGTACACGATTGGATGATAGAAAACAGCAGAGCTTCCCCTCAGATCTAGAGCAAATGCAACCTCCTTGTTGTTTAGGAACTGACCTGAGTTTAGTTATTGGCTCAAAAAAACATGTTTTTGTTTGTCTTGCTATGGACAAATCTTTCCTGCATTGAAAGTGTATTTGTTTACTGCCTTGCTGAATAATAGGAAAAACCTGCTGGGACTGTTCCTGAGTGTCCCTGTTTCTGGCATGGTTTACCTTTGCCAATACCAGTTGAGCCTGTTCCTATTACAATATCTATAATGGAGACTGTCTTTGGATATCAAAGTACCCCAGATGCCTTTTACACAAGCTCGCTCTTTTATATCATGCAATTACTTTATGATTTCATATAGGTGACGGTTGCCTAAATAAAACTTTACAATAATAATACTCCTAAAAGAAGACATACTCTGCTCCGTTGATGCCCGTTCCACTGTTTTCTGCAGTAAAAAACTGAAACCAGAGAATCTGCAGACTCATGCTTTAGTTCCTCCTGTCAGCTCATATGTAGGTACAGGACACAGTAGGGATGTAGGGGCTGATGGATCAAACCACAGTTCTCAGCACAGGACCGTGATTCCGACACTTTTGGAGGGGTCCAATTCTGCAGGACCCCCAGCTGGCGGTTTCTCTACACTACTACAGAGAACGTTGAAATGGGCAGCAGGAGAGGTGAGTACAAAATGTCTTCTCTGCAGGGGTAAGTTTTATTTTACCAACAGAATTAAAATATAGGAAGTCTTACGAATCCTCTTAAAGCGGAGTTCCGCCAATTTTTTTTTTTTAAAGTCAGCAGCTACAAATACTGCAGCTGCTGAATTTTAAAATATGGACACTTACCTGTCCAGGGCGCCTGCGATGTCACCCGAAGCCGATCTTCGGTAAGGGAATCAGGAAGTGAAGCCTTGTGGCTTCACAGCCCAGTTCCCTACTAAGCATGCGTGAGTCGCGCTGCGCAATCCCAATGGTCCCTGCTGTCTTCTGGGACCTGTTTGTCTCCCAGAAGAGAGCAGGGGGGGACAGAGGAGGCGCCGGACATGGCGTAGATATCCGCGGATACTGCAGCTATCTATGCCCAGAAGTGGGAGCAAATACCTGGAATAGACAGGTATCCCCCTCCCCCCTGAAAGGTGCCAAATGTGACACCGGAGGGGGGAGGATTCCGAAAGGGGAAGTTCCATTTTTGGGTGGAACTCCACTTAATATGCTACACACAGATGCCCTTCTATAGTTTCTAGATTGTAAGCTCTAATGAGCAGGGCTCTCTGATTCTTCCTGTACTGAATTGTATTGTAACTGTACTGTCTGCCCTCTGTTGTAAAGCTCTGCGTAAGCTGTTGGCGCTATATAAATCCTGTATAATAATAATAATACTTTGCGGAATTTAGCTACAAAAATTCCAATAAGTGGCAAGAAGAGGGAGACAATATATGAAAATGATTATCACAGTTTTATCATTTATCACAGTTTGTGAATTTTGAGGCTTGGTGCTGCCCTCTCTTTATCCTGTTGTTCTTGCTACTGGCCCATAAGTGCTAATGGTAACAACAGCCTGGGCTAGGGTAGCAGCAAACTCTGTATTCTGATAGATACATTTGTCAGAAGAGCTACGATGTGTATGCTGTGTTGACACAAGGCAAACGCATTGGATACTTCTTGTAATATATCTGCTGTAGTAAATGGGGGCAGAGGTTTCTCATTTTTGGACAAGTGTGCAGCAGGTGTTCAGCTAAATGTATAATGACCAAAGCACCAAAGTCATTATATTGGGGATCACATTTCTAACTAGCATTTGGCCTACACTCAAATAGCTGGAGCTTGTCACTGAGAACAAATTGTCTCCTGTGCCAGGACTTGTGCAGTGTTAATGATTTAATGCGTCCGTGATTGACCATCGCTCTTTGGACATCTCCAAAGTAAATACTTTAACTTACAGACTTTAAAATATGTAAGTTAAATTGAAATAATGTATGGAGATTGCTTTAGATATCCAGCTCTTAAAAAGACAACATTCTGGTATATGGTAGATTTGGTTGGAAAGATGAAGAGTGACGCTGGCCATAGATAGATCAGTTCAGCAGGGAGCGGCTGAATTTCGATCCATGTATGGCTGTTCCCGCTTAATGGAAGTTGATCTAATGATCAACGTCTTTTGAGGGAAGTGCTAGAAAACTTTTGTCGATAAGTGGCTGCAGGTAATGGGCTGCTGATCATTATAGAGTCCTGCTATCAGAATACAATGGCACAGTGGGAAGGTTTCCTCTATCTACCTTTCCTGTGTGGATGGGGAAATCAGTTTGACTGGAGTACCCTGTCTTTTAGGAGCAGCAACTCGTTGTGTGGATCATCTTATTGGATTACTTCTTACAGACAAACAACTGTGGATCAAGTACCCCTGAGCTCTGTTGATATTTTGGATATATGAGTAGTAGCACTGAATCTTTTGCTTTGTTACAGTACCCTGCTGTACATTAACATTGGGTAAAAACTGCATTCTTCTAATGCCGCGTACACACGGCCGGACTTCCCGTCAGAAAAAGTCAAATGGGAGCTTTCGGTCGCACATTCCGACCGTGTGGATGCCCCATCGGACTTTAACTATATATTAACTATATATATATTACTAATCTTATTTATTAAAATGGGTCTGTTATGTGTAATAGCATAAACATAACTTAAAGTGTAAATTCACCTCTACAGAAAATCTGTAAGATGAACTTACACTGTACCCCCTCCCCAGCCCCCCCCCCCCCCCCCCCCCGTCCCGCTGTATTGGAGTCCCGCGATCCCCCTGCTGTCAGACGCCAGGTTGCTGCTTCACCAGTCCAGGTATTTCAAATCCCTGAGGCTTAACCTCTTCTCCGTACCTCTCATTGTGTACAGATAGGAGGCATTCGAATTGGTCAGCACTGTCACATAAATAGTAATGGTACTGACCAATCAGAATCTGCCTAGCCTGTCCTGTTAGCGCTGGAGGAGGGAAAGCCAGGAGGATTTCAAATCCCCAAACCGGTAAAGCGGCATCCCAGTGCCTGACAGTGGGGGATCACGGGACTCTGGTACAGCGGGACCGAGGGGGGGGAGGGGGTCCAATGTAAGTTCACCTTATAGATTTCCTGTAAGGGTGAATTTACCCTTTAAAGCTTACACTGATATTTGCATTTCCCCTTTTTTTTTGACTTGAAAGTAACATTTTATGGTTTGCGAGCATTATATACTTCTCTAATCTTGCTAATGGTAGTGATGTCATCTGCTGCTTCTCTCTTGAACTTTAAGGTAGGCCATATATTATACATTTTTTTCCATTCAACCAGCGGGTTTAATAATAAAAAAATGTGCCGATTCCCCCAATTTGGCTGGTCCCTGCTGAACCGGCCGAATTTCGATCTATATATAGCCAGCTTAAAGCTCCCGATACATATTACATTTGCATAATCTTTCTTAGATTTACCACGTAATTGTGTTAGAGGATATTGTACAAAGTATGGTGTAGAGACTGGCCTGAAGATTGAATGGGTAACGGTATTCTATTCTTGGGTAACTAGGCTATTTTTAGGAACTACTCTCTTCAGTTCAGCTTTGTGTTTTCAAATTTCTCACACATTGCTTTTAAATGCAAATAATGTGGATAAAGTCTGATTAGTGAACAGTGCAGTCTGGCCGTCCTGTATTGTTCAAGTATGAGCATTTACTGATCTGTAACTTTTACATTTCTGCCCTCCTGACTCCATTCTTTGTCAGATGGCGCCATCAGTTCATCGTATAACACGCTCGTCTATAGAAGGTAACTGTTTTGTAGCAGGATAGCAACTTTTTTTTTTTTTTTACAAGAAAAATGTAACAATTTTTAATGCAGAATATTTCTGAACATTGGGAATACTGTTAAAGCTTTTTATATATCCTAGTGGTAGTAAATATTGCTGTCTGATCTGTAAAAGGTTTTATAGGAGAATGTAAATGTATCTTCCAGTTCTCTCTGGGTAGGTCTAGGTGCCCATGTAGCCTATAATTAAGAGCATCTCACATGTGCTGTATATGATCGGATGTAATTACAGTTCAAATCAGATATGGGAGGATCTAAATGTCAGATCCAGTCTACTGCGTTTTTTTAAATTGTTTTTTACCTATAAAGCAGAGGTCTCCAAACTGCAGCCCGTGGGCCAGATACGGCCCTTTGCTCACCTTTATCTGGCCCTTGGGGCACCACTCCATCCACTGATACCAATGATGGGGCATTATACCTCCCACTGATACCAATGATGGGGCATTATACCTCCCACTGATACCAATGAATGAACAGCATTCCTCCCACTGATACCAATGATGGGGCACTATTCCTCCCACTGATACCAACGATGGGGCATTATACCTCCCACTGATACCAATGATGGGACATCATTCCTCCCACTGATACCAATGATGGGACAGCATTCCTCCCACTGATACCAATGATGGGGCACTATTCCTCCCACTGATACCAATGATGGGACATCATTCCTCCCACTGATACCAATGATGGGACAGCATTCCTCCCACTGATACCAATGATGGGACAGCATTCCTCCCACTGATACCAATGATGGGGCACTATTCCTCCCACTGATACCAATGATTGGGCACTATTCCTCCCACTGATACCAACAATGGGGCATTATACCTCCCACTGATACCAGTGATGGGACATCATTCCTCCCACTGATACCAATGATGGGACAGCATTCCTCCTACTGTTACCAATGATGGAACAGCATTCCACCCAATGATACCAATGATGGAACAGCATTTCTTCCACTGGCACAAACAATGCGGCACCATTCCTCTCTTGAATACCAACAATAGGGCATTGGTATAGCCACTTGCAATAATCACTGTCTTTTTCTTCCGCCGGGAGAAGACAATGGCCCAGCAGGAGGGATTCCCGCATCAACACTGTCTGTTTTGATGGGGTAATCAAGATAATTTCTTTCCTGCAACCAAATTCACTCCATGTATGGCCAGTCTTAGGCTAGGTTCACACTGATGCAGTGCAAAATAAATCCATTTTCCAGTGTGATTTTAAGGAGTAGCTGCACTTCGAGTTGACGCCTCTCTCCCTGTGTCTCTCTCTCTGTCTCTCTCTCTCTCTCTCTCTCTTTCTCTGTCTCTGTCTCTCTCTCTCTCTCTCTCTCTCTCTCTCTCTCTCTCTCTCTCTCTCTCTCTCTCTCTCTCTGTCTCTCTCTCTCTCTCTGTCTCTCTCTCTCTCTCTCTGTCTCTGTCTCTCTCTCTCTCTCTCTCTCTCTCTCTCTCTCTCTTTCTCTGTCTCTCTCTGTCTCTCTCTCTCTCTCTCTCTCTCTCTCTCTCTCTCACTCTCTCTCTCTCTCTCTCTCTGTCTCTGTCTCTCTGTCTCTGTCTCTCTCTCTCACTCTCTCTCTCTCTCTCTCTCTCTCTCTCACATATGTCGGGGTGTGCAGTGGGGAACACAGCAAACACCTGCACAGGGCCCTTTTTAAAATCGGAACAGATTTGCAGTGCATATATGTGAATGGCCTCCATAGATACTCATATTATTTCTCTTGTCATGCAATTCCATGCGTTTTCCATCAGAGATCACAGAAGTGTGAACTAGGGTTTAGGAATAACTTTTGACTGACATCTACCAGAACTTCTATTCTCATTTCTAATATATTCATTTTCATTCCATTAGGAAAAGTTCACATTGGGATCACACAGGAATGCGTGGCACATTCTTGTGCAATTTCCGTACATTCCCATGTGGTGTGATTTTCAAGTCCATTCATTTGAATAGAAATCGCAGTGCATGCACTACTTTTAAAAAATGCGCCACACCAAATCGCATGGTACTGCGGTACAATACTATTTGGTTCCTGACAATGCACTGGGTTTGCGATCTCCATGTGGGGTGCCGTTAATATTAAAATGACACCCGCATGCAGATCGCAAGGGCAGTGTGTTTGAACGCAGTGCTGGTGTGAACTGCCGATTATAAAACTTGTCATATTTACTGTTGATATTTAGATCTCATGTGAAATTAAAAAAACATACAATAACCTTACACAAAAGCAGTATGCCAAAAAAATGTGCCCAGGGGGGACTGGAAAACAAGCCAGGCATTCCAGAACAAGAAAACAAAAAAAAAACATGATCCACAAAACGCAGCGTTAGTGTTTCACAACAAACAGTTGAGTTGGATTAGGAGCGATTTAGCAGCCCTGCCTCTGCCATTTGACATCCCAAAGCCCTGTGCACACAACAGTGAAAAATGCTGACAGATAAAGTAGTACAATTGGACATGGGCCACTGCTATCTCTAGCCATAGAGAGGCTGCAACATTCCTTTTTTTTCTGTCTCTTTCCTTAGCTATTATTTTTGGAATGGAGGGGAGTCAGCTGGAGAGGAGAGCAGAGGGTTACAGGCCGCCAAACGGCTGGCTCGGATAACACAGGATTGGATGGCAGCTTCCTTTCACAGCACGAGCTGGAGTGCCACGGTTTTTGTGTGTATGCTGAATGAAGGGGGCTAGGAAACAGCTGTATGTGGTGCAGCGCTATCCACTTGGAGAGCTCTTCTCTTCCCCAGCATTTTATGGAATGGACGCACAATGTTTTGTCTGAAAGGTGAGCTGTTTATATTTCTGTTGGATATCGTTCACTAGAATGTGAAAAGCTTCTCTTCCTGCCTTTCTGTCGACTCTAAACAGGTCTAGCGATGAGACCAACTTTTCCGAGAGGCTGACTACCAGTGAGGCTTACATTGTTCTCATTGTTCTTGCTAAGTTAGGATCTGCTGCCAGTTCTGCTGTTTTTTTTAGAATGGGTGTTTGTGAACCCTTAAAGATGACTTTGCCAGATGAGCTACCAGTTTATGGTGACAGTTGGTGTTGCTGTCACTTCTGCTACTTAAGGGTTAATGCGAATAAATGAAGCACACAAAGATCAGCGAGAGAAGTTGCCAATCAGACGTCAGCTTTGTTTAGTAGGTTGCATTCAGTTCATATTGGTAATGACACTTTGTACGGTGCTACAACACAAAATGATAGAATATATGTTGGGTAGAGGTGGCAATATCATAAAATAAATGCTGGCCGGAGGTGATATGGTCTGCAATGTGCATTGACTTTGGTGATCTTCTCAACAATGAAACTGCCAATGGCTCCCTGGTGTGGTCTGCAATGTGCATTGACTTTGGTGATCTTCTCAACAATGAAACTGCCAACGGCTCCCTGGTGGTTTCCCTGTTGAAATTCACAATGCCAAACTGTGATAGGTGGTGGTGGTAGTAGTGTAGGCACAGGGAGGCATGACTGATAGATGAACTTGACTTCATACAATCACCTCTGGCTACAAAAGTTCATAAACAGATTCTACGGTTATCTCCATCCAAAATCAGCATAATAGTTTGGAGTAAAGCTCTTATTTACATTTTAAGGTCGATCTAAATGATTGATCATTGGTTGATTTAACAGTTAGATAATAAGTCAGCAGGGAAGTGCTAGTCCTTGCAATTAAATGTATAGCAAAACTGTAGTTGGTGTTATTAGAAGATATTTTCTTTTCCCCTAATGGCGGTTCCCAGTGCAAGAATTTCTCCATCCACGTTGTATACTCTGACATATGTGAGTCAGATTATGTCTTTCTGTAATGTTCTCCCTGGGGTGATTTATTCAAAATAGTTTATATGTTCACTTTCTTCTATTAACTACATCATATTAGGTCATTTTCCTTATTCTATAATAAACATGTACAAGACGTTTAGAAAGAGTGACAATATGGGGCCATGCATATGTTCACTACTTAGAGCGAGAACCAGAAATGGTATTAGTATACTTGCCCTACACTTCAGTGATAACAGTTTTCTCACATATGATCTAAATATATAGCGTAAATGTAACTTGCTGCTCCCATTCCTTGGAGAGCTTGACACAGGGAGAAACAAAAGCTTCCTTACTAACAATGAACTAAAACGAAGCTGGTCATAAAAAACATATGGAGAAATAAGACAAGCAAAGATCTAAGCAATAATCTATTGTAGTCAAGGCACACAAATAGACAATTCTGTACATCTATTTCTAGTCTAAAGCTGGCCATTCACTAGTAAATTTCTGTACAAACGTTCAACTGAAACTTCTTATTTGTTTGTTCAATGACTGGACGAATGTCTTTTGAAAGTACTTCAGAATTTTGTTTGCTTTTTTAACATTCGATTTTGGAACAAATGGACTTTTCCAAGCGAAAACCACATTCACTGTTATGCCCTGTACACACGGTCAGACTTTGTTTGGACATTCCGACAACAAAATCCTAGGATTTTTTCCGACGGATGTTGGCTCAAACTTGTCTTGCATACACACGGTCACACAAAGTTGTCGGAAAATCCGATCATTCTGAACGCAGTGACGTAAAACACGTATGTCGGGACTATAAACGGGGCAGTGGCCAATAGCTTTCATCTCTTTATTTATTCTGAGCATGCATGGCACTTTGTCCGTCGGATTTGTGTACACACGATCGGAATTTCCGACAACGGATTTTGTTGTCGGAAAATTTTATATCCTGCTCTCAAACTTTGTGTGTCGGAAATTCCGATGGAAAATGTGTGATGGAGCCCACACACGGTCGGAATTTCCGACAACAAGGTCCTATCACACATTTTCCGACCATGTGTACGGGGCATTAGAAATTTGAACATTCAAGAAAAAAATCCTATCCTGCGCCTTCAAATTTTATCATCACTGCAGTGGAATGCGAACGCCGATTTGACCTCACAAGCGATTAGATTGAGCGGTCTGAAAACAAAAATCTCTCAAACAAAATTCTACTAGTGTATGGCCAGCTTAAGTGAACATCAGTACTGCACTTATCTCAAAGGTTCGAATCATGATTGTCCAAAGTTGGCATCTATTGGGTCAGTGCCTAAGATAGCAAAGGAAGATAGGACAGCACTAATACACAACCCTGAGAACTTCTATATACATTTACTTTTACTAAAAGTACTTTTATCTTATAACATTGCTTAGACAAAAGGAGATGTGTTTGTGCAAAAGAACAATAGCCTTTTGAAAGGGTGTGCCTGAGCCCTTTGCCAAAAAAGATTATATCTAGTTTATCTAGTAAATAATTTTGCTGTTGCATATTTCATAAAATGTTTTATGGCTCTTTTCTCAAGGATATTGTAGTTTACAATTATGCCTGTAAATATTCTCATTTATCCCAGGCATGATATAGCTTGGCTATTTTCACCCTGGGCTCATCCAGTGGATCCTAGGGGTTCTTTGAGCAGTGGTGGATTGACCTCCCATTTGATGGCCATTATTGATTGGTTTTAGTTAGTTGCACCTGAATGTTGCGGGTGGATAGTATATATGGATGTTACGCTTCAGAGAACAAAGGCCTAGCGGCCGATTCGCGTGACATTTTTTTATCCTATAGTTACCCTGTAGCAAATAAAGATTAACACATTTAATGTTTTGGGCTACTGTTCATCTCCATTATCACGTTTGAGTCAGTGGAAGACACTCTGAGCCTGAGCACCAAGACCTCAACTCCCTATTGCAGGGGTCTTCAAACTACGGCCCTCCAGTTGTTCAAAAATTACAATTCCCATCATGCCTAGTCATGTCTGTGAATGTCAGAGTTTTACAATGCCTCATGGGATGTGTAGTTCCACAACAGCTGGAGGGCCGTAGTTTGAGGATCCTGCCCTATTGGCATTCTGGATTAAGTGCTGCTTCTTATGCTTGATGGTACTTGCATAATTCTTGGCAGATGCCACTTGGAAAGAGCCAACAGCAAGACACAATGATATTTTTTAGCTGACTGTAAGTGGGTATTTTTCCCCAATGTAAGATGCATTTTCCCCAGTGACCTTGGGGAATTGTCTAAGCAGCTGTTGCCCTGGACATGAAAATAATTTCAAGGGTTCTATTGGAGTAAAAAGGTTACTAAAGGCTGGTTGAAGTTTGTCACATATAACTAGACTTGTTCTGTAATGTTAAAAAGTTGCAGTTATTATAATAACTTCATAACATTGATAGTTATCAACGTGCTTTCATCTTTTTGTGCATTTCCTTATTTGTGAGGCTGTGTGCAGTCTTTTTCCATTTTGTTCAGCCTGCTGTTTTATTGAATTTGATGTTGGTAGGTATTGTGGATATTTCTTATGTACAGTACTGTGTAATCTATCCATACATCAACATTTGTGGTTGGTTTTACCAGAAATCTGACCATTGGTAGACCCATCCTTTCTCAAACATACTTGAATAGACACACAAAAAAGTAGGATCCAATCAAATGACAGTTAAAGTGGTTGTAAACCTCAGTCATGGAATCTGAACAAAGCACATATATCTGTAGTGTTTACTTATCTCTCTCCACAGCTCTAAGGCCCCTTTCACACGGGGCAGATCCGCTCAGCGGAGTCCACCAGCTGAGTGGGAGATCGCTCCATTGATCTCCCCTAAGCGGGCAGATGACAGGTCTGTCTCTGCTCACTGAGCGGGGAGGAACCTGTCAGAGCCCTGCTGATCTCTATGGGGAGATCAGCTGAAAACAGACAGCATGTCCGTTTTCATCATGTCTCTTCCAATCCGCCAAGATGGATCGCAGATGTATCGCCATATGTCTGTCTTCAGCGGATCGCATGGCAGACGGGTGTCAGCGGACACATCTCCACCAACATTCCACCTGCCCATAGGAGTTAATGGATGGCCCGCTTGGATCCGCCTGAGAAACTGACAGGCGGATCCGAGCAGGTTTATCGTGTGACAGGGGCCCAAGTGTCGTTTCTCTCTGTTGCTTCGTTCCTCTATTTTCATCATGAGTCACTTCTATGTAGGAGGATTTGTTTCATCTCTGTTTATCACCTGAGGCCAGTCACTTCACTGGGTATATAAGAGGATTTACAACCACTTTAAACTGACAGTGGCCTAAAATTTTCCAAAATATTCAACTTTTTATCAGTTATTTTCCTCCAGAATCTCTACAACTACAGTTGTTTTCAAGCAAACAATAACAAATTAGTTTAAAATGCTCTGGGGAAAAAAAAAAATCCCAGGGCCAAAAAGGTCTACATATAGCCCTCGGCAATACATTTCGATATAAAAAACTTGGTTAAGAAGAGATTTCGTAGAATAAATAAATGAAAAATCAGGCAATAAGTGTGAGCACTCAGTGAGGTACTATTGGTATCCAGCAAACCCTGCAGCTGTGCAAAACTTAGAAAGTTCCTTCAGGTTACCTTAATCTTGAGTAATCCTCCGCTAAATAAGCACAGCTCCATAGACGGTCAGTACGGGGATTGTGGAGTATACTTGTCTAAGCCTCTGCTCTGGAACTCATGCCTCTTCTTCAGGACAGGTTTGAATCTGACTGCTTGATGTGAAAAACATTTCAATGTGCATCAGTCTCAATGTATCCCTTGACGTGTCACTACATCATATATTGCTTTTACTTGACTGAAATATGTAATACATCTGGAACTCATTATCGTTCGATACAAATGCCTGTGACATGTAGCACAGACTTGTCACATTCTCTGCAAATATGACATTTCTATAACCCTTGGTAGAACTTTTTATAAGCAGGCCTCTTATGAAAATGAACAACATTCTGAAACAAAACATTTGGTTTCAAATGTGGTCACCATAACTCTAACCATGTGACTGCATGCGGACTGTGGGGGGGGGGGGGGGGGGTCGGAAATGAAAAGCAGTTAAGGAGTACACACTCCAGAACATATTAACCCATTTGTCTGGGCCTGAGATCCAATGCACCCTGGAAACCCAGACCAGCCCGATAATACTAACCCTTCTGACAAACGCCAGTGTTGCTAGATTGTCAGTCTGGACTTGATTGTGTCTAAGTGTAGTTCATTGGTGCGTGTTTAGTATTTCTTCATATGGTCAGGAAAAAGGAAAGGTGGCAGCATAGAACTAAGCCACGTGGTCGTCATTTAAAGTGATTACACAACATTTGGAGATGAATTCAGTGTATTTACAATGCGGTGAGCACAATGTATGGTGACTGCTTAGTGTGCCTTTAATACTGAATGAGTATTTATCTAGATCTAGTGATATATATTTTTATCAGTTAGTGCTTTGGGGTTAAAGTGTGAAATGGAGAATGGAATGTAGGATGGGATGAGTTACATGTCTTACAAAACAGCTGACAGCAAATAAATCCAGATGTTGGCTGTTTGGAAGCCAAGAACTGTAAAACTGCATGACTGCATGATTGATGAAATTCCTATTCTAAGGAAATCTTGGTACATATTAGGAGCAGCTTCCTATTTGGAATTAGATTTTTCTGTACTGTAAGTTGCAATATATGTGTATAAAGTGCATACATGGCTGCACTGGGGTGTTTTAACTAAAGGAAAATAGGATGTTCATTTTGCATGGGAAGTTGCACTTTGCAGCAGAATTTGCCCCATGGTGAAGTTTCACTTTGCAAGGAAAATAAAAAAAAATGACAGCATTTTTGCTTGCACATACATAGTTACATAGTTAGCAAGGTTGAATAAAGACACCAGTCCATCCTGAGTGAGTGTGGGTGCATATCTACAATTGTCCCTATCTCTGTACATTGTGTCTCATTAAGATGCTCATCTATTATATTAGTATTTTTATGAAAGGTACCCATATAGCGCCGTCAGTTTACACAACGCTCCACACATACATCGCACACTCACATTGGTCCCTACCCTCAAGGAGCCCACAATCCAAGGTCCCCAACTCACATTCATATACTAGGGCCAATTTTGGACAGAAGCCAATTAACCTACCAGCATGTCTTTGGAGTGTGGGAGGAAACCGGAGTACCCGGAGGAAACCCACACAGGCACAGGGAGAACATGCAAACTCCAGGCAGGTAGTGTCGTGGTTGGGATTTGAACCAGCGACCCTTTTTACTGCTAGTCGAGAGTGCTACCCACTACACCACTGTGCCGCTTTACCTCATTCATTAAAAGTTCTGAGGAAAATTCCCTTGTAAAATGCAACTTTCCCTGCAACGTGAACAGTATATTTGTCTTTAGAAAGTTAACCCCATATTGCTTGTGGAAGACTAATTGGGGTAGATTTGATAAAGGCACATGGGCTCTTCACTTGGTAAGTGAAGTTGCACTTTTCAAAGGAAGTTTACTCAGAGCTTAGTGAATGAAGTAAAGCTCTAATGACTTCCTCATCCAATTATGTGCAGGCAAAAGTCCTTTTCTTTGCACACGATTGGGTATTTTTTTGCAAAGCAAAAATTTCACCGGATTCATTAAAGGGATAATAAAGGCTAGATCAAAAAGATGTTATAAAAAAGAAAAAAAGATGTTATACTTACCTGCTCTGTGTTACCTCCTCTTTGGCGGTCCCCCACTCCTTCTTCCTCTAACTGCCCTCTCAACAAGCCGGGTGCTAAGGGGCACTGTTTGAACGCACTCTTGACCCAGGTTGTGTGCATCCATAGACACACAAAGCGTCAGTAAGTCACACCCCTGCACCTTCCTCACAGGAGTGTGAATGACAGCAGCAGGAGCCTATGGCTCCCGCTGCCTCCAGTGTCTACTGTGAAAACAGAGAGGAGAGCGGTGCTGCAGTGCGGAAACAGTGAGAGGACTTTTGTCCACAGGACTTGTGTACACACAATCGGAAAGTCCAACAACAAACATTTGTTGGCGGAAAATTTGAGAACCTGCTAGCCAACATTTGATGACGGAAAGTCCGACAACAAATGTTCGATTGGAGCATACACACGGTCGGACTTTCAGCCAACAAACTCACATCCAACATTTGTTGTCGGAAAATCTGATCGTGTGTACGGGGCATAAGAGTGATCATCTAGACAGAACTGCATACTGGAAATGTTGCTGACCTGCTCATTTCTTTCGTTTTTCATCCAGACATTACTATAATAATATAAATAAATATATATATATAATTTTTTATTCATTTATTGCAGGTATTATAGAGCTGACAATTTACGCAGCGCTTTACAGATATATATTGTACATTCACATCAGTCCCTTACTCTCAAGTAGCTTACAATCTAAGGTCCCTAACTCACATACACATATTACCCAGATAGCAAGCATAATTTGCCACAAATTTGAGGCAGTGTTGAATTGTAAGTCTGTTAACTTGCTGCACATTTTCACTGGTAAGTTGTACACTTGCAGAGCACTTGAAGCACAAGTTCTAGTTGACACTTTTCCAATTTGTAGCAAATTTGTGTGGCAAGTCTCTAGCAAGAGCAAAGTTGCAGTGGTGAGTCCACAGCAAGAGCTCTGCAAGTCTACAGCATGAAAATTCAGCCACAGTGACCCCTGTGGTGGGATGGGAACCAGAACTTGTAGCAAACTTGCAGAATGTTTGCAAAGAAATATGATCTGGAGTCATGCAATGCGGACTTCCTGCAATTGTGCAACAAATGTGTGAAGCCTGGCAAGTCTAGCATTAGCTTAGCAATTCATTTTCAAACTTGCAGCTCAATTACTTGCTATCTGGGTAGTGCCAGTTTAGACAGGAGCCAATTACCCTACCAGCATGTCTTTGGAGTGTGGGAGGAAGCCGGAGTACCTGGAGAAAACCCACTATATATTGTATGTATGTATATATATTTTTAACAAGCTGGTTATTGTTATCCAGGAACATGCTCTATTGTGGTCCTCATTTCACATGCAGAAATCCTTATGTAAAAGAATCCTTATAGGGCGGCACAGTGGTGTAGTGGTAGCACTCTCGCCTAGCAGTAAGAAGGGTCACTGGTTCAAATCCCAACCACGACACTACCTGCTTGGAGTTTGCATGTTCTCCCTGTGCCTGCTTGTGTTTCCTCCGGGTACTCCGGTTTCCTTCCACACTCCAAAGACATGCTGGTAGGTTAATTGGATCCTGTCTAAATTGTCCCTCCTATGTATGAATGTGAGTTAGGGACCTTAGATTGTAAGCCCCTTGAGGGTAGGGACTGATGTGAATGTACAATGTATATGTAAAGCGCTGCATAAATTGACGGCGCTTTATAAAGTACCTGAAATAAATAATAAATAAATAAATAAGCTTTATGTAAAAACAATAGGCCATTACATACAGGTATTTCACATCCACCAATCCGATTTAGACCTGGCTTGGAGGTTTTAATGTGATTGGTGAATCAAGAATCAAACATGTTTAAACCCCCGTCAAGTGTGGTCCGCATTCAGGAGATTTGCCTTTTCTTCCTGACCCAGTTAGATTGATTATCAGAAAAGGAGGTACGGGGAACTCTATTCAATACATATAGGGACAGCGGTAAAGGGTTGGTACCAAGGACTTTTTTTTCTAACCCTTATCCAAGCCTAAACTATTTTAAGTATGCATGAGCTATACCTGAATATACAACAGCCTTACAAGAAGATATATGAGTAGTTCAAAATATTGTTTATATTACGTTCAATTATGGCATTGTACTTATAACACAAATCTGGTCTATAGAAGCCATTAATTCTGCATTATGTACCGAGCAGGTACAATGATTACTGGCTTGTGAAAATGGATCTGGTTATTTTTGGCACAGCGTTTTCAACCCTTGAAATATAGCTGCTAATTTTCTTTACCCATAAGTACATGGTACTGACAGCCATAACTTATATCATCTATTGGATGGT
The DNA here is from genome assembly GCF_042186555.1 of Aquarana catesbeiana. Lineage (NCBI taxonomy): Eukaryota > Metazoa > Chordata > Amphibia > Anura > Ranidae > Aquarana > Aquarana catesbeiana. The sequence goes on along the minus strand of NC_133327.1, from coordinate 423,191,614 downwards.
AATTGCTATGCACTTTGTAATCAGCACCAATAAAAGTGGGCTAAGCTGTTTGCTCTGTAAACTGACCCCTTTGGCATTGTGGTGTTTGAAGTCTTTGCATCAATCCCAGACTGAGCAGCCAACAAATAGTTCATTAATGCAGGTACTTCCATTGAACTATCCTTATATTTTTGTCATTTAGATTTGAATTACTAATGTGGTGTACTTCCAGTATAAAACATATTCGGAATGTTCTGAAATTATACGCGTTAGTGCTGAGATTTTTTGACAGTTTTTTGTGCAATACAAGTTCCAGGTATGGATTGATTAAAAATGCTGAATGCTGCTACTGTCATTCTGACTGCTGATTAAGCCAAGTAGACATGCTCTCCCACTAGACATTGATTTACAGACATCATGCAGACATTTATGGCCCAGTAATCTCTGTTATTGCTAGCAACCTAGCTATTCTGTTTAAATAGTCTGATTCATTAGCAGGTTCAAGGGTGACATGAATCAGAATGCTGAGCTTTTTCAGAGACTTAGCTTATGGATATGTGTTGCTTTTATCCTGGAAAATTATCATTCTTTCTTTTAGTTAACATCTCCTTTCAAGGGCAACCCCACCTAACACACTGTGAAACCATGTGCAAACAGAATTAGTACCAGTGATTCACTTAACCACATATACAGTATTAGTGTAAGAGTTTTATGGACAGCTGTGTGTTAAATGTTCATATTTGGAAGGTAGTTATTTATTTTTCTTAGTCATACAACCCAAACCACCTTTCATTCCTCAGTGTCTTCTTTAGTAGAGTTTGGGCCAACCTTCCTCAACCTTTTCACCTTAGAGCAGGCTTTCTCATTCAGGGTTCCATGGAACCCTAGGGTTCCTCCAGAGGTTGCTCAGGGAAGTTTCAGCTGACACCATTGATCTTTTTAGCTATCTTTAAGGGTGGAATTCTTCCCAATGACCACAAGTGTAAGGAGCATTCTTCCCACTGACCATTTCACGAATGTATCATTAATTGTAGATATAATCATTTTTAGCAGAAGTTCCCTGAGACCAGAAAGTTATTTCATGGGTTCCTCTGTGTTGAAACGGTTGAGAAAGGCTGCCTTTGAGGAACACCTAAAATAATTTTCTAGTACCAGGGAACCCTTACTAAAACGAATTAATCTGAGGACAATGGGGAAAATGCTCCTTACATTGGTGGTCAGTAGGATGAATGCAACCCATTCAGTGGTGGCCAGAATGCCACCCTTACAGGCATGTTGCTGATTTTGCCAAGTAGAGTTTACCCTGGAACTATGCAGGCACCATCAGATAGGAGCTCAATCATATCATCAGCAGCTCAAGGAACCTTTGGTAATTTCTGATGGAACCCTGGCTGAGAATGGCTGGTTTAAGCTGGTCATACATGGTGCAAATTTCTTTCCTGCAAACATGAGCTGCAGGAAAGAAATTCGCTAGAATCCCCCCATCAACACAGGCATTGCTGACAGGGGAATCCCTCCTAATGAACCATTGTATTCGGCTCCCCCCCCCCGTCAGGAGAAGACAGTGATTATTGCTAGCGGCTATACCTGCTGCTAGCCATAATCGCATGTAAAATCCAACAGGCTGGTTATACCCAAGTTGATAGATCGATCAACTTGGTACATTCAGCCTGCCCATACATGTTTAGAATCTCAGCCGGTTCCTGCTGACTGGGCAAGATTCGAACTGTCTATGGCCGGCCTTAAACTAAAGCTGAGCATTCCAATAAATATTGTTCCACCCAATCCTTCTCAGCCTCAAACTTTGAATGACTGACGGTCACCCACCGGGGACATAACAGCATCTTAATGCACCTATGCTATAGTAAATAAATGAAGGACAGGTGTGTTGTAGTAGTGTATGAAAGGACAACATTTGTATGTCACTTATATGATCAAATTACACAACAGCTGAGGAAAGTAGGTTTCATGTGTCTGCACTGCCAGACACATTCATGTACACATAATGTATAATAACAATCATTGAGAAAAATGGATCTTTGCAAGACTACACGTTTCTTTGTGCCATAAATGTTTGTATAAATTTGCCTATCCCCAAAACCATTTTTTTGGATGCCGTGTATAATTGTAGGTTTTTTCTTGTCTAAACTGTTTTCATTGTATCACCTTCTAATTAATAGATTTTTGGTATTTTTCTTATACTTACATTCTCGATATTGGGGTCTCGTTTCAATTGTTTCTTTAAGAATTTTTTTTTAGATAGCCAATATGTAAAGCAGGATAACTAGGGAAATAAAAGTGACGTTTTTATTTATTAGAAAAGTAAAAGGCAATACAGAATTGTGTGCAGGATAGACTCCCTGAAGTAAAAGGTTAATGTCCTTTCTATGCTCTGTCTTGTGGTTGTTGCTGAGTCATTAAACTTGTCTGGCTTCCTCTAGTGGAGGAAACCTGGCAACAACTGTTCAATTGTTAGTGAGAGTACGCCAGAGGTAGACACCATGTGGAATCTCAAGACAGAGCTATGCTTAGTTCATTTGTGGATATTACATACTTATTTAGTAAAGTAAATAATAACTTACAATATTATTATTATTATTATACAGTATTTATATAGCGCCAACAGTTTACGTAGCGCTTTACAACTTGAGGGTAGACAGTACAAATACAATACAATTTGATACAGTAGGAATCAAAGAGCCCTGCTCCTTAGAGCTTACAATCTAAGAATTCATTTTCCTTTTAAAGCTGCAGTGTCAACAGGTCCTGAACAAGGTCCTGAACAACCAGGTGTGCACCAAGCACACCCCAGTACCTAATATTAAAGCTAGAATTAGATGGCACACACTGGAACTTGGTATAAAAGTTAGAGTTGTACGGCACACCCCAACACTTGGTATTGAAGCTAGAGTTAGATGGTACATCCTAGTACTTGGTAAAAAGGCTGAAGTTGTTTGGCACACCCGCGCACTTGGTATGGAAGTTAGGGTTGGATGGCACACCCTGAGATTTGGTATATAAGCTAAAGTTAGATGGTATGACCTGGTACTTGGTATGGAAATATGAAAGCGATAACTAGTTGACACATCCTGGTACTTGGTATACAATCTGGAGTTGTGTGGCACACTCCAGGTCTTAGTGGAGAAGTTAGAATTGGATGGTACAACCCAGCACTTGGTATAGATATAAGAGTTGGATGGCACACCCCAGCACTTTGTATAGAAGTTCGAGTTGGATGGCACCCCAGCACTTGGAATGGATGTTAGATTTGGGTGGCACACCCCAGTACTTGGTATAGAAATTAGAGTTAGAAGGCACATCCCAGCAGGTGATTTGGATGGCACCCCATCGCTTGGTATAGAAGCTAGGGGTTGGTTGGAACACCAGGACAAACACTTGGTGTTTGCATTGTTCCTGCTGCATTGCCTAAATGAAACTGCTGTTGAAAAAATACATAGGCTACCATTTTTTAACTCACTTGAAAATGTTCAATGCCTGTCTGAGTCAAACAATGAGTATGCAGATCAGGAGTTTTGACTTTACACTGACTTCACTTCATTAAAAGCTAGAGACTGCTAGGCAAAAGTTTTTAATTTTGAAACTGTTGGTGTATACCTGTTATTTATCACATATACTGTATATATACAATGCATGTTTTAGAAAAGATATGTAAGACATGACAAAGAATAACAAGTGCATAATGTTAGCTAAAGAAACAGCACAGCAGAGCATATTTTTTCCACCTTTGCCTGTGTAATTGTATTCTGGGACTGAGCAGGGTGATGTGAAATAGGGCTTGGTTTACACTAGTGCGGTTTCAGATGCGACTTCAATTGCACATAATTGCAAGACATTGGAGAGCACATTATTTTTTTAATGGTCAATAGTGCCTGTTCACATCAACGCAGTGCAGCATGTTTTTGGAAAAGGTACTACTTTGTTGTGGTTGCAGCAAGATTTTAGCCCCATAGTCTTTTTTTTTTTTTTTTTACGTTGAACAAAGGTTTTTATTAAGCACAAGTGTATACATGACGAGTACAATAATCACACAATTATGTCCTCTAGTTTGAGGTGAATGTAATGCACAATGCTGTTACAGTACATAATGTAACCAGTTTATGTTGATGAGCACTTATGTAAGCGTTTGTGTCACTTTGTATAAAATAAAGAAATACAACATTAACAAGAATTAGTATGTTTGTATCAAGAATTCGTAATTAGGCACAGGTTTCGGATTCCTGCAGCCAACGGTCCCATATTCTATTGTATTTGTCTGGGCAGCCTCTATTAATGTATAGGAATTTCTTTTAAGGTAAGGTTCTGTTTATGTCCACCTTCTGCCCCATAGCCTTTTAATAAGAAACACACCAAAAACACATGTAAAATGCCTGTACATGTGTTTTTGGCATAGTTTTGTGTATAAAATCCAGTCTCCTCCTACAATTAAAGTGAATGAAGCATGTAAAAATGCATCAAAAACACACTACAAACTTGCACTGAAAATCAGATCAAGTTGCAGCTGCATTAATATGAACCTAGCCTTATATCACTGCTTGGGAATGATAGATCATGTCACATGTCAAAAGGAGACGAGAGCTCCATCTACTGGCTGCATAGAATAATGCTTTATATTACTATATTGACATAAACACATATTTTTTTTTAGTCCTGACCATAATAAATAAATATATATATATATATATATATATATATATATATATATATATATATATATAGAGCGGAATGATCACGTGTTGTGTGGGTATAAGACGTGCCTTACATCCAGTGCCCACTAGCACAAAAACACAGCAAAGAGGACCATACTCCTTTTATATTACACTTACAGTAGGAAATGTGATATGAATTGTGTATATTACAAGTCAAAAAATGTTATATTGCTAATATGCAAAAAAATCTTGTCACTAATAACATGAAGAAAGCTGTGCACTTCACATATGCTCGCCCTGTTTGTTGTGAATGGAAAGTGTGAATTGTTTAGGGAAGCTCTCTTGTAAGGTGTACTTCATTATAATATTGTGTCCTAGCAACAGGCAGGGTTCCTTTGTGTGAAGCTAGAAAAGGGGGAAGTGATTGGAGGATTATATTCATTTCCTCCTGGTTTATACGGCTGTATTAGTCTTGTGAAATTTGATGGTAATGTTACACATACACTCGCTTATTCACAAAAAGATCTGCTTGATTGGTACAGAAATGGGAACACAAAGAACATATTATACGGTCATTTTTGCCAAACGGTAACCTGAGGATTGTTTTGTTTGAGGTGTGTGAGTGTTTATTGGTAGATTACCGTCATTTGTTTTTAGCTTTCATGCTTCAGTCTTTAACAGGATATTTAAAGAAAAATAAAACCCTATTTTTTTCCAAGGGACTCAAAACCTGTTCAGAAACAATGAGACTACTCTTCCTCCCTAGATCTGTTTGGAAGATGTCAGGTCAAATCCGGCTGGTATAGGTTGGAGCAGGTGTAAACATTGCTATCCGATCAGCTGGATGTCTCCTATTTAGTTAGGATAAAGCTAACCATAGATAGGTTGATATTAAGCCGGTTTAGAAAGGACCAGGCGAATTTTGATCCATCTATGGGCAGGCTGTTTGTACAGAAGTCAATCTCTCGATCAACTTCTGTATAACCAGCCTGTTGGGTGTATTTCACTCAATCAGTGCCACTGGCTATATCCCGCAACTCTGATCCTTGTATTCTGACAGTGGGGAGCTCTCCCTGCAATACAATAGCTTGCTAGAGGGATGTTGATGGGGAACTAAATCATTTTTTCTGTTTAACCTACAGGTAGAGTTGCCACCTCATCCCTTTAAACCTCAAATCTGATAAGTTTACTAAAGTTTCCCACAGAATAAAAATTCGGAAGTGATGTCTTGTGACGTAATGCATTTGTATTGCATTTTTGAACGACAGCTGTACTGATTAAACAAAAATTGTACGATCTTGCATCGTACGAAAAAAAATATGTGCATGTCCGATAGAATAATATCGGATGAACAGTCATGATCGGCTCTCGAAAACTCTGTACTAATGATCCGATTATTGTACGATCACTTCGAAAGTGGTATTTTTCATACAATTTTCTGATTGTGTGTACGGGGGAAGGGAGGCATTTTTCCCACTGGCCACCAGTGTAAGGGGCATCGGGAGGCATGTATACAGAAATACCAGTCACTAAACACAGAGAGACTTATCTAGTAAGTTACTGAAAAGATTCAGTGCACATGTTTTGTAAATCAAGCCGCCTCACATTTAGTAAATTACTTGTAACTATTTTGTTGTACATTTGTGCCCCTCACTGAAATCAGGGTGCCACCCACAGCAAAGGATTTGCAGTTTCTTTGTGTATTTGTTAACCCTGCACCTGAAATCCTGGGAAACAGAGGGAATAATTAAACTTTTTATTTTCGTTAGTTTGTGTGGGGATAGAATTGATATAATCTAGTTTTGATCACAAGGTCATACCATATTAATGTTTTAATATTTCTTTGGATTTGTAGTGGACAGCACATGTAACATAAAGCTTGATAACGCCTATTTGATGATATGCATAGTTGGCATTTCTATTGTTCTGTACAGTTTAGATAATCAAGAGATGAAATACTCATCATATATCATTTTTTAGATTAATTCGTCTTTCAGGGTAATTGTATGAAAAAAATAAACCGTGTGCTTTCCTAGGGCTGTTATATGAAAAAATATGTAAGAAAAAGGATATTGGATGTGTGTGGGCAGTATTATGGTAGGTCTATTATTTCCATAGTGGTGCGGGTGCTATTCTAGAGAGGAAGGGGGCGCTCTCTACAAACAAATCATGTTGATTTACCGGCAGTGATTACTAAGAGCTCCTGTCTGTGGCACACATGTCCAATGACAATAACACATGATTGATAACAGTCTAGAGCTCTGCTTGTTTGTCTACTACAAACTGTGGCCCTTTGCTAGCCTTTATGCGGCCCTTGGGGCACAACTCTTTCCACTGATATGAGGCACTTTTCCTCTCACTGACACCAACAATGGGCACTATATCTTCCACCGATACCAATGATGGAATACTATTCCTCCTACTAATAGGGGGAATACTCCTCCTATTGACCACCAACCCTAATGCCATATTTATTCTCACTGGATGCTGGGCCCGTTACATTTTCTGCCCCTGCTGGCCACAATCTGGCCTAACTAAAGTCTGAAGGACAATAAAGTGGCCCTTTGTTTGAAAAGTTTGGAGACCCCTGGTCTACATGGTTAATAATGACAAGTGATGTGCTTTTGTTATCTGATTCTTTTCCATCACTAAAACAGACCAAACACTGGAAGAATTTTGGTTGAATTTTTTTTTTTTTTTTTTTGGAATGTTCCTTTAATATTCAAATAGTTAGTAGGGTCAAAATTGGTTATTGTAAAAATTGTACATATTGTAATGTCCATGTGCAAGGCTCAAAAGAAACTTGTTTAATATGTGTGGGATTCCATTTACGTAACAGGTTTGGACAAAATTTTAAGGGTTTTTGAACAAAATTAGTTGACTCCATTGATGGAAAGTTCAAATGTTCTGAAGAACAAGTCTTTAGAATTTCCTTATGAACGTTTGAACAAAACTCTACTGTTATATGACCAGCTTTGGTTTCCCAGCACCATTTGCATAAATAAAGTGATAAAGAAGTTAAAAAAAAGTTGGTCATACATGGATCGAAATTCACTCAGTTCAGCCAGAACTAGCTAAATTTCAATCCATGCATGGGTGGTAGGCTGGTTGTACAGAAGTCCATCTGCTGATCGACGTCTGTAGAATTGCCCTGTTGGAAAATGTCCTTGTGATCAGTGCAGTGCTGATCAGTGTATTCTGACACCAGGAAAGTCTCCCCCGCTGTCAGAATACAATGCTTCAGCGGGAGTGATTCCCGGTATCCACATCGAGCATGTGGATGGGGGAATGGAGTAGATGTTTTTTTGAACGAAAGCAGGTTGAATGAAAAAAAACTGACAGCTCAGTTCAATGGATATAAATGAATCAGTTCAATGGACATAAATGAATCAGTTTCTCGTTTGTTTTTTGCTTCTGTGTCACATATACGCAGTACCAACATTTCAATTTTTAATGGCCGAGAAACACATTAACCTTTCAATCTGTCATCTATTCGGCAGAAGTTTTCCAAATTTTTACTTTTTTTTTTTGTCTAAAAAACATCACGACTGATTTTCAATTTGTGCCCATTAACTAACTGGACGAAAAACGGACGAATTGTCCAAATGACAGGTTTTTGAACGATTTTTCGTCTAGTGTATAGGCATTTATGTCAAACTAATCCTTTTCCATTCCAATCCGGCACTGCTCAAATGGTTGTATTTCATTACTACTCTTTGTAACCCTGGGTATTAATATGTGAGTTCCAGAACCATTTTCAAAGTTGTAGAAAGCCTTAGAAAGGAACTCAAAAACTTATATTTTTAGCTCAAAACTTTGATGGCTAACACAGTCCAAAACCTATTCTAAAAAGGCCCAACTATTATTTTACTACAGTAAAAGAAAACCCCCATTTGACTGTAATATAGTGCTTACAATTGTTGCTGATCTGAAAATGCTAGATGACTGACTTCCTGGAATCAAAACTTTCAGAGTCACTGACCGGAAAAAAGTATGTGACTAGAGTGACTCAGGAAACGTCGGAGCCGGAGGGCCGGGAGAATATACAGGCAAGTAGCATTATCAGAAGCAGGTCAGAGATGACAGAGCCCTTATTTCTCCCAGCATAGAATTCCAATAATGTACAATATTTTACCTTTCCGATACTGAATTCTATTTTTGCTGTCTCGGAGTGCCTTTTTATGTATTTTTATTGCACGTCTTAAAATTTACCAGTTGCAGCAACTATTAATCTAATCGCACTTGTAAATCTTCTCACAATTGGCTATTAATAAAAAAAAGTTTCCTTAGTTACCAGATTGACAGTTATAATTATTCTGAACATATGGTAATTACCCTTATGCAAGAGGATTGCTTGACTAAGCCAATTATCATGTATAATCACAATCTAGGAAACCTTTTTGTTCACATAATATCGTCTTATGTCTTTACAGGGGTTAAATATGAATTCATTGGTGTAATAGGCAGAAGAAAAGATGTGTATGCAATGAACTAAAAAGGAGAGAGATTTAGGTCCAGCATTAATGACTAAATCTAAGTATGTAAATCCTTTGTCCTAGATCCCAGAACATAAGTATGGCGTTAAATAAATTAGTCTCTGGTGTGGACAGACAGAGCATTTAACAGCATGCAGTCATTAAGTGAAAGTGAGAATTCTATTCAAATATGGCTTTATTTTACTTTTTCTATACCAGAATATGATTTTCCTCAACCTTTTAATTAGTGTTTAGAATTGGAGCTGCCTGGGCTAGGTATTACCCTAAAGTAATTGTAAGGGTTTTATTTTTTTTATTATTAAATTAATAAACATTTTATACTTGCCTGCTCATTGCATTGGTATTGCACAGAGCAGCCCCAAACCTCTTCTTCTGAGGTCCCCGCCAGCACTTTGGGCTCCTCTTCATCTGACCATATCATATAGCAAGCACTTGCTAGGGTGGCAGATGTGTGGGTTTGATCCAGAGCTGGGCTATGTGTGTCCATGGACACAAACAGCACCACTTGATCCACCCCCCACTTCCCCCCTCATAAAATTTGATTGACACCACTGCTGTTTCTGAGCCTGTGAGCACCCATATCTCGGGCACAGTGCTGAGTCAAGATCAGGCTCAGGTAAGTATTTAAGGAGGGGCTGGGAGAGAGAAGCTTTTAATGCATTAAGGTAAAAAAAAAAAAAAAAACGTTAGACTTTGGAACCACTTTAGAATTTAGAATGTTGATGAAATTATAAAAGTAATTTTCAATCTTTCTGCAGCCTTTATTACAATAATACCTGGTAATCTTGCCATAAGGATCTTCAGACTCTTCCTGTTGTTGATTGACAACTGTCTGCCAATTGTTGTACTGTGTTATCACCCTGTCATACATACTGCTGATGTACAACTCAGCGAACCATGCTAGTGCACACACACTGTGCATTTTCTGCATTTTGTCACTATCACAGAAGCCTGCTTGAGCAAAGACATGTAGTTGTCACTGAATCACATGCGTGTAGACAAGAAGTGGTTGCAAAGAGGCTGGAGGAAGCCTGCTGTGGTGAGATAATATGAGATGGGCAAAAAAACTGTATGGGAATGTAATCCAGATACAATTTAGATCTACTTGAAAGTGGTTGTAAACCCTTACACATACTCAGTGAAGTGGATGGCCTCCGGTGATAGCAGAGGAACGAAGTAGCAGACAGAAATGACACTTAGGGGTTGATTTACTAAAATTGGAGAGTGCAAAATCTGGTGCAGTTATGCATGGGTGCCAATCAGCTTCTAACTTCAGCTTGTTCAATTATGCTGTGACACAAATACCTGGAAGCTATGAGCTATGAGTAAGCATCTCTGTATGTGAAACGCGTTAGCTATCGCTATTCTCCTATAGTATCTGAAGACTTTTGTTGGATTTTAATATTTTTGGAATAAAGATGACCGTTCTCATAGTGCAGCAGTCTGGGATTTACTTGCTGCCATAGACTTCTGCACAGCTTGCACTTGTTTCTCATTGAGGGTGGAGGTTTTCCTTTACGGTCCACGGAGCTTGGGGAGCGGCATCACCTTTCCTACAAATACCTGGAAGCTGATTGGTTTCTATGCAGAGCTGCACCAGATTTTGTACTCTCCAGTTTTAGTAAATCAAACCCTTAGTGCTCTGGATTGAGACAAGTAAATACTACAGAAGGATATGCTTTGTTCATATTTCATGTCTGAGGTTTATAACCACTGTAAGGTAAACTGCTATGCTTTTCTAGATGGGTGAACCTAAAAGTGGCCACAGACTTAAAGTATAACTATACTTTTAATGCCGTTCTTGAAACCTGGACAGGTTATTGTAAAGCCCCGTACACATGATCGGATTTTCCGTCAGGAAATGTTGGATGACAGGCTGTTGGCGGAAAACCTGACCGTGTGTATGCTCCATCGGACAATTGTTGTCAGATTTTTCGCCAACAAATGTTGGCTAGCATGTCTTCAAATTTTTTGCCAACAAATGTGTCTTGTCGGATTTTCCAATCGTGTGTACACAAGTCCATCGGACAAAAATCCAAAGTGCAAACACGCATGCTCAGAAGCAGGAGCGGTCAGTCTTGTAAACTAGCATTCGTAATGGAGAATTAACATTTGTGATGTGGCAAATTATGAAATCTCGAAATGCAGCACACATTCTCTTCTTCTTTAATGGGATAATAATGAAGCTGCTTTGCTGGTGATACTGATGGAGTTATTGCAAATGAATTTTTAAAGGCTTTTTTTTCTAGTGATATCAAGAATAATATTAGGTTTTTGTTTTTTTTTTTATTTGTGCAAGTTACCACAACACCATTATCACGTAGTTTTTAAGATCAAAGATACAACTATGTTGGGTTTTTTTATTGCATTATGTGCATTTTTTTTATTGTGCATTAAAAAAAATAAATAAATTAGTCATGCTGTCTGCCAATAGAACTTAACCAAAAAGTGCATTCTATGCATCCAAAAATATAGAAAATATACCAAATCAAATATTTATTACTCAGCCAAAAAATAATGTCAAAGCAATAACTCCAAGGTCAATAATAAATAAAATGTTATCTCCTCCGATTCCGCAACATGTCTGGTTGACGAGTGGCCGTTCAGAAACGAACTGAAAAGCACGAAATAAAAAGCGCAAACTGAAAAGCGCTAAATGAAAAACACGAAAAGAAAAGCGCGAATCAACGCTCACCAAACTTCTACTAACACAAAATTAGCAGAAGGAGCCCAAAGGGTGGTGCTAAAGAATTGAAAAACCACGTAGTACGTCACTACGTTCGTAATTGTTGGCCAACATTTGTGTGACCGTGTGTATGCAAGACAAGTTTGAGCCAACACCCTTCGGACAAAATTCCACGGTTTTGTTGTCAGAAAGTTCGATCATGTGTATGGGGCTTAAACCTTGATGGAGTTGCTGTGAGCTATGGGCGTTTGGGGGTTTCAACGTTAAAATGATAACTGTATCTAAATCAGTTATGCTTTAAGATGATCTGTACCAAATATGACTTCAGATTGAATGACATTTTCATCTGTATGGACACCTGAAGTCACTGCATATGACTAGCTTACAGAAGCTTATTTAGAAGCTTACGGGAGCCATTAGAAGCTTTGGAAATAGTGAACACATTAAAGCCAGTCAGCTCTATATTTTATCTTTTTACTTAATCTGTAAAATAAGCAAGAATGACAAGGCAGGAGTGGCTTATGCCTAACAAGAACAAACCCTCTTTCCCACAAAAAAGTCTTTAACAAGCTAAAATTTTGAAAATGATGTATGTCTTTGTAGTAACAATATATAAAAACTAGGGTTGCACCGATACGTTTTTTTTTTTTATTGGCAAGTATAAGTACCAATACTTTCGGTCAAGCACTCGCCAATACTGAGTACCGATACTTTGCGGTGCGTTTTGCGTCAATACAAAAAATAATTGTCGCAAATCGCACTGCAAACAATCGCATTTGAACAGGAATGCTGTGCGATTCCTGTTTGCATCACATGCAATTTCCCCCACTGCTCCTGTGTGTGTGTATAGAAAGGGAAAAGTGCCATCTAGTGGGCAGTTTAAAAAATGTTAGAACTCAAAGCACATATCTGGCCACATACAAAATAATCTACATAGGTGTCCCAGTCCGCCGATGATAGCAAATCAGGACCGCTGAAGGTGCTGCCAGGGCTGGAGGAGATGTAGAGGCAGTCCGCCCCCAAGCTGACATCACTTCCGCCCTATACCCGTGGGGTCCTGGAACTTCTCCAGCGGCCCTGATCGGCAGACCAGGACACCTATGTACTTTAGATTATTTTGCATGTGGCCAGATATGTACTGTGAGTTCTAACATTTTTTAAACTGCCCACTAGATGGAGCTTTTCCCTTTTTATACACACACACAGAGGAGTGGTGGAAGAAATCGCATGAGATTCAAACAGGAATTGCACCGCATTCCTGTTCAAAACGCATGCGATTCTTTGCAGTGTGATTTGCGCCCATTCATTTTGTATTGACGCAAATTGCACTGCAAAGTATTGGTTTCGGTATGGGAGCATTTGGGCATGTACTGATACTCATGCAAATGCTTGGTATTGGTGCATCCCTAATAATAGCATGTTGGGAAATTTCACTGTTACCTATGCAATAATGGAATTTAACTGAGGCACCCTGTATACATCTTCCAGATGTCTGTATTGGTGTCCAAATCTTTACGGTTGGTCCACATAGAGCAGAGACGTGCGGTGATGTCAGTGGCTGGTGAGGCACTGGCTAGTATCAGAGCCAGGTACACACAGGTTACATACCCCACGATCGTTAGAGCGAGAGCAAAAATTCTAGCACTAGACCTCCTCTGTAACTGTAAACATGTAACCTATGGAGATTTATAAGTACTGAAGTTTGGTGCCATTCCACAAGTATGCGCAATTTTAAAGTGTTAGGTATCTATTTACTCGGCGTTCCCCCCGAAAAAAAAGCATTTCAAAAAATTGACATAAAAAGTTTGCAACAAACACTATTTTATTCCGTAAGGTGTCTGCTAAAACAATATATATAATGTTTTGGGGGTTCTGAGTAATTTTTTAGCAAAAAAATTATGATTTTTACATGGAGGAGAGAAGTGTCAGAATTGGCTTGGGTGGCAAGGGGTCAATTACCATAAGTAAGTAATATACAAATAATTATTATATATTGTTATTAAGGTAATTTACTATATTTTCAAAAACTATACTCAAGCAGGTGGCTTAATGGACAAATTACTGAAGCTTGAAGTTATAACTTCCAACCAGTAATTCCACAGTAAATATATAAATGATAAATTATTATGTTATAACATATAGCATATAAATATAAGATTTAGCTTGAATATAACAGTACCTTTTCAACAGAATCAGTTTCTCCCTCTTATCTGTAACTCCCTTGTAGTTAAGAGGGCTGGGCTGGAAAGGAACATTTGTCTTTTAGACGCACGCCCCTTCTATGACACTGCAGTGAGAGGCGTGCCTCCACTGCAGCATTTTTATTGGACAGCTGGGACCAATGGTACTTTACCTTTGGTCCAAGGCTCCAAGCTGTTCATTGAGCTCAGTGCCTCTGACAAGAAGTGAGAGGCACTGCGAGGTTAACCTTTCAGTCTGCTGAAAACAGAGTGTGTCAGCTTGTATTTAAAGTGGCCGCTCTGTATTTAGCTTTTGACAGGCTGCGCAAGGAGCCCCATGTCTCTGGAATCATAGGTGGTAGAAGCCCCACTTTTTACCAGTGGTGGGGTAGGACTTAGGCTACATACCCTCAAATTTTGGGGTCTCTGTGACCCCAGATTGCTGAACTACGACACTCGAAGGTCGATTTTTTCTTTTTTTAATAATTATTTTTTCTCATGTTCATGGCAGCCTTCCCTGACTGCATGTCCCTGACATAGAGGGATCTGTATGAATGCTCTCAAATGATTGCCTCTTCATCTAGCATACACATACAGTTCAGTACTTCTTGGGGACATCCCCCTATGAGGCAATAATGGAACTTGCTACTACCTTCAGATATCAACCCTAATGTCCTTATGAATGTGGATATTATTGTTCACACTCCATACAAGATTATTACATTATTAAATCAGTAACACTTATCTTGTGCATGATATGAGGTATGATAAATATGTGTGTGCCCAGTTTAAGGTAGAACTGAGGGGCAGACTCCATTTTGATCAGCAGATGATCTGGTCATTGATCCCCTGCTGTTTAGAGCAGTTCCAGGGGATGACAGGTCCATGTCGGCTCAGTTTATGCAGATCACACAGACAGAGCCCACTTTTTTTTTTTAACAGACCAGATCGAAATGCAGGTGGGCAGGTGTAAATGGACACAAGTCATAGAGGTGCATGGACTGTCCGATCAGGTCTGGCTGAAAAACTGACAGACGGACCTGATCGGGCCGGCTGTGTAAAGGGAGGGGGGTTAAAACATTTGTCACTGGCTGCAAGTTTAGGAGATATTCACTGTACCTACAGGTAAGCCTTATTAGCTGTAGGTACAAGTTCATAAGCAGAGTTTACTACCGCTTTAAGCACTTTCTTTTCCCAATTCTCTGCAGCCTAGTGTTAACACCAAATCAATGCATATTTACCTTTACTGGTTTGGTTGTAAAGTGAAAGGGAGCTTCAGCCTACAAACCTTTTAGAGCTCTCTTATGTCAGTTATTTAGTTCTGAATAATCTTCTCTAGTAAAGCCATCTGTGGACATCGCCCTGCTAATAACTATTAGGGATGTTGCTGCATAATCTCAGATTAGGATTAATTAATAAAGGAGAACTGACTAGAATCACCAAAGCACTTGCTTTAGAAAAGGACATTGTACTTGGATTGGTAGTCAACATTCAAAGTACGGTGGCGTTTTTATGGAAGAAAAGATATATGCCATTTGCTGTTAAGAAGGTTGTATAACCTTTAAATAGTGAATGAAATTGGTATTTTTCACTATATTTTAGTCTTATCTCTACAAAATGAAAAAAAGGCAGATCCTGGGGGAGACTAGAGTTGAAGGATGGAGATTCTTGAAGGAATCTATGATCTCTGATGCTGCCCTGCTCCTTTTGTCTTTGGATTTGTGAACATAAAAAAGGAAAAGCCGAGCCACTCCTGCTTTGGCCTCCCACTGGGAATAGCAGGCCATCCTCGGCTTTGGGAACATTTCAGAATGATTGCATACATTCATTGCTTGCCTGCAGACCCAATGGTGGGCTGCCTACACAGAGTCAAGTGGCAGGCCTATTGCGATGAGGAAGAAGACCAGGAACTCATCCCACTCTACACTTTCAAAATGGGAAATTCTGTCACCAAGAAGCACAGCAGGAAAAAGTTACCCATGGAGGATGGAAATGAGTTCTGGCCAAGTAAGAGAACAACATAGCAAAATAGTGGTTTATTTTATATAATACATATATTATATGTAAGCAATATAGTGCGGATTATATCATGTTGACCTATTATGTAGCATTTACAAATGTAGTAAAGGTGAGCTAAACGGGGTCTGTATTTGATTTTTAATTAATATTATTCAGGGCGGTTTGTTCACAAAGTTGTTTTTTTAAAAGGTCTGATAAAAATCTGATGTTCCGGTGATAGTACTACATTCCTTGGCAGCTAATGACAGATCTGTTTGACAGAAGATCAGGATGGATTTATCAAAACGGCAGATCTAGAGCAGTAAATTGTTCAACGCATATCTTGACACAGGAAACATTTTGTAAATCGGTGTTTATCACATATATATTCATGGCTTGTTTAGGTTAAATTGATTGCTTAGATCGTCTCTTCACGTCACCGAATGAAAAGAGCATGTAAGTTCCTTGTAAGTCTTGTGTATCATGCAGCAGATGAAAACTTTCCTGGTTCAATGTAAAAAGTGATGGCGTTTATGTAGATTCTATCATTTTCATCACACAGTATAATAAGATGAATTAGATGCAGGCTAGCTGCTGAAATCCTTGCCTGGGCTCTGGTGCACCGTTACAGATGAGAGATGGAGGGGAAGTGTGAGGAGGAGGGGTAAATGAATGAGCTCAGCTGGTTGCTTTTAGGTGTATGGGTGAGCTCTCTTCATGTGCCTTGCTCTCATATATATATATATATATCCTGCTGCTCTTATAGTGGATGCTAAGTAAGCCATGAGAGAAACCAGAATATAGGATAGAAAGCCTCCTTCCAATAACCTACTGAGATGGTGGAACCAGACTCTCTAATAATGGGCAAATCAAGAACTCATGAGTGTTTTGGATTATACTAGGTAGAATGGCTTTTGGCCTTATATTCACGATCGCAATCCAGTTATTCTATGATTCTAAATAATGGATGGTGATGCTGATATAGTTAAAATAAGTGGTCCTTATTTGACAAAGTTTCTGAAGAAAGAATTGTTCTTTATGATTGATCCATTCAATGTTACATGGGAAAATGAAAGCTGTTTTTTTATTCTAGACAAGAAGGTCCAGGGTTCTGAGCAATCAATTCCCAGCTATCATTCTCTTAATATAGGTCAAAATAGGGGAACATAAAATGGCCCTCATCCTATGGCTTTAGCTTTCTCAAACACTTTACATTCCTCCCATCTCCAGTTATAATAAATGAAGGCCTTTCTTTATGAGTCCAGAAATAAACAGCCAACCAGTTCCAAGGATCTTATCATGATCAACATCAAGTTTTTTCGTATATCCCATATAACTGAGATGTGTGTCCCACTGCAATAATGGCACTTTATTTTAATATAGCATGTTGTAAGCTCTCCTGTCAGAACACATGAACTTTAACCTTGTTCATGGGAAGACAAGCCCCTCTTTCAGTTTTCATTTGTAAGGATTCACTGGTCCTCCTGAATAGCACTCAGTAAAAAAAAAAAAGAATAATGGAGGAGAGCACTTTCTGCTGAGGCATGTCTAGCTTTCTCTCTGTGTTCCAGAAGAATGAGCTATGTGAGCCAATGCTGCTTTAGGAATAAGAATGGCTTAAAAGGAAGGGTCTCTGGGCACAAAGGCTGTTGACGTGCTACTGTTTGAGGATTAAGGTGGATAAAACGGGACTGTAAGCATTATTCTGTGGGTGCCCCTCTGAGAGTTGTGCCTCGCATTCATCATCTTTTGTACTTTCAATTGCTTTTAAATGCATTTGAATTTTCCTTTTTGTTCTAACTTTAGCAGAAAAAAGTAAACATGACGTTTCCTAGAAGTGCTGTCATGCTATATTGACAGAAGCTCTGTAACATCTAGCTCTTGAATAGGCTTGGAAGTAATAAAATGATTTACCTTGTGTTACAAACTGCAGTACAATCATTAAGATAACATCCCTGTGTGCTAATTCCATCAAATATCAATGCATTATCATTTGCTTTCCTCTCCCCAGCTGCTTCCTCTCATTGATTGCCTCTGGAGGCTCAGATGTGGCATCTCGAATACATTGACAGATTTTCTGCATATGATTTCATGTTGGAAAGTGCTACCTCTAGGGGATCGGATGTCATCAAATCCTTTGATTATCCTACTGGAAAATTAAAGGTTGTGTCCTTCTTCTTGGAAAGCTGTCTGTGTAAAAAGAAATGTAAATTTTCAGTTTTGTAAACCTTTCTGGTATCTTGGTGGTCACTTGTACATATTTCCTGTTGAAGTGGGTACAGTTATTGCTGTGCTATAGTTTGGGATTTCTGCTATTGTTTGCAGGTGGCATCATCTTGGGTAATTCAGGATACTGATGAGGTGCTTTGGAGTCAGGTACCTGTTGAAGTGTTAAGCTGGTTACACATGGATCAAAATTCAGCCGGTTTAGTAAGGACTGGCCAAAATTCGGTCTGTGTGTAGCCCTCCCTCCTTGACAGAGGTTGATTCTTAGATTGGCTTCTGTCGAATGGACCTGCTGGAAAACATTCTTCAATCAGTGGCTTTCAGCTAATCAACTGCGGCGCTGATCGGTGTATTCTACATCCACATTCATTTACTTGTGTTGATGCAGGAATCTTTCAGCTAGTCCTGGTCTTTCAGTCAGAACTATGAACGAGAACTAGGTTGGTGTTGAGGAATTGATGGCACTTAAATGATTGGTTAGAGATATTTTGTTACTGGCCTTTGGCACATGGTCCTTGAAGGAGGAGCAGTTGTCGATTTTTAATGCTGTGTTTGTCCCTTCTGGGGAAATTTGACTTCACCTCCAGTCCTCATGGCAACACAGGACATTTAGGAAATTGTTGGAAAGAGGCAGCAGTTCAATTTTTACAGAGGTTGTAACTCTTCCCACTCTATCCAAAACATAAAAAAGGTTATGTTTTCCACTTATCCCATGAAATGGCTTAGATGAAGTGGATTAAAATTGTAATAAGCATTTGGGGGCTTTTATTGCTGTTTTGTACCTTCATTACATATACTGTCCTGATGGCAAGGTGTCACAAGGACAGGAAGTGACAAAAAAATCTGTAAAGGCTCACAGACTAACAAAAGCCTGGCAGTTGTTTTAAGCCTTTCTTTTCTTTAGTCTGGATTTTGGCTTCAATAGACCAGACTTTCTCAACCTTTTCAATGCAGAGGCACCCTTGAAATAACTTTCCAGTCTCAGGGAACCCCTGCTAAAAATGATTACATTTACAACTCATGATACATTAGTGTGTGGGTCAGCAGGAAGAATTATCCTTACATTTGTGGTCATTGGGAAGAACCCCCCCTTTACAGATAGCTAAAAAGGTCATTGCTGTCAGTGTGAACTTATCTCAGAGGCAGACATTGCTCATTGCTCAATGAACCCCTAGCAACCTCTGGAGGAACCTAGGGTTCCATGGAATCCTGGTTGAGAAACCCTGCAATAGACTGCGATGGGTGCAGGAACAATACCGTATATAGTACATTATTGTAACCAGGACCGATGGACTCAGATTTCACACTGTACATCTGAATTGGTTAGACTACTGACAGTTCTGTCTCTCTACAACTGTTGTATGGACCAATAATGTGGTGCTTCCTGGGCCAAATTTTACTTGATTTGATTGAATAGCTGAATATACTTTTCCAATATAGTAAGCTAAATGTATGATCATTGCAATTATTGCTCGGCAAGCAGTTACAAGTATTTTCAAATAATTTTATTTAAAAAAAAGTTTGAATGAAGAACAACATTTTGAACAGTTTGAATTTTAAATGACCCCTTTTTGGCTAATTTAGTTGATTCAAGATTATTTTAAAGCAACTTGTTGGGTTTCTTCTTCAAGCAGGCATCACTAAAACTCCCAACTTTTCTGAGTTAAAATCTCTGAAATCAGTATTTTTGTCAATTTGCCCTACTCTAGAATTCTTTCTTTACCCCTGTGACATCATCTCAGGTTCTGCCGCAGTCGTCCGTCTGCTGGGAGGCTGGATCCAAGAGGGCACCTCGTGTTATTTTCTGCAGACTGGAGAGTGCAAAATCTGGTGCAGCTCTGAATAGTAACCAATCGGCTTCCAGTTTTTTTTGTCAAAGCTTAATCGAACAAGCTGAAGTTAGAAGCTGATTGGCTACTATGCACAGCTGCACCAGATTTTCACTCTCTAGTTTTAGTAAATCAGCCCCTATATGCCCTGTGCTGATTTTAAGGGAAGGAAAGTGTTATCATCAGTGACAATGTGCAACACAGCCACGTAGTCAAAAAAGCTACAGCAGCTGCTCAGGATGACATGACAACACTGCAGTAAATATACTTTATGCCAAATTGTGGTGGTGTCAGCCTGCAGAAGGAAAGCCTGTGGGGTTTTTATGTTCTTAAGGAAGGAGCTTTATGATGCAGTTTTATGTATCTGTAAGGGAAATCTACCTTGATAACTTTTGCATTCTCTGTATAAAATATATGCAAATCAATGGACAACACAGTACAAGACTCTACTACATTTTAGACAAATGAAATATCTGTATGCTTTAAAATGTAAAATTATCACAAATTAGATGTTATTATATACAAAGAACGTTTTAAACAACTATATAATTTATTATGTCACTCATTATCAATGTGCAGCCATTCAGGTTTACTTGTAATGAAATTGTTCCTTTAAGATCCAGCCAACTGAACATGAAGTGTCCTGGCAGGAAATCACATATATCCTTAGTCTGTACAGTAGTTATATTTGCATGTCCTCTCATAAATCTTTGATGTCCTGAATGACTCGTTATCCATGAATGAATATGGTATCGCTTGTTGTGGTCACTGGAGGCTACTCACACGCAAACTTTCTAGTTTGTCACTGAAAATCGAGAGCAATTAATTATTATAAGTGAAGTAAACAAGCGGTGTTTATGATGTGTCCATGCACAGAAAAACTTTTTTTAAAGCATGATTAAGTTATCTTGAAGTGAGTGTGTTTTAATGTGAAGTGAACCTATCCAAGCTTACTGGAGCAGCAATACAAGGTACACGAATAGAGAATTTGGGACTTATATCTAAATATTACCTATGTTCAATGCAGCATATGCTTAATGTCAGTCTGTTTGCTAAGAACTGCCTATGCTCAGGGGAGGCAGCCATTATGCATGCTAGGACAGTTTGTTCCCATATTGGGGATGCTAATTTTAGGGTAGAGTGGGGAAAGGTTAGAACCCCTGTCAGGTTTGATTGCTGTGCATAACTCCACCAGGCAATTTTTATCTCACTAAGGTGTCCATTTATGAAACTGTGAACAGAAGTGAGCCCAAGGATCACCACTGATCTCAGCTCATAAACGGTTTATGAAACTGAGGTGACCGGGGGGGGGACATGTTCTCCGCCGTTTATCTCTACACACTGAGAATCTGTCATTAACTGACACCGAAACGGACAGTTTATGAAGCTGCAATCTGAGCACTTCACTGGCGATCTGTGTCAGAATTCACACTCCCCGATTCACCAGCTCAGAGCTGGTGAATCGAGGAGTGAAGAGAGAATCCCGGGGGAACTGAGGGGAAGGAGTAACATTATTAACTTCCTTCTACCTTGATCAGACCCCCCAAGACAGTAACCATGTCTCCCTGACATATTTATGTGTGTGTGTGTGTATATATATATATATATATATATATATATATATATATATATATATATAACATACACCTTGGTGTTTCGGTGAATTTCTGTTACTATAATCTTGTTATGTCTCACGAGATTCCAATATGAGGGGGCGTTCTCCACTGTTTGAAGTGTTTGTAGATCGCTTCACTTCATAAAATGAGAAGTGAGCTACACCACTTCATAAACAGGCACTCAGAGGAGAGACATCTCCTCTGTGAATGCCAGAGAATGGAGCTGTGGATATTTTCCACTGCTTCATAAATGGACACCTGTATCTCTCAGTGACATCCCTGTGACACCAGGATAAGAAACAAGAATGGGTGTCATTAGAATAGGATGCCATAGACAGCATTAAAAACATGATTAGGAGTCTTGGCTTTCCCCACTGTACTAAATTATGTTTTTTATTCTGTCACCAGTTGAGAGATTTACTATCACTTCCTGGTGCTCTGATTTCCTGTTACTGGGATAAAAAGTGAGAGGTAAGCTCCTTGAATAGGACAGAGGCTAAAATAAAAACCCAGAAGGGTTTTAAGGTCAGAAGGTCTATGGTTCAGGTCTAGGTTCTAAGGTCAGAAGGGTTCTAAGGTCAGAAGGTCTATAGGTTCAGATCTAGGTTCTAAGGTCAGAAGGGTCCTAAGGTCACAGAAGGGTTCCAAGGTCAGAAGGTCTAAGGTTCTGGTCTAGGTTCTAAGGTCAGAAGGGTCTTAAGGCCTCAGAAGGGTTACAAGGTCAGAAGGCCTATGGGTTCTGGTCTAAGTTCTTAGGTCACAGGGTCCTAAGGTCTCAGAAAGATTTGAACCCTTACCCTTAGACAGCTGTTGCAAGAACTATTATTTTTTTAAAGAGTTTTACCTTTAGATATTCGTTAAAGTCATGGTTTGTCTAATTGAAGACTTTTATTTTGTTTCGTAGTGTAAAGTTGGAATTATTTTTAGGGGCAAATTAGCCTTCTTTTGACCTAAAATGTACTCTCTAATTCATAGTGATAGTAAACACAGTTCAGTTTTTTTTTAAGCACTTGCAGCAGCTGATTTTATCAATTAATGAGTATGCAGATTCTTTATCTTTTTAAACTTGCCTATGTCACAGTCTAGGCTTGTGCCATGATCACTCCCTCATGTTTCCTGTTTCATTATGGCTCCTTTATCTTGCTGTGTGCATTGGAGCCGCCCTTGCATGCAGGGACCAGAGCTGTGTCTCCATACACTGTGTGCATCAATAGAAACACACAGCCACGTGATGGCAAAGCACCCCCCTCCTCCTTCTTTCTCCTCCCCCTTCTCTTCTCCAAGCTAACAGATTGGCTCCAGGCAGCACTGTCCACTGTTCACTCCTTCCTGTAAAGACTGGACGTTCAAGGAAGGAGCACTGAGAGAGCGGGAGCACGCAGCATTGAATGTTGTAAAGTCCCTGGGTATGAGGTTTACCAAATCAGTTTACTGGGGAATGTTTATTTTATTTGCTCAGTGTGTTAAGCTAAACAACACTGAGGGCTTAATACTATCTAAAGATTAGAACCCTAACCCAACAATGTTTTAAAGGGGAAGAAAATGACACATGGTTTAATGCTTGTGTATTCCAGGCATGTGTACGTCTCTTCAGGCATTCCTTGGTTGCTGACATTACCATATGAAAAGGGTGATCCATGCATATGAACACTCCATTTATTCTCAATTTTAAAGAGCTCAGCAGTTCTTGTATAGAAATGAACCCAGCCCATAGGTTTGTGGCACATTCCTGAGAATCGATTTGTTTTCTAGTTTAGTTAAATAAGGAAAAAAAAAAGTTTTCACACGTCACTCGTTTCTATTAGGTACATTTTGCCCTGGAATATCACATCTTTTCCATTTTCAGTAATAACTTAATAATAATTAAGTTAATAATCAATTAATTTAATAATAATGAAGCATCTGCTATGATAAAAATGTAGAGGTCACTGTCGCTGGGTTTTCTTGAAATATGTTAATTACCTGCCTGTGCCTGGCTTCAGTATTTCATAGTCACTGACCCAAACCAAGCATGCTGCAAAAAAAGTCATAATTCCTTATTATTATACTTTGCCTGCAGTGTCCATTCAGATTCCGTTTTTTTTCTAGAACAGCTACAATTCCAGTGCAATGCATTTGGAAGCTCTTTTTTTAAACTTGCTTTAACGCATTCTTTATCATACCTTACCAGATGTCGATTATTTTTTATGAAAGTGGAACTCTACCCAAAAGGGAAGTTCTGCTTTAAGGCCACCTCTTCGACTTCCCCATTTGGCAGATTTTTTTCTGGGTTGGGGGAGGGGGTAGCGAATACCTGGTTTTGACGCGTACCTGCTCCCACTTCTGCTGGGATTGCCTAGGCGATCCCAACTGAAGTTTTCTTCCCTCCCCGCAGTCTTCTGGGATACGTCACAGGTCCCAGGAGACTGCGGGAACATTTACAAGGCGTAGTGCTGCTCGCACGTGTGCAGTGGGCACCCAGCCTTGAAGTCGCAAGCTGTCACAGCCGGATGCCCACAGTTAAGACGGTCCCTGGTGCCCTGGGGCAGGTAAGTATCTGTTTATTAAAAGTCAGCAGCTGCAATTTTTGCCATCATAGTTTGCTATAATAAAGATACTGTTTGTCCCAAATAAGTACTGCAGTTCAGCGTGTTTTAAAAAAAACATTTTTTTTTATGCAATTCCGTGTGTTGGGAAGCCCCTAAAAGTCAATGGCAGTTCATCAAACTTGTATAACATGTTTTGATGCTTTGGCAACAGGTACTAACAAAACTGTGTCAATGGCTGGCAACACTATCCAGATTCTAAATTCAAAAATTCAAGAAAAACACCTTTCGTATGTTCTTGTACTTCTCTTCGGGGGTACTTTTTTTTTTTTTTTCATTATGAGAACTTTTATTTATGGTCAAATCTAAAATTTTGGGAATCAAGGTAGCATCTATTCACAGCATTGTTGTTTGTCAGAATTCATTTACATACTGGACTATGTGATGTACATGGTATTATTTTCTTTCTCTTTTAAAAAATGAAAAGATTCATGTTGTGCACTCTTTATTTAAAAAATGTTATAAGGAATAAATATATTCAACTATAAATGTATGCATCAAAATTCATGTTAACGCACACACTGATGCATGGAAACACACCTTTCTAATGCTACAAAAACACACTTCTATGCTTAAACTTAGAACTAAATGAGCCCTAATACTTTTAGCCATTGACCCACCCATCGTGCACATCAGGTATATCATACTGAGGTCAGAACATGCTTATTCAGAGTCAGTGATTTATAATATACTGAAGTCACTAGATGAGCATGACAACCAGGGAACCAGCATTTCCAGGTAAGCAGGTCAACAATTTTCACAGAATAGGTCCCCTGAAGGCTCCATCACACCTATTCTGCTGTCCCCCCTCTACATTGTAAAGCGCTGCATAAACTGTTGGCGCTATATTAATCTTGAAAAATTATAATAATAATACGGTAAAAATCCATTCAGTGTGATGTATTGCCATTCTGAAAGAAACAGGTTGACCCTTCAGCGTATCACAACACACAGGCCCCAAAATAATTCAGGCACACTTTTTCATGCCTTGAGGATCCTTTTAACACATTGAATGTCAATGCATTACAAAACATGCTGTGAACAAGTTAGTAAGGTATTTCATTTAGTTTACAGCAAACTGGAGGAAAGTGATGTTGTTTTTTTTATTCTTTTCTCTTTGCATCAAACATTTTTATACTTTTATTTTTATTTTTTATTGTGAATAAACGTTAGTATTATCAGTAATCATGTAATTACTGTATGTTTTCAGGAGGTTAAACATTGAATAAAGTGCATGAAGGGAATACTGGCAGACTATAGGGTACAGATCACTATTACCTAGCAGATTTTCAATTTCTGCAGTACAGAACATGGCCTGTAGATGGCAGGAGTTCACTTCGCTACATTCCAACGTTTTCGATGGATCTATTTTAGGTGGTAAAAGCATGAATTAACTAGAGGCAATGTGATCTAGAAACTGTTGTATTACTGTTATGTCTCATTCAGTAGCAGTATAAAAAGCTTATTACTAATGTCATTACTCAGTATATGGTGTTTGTTTTTTCAAGTCTAAAGACCCAAGTGGTGAGCAAGCAGAGAATGATGTGATATGATATGCCAAGCGACACGTGATCCTTGAAAAGGATTGATGGGCTTTGTGCTGAAAACTCAACCTGTCTTCACACAATGTTTATAGGAAAGATGGTCAGAAAGTTTGGAGTTAAAGGGAAACTCCTTATTGGATAACTTAAGCTATTAGGGCCCTTTCACACTAATGCGCTTTTAATGTGTTCCCATTGACTTACATAGGATTTAATAGGGAATAGGTTTCATGCGCTTTTGTTGCCCAGGAAAAGCCTTAAAGATGCAAGTTCTGGAATAACTTCTTTAGGATATCTTCTTTAGGCTTTATACAAGTCTGAAAAAGGAATCTAAGTTATACACTATATTGTCAAAAGTATTGGGATGCCTGCCTTTACACACACATGAACTTTAATGGTATCCCAGTCTTATGCCCCGTACACACGGTTGGACATTCCGACAACAAAATCCTAGGATTTTTTCCGACGGATGTTGGCTCAAACTTGTCTTGCATACATACGGTCACACAAAGTTGTCGGAAAATCCGATCGTTCTGAACGCGGTGACGTAAAACACATATGTTGGGACTCTAAACGGGGCAGTAGCCAATAGCTTTCATCTCTTTATTTATTCTGAGCATGTGTGGCACTTTGTGCGTCAGATTTGTGTACACACGATCGGAAATTCCGACAACGGATTTTGTTGTCGGAAAATTTTATAGCCTGCTCTCAAACTTTGTGTGTCGGAAAATCCGATGGAAAATGTGTGATGGGGCCTACACACGGTCGGAATTTCCGACAACAAGGTCCTATCACACATTTTCTGTCGGAAAATCCGACCGTGTGTACGGGGCATAAGTCCGTAGGGTTCAATATTGAGTTGGCCCACCCTTTGCAGCTATAACAGCTTCAACTCTTCTGGGAAGGACGTCCACAAGGTTTAGGAGTGTGTCTATGGGAATGTTTAGCCACTCTTCCAGAAGTGAATTTGTGATGTCAGGCACTTTATGGACCTTGCTTTGTGCACTGGTGCGCAGTCATGTTGGAACAGGAAGGGGCCATCCCCACTCTGTTCTCAAAAAGTTGGCAGCATGAAATTGTCCAAAATGTCTTTGTATGCTGACTTAGTATGAAACAACCCCACACCATAATCCCCCCTCCGCCAAATGATTTGGACCAGTGCACAAAGCAAGGTCCATAAAGACATGGATGAGGTGAAGGAACTTGACTGGCCTGCACAGAGTCCTGACCTCAACCCAATAGAACACCTTTGGGATGAATTAGAGTAGAGATTGCGAGTGGGAATGACCATAGATGGATCGAAGTTCATCCCATCCCTGCTAAATCTATTGAATATTTATCCATATATGGCCCGGATTGCCTAGGTGATCCGAGCAGAAGTTCACACGCACCCCCAAGGTGTGTGAAGTCACAAGGCTTCACAACCGGCTTCCCTTAGTTGAGATGCCTGCACTAGAGACCCAAAGCCCAGTGAAGAACTGGCTCAGGTAAGGATGGCGCTGTATCCCTGGACAGGTAAGTGTCCTTATATTAAAAGTCAGCAGTTACAGTATTTGTAGCTGCTGACTTTAAATTTTTGGTGGGAAGACTGATGCTGCTCTTCAAGGACCAAAGATGTGCGGGATGGAGGCGGTCACATGATGATATGTAATGTTTATTATTTTTAATAATAAAGCAATTAAAGTTCACAAATTTAGTTTGCTGCCTTACTACTGTGTTTAAGGCTGCATTTGTATGGGAAAATCCAAGCAGCGAGAACCTACTGATAGCTGCAGCCTCTGATCCAGTACAGTTCAATGACCGGTTGTCGGCAGCCTGTCATTGAACTGTACTGTACGCAGCTTTTTTGTGATTGTTCACACAGCCAGCGATTATTGTGGCTGGATGCAGACAAACGACCATGGGTCCTTTCACCATTCTGTGTTACCTGCAGTCATATATACTGTACATTCACAGCTCTAAGTGCAAAATATTATAGTAGGGCACACTTTGCCCCAGTGTGTACATGCAGATCGAGCTGCCTTGGTGAAAGTTTGTACCACTCTCTGCTATGACAGTAAATTCCCATGAGTGATTAGGAACAGAGAGCTGATCCATGTGGCAGGAATCACAGGTGTATGTGAACAGCTGCGGCCAGGAAACATGCAAAGCAATGACAGGCTGACAGCGGCCATATCCGTCCATTGCTGTCTGAAAGCAACCGCATGTGGAGAGAATACCCATGGTTAGGAACAGATGACCAGCTTTGAATTGCATTCAGGGATGATCACATGTCCCCAAGCACAGGTGAGATCAGTCCATGTGCAGCTATACCTGGACAGATGTGGTTGATGTCAGCCTTACATTGCTTTGTACATGCTTCCCAGCAGCAGCTGCTCCTATACATCTGTGACTTCTGCAGCAAGATTCCGCTGTCTGTTCCTAATCGCCCCTTCCTAAACTATCCCTACAATAGGCAGAAGCAAAAGTTTTCTTACTACACCATTACCAAGACCTAAATTTTGCTTTTTACCGTGCCTCTCTGTTTTTCAATTTTTCCAGCTCTGAATAATTTGCTATTTATTTCCTAGCCATAATTCATATTTAAAGTCAAGGCATAAACATTTAGTTAAACTATGTAAGTAAGTAACTGTAGGATTGTAAATATGCTAACACAGCTTTAGAAGCCATCTGACATGCATGATAGAGAAGATGCCATGGCTTCATTCATTGGATGTATTAACAGTAACACAGCATATGTATTCCTTATCCCTTTTAATTAACTTTTTTGGTGTGCCCCTCCAGACACAGGGACAGTCAGTTCTCTTTCTTCACGCCGCAAGACAAGTGCTCTTTGTTGATTCTGTTGTCCTTGCTTTGGCACAAATACCAGTAATGGAAAACATCCTAAAACACATGAGGAGCAGATGGTTAGCATACAATCACATAGAATGATTAGGCAGTCAGAGAGGAGGTGAAAAGCTTTGTTGAAATAATGTATTTAATCACGGCGTGCTGGCTGTGATAGATGGCGCTCGCCAGTCACAAGACCTGAATGGCCTGCCCACCCTTTCAAAGCTTTTTATAATGTGCTGGAATCTTGACCTGCCAGGCCTGGCACATTCAGCTATATGTAAATTAACATTTGTTGAGGACAGGATTTCTTTCAATATATATATCTATCCTCTAAGTGCTCGTGGTTCTGTCTTATGCAAATGATTTATTAGCTCATCTTGTCATTGCGATCACAACATGCATTTAACACACACCTAGGGATGGGATCTAAATGCAATTCCTAAAATTTCATAAAAGCTTCACACCCTTTCAAATATTCCTTTAGTCCTTTTAAGTCTGCAGATTGCATTATAAGAATACTTGGTGATCCTGCCATGAAGACCCCTTTTCAGGCACTTGCAGTTGTGGGGTTGCAACTGTCTTCTGTGTTCTTGAGTTGTCACATGCTTTCATTATGGGGCTAGAGCGACCGGGTTTTACACACATTGCGCAAACATGGTCCACTGATGTCATGATTAGGAAGCCAGTCCAAAGCAATGATGTGCTACTAGGAAGTGACTGGAAAGCAAGACTTAGATTAAAAATTGGAAAAAAAAATAAACACAAGATTTAAATTGTTGCCACTATCAACCAATCATGTTTCATAATTTATTTTATGGACAGTCAGGGATTGCTGGCATCACACACTTTTTGTCCAGCATTCCTCGTAACATTACAAATTAAACACCCTAAAGGTGCCCTCCCATGTTATAAGAGATCAACTTCATTTGGCATAAAATTCTGTAAACTTTTATTCACAATGACCTAAAAAATGGGCATTGAATCTTTAAAATACATATATATATGCCACCAAAGACCAATGCAATATTACAAGGCAATTAATTCCAACCTCAGATGTAAATAATAGAGTATTGGTAACTGTAAGCGCACACACACAAGTCCATATATAACAGGAGATATAAAGGGCTGAGCAACATAGGAGACAGGCTTGAAGTTCAAGGGTTAAGTGGTAACCGGTAATGTAATGGTAAAGTAGGCTGGTAGACTAGGCGGCTGCTGTCCTCAGAGAGCTGGCTCTGTGATGGATGAGAGAGGGGTAGAGAAGGAAGCACCACCTGAGTGTAGTATTAACAAATGATGTTTAATGACACCAGGTAAAAATCCTGTAAGTGTGTTTTTACCTGGTGTCATTAAACATCATTTGTTAATACTACACTCAGGTGGCGCTTCCTTCTCTACCCCTCTCAAATGTAAATAATGGTTCATAATCTGCCCTCAATGCCCACACCCTCCAGCTATATTTTCTTCTATATGTATCTTTTTTTTTTTTACAAAAGGAATCCCCCTTCTCTTGCATGCTGTTGAAGTTGGGTTGACCCTGTTAGCAGATGCACAACGCATTTCATGGGTTCAGAACTTCTGTAAAACAATGAAGAGATTACAATAATAAGTCATAAATAAGTAAGATATCAGTTGCTTCACAAAGAGAAAACAGAAGTAGGAAGGATACTAAGTAAAATAAGCCAATTCCACCCCAGCCCTTGGACTCAAGGTGAAGGGCCTCTTAATTCGCAATCATGGACAGATTTTCAGTAGGGATCAAGCAGCTACCAAAATATTTTCCATGGCAGTACCTCTGCAGTACGGGAATGGGGAAGAAGGGTCAGTTGAGGGTGGTGACTCCCAACCACAAATGTAAACTAGGCCTTCAACTAATAAACTTATTTGGTTTGAACAGTACTGGTTGCTATCAGTTACTGCACTTTTCCATGGTCATTGCTCATTGTTCTACCTTATTAAGTAAGCATGTTTGTATGAATGAGCTTCATTATTTATAGCAGAAATAAACCTCTTCCCTACTATATAGGTCTGAGTTGTTTAGAAATGGTATATCTTGGGACAGAGGAGCTAAAACCTTATTGATTTCTTGTTTCGAAAGGTTGAAAGTTCATTCGCACTGATTGCATCATTGATTTTTTCCACCAATTTGATTCAAACAAGACATTCCTAGGATTAAACTCTTCTTGTTGATGTCAGCTCTCCCACAGTGAATTCATTTGTATCTCCGGCTTTTATAAAAATTTGCACTTTGTTTAATAGCACAGAAACAAAATTGAGAGTGCGTCATTGTCTTTAAGAGCCAGTGAGAAATGCATTGTTATTAGTAACTAAGAAAGCTTGCAATCACAAGGTATAACAGGGCAAACATTTGAAACATCCAGTGTTATCACAGTTAAAGAATAAACTGTATTTTCTTGTACCTGATGTCTTCTTGTCTCATTGGTGCATTTATAAAAAAGAATACTCTCCTCCTGCATTAGCCCTGCTGTATTCTGGACTTGTAACAGTAGGTGCAAAGCTCCTCCTTATTGCGTGCTATGACATGATGGCGCATAGACTCACATCAGCTATGACGTTTCCCAGTATGGTCCTGAAGCCTTGTCCTTCTATGTCAGGGATATGCAATTAGCGGACCTCCAGCTGTTGCAGAACTACAAGTCCCATGAGGCATAGCAAGACTCTGACAGCCACAAGCATGACACCCAGAGGCATGATGGGACTTGTAGTTTTGCAACAGCTGGAGGTCCACTAATTGCATATCCCTGTTCTATGTGATCATGCAATAAAGAAAAGCTTTGCACTTAGAAACAAGCTTGTGGGTGTGCTGAAGACATATCTTATTCATGTCAACCACTGAGACCATTCGGGAGTCAATGCAGCACCCTTTTGACCAGATGTCTCAAACTGGTGGCCCTCCAGCTGTTGTGGAACTACAAGTCCCATCAAGCCTCTGCCTGAGGGAGTCATGCTTGTAACTGTCAGCCTTGCAATGCCTCATGGGACTTATAGTTTGGCAACAGCTGGAGGGCCGCCAGTTTAAGATCCCTGCTTTTGACCACATGGTTGGCTCCGGTATAGTGTGCAAAAAAAAAAAATCTACTCCTTGTAGCAGTATGTGGTGCAGGACCATTGGTGACATATGCAGATTAGGGTTTTAGGCTAAAATCATCCTTTGCAGTTTGTTGAATATGTAACAAATGAGGATCTAGTTGTTGGAGTGGGTGATAGATTTGGGCTGATGAATGTAGGGTGTATGATGAGTACAGTAATCCTTAATTAGATTTAGTCTTCCAAATGAAAAATAGTAAATACAGATGTTGAGCAAAGGTGAATCTGGCTCAAACATGCAGGTGATTCTACTTGGGGAATGTGTTTTTATAAAGGTTGAGGATGTTGTGAGACACATTTGTCAGCAACAAAGTCACGAAGATCAGGAAGCTAATCATTTGATGCTTTCTAAAGTTGCCCATGAATTACCTTCTTTGTGTAGCCTTCTAGGAAATCATACTACCTACAGACTTTAAGTCCATGTATAGTTAAATGGTGTTCTTCTAAAATGCTCTCACCCTCCTCTGTAAATGCCATCCCGTATTTTCTACTTACATTCCCAAAGAGTGAAGAAATCCTCTTATTTGCCCCTGTGACATCATCACAAGATCCACCAAAAACCCAAGAGGCAGGATGCAAAAGGGCACCCTGCGTCACTTCCTCCAGGATGGAGGGCTCCCTTTTGGATTATATTTGCTGTGCTGATTGGCAAGGAGATTAGCAAGAAGAGTGACAATGCTGATAACCCTATGTAAGTAATAATGAGTAATAATGCTGCTGCACAGGGTGACAACTGCACGTCAAATGGCATGGTCACCCTGCAGAAAAAAGCCCTTTAAGTAGAAAGGATCACCTGGTATTTAATAAGAAAACAAAGGAGCTTGAGCAACTTAAACAGGAACTCAAAAGGGAATTTTCCTCCTGCAACATCCCCATATCATCTACAATCTAAAAAATGGGATTTTTTATTTTCTTTGCTTGTTTATATTTCTTTAAATTTCTCTTACTGGGGCCCCAACCCCTGCCACCATTATCGCCTAGGCGAGAATGACATATATTAGTTCCCACAGCTTCCTGAGACATGCATGTCACATATCACAGAAGCTGCATGAGCAGTAACCGGTGTGTGAGCCTGGTGCACATCATCAGGGACCAGCTGCCTGAACGCCGAAAGAGCAACCCAGGCTCCCAGTGCCATCAGAGGGAAAGATGATGGCGTGGAACCCAGGGTTTGGCAGGGGACCGCAGCAGAACAACGCTGAATTGGCTGGACAGGTGAATTGAATGTGAATTGAGGGCAGCCCTTGATAATCCTGGGGGGATTGTGAGACCAAAGTTCCTCTTTAAATTTGACAACTTTGTATTTTATTAACCACTTGCTTACTGGGCACCTAAACCCCTCTCCTGCTTAGACCAATTTTCAGCTTTTAGCGCTGTCACTCTTTGAACGACAATTGCGCGGTCATACAACACTGTACCCAAATGAAATTTTTGTCATTTTTTTTCCCCACAAATAGAGCTTTCTTTTGGTGGTATTTGATCACCTCTGGGTTTTTTATTTTTTGTAAAAAAAATTAAAAAAGTCCGAACATTTTAAAAAAAAATATACAAAACCATTTTATATTTTGTTAATAAAATTTGCAAACAGGTCAATTTTCTCCTTCATTGATGTACGCTGATGAGGCTGCACTGATGGGCACTGATAGGCTGCATTGATTGGCACTGATAAAGCGGCACTGATGGGCACTAATAGGCAGCACTGGTGGGCACTGATAGGTGGCTCTGATGGGCGGCACTGAAGGGCATTGATAGGTGGCACTGAAGGGCACTAATAGGTGGCACTGATAGCTGGCACTGATGGGCATTGATAGGTGGCAGTGATGGACACTGATGGGTGGAAGTGATGGGCACTGATCGGCACTGGTGACACTGATAGGCAGCACTGATAGGTGGCACTGATGAGGCACTGATTGGCTCCACTGGTGGGAATTGATAGGTGGCACCGATTGCTGGCACTGTTATGCACTGGTGGGCACTGATTCATGGCACTGGCAGGTGGCACTGGAAGGTGGTACTGGTTGGCACAAATGAGGCGGCTTCGCCTCTTCCTCTTTGGGACCGATGTCCCTTGCACAGAAGCTGTCAGCGTGAGGAGAAAAAAAAAAAACTATTGCCGATCTTCTGTTTACATCACCTGATCAGCTGTCATTGGCTGACAGCTGATCACGTGGTAAGGGGCCGGGATCAACCCCTTACTCCGATCTGCGATCACCCGAGTTTCATTGACTCGGTGATCACACCGCGCGCCCTGCAGGGGGGGGGCGTGCAAAGGGGAGGACCTCTATTGACGGCCTCCCGGCAAAGTAGGTCCATGCTGTAGACGTCATTCAGCTATAGATCTGAGGGGGTTAAAGGCACGTTGGTATGCTGATTTTTTACGATTTGCCTATGGTTATTCTTTAAAATGGCTGTATCTAGAAGATTAGGACCAATCTAATTTTAGTAGGCACTTGTTTCTGATTAAAAAACAAAGGAAAAATTTCAACCAGTCTGCAACAAACCGAATTGTCCTGTCTAATGTTTCACATTAAAACCAGGGGTTTAGTTTGCACAAGTTTGCAAATATATGTGTAAGCTGCAGGGCCACTTCACGGCACCCCAGTGTACTGCAGTCCTGGCTTTATAAATGTAGCCCACCCCTCCTTAAAGGTATAGGATCGCACTGGACACACATCTATAGCACAATGGCAGTGAAGGTATCCAGTGTGTTCCCTCCCCAATTCACCAACAGTACATAAAAATGGCAACCACCCTAATCTATAACGTGCCTTTACAGGAAGGAGCACATGGAAGGGCGACTCATGTCTGGTTAACTACTTCCAATTGAAACACTTGTTTTTTTTTCAGAAAGACCTTTAACTTCTATGTCTAGCACATGAGTGGTCACAGACTGGCAGATATCTGATGCATAGACTGTAAAAAAGGCAGCACCTTTATCTTTTGGTTATCTTTGATTACAGGTTAAATTTGATGATACATTTCCACTCTGAGTGATTGAACTTTCTTTCAACCTTGGTGCTGCAAACTTATTTGTTGCAATCATTTGCATCAAGGGTACTGTCACGTTATCATCTGAGTGTTTTGAATTGGCATCAGTTGGCTTTTATCTAATGATAATGGGTTCTTTTACCTGTACTTTATGTGGCATTTCACATGTCCCTTGTATTTGCTTATCTGTTTGCTAGGAAGACATATTCTTTTCCCATATCTGGTTCTGTGCGCCATTTTCTGTTTATTCAGTGCTGAATTACACCTTGTCTAGCCATAATCACGGATTTAATATTTACTGAAAACATCTTTATTGTTCATATTCTAACAGTTTAATAGTGCAGTGCAATACATGGTTGTATTGTTTTAAA
Organism: Aquarana catesbeiana; assembly: GCF_042186555.1. Classification (NCBI taxonomy): domain Eukaryota; kingdom Metazoa; phylum Chordata; class Amphibia; order Anura; family Ranidae; genus Aquarana; species Aquarana catesbeiana. Next base: position 423,156,509 of record NC_133327.1, on the reverse strand, counting down.
TGCACAAATATACTGGCTCTGACATTTAAAGGACACATAACCTTTCCTGCTGCCTGTGTTAATTAAATGCTTCTCAGATCAAATTGGGACACAATGTGATTTTCATCTATGACGTGACTACTCTGTGCCTGCCTGTGTATAATCAATTAAGATATGCAATGGCACAAACACTATGTTTCAAATGATGGTGTGCATCAGTGATGCTTCATATCAAGATATACCTTATGCTATATGTCAGGTCTGCTATCGTCATTATAACTGGTCAATAGGGGCTGGAAAAACTGGCGCCAATTCCACTTTCTTTAAAGCTGATTATAGATCTATTTAAATGTGTTCTTTTTTTTTTTTTTTTAATAATTTTTATTGAAAGTTTGCAATTTTACAAGAATTGAATCCAAAAACATCACGAAAAATTGCACAAAGTGCAGCAGGAAGGGTTGTAATGTCCCCATACTGGTACTAAATATACATAGAAACATACAAGACTTCAATAGTCCATGAGTCCATAGGCAGAGGAGTTGCATATAAAAGGGCGGTAGATATGTGTTAATTTTTTTAATTTGAAAGAAGTTAATTATTAAACCTCATGCACACTGGGCGTTTTTTCTGTTGCTCCTAGGGCTGTCTGGCATTTTATTTCCCTGCCCTAAAAAAACCCTGTATATTAGCCTATGTGTCCATGCACACATAGGCCTTTAGAGGTGTTTAGAGGCAGAAAAAAACCTCATAGTGTGCGTCCAGGAGCAGCAAAGTTTTGGCAGAAAAAACGCTTGATGCGCCTAAACACATGAAAATCTAATCATCTAAGTGCTAGGCGCATTTAGCACTTGAACGGTAATTCATTTCAACGGCCAAAATAAATTATTATTCTGGTCAATGAAATGAATTACTGTCGTAGGTCGGGTTCACACCTATGTATTTTTTAGTGCATTTTCAGTTTTGCCGAGACACACTACAGTCCATTTAACATGGTTTCCTATGGGTCATGTTCAGATCTGTGCATTTTATGGAAAGGGACTTTTTTCCGGTTTTTGGTTCCATAGACTTCAACGGATCAAAAACATGTACTGAAAAACGCAAAACGCACTTGGAATATGCAATCTGCAACCTGCATTGGTGTGAACCAGGCCTAAGTACTTAACGCGCCTAAACGCGTCACACAAATTTATAATTGTCCAGTGTTTTTTCTGCCAAAACGCTGCTGCCAGGAGGAAAGGAGTCTGGCCTTAGTGAAAAAAAAATATATTTCTATATAGTATTATAGTATTATATTGTGTTGATTTGTCTATAGTTTAACAGTTAGAATTTTCCATCCATGTGCTCTAAATCATGTACCAGCGTGTTCCTGTGCTAGCCTTAAAATTGATCACTGTGTCCCTGATGAGTCTCTTGGACTCTCTTGAATCTGAGGTCCAGGCTGTACACAGGGACACTACTTACCTGGGCAGTAAAACTGAAAAGGGGTTAGGTCTTACTTTCAGATTTCTCTTCTTCATCCACACTATACAGCATAGAGCAATTCTGCCGATGGCTATTGTATTCTGACAGCCAACATTCGCGGCTGTCAGAATATCTGAACAGTGACTGCATGTGCAGACAACACCAAACACTCCACTCCAGGATATCCACCCTTTGCCCTGCTGACTGATTAATGCTGGCCCCAGACAATCCGTGATCCATACACAATATACCAAAAAAACTAAAGAGAAGGGGCTCTACTTCTGAAAGGCCAGGATAAAGTTTAATGGATATAGTTCAGTACAAGGTTAATCCAACCTATGGCTCAAATTATGGCAGATTAAGGAGGAATCAGCTGAAATTCAAGTTGTCTACACTGCCATGATTGTACAATATCCTTTAGAGCTACCAAAACTATATAATACGAGGGTCTGCCTTAACAGTTTTTTCAGTTTCAGGCAAATTTATTCAGACAGGCCCTTGTGCTACATGGTTGGTGGTAGAGATAATGGAAATTGTACGGTTAAGGGGCATACACACGGGCCGAATATCGGGTGGATATCGGCAGGTTCAGTAGAAACCGGCCCCAATTCGGCAGCCGGTCCAACAGAAGGCGGCCGACAGCTGGCGGCCAGCTTCTACCAAAGGGGCATGACCGAAAAAAGTCTGCCAATCGGCATCTGATCAGCACTCAGAACACAATAGCTCAGCAGGGGACAGCGCTGTACAAACATCAGATTGTTAGTACAGGATCTCCTCCCAAGCTCTTTTGTTTTTTTTTCATTCAGCTTGGACGAAAAAAAAAAAAAACGATAGTGTGTACCAGGCTTTGGATTGTAACATGTGTGGTCAGCATGTGGCTCTTTTTACACCTGTGTGTTCTAGGTTCATTATTGGTATGGAACTTTGGACATTTTAGGAATCAACCATTATCATTTGCTGGCAACATAAGAGTGCTATTGTTACCTTAATTTGTACTCCAGGTGAGATTCAATGGGAAAACATTAATGTAGAAAATCCTTAATAAATTCTAAATAGTGCCAAATAGTTATTGATTTTTCTTATTTCAGATTTAGTAATTGGTGACTCGTGGCTGTTGATAAAGACATATATTTTCCGAGTCACACTCAGTATCTCCTAGCAGAGCAATGGAACTACTGTATATCTTTATTGCCATAGTGAACAGACAAGAAGCCTTTTGGTTTGGTTTGGTTTGCATGTGCTTCCTGATAACTAATTCAGTTCTCCTTTATCACTCACTCCCTTTCAGTGCTGCTTTTGTGATTTGTCAATTGTCAGAGGCATGGATACTCACAGAATGAATATAAACAGGGGGGATGTGATATGAAAGAGGCTTTTGTGAACCTCTGACATTAGTGATAAGGGCCAGCTGAATCCAGAGAATATTTGTGTAGCTGCCATACACATGCAGGTTAAACCTTCTGAGGAGTCTCCTTCTCACTGACATGTGGTCATCTGAGTATTGATAAAACTGTCCAGAATTCATGTCAGGCAGGGAATGATATAAACGATTGTCCGGGAGTTGTACCCATTGCCTGATGGCCATGTGGAAAAACACATTTTCCATTTGTATACACAAAGCTGGAGCAATCCAAACCCATACATGTGACAACTATGTACACAGAAGGACTAAGTTGCATCGGTCCTACAGTTATTCTGCATGTCTATCTTACAGTGCATCTAAACCCAAGACAATATATATATAGTGAAACCTACCAGTCCTTAAATGTAGCTGCATTCATTTTCTTTTTTTTCCCATTTTATTTCCACCTGGTGATCCTGTCAATAACACACTTTTTGTCCTAGAGTGACAACACTCACTGTACTATATCTATGAAGGAGCAATGTTGTCATCTTAGGACAGGATTAAGCAGGCCATAGATGATGAGATTTTCTGTTTTGCAGCCACGGGTTGCAGGGAAGAAAATCGCTCAATTCCCCTATCGACATAGTCAATGTTGATGGGGGAATCCCTGCCACAGAGCTATTGTGTTCTCTGGGCGGGGGGAGCCTTCCCTGCTGGGAGAACACAGTGATTATTGCTAGAGGCTATAACCACTGGCAATAATCGCGTGCTGGAAATTCAACATGCTGGTTGTACCCAAGTGGATCAACAGATCAGCCTGCTCATAGATGGATTGAATATCGGCCGGTCCATGCTGAACCAGCTGAGATTCGATCCATCTATATCTATGGCCAGCTTTACAATATCTTCCCCCCTTTCTTTTCTTCATAACATAGAAGGGAGGCATTCTGAAGTCCTCAGAGATTGTTCAGAACTACCTGATAAGAGCAGCACAGGCGGAATGCACAGAGATTATAGCTGATAAGATTTCTGGCAGGATCAGCGGATTTTTTTGCACCTATTGAACAGATTCAAAAGAAATATGAAAAATATGGTCTACATACACTTTAGGAAATTGCCTTTCCTTAAGGTGTATATGCAAATTTTCTACAAAAGTTGGCTCATTTGAGATCTGCATTTTTGTGGACTATGTTTCATGTTTGATAAGTATTCATTCAGATATCCCTACGATGAAAGATACAATTGTCATGTATATGCTACTCTCAAGTAATCTTCTATTTTCCCTTGACTATGGAAGGCCAAATCTGTTACAGTTCAGGACACTTGCTGCTGGAAAAAAGATATATCAGACTCATCTGAAGATGAATGGGCAGCTATAAACATTTAGATGGAAGGAGTCGGCCACTATTTATTGAGGCATGAATAGGAAATAATATTGGCTGCCTGCATGCTGTACTCATATGTTACATGCAAACATTAAAGCTTTGCCTTGTTTAGTTTAGTTGGATATGCATATATAATGAACATGCTATAGCGGTCATCATATACTACTACATAACTTATTATACATTTAAATTTTTTTTGTTTTAAGATTGCGTTCTACTTAGGTTGTTTGTCATTTTTTACAGTTATTGTCCGTTTTTCGCTGAGCACTTGAGGTGTGGTAGCATATAGCAACCTGCTGAATGTACTAGCTGCACTGTTGCTGGGTCGATTGTCATTTCACATAGGCAGGCTGCAGGCATCCAGTGTGAGTGATTATGGAAGTGTCTGCCCCAGATGGCTGCACTGAGCAGGTCAACTGGAAATGTGACTGTAGGAGAGGGGTGATGGGTGGGAGATGAGATAATGTGTGTGACATTATCAATGCTACCAGGCAAAGGCATCATTAAAAATGCATGTGTTGTCTCCACACTAGTGCAAGGGAGCTTAGAGTGGATGGACTATAGAGAAAAGGGAATGGTCGTCCATTGGTCTCAGAAATTCTCCAACGTGTTGGAAAATCTCTGCATTTGATAACAAACATTTAAAATGTTAACAAATGCACATACTTGTATACAGTATGCTCTGGAGTTAACCCACTTCACTATTGCATGTTCCAGTTCAAATGCAGCACTTGCAACTACAGTGCTATGTATGGCAGTACATAGCAGGTTTTGTCTCAAAATCATATGTTTATTTGTCTAATGCATGTGGGTAGCTTAGGGCTAGCCATAAACAAGCAAAGAGTGTTAGGAAACATGCAGTTTTACATGAAATACACTTCTCAGAAAAATCGTAAAAAGATTGGATTTTTTTAAGTGAATGTCCAATAAGCCTGCAAAAAAAAAAAAGGAATGCGATACTAATGGTGAGATAAGGGTTGCTGCACACCCCAATTGAAATGTAATTTGGAAAGGTTTCCCCAAAGGGTTTTATATTGCAGCAGAAAATTCAAAAATAGATTAAAAAAGTATACATTTATTGAAAAAAAAGTCACATACAAAGACATTGATTATATTAAAACATGAGCTCTGTAAGTGAGGCTATTACAGGTATATCATAATACAGCCATAAACATAGCATGATATAGGTATATATAGTCATACTGGAGAGCCCCGATGCATTTTGACCAAGCACGGCCTCTTGTAGGCCCTTTCTCCAGCCCTTTTAGCATTGCCCCCTTCATTTTTGTAGCGGGGCAGGAGTTCTTGCTACGTCGCCTGGATCCTTAAGCAACTTTTTAGGCACAGCACTTTGGAGCTATTTCTACAGTCGTTAGGTTATGATTCTTGAATTATATTTACCACTATGTGTTAATACCAATATATATTGTTGTCTGACTTTGAAATGTGTTTATTTGTACAATATATTTCCCTTTAGAGTTTTCACTCATTCCCCCAGAAGAAGGCCTTTACTGTTAATGGTCGAATCACGTCGGCGCTCTCCGGTATGACTATATATACACCTATATCTTGCTATGTTCACGGCTGTATTATGATATACCTGTAATCGCTTACAGAGCTGTAATCGCTTACAGAGCTCATGTTTCATTATAATCAATGTCTTTGTATGTGACTATTTTTTTTCAATAAATTTATACTTTTTTAAATCTATTTTGGAATTTTCTGCTGCAATACAAAACCCCTTTGGGAAGCCTTTCCAAATTACAGTCCAATAGGCCTGCATTTTTTTTAATGTTTTTTTCCATTTTTGTCTGAGGAAAGATCTATGTTTTATTCCAAGCATATTTATCACTAGTGTCTGACTCTCTACTTCTGTTGGAAGTATTTTCTGAGCATCTACATTTTTTTCTGTAAAATAATACTTTCTATTGTGATATGTTCACCTATCTAATTTTCGAACTTTAAATGATAACTTGCAATTTCCATGCGCATTTCCTTTACCTTTAAACGCAGTTTGAAATTTACTGGCACGGTTGCATGTGTATTCTTAAAATCTTTGTAGTGGAAAAGATTGGAACTATCTAAAGAAGAACATTTTCAAATCTAGAGAGCCTGCACATCACAAAATAGATGGTGTTTGATAAAGAAAGAAAAGCCTCACTTGTCCCACCATGTCTAGCTATGCACCAAGAAACTTGCACTTGTCAGAATGGGTCTACTTGGTTGACCTTGTGCCCCCTCGTTGTCTGGGAATCCATTGCTTCCCAACTGTTTGAGTGACACATGCATTGCAGCCCAGCTACCAGCAAACTCATGTAAATAATCAGCTTCTTCTCATAGCACATGGGGCTCTTTTTTTTATTGTTTTTTTAATTCAAATATTCTTTTTTTCTAATTATACATACAAACAGATAGTATATCAAATAAGTTCATTAAGTATCTAAACTTAATAAATGATATATAAGAAAAGGAAAGAAAAAACAAAACAAAACAAAGACAAAAAAAAAAAGAAAATAACAAAAACATAAACAGAACAACCCTTTTTGTTTAAATTGTTGTTAAGTTTGCTCCCTTATTCCTCGAAATTGCAGCTTCACCTTGGGTCAATATTCCAAAAAATAATAAGTGTTGTGAAATGTATTATGACAACTTTAAAAACGCTTATCTGCTTATAACTGTAATACAAATAAGCAGCTACAAACGTGTTCTGTTTCACAAAGAGATGGAAAAGACCAAACCATATAGCCAGAAGGTACAGTGGTAATTTAATATAGTATAAGTTTAATAAACACTGTAAAATTTAGATCTTGCTTGCAGCGTTTGTACCATTGTATGTAGATAGAGTTTATGTTGGTGGAATTCGTTAATTAAATGGGGCGTCTGTTAATAAATAGGGAGAGGCTCTTCCTTTTTTTTGCTTGAGTCTGAACGTGAGAATTATGAATTAAAAGTCCATTGTATTTAAATAAGGTTTACTTAGCTCAACTTGCATGACTATTATGCAAACAACTATAGATTGCCAACAACAGCCAAAAAAACAAAAGCAGTTCAAACAATACCTTTGTGGCCAGGTAAGTGTGGACATAAATAGACAGAAAAATAATCATCTTTTAACAGCCCCACTGAGCAAAGTGCTTCTCATTGGTTTCGGTGGCAGGGTTTCAGGGAGGTGGGGGCGTTTGAATAACAATAGCTGAAAGCCAATACTGCCCCTTTCAGAGTGCTGAGCCTTGCACTGTAGCTTAGGAACTTCAACAGAGAACAGAGCAAACAGGCAGATCTGGGGATGGTAGGGAGGTGGGGGAAGAGGAAGAGAAATGACAATCTTCTACAAGACAGAAAAAAGAAGTCTTCAGTGAAGATGCAATGAGGCAGAAAGTCTGAAGTGAGCTAGTACATGGGTCACATCTTCACATCCAGGCATCTTCTCAGCGCATCTGCTCTTTTGGCTTGGAGATTAAACCATGGAAGAGGGATTTCAGGGTCAAGGCTTAGCAGGAATCTTTATACTGTAGTGTTATAACAGAACCAAGAAGTTGCCAGGAAGAATCATCAGAAGACGCTTGTGGACACCAGACCTTGGCAAACCTGCATGTTTTCTATGGCCTTATAACTTGGAAACTGAAACTCATTGGAAATGGTGGTGTTTATCAATACAAAGCTGAAATCTCTCATTAGCCTCTTCAAGAAAAAGAGTAAGTAGTTAGAAAAACGCAGCAATTGCTCTTTATTCCATATGTGATTTTTTTTTTAAATGTGATATTGCCTAGCATGCCAGAGCCTAATACTATTTGTATACTTTGTGTTGAATTACTGCTTGGCAATGCAGATCTGCAGGAGTTGCTGTCATGTGTTTGCGTACAAGCACTCCTCCACCTTGCGCTTTCTTGGCATACAGTCTTTTTCCCAGGATGCACATGCCTTTGTTAAACTCTTTGAGCTAACGTTCTGTTGTTTCAACTTACAATGTTATGGCTATTCTTTTGAAATCTGGAGAGTTCCTAAGAAAAAAAACCTTTTCTGGCTCTCAGAGTTCTTTGTGTTTGCTGTTGCAGACATTTTTTTATGTGTTGTTAGGATAGGCATTGCTATATTTGTAGAATAGGACAACAGTTTCTTTTATACCGAGCTTTACATGAACAGAGTTTTGACAGTTACCCTGGTAAATATCAAGGTCAAAGCCTTGTACTATTGTTTATTCTGTATAGATAATTGCAGACCTTTACTGAATTCAATGTAAAGTATTGAGTAGTGGTTTAATACATTGATAATAGAGGATGTTTTTTTTTTTTTTTTCTCAGCGTCTACGGAATTGTGTAGTTTCTGCAGTACAGATAACTAATAGCTGTAATTAATTTGCAGGCTTTCCCCGATCCTCTCAACATGCCTAGGAAAAGCTTTGTTGAATTCGGATTTGTACTGCAGCTTACACCAGCTCTGTTTTGAGAGCTAGCCTTAGCACAAGTTATTGAACAATAGAGTGGGAGCAGCATGCCATTGAAAGCTTTACAGAGAGCGGAGCATGCACTTGCTAAGAGACTTGTCATTGATGTAACATTAATTGGTCTAAAAATTACTAAAATGCAATAATTAGCAATATTTTTAAGTGATTGTTCTTCCCAATTGTATAATTTAGTATTGCTTTAAGCAATAGAAATCACAAATGTAATGGTAAAGGTTGCCATAGTGATGTGCATGGCGTTTCTGCGATGATAAGCACTTTAACCTTTGGATTCAAAGGGTAAGAGCCACCCTGAAGAGAGCATCTAGTGTACTGGCTTCATTGTGCCAACACTGACATATCTCTGCAACCTTGCTTATGCTTACATGGGCTATGGAGGTACTCATTGTGGTTCTGGTTAGTAGCGCATGATACATTTCCTCAGTAGTAGCTATAGATGAAGATATAGCTGCTTCTCTGGAATGATCTCTTTACATATTCAAGCTGCAAAACATAGGGGTGTAGTTTACTGACACAGCTGTGTCTAACAACTCACCTATGATGGACCAAAAATTTTGATGCCTTAGGATTTACTCCATGAGCCTGTCCAGCTATAAAGGGCACATATTAATGATGATTAAAATTTTCCAGTTTTTTTCAGCTTCCGTGCAATGTTAAACATTTGAATTTAAATGTTGACCAATACTACATAGCAGCATACAATACTAGGGTTGCTCTACTAGTCTGACAAAATCTAGAAATTACATCTATATGTAATCTCTGCAGAACCTCAAGGCGGACCTAAGGAGTCCATCGCCCAGGTTGGAGTTTTACCGCCATCATTTTTTCTCTTTCAGGATAAGGTCAGCACCACAAGTGCATAAACCTTTGACCATTAAAGTGCTTGAGTTTGTTCAATGGATTCCTCTTTATAAAAACATTTGTTTTGCAGTTAATCTTTCCTACCACCATCACTTAACTATGGGTCTCTTAGGTAAAAGGAATAATAAACATGAATAAAACAAGTAGTGAATGTCCAGAGGCTGTTTAGGCCTCCTGTGGTTTTAGTAGTCGGAGTTTTGTCTGTGCTGATCCCTTTGTTGTTGTTGGCTAATTGATAATTTGCTTCTATATCCTAATGATTAACCTTTATCTCTTTTAATGATAAACAATTAAAGCTTCTTCTCTTTGAACTTACTTTTGTTTCCATTTTATAACCAGCTTAACAATTATGGAGTTGCAAAACTTTTCAGCTATGTCGTAAAATATGGAGGAGCTTGTAACAAACACAATGCAAATCCTTTGGGTGCATGTCTCCTTATGAACAAACTCATTTGTTCACTGATAAAGCTTTTATTATTTTCCAGACGGTTTAATTCAGTCCAATGCTGATGTCCTTTACGTAATGCAATATGATAACCTCTATCTTTGTATCCATATGGCTACATGTTAGCACATATTGCCACTTGCTGTCTGCACCTGACACGTGTCCCTGGGGATGGTGTGGCTCCATTTCTTGCTGTGTATATCCATGGCAGCAGATTTCAGGCATGGCTTCGGGAAAGGATATTAGTGTTGTTACCTTGGCACCAGAGGAGGTGACAATTTTATGAGCAAATAAAACTAGTCTTCTTTCAGTGTGATGCTTTTTTCCCCATTTCATATCAGTTGTCTTATTGGAGAGAATGTTGTAGCAGATGGTATTGTTGGGCTTGAGAAATAATTTGGTATGATCACTTTACGGAGCTGTCACAGGAACATGTTAAGCCTTCAGTACATGACAGCTCAGTTTAAAATCTATCTTTGTTCTCTATAGTATATTAGCATAATGTGCTTGCTACTTTGTTGGCAAGGAAACTGCACATACTTCATTTTATACCAGAACAGTACTCTAGAAGGCTAAAGTTCTATTCACAATGCACTATCTACTAAATTAAGTTAAAACAAAGTTGTTTTTGTGACTGAGGATTGGTTTTAGAAATGGAGGCAATGGATGCTGGCACACTTCCATCCCTTAATCCTTTTAATCTTGGTTTTAGTGTGTAATTGCATTAATTATCCAGTTTCTTCCCAGTTAACCAGTTCATCAGCTTTTAGGATACCTTTATTGGGCCCAATTAATAAGACAAAAGTTAATATTCGTGGGGGGATCCTTAATTCTACTATCAAATCCTAGTACTAAAGCAACAGCTGTGCCTATTTAAAATGTATGTGAGGGCCAAAACATTTTTTACATTTTGAACAGAGCATGTAAGGGTTAAAACCTCTGCCCATTTCTTTTTCGCTACCTTTATACACTTGGGGATATTTCCCTTCCCAGAGATGCAGCAGAAAGTAAATCTGGCCATAGATGGTTTGAATCTCGGCCGGTTCTGCAGGGACCAGCCAACATTCTAACCATGTATGGGCAGGCTGATTGTACCCAAGTCTATCTATCAGTCGACGTGGGTACAACCAGCATGTCAGATTTTCCTGATGCGATTCTTGCCAGTGGCTATAGCTGCTAGCAATAACCACTGTGTTCTCCCAGCAGGGATATCTCCCCACACCCCCCTACCAGGAGAACCCAATAGCTTCCTGGTTGCAGGAAAGAAAATCATATCAACAGTGGACAGCTTTAAGCCCTGTACACATGGGCTGAATGTCAGGTGGCAATGGCCGGTTCAATAGAAACTGGCCGACATTCGTCCCGTGTGTACTGCAGCTGGTCTGGCTTCTGTTGAAGGGGCATAACCGAAAAAGGTCTGCTGATTGGCTCCCGGTTGGAGCTCTCAGCCAATGGTTGCGAGCGCTGACCAGAGTGTTCTGGCAGGGGGCTGTCCCCCTGTCAGAACACAATAGAACAGCAGGGGAGATTGCTGTGCTAACTTCGGATTGTTAGTACAGGGGCTCTGACCTGAGCCGTCAGCTTTTTTTCGTCCAGCCCCCTGGGTTGAACGAAAAAAAAACTAGCAGTATTTACTAGACTTAAGTAGATCTCCCAAAGTGATTGCAAGTTGCCTCTTAGGCAGGCCATACATAGTGCAAATTTCTTTCCTGCAACCACGGGTTGCAGGAAAGAACTTTGCGTGATCCCCCCATCAACACAGACAGTGCTGACAGGGGAATCCCTCCTGCCAAGCAATTGTCTGCTCCTGGCGGGGGGGGGAGTTGCAGGAGAACACAGAAATTCCGGCATGCTGGTTGTACCCAAGTTGATCGATCGATCAAATTGGTACATTCAGCCTGCCCATTAACGGTTTGAATCTTGGACAGTTATTGATGAATGTAAGGCCAGCCTTAGACACTTGTCCCCATTGGAGATTTCTCCTTTTTCCCCCTTCTTGTTTTGAGACAACTCTACAGTTTTAGATTTCCCATTTCTTTTTAGAGGACAATAGTCACCAGTTCAAAAACAGCAGTAAATCTCCACAATTGGGACACAGAGTGCAAAAAAAAAACATTAAAGAGAGTCTAACCCTTCCCCACGATACTGTAAATGGAAAAAAATGGTTTTACCTACAGATACACTTTAATTAGACAAAGTGCACAGAGAATTAACCCGTGGCATCCAATGAGAACTATTTCACTCACCAGGTTTCAGAAAATTGAAATCTAATTGCTAAGGACTACGGCACTGCCATAAAAAAAAGTCTGAAAATGTTGTTACCTGTAAGCTGTTATTTAGTGGTCCGATGTTAATGGAAACATTTTAGTATATTTATTACAGTTATGTTGTTTTGTGTTATTCATTTCAGTGATATAATTAAATGGTAACCTTGAAGCAGGGAACAGAAATGCTTACCTGGGCCATTCGTTTAAAAATTACCCATATGCCAAGGCCAAATCTTTGCCACAGCTCAGTTGACAGCTGTGCCATCTGCTTAAAGGAAAGAGTACCAGATGTTTGTTTACTTAACAGTTTATTCAAGCTGAATGCTGACTAGGGACATGGAAATGAAAAATCATTTTTAGGAATCCTAAAGTTATAGCACAAAACAAAAAAGACCCCAAAACTCTATATGCACACAATAGCAGATTATTATTGTGGCTTGTAAACTTCCCATAAATTGAACAATCTCACCTTCGTTCCATGGATGGATGTGATGCTTGAATGAGGATTGAGACATTCAGGGGTACACCTAAAAAACGATGGCATGTTTTTTCAATATCTGAAGTTCTAAATTACCACACACAGATATTTTCCAAATTGGAAACGTTTCTGTACAACTTGGCCAATCCTTCCCCACTACTTGAAGGTGCTCACCGCTCTAGCTCTGCTTCAGTCCATTAGAAGAACCTATCCTTCTCAGGCAGATGTCTGCCAGTCCTTATCAGTGATCTTTCTAGTTTGTTGAAGGGTTTATCAGATTTGAACAATAACTAATAAGAGCATTCTTTTCATCTTTGCAGCTGTTTCCAATTTAGATGAAGAAAATAAGTGGACAGTCCACTACACGTCATCTTGGCACCAACAAGAAAATGTCTTCCTTCCCTCATCCAGACCACCATGTGTAGAGGATTTGCACAAGCAAGCCAAAGTGAACCTGAAAACTGTGCTGCGAGGTAAGTAGTAACCAATTAACTGTGGCTTAGCAGGTCTTTGTAAGGTCTCATTACAAAATGTGAGCAGAATTCTGAATGACAGTATATTCCATTTTCCTTACATGTAACTGTAGACTATCTTGTTTCCTTATAACACTACCAGTATAATTTTGACCCACTAAAATATCTTTACTATGGGAAAGCTGGGTGAATATTTCACTTACTAGGAAACAGAAACGATTGAGTACTGTCCGTGATACTTTATTTATTTGCACTAACATACAATTTTCCAGGACAAGCATTCAGAGTATGTCCCCTTCTTTAAGGTCCTAACAGTACTACTGGTACCTTGAAGAAGGGGACATACCTCAAATGCTTTTCCTGAAAAAAATGTACATTAGGACAAATAAAAAAGTATCACTGACCGTATTCAATTGTTTCTGTCACAGGTGAACTAATACAGAAAGAGAAGGAGAGAGGAGAGGCGCCAATCTAAGTGTAGCAATGGTACAACCGTCTTTATCAAAAGGTAATACACTCACTGGAATGTGGAGAGTATAGGCACATCAAAGGTTAACAGCTGTGCTGGGTGCAGAGATCCGTGAATGCAGCTATGAAGCGATGTGTCGTCACTCCCTGCTGCACTGGTGGTTTCTGGAGTCCCGGGCTGGATGAAGGAGGCTCAGACGGAAGCTATCACGATGCCATCTGGTGCGTCGGAGGCTATGTCCGTGCAAGCGTTCGGAGCATGCGTGCTCCTTCGTCGGGCAGTCTGCCTATACTTTCCACCTTCCAGTGAGTGTATTACCTTTTGAGAAAGACAGTTGTACCATTGCTACACTTAGATTGGCTCTGCTCCTCTCTCCTTCTCCTTCATATATACAGTGTCTCTTCTACTCTCCAGCGGGCTGCCTACTTAAGAGTGCGACGAGAGGCCTGTTCCCCCTGTAGGTACTACCCAGGACTAATGGATCATTCTATCCCATAAGGACTTGCCCCTGTCCCTTATCCTGTGGTTCATTGCCTGTAATTCAAATCATATCCCCTGCCAGAGGTGCTCCTGCTGCGGCTACAGAGTTCCTAGCACTTCAATTATCCTCTTCCTGTAAGCACACTAATACGGCCGCAATCACCTCAAGCACTTACTAGTAAAGACAGTAATATCTGTAGACAGAATTCTATGGCACATTACATTTCTCACTGGAGACCATAGATTTCTCAAAAGCTTTACAGGCATAATGAAACAGATATGCTGTTTACATACTATTGCATGCTTTGCTTAATATCAAATTTACCAGAATGATGAAGTTATGCTTTAAAACTGGATTACGCATTGAACACCAGGAAACAGATAACTGCTGACCAGATAACATTTAGTAAATGTCAATGTCAAGAATTAAGACACCTTCCGAAAGGTTTTCTTTTTATGACTTATCACTGGAGATCACTGTAGAATGCACTGTTTGCCACTCTAGGTTTAGGTTAAAGCCCAATTAATCAAGGTAATTAATTTAAAGAAAGATACATGTATAGCTGTCACTGATTATACTGAATATCTAACTACTGTGTAGGTTTATATGTCTTGTCTCAGCACGGTGGATTCTAATCCTTCTTAAGAGCTTATGCTGTCTTATTACTAATCTCACATTGCATTGGTGGGCTGGAAGGTAACAGGGCGTTCTTTTGTGAGGTGGAGGGGTCAGTCAGGTTTGCACAGATGCCCTCTGGTTTTCCCACATGTTTAAAATCTGTCAAAATGGAAACGTGCTGCTTTGGTAAATCCAGTCTGATCCGTCAAATGTGTCCACGTTATCACATAGTCAGCTTACCTGTAGCAGACATTTGTCTGTAATGTATGACTGGGTAAACTGCTGTGACCAACGTTGGATTGGATTGTAATAGGGTGTTCTTTTTGTGATTGAGGGGTCACAGTCAGGTTGCACAGAAGCCCTTTGTCTTCCCACATTTTATAAATCTGTCATCATGGAAATTGTATTGATTGGGAAAATCCTGTCTGATCTGTGAAATATGCCCATATGGTTATACTGTATAGGGCATTTGTCTGTAAAGTAGATGTACTGCTGTGACCAAATAGATTTTACATCAATCCAACAGGTGATAATATAATAATAGTATAGAGGTAGCTTTGCTATTTTTTTAACCAAATTATATTACTTTTTAAAATAAACATGCCACATGCTTGGGAAACTGAAGTTTAGCATGTGATTAAAAAATGGGGTCTCTCTCTCTCTATTTCCTTTGTTGGGATGGGGTACATTTTTTATTGCCCTATTGATATTTATCAGTAACCTTGATGGGACAGACTTGCTATGTATGGTACCAATGGAAACTGCCTTTCTTTCTTAAATAAAAAAAATGAGTAAAAAATACATGTTTGGAGGTTATGTAAGTAAAAAACTATGTCCAATTGACCAAGAGATCTGGAGATACAGTCAGCGGTGTAAATTTTAATTTATCCAGTAGAAGTTAAAGGTTTTTTTTTCCCATAATCATACTTATCTAAGTGGATGCAGCATCAGTCAGATGCTGCATCTATCCCCCGCCATCTCTGCACCGAGAACCGAGTGATCAAACACCGCCAATGGCTCAGTTCTCACAGCTCCCAGGGGCGAGGAGCTGCTGACTGTCAATCAGCAGCTCTCCTCTCTGCTCCTCCACACTCACTGAAGCGCTGAGCTGTGGAGGGGAAGAGCGGCTGTCTCAGGCTCTCAGCGGGTCGCTGAGAGGCTGAGATGGGTATCAGTCCAGTCACCTGGCGGATCCAGAATTTATTGTCGCGATGACACTATACCTGGACTGATTCCAATGATGTCAGCAGAGAGCGGACTTCAGACCTCTTTGCTGAAAACGGGTCACAGACGTGCAAAACGAATTGCACTCCTGTGACCCATAGGAGAAGCCCAGCCAAATGAGCTCAGGCTGGACTTTTCCTTTAAGCTTCTTCCCATCCCTCCTACTAGCTGAGCCTTGCTCTATTGGTCAGTTATGCTGCTCATTAGTAAAGGGCTGATATGGAGACTCAGTGGGGTTGATTTACTAAAACTGGAGAGTGCAAAATCTGGTGCAGCTGTACATGGTAGCCAATCATCTTCAAACTTCAGCTTGTTCAATTAAGCTTTGACAACCTGGAAGCAGATTGGTTTCTATGCAGAGCTGCACCAGATTTTGCACTCTCCTGTTTTAGTAAATCAACTCCAGTAGCTGGGATGACAATGCCAAGCATTACTTGTAAAAAAAATTGATGTGTTGTTTTCTTTTTAGAAAACCTCTGTTTATGATCTTTGTTCCTTAGTTTGAATTGCCCAACATTTTAGCTTTGCTTTGTATTCATTTTGAAGATGGCGTTGAAACAAAAAAAAATCTGGCCACACAGTACTTCATTTTCATGGTGGATGCATCCTTTTAAGCATCAGTCTCATTAATCATAGCAACCAGCCCTAAGCTGAACATTGGTCGCATGCTATAAAATCTCCATGACTGATCATTTCATTTTTCTGTTCCCCGTGAGAAAATAAATGATCTTTTCACTGGGCAGGTGGTGAATATATTGTCAGACGAGATAGAAAGAAAATTCACAATGGCTTGCATTCGGTTATTGTTATAAAGATAGGAAGATTGTCAGCATTATGCTGCCATGCACCAGCAGATGCGGGAACCTGATCTAACCTGGATCTTTAAGATATGGACACACAAACATAAATACATTGGCAAGAAAAAGTATGTGAACACCTTGGAATTTACTGGTTTTCTGCAGTAATTTGCCATGAAATGTAAATGTACACTTGATTCAGAGCTTAGTAAATGAGGTAAAGCTTCACTTTGCAAAGATTTTGGAAACATTTTTGGGAAAAAAATATTTTTTTTCTTAGTTTCTATCAGCAAATTTTGTAAGTAATTTTTCTCCTTTACTAATGTGCGCTGATGAGGCGTCACTGATAGGCTGCACTGATGAGGCGGCACTTATGGGCACTGATTAGGTGGCACCAATGAGGTACTAATATGCCGCACTTTTGGGCACTGATAGGTGGCCCTGATATGTGGCACCTATAGGCGGTACTGATGGGCAGCACTGGTGGGCACTGATAGCCGGCACTGGTGGGCACGGATGGACGGCACTGATGTGTGGCATTGATGGGCAGCAATGATGGGCAGCACTGATGGGCTGCATTGACTGGCATCACTATTGGGCACTGATTGGTGGCACTTGTGGGCACTGATTGCTGGCACTGGTGATGCTCTATTGTAATCAGGGCACTGATGATCAGTGCCCTGATTACATGTCTAGATGTCCTCTGCAAGGAGATGCCGCTGATCGGCTCTCCTCGCCACACAGTCTGTCAGTGTGAGGCGATGAGAGCCGATTACCGGCATTTCCATGTTTAAATGTGACTGGCTGTGATTAGACACAGCCAATCACATGGTTAAAGAGCCACAGCTGCGGCTCTTTACAGAGATAGGGGTCGTGCCGGGTCCTAGCAACACGGCATGGCCATGATCGCCACGCTGCGCGCCCCCACTGGCGCATGAGAGCACCCGTTCATTTGACAGTGCCTGGGCAGCAAGTGGTTAAGCTGATAAACATACAAACAATTCTAATTTCTCATGTCTTTATTGTACACACCCATTAAACATTCACAATGCTGGGGGGGGGGGGGGGGGGGGGGGGAGTAAGTGAACCCATTGCAAAATAAATTCAATAAAAGTTTATTGGAGTCCGCAGTTTGCACACCTTGAGTCCAATTACTGAACTGAGTTTGTAGATGTGGTTTAAGGCTAGAAGGAGCTCTCTGAAGACATACAATCAAGACTAGATGGATCTGCATAAGGTTGGAAAGGGATACAAAGCCTATATATGTTATCCATGGGTTCTTTGCCTCATTGAGGTTTCTGTGTTGTGCCCTGGGAGTCCTCTTGGCTGGGCACCTACTTCTAGGAGGAGTAGCCACAGTACTAAACTGTCTCCATTTATAGACAATTTGTCTGTTGACTGATGGATGCCAACACACTTTGGATTGCTCTATATCCCTTTTCCCTTTATATCCCTTTTCAGTCTTATGCAGATCCATCCTTTTTGCAAGGCATGGTTCACATCAGCTGATGCATCTTATGAAAAAGCAATCCTAACATTTTTTTAATCAATCAAAGTAGTTCTAAACCATACCTCCAAACTCATTTCATTAATTGGACAGCAGGTGTGCAAATTACTGGTTCCAATTAACTTTCATTAAGTAATTAGTCTATGGGTTCACTGACTTTTTCCACCGGAACTGTGAATATTTAATGAGTGTGTTCAATAAAGACCCGAGAAATTAGAATTGTTTATGTGTTATCAGCTTAAGCACCTTGTGTTTGTTTATTAGTGAGACTTAGGTGAGAATCAGTACACATTTTATGGCAAATTAGGGCTGGTTTACACCATGAATCGCACAGGAACACTGTGCGAACCTGTGCAATTCACATGCGATCCAGGTGCAGCGCAATTTCAGCCCATCCATTTGAATGGGCTGAAATTGTGCCAAACCACATCATAAGTAGTGCATGCAGTAATTTTGTAAATCACACAGCAACCCGATTGCATGGTACTACTGTGTTTTTTTGCGACCTGCGCTTGGGGTGTCATTACGTTAACACTGACACCCGTTGCAGGACACAAGTGTAGTGTATTTTGAACGTAATGTGAGAGACACGCATGGAATTCTGGTTTCCTGCACAGCTTTCTGGTGTGAACTGGCCCTTACTACAGAAAACCAGTTAATTCAAAGGGGTTCACATAATTTTTCTTGCCACTGTATATATAACTGTTTGGAACCTGCGCTGAAGATCTGGGGTCACATGACTGAGAACTAAAGTTGCCTTACCACAATGAACACATTTTAAATGTTGGCTGTTAAAGCGGTAGTATAGTCAATTTTTTTACTTTTACCTACAGGTAAGCCTATAATAAGGCTAACCTGTATGTAAAATAATATCTCCTAAACCTGTACGGTTTAGGAGATATCCCCCTCGCAATGAGCCACTGACTTCTGTAGCACATGCGCTCCGGGGATTCTCGGCTGAAAGTCCGGCAGACGCCGGACCTTGCCGGAAAGAAGTCTCCCGCGCGTATGCGTGGGAGTGACGACATCGCGGCTCCGGCCACTCACAGTGCCGGAGCCGCAATACCCGGAAGACACGCCGAGGGGAAATGTCAGCTCCCTCGGCGTGGATCAGGTGAGATTCCGGCGCCTTGTTCTAAGGTAAGTATTTCATAATGAGCTAGTGCCTTTCCCTTACAGGTGTAGGAAAAAAAAAAGCAGTCAACGGGTTTACTACCGCTTTAAATATCTTGTAAATGTATCTGTAAGCCTAACAATTCTGTAGTTGATGCCACAAACAGTTATGCAACATACTGTATAAACAAGATTGACAGAATTTAGATTGTACTAGTGCTGGATTTAGTCTTGATCTTGGAAAACTTAAACTATAGTGACTTTTCCAAAAGGCTTTGTTGTGCAGCAGACTTCAGCAGTGACAGGAAATGACCATTAAAAACTGGCATCCTCTGGTAATTCTCCTGTAAGAATATCTGAAAACTACCTGTCATTTTGCTTTATGCTGGTTATAAACAGAGGCAAATCACACACAAAGAGGAGTGCACAGAAAGATATTGGGGTTGATTTACTAATACTGGAGAGGCCAAAATCTGGTGCAGCTCTGCATATAAACCAATCACCTTCCAGATTTTATTGTCAAAGCTTAATTGAACAAGCTGAAGTTAAAAGCTGATTGGCTACCATGCACATCTGCACCAGATTTTGCTATCTCCGGTTTTAGTAAATCAGACCTACTGCGCTCTGGGTTCATTAATCAGCTCCTGTTTTGCTAAGCTCATTTTTTTTTTTTAGTTATAGGAAGGGATAGAGATGGCAGATCTCGTCTGCAAAAGTATGGCCACGAAAGGGTAGATTATGAATCTTTTATTATATGACTTGCCCCAGACTGCCCTCTGTTAAGTCATGTGTCAATAAAGTCATTCTGCTGATTAATATATGCAACTCTCTATCCCCCAGTTCTCATTTGGCACATCCAGTTATTCAGATGTATAAATCTATGTGGACAAACAAGCATTTAGTTTAAATGTAATAGACCAGGAAAAAAATTCTTAATTAAGGCCTCCTCAACCAAGAAAAAAAATACACAGATTCTAGACACTGTGGGGTTGATTTACTAAAACTGGAGAGTGCAAAATCTGGTGCAGCTGTGTATAGAAACCACTCAGCTTCCAGGTTTTTTTTTGTCAAAGCTTACTTGAACAAGCTGAAGTTAAGCCTCATACACACTACTAGTTTTTTCTCAACCCACTGGGTTAAACGAAAAAAAAAAAAATCTGTCAGCTCATGTTGGAGCGGTTGTACTAACAATCCGATGTTAGTACATCGTTATCCCCTGCTGTGCTATTGTGTTCTGACAGGGCTGAACACTCCGGTTAGCACTCTCAGCCATTGGGAGCCGATGGGCAGACCTTTTTTGGGCATGCCCCTTCAACAGGAACCAGCTTTTGTCGGACCGACTCCAGTACACACAGGCCAGTACACTCCGACTCCAGTACGCACGGGTCAAATTCGGCTGATTGGGCACAGCTGCACCAGATTTTGTACTCTCCAGTTTTAGTAAATCAACCCCTGTGTAATATTAAAGCTAAAGCCTAGGCAGTTAAAGCAAAAGATACAAAGCCATGTAAGTACCCGAATGTGACCTGGTATCGGTCTTTTGCTGTACCTGTACAGCAGGGCTGGAGTGTGAGAGAAAGAAGCAGTACAAGGAGAAATCAGAAGGACAGAATGAGTTTATCAATGCGCTGCTTGTTTTTTCAATGTCTAGGTTGGGTTCATGGAAGCCTGGGCTCAGGGGAAATGGGTTAAATGATGCTGGTTATCAGACTGTGGACATGTAGTATCAGAAAAAAGTACTGCAGGAGAAACCTCTGTACTAAATCTGGGTATTGCAGAAAAGGCTGGTATATGATATGGTATTGTTTCATGGGCTATTCATTTTTATCTTATTTTCATCTAGAGCTCTGCTAGACTACAATGGGAGAAAATGCTTAGTTGATACCATGATTATTATAAATCTCTATAAAAAGCCCACCCTCCCCCCCAAATGGCAGAATTAACAAATAATCATCCGGGGTTAAAAAGAAGCAAACCCGCTGCTTACATAGTTCTTGTAAAATTTAGATTTTCCACATGCTTTAGGAGTAAAGAAAAACCCCTTAATATATAGGAAATTTTTTCATTGGGTGAAATCAATGTAAACATACTCAAAGAAGCCATCGGCTGCACTATTTGCCCTTTGATTGTTGCCCACTACTAAAGTATTTAAAACAGCATTTCCTTAAAGAGGTTGTAAACGTCCCAAAAAAATAATCCAAAAAATAAAAAACTTGCAAAAAAAAAAAGGCATAATGAGCTATTATACATCGCATACTAGCTCATTATGAAATACCTAAGAACGATACCCTGCAGCGTCGCCCACACACCGCTGTTTTATTTGCACCTTTCCTGAATTTACTTCTGGGTTTGCTGGCTCCGGCACTGTGATTGGCTGGAGCCTCGATGATGTCACTCCCGCGTATGCGGCCGGTTATGGCATGAGCCCTAAAGAAACAGCACGAGCGGGCCGTTCTTTGAGTACGTATGCGCCGATGATGTCGGCGGCAGCATATATATAGTAAATATCCCCTAAACGGTGCACGTTGAGGAGATATTTACAGTACCTACAGGTAAGCCTTATTATAGACTTACCTGTAGGTACAATTACAGAGGAAGACTTTACTTCCTCTTTAAATGGATGAAGGCTTCCACCGATAACATGGAGGCCAGGAGCCAAGGGATAGAATTACCAAACTCTTGGTGTTTACAGGTGCAAACATGAAAGCGGGCTCATCTTATTCTCCAGCCATGTGAAAACGATTCCTTGTTTTTACAATAACACAAAATGTCATGTTATCTTTGAACTGTCTTTATGTTAAGAGTTTTTGCTTTCCCATAAAGGGACAATATATTCACCTCATGCGGCCTTTGTCATTTGTATGTAGGCATGGAATTTGTGTGCGTGGGAACGACTGCCTCATGCCACAAAGCATGAGCTAATGAGTTATTGTAAAAGGTTTTATTGCTTTATATACCCCTAAAAGAAATCCACCACACCTGCCCAGACATGTTATCGTCCTCCGAATGACTTCATTCTCTGGCTGCAGGCCTCTGTAATGTGGTACTGGAGTGTAGTTTATAAACTGACCATTTACTGAATATTTCTCACCAAGGTTCAGTCTTATACAACCTCTGACAAAAAGTATGGGATCACCACTCTTGAAAAATGTTCATTCAATTGTTTAATTGTGTAAAAAAAAAAAAAAAACGAATCACAGACATGCCTCAAAACTATTTTCATTTAACATTCCAACCTGGCTTTAAAGTGGTTGTAAACCCTTACAGACCACTTTGTGCTACAGGTAAGCCTATAATAAGGCTTACCTGTAGCTACCCTGGATATTCCCTAAACCTGCACGGTTTAGGAGATATCCGCTGTATGCATATGCCGACATCATTGGCACATGCGCACTGACACAAACTGAAGCAGTGGCACGTACGTGCTGTTGCTTCAGTGAGTGTGCTGTTACCGCGCGCATGCGCCGGAGGGACGTCATTGCGGCTCCAGCCAATCACAGCGCCAGAGCCGTGATACCTGGAAGAAACCCTCGGGAGTGATGACGGCCACCAGAGCGGTGTACGGGCACCGCAGCGAGGGCTTCGATCTCAGGTGAGTATTAGCTAGTATGATATGCATGCTAGCTCATTATGCCTTTGTCTTGCAGGTGTTAGTTTTTTTTTTTTTTTTTTTAAAGTGGGTTTACACCCACTTTAAGAAACTCTTAAAAAAAATAAAAAAAGAAAGAAAAAACTGTAGTCAGTTGCAACTGTTTTTGCAGATTAGCAGAGGAAAAAAAATATGGAATCACTCAATTCTGAGGAAATTATTATGGAATCATCATGTACTTTGCCGTTCTGAAAAAAATATCTGCATCAGATAACATCCTGAAAAATGATGTCATCATCACCAAACATCCTTTCAATTGATGGAATATTATAAAACCTTAATATAAACTTGTGCATTTATTGAAGATTAAATGACTGCCATCTCCCCCGTACCTTTACCTGACGCACAACCCCATATCATCAATGATTGTGGAAATTTGCATGTTTTCATGTTGTCTTAATAAATCTCATTGGAACGGCACCAAACAAAAGTTCCAGCATCATCACCCTGCCCAATACAGATTCGTAATTCATCGCTGAATATCACTTTCATCCAGTCATCCACAGTCTAGATTGCTTTTCTTTAGCTCATTGTAACCTTGTTTTTTTTCTGTTTAGGTGTTATTGATGGTTTTCGTTTGGCTTTTCTGTATGTAAATCCCATTTCCTTTAAGCGATGTCTTACAGTTCGGTCACAGACATTGACTTCAGTTTATGACCATTTGTTCCTCATTTGTTTTGTTGTGCATTTTAAGTTTTTAAGGCATATTGATTTAAGTTTTCTATCCTGACGCTTTGATGTCTTCCTTGGTCTACCAGTACGCTTCCCTTTAACAACCTTCCCATTTGATTTGTACTAACGATAACCATCATTAACCACTTAAGGACTAGCCGCCGCAGTTATACTGCAGCAGGTTGGCTCCCCTAGGCGAATCGCTGTAGCTGTACGTCGGCCGATTTAAGAGCACTAGGGGGCACGAGAACGCCC
Source organism: Aquarana catesbeiana (assembly GCF_042186555.1). Lineage (NCBI taxonomy): Eukaryota > Metazoa > Chordata > Amphibia > Anura > Ranidae > Aquarana > Aquarana catesbeiana. Next base: position 423,132,568 of record NC_133327.1, on the reverse strand, counting down.
GCGGCGCGACAACAAAGCTAATGTGCGTGGCCGCGATGTCCGCCAGGCACCCGCGATCGCTCCTGAGAGAGGCAGAACGGAGATCTGTCAATGTAAACAGACAGCTCTCCATTCTGTTAGGGGAGAGGAGACAGATCTGCTGTTCAAACTGGTTATGAACAGCGATCAGTCTCCTCCTTCAGGCAGTCCCATCCCCCCACAGTTAGAAACACTCCCTAGGACACACATTTAACCCCTTGATCGCCCCCTAGTGTTAACCCCTTCCCTGCTAATGACATTTATACAGTAATCAGTGGCTATTTTTAGCTCTGATCACTATATAAATGTCAGTGGTCCCAAAAAAGTGTCCAATCTGTCTGCTGAAATTTCGCAGTCCCTCTAAAAATCGCTGATCACCTCCATTACTAGTAAAAAAAAATAAAGTAAATAACAATGCCATAAATCTATCCCCTATTTTGTGGATTCTATAACTTTTGTGCAAACCAATCAATGTATGCTTATTGTGATTTTTTTTTTACCAAACATATGTAGAAGAATACATATCGGCCTAAACTGAGAAATCATTTTTGTTTATTTATTTATGGATATTTAATACAGCAAAAAGTAAAAAATATTGTTTTTAAAATAAAAATAAATAAAAACCGCAGAGGTGATCGAATACCACCAGCTCTATTTGTGGAAAAAAAGGACATAAATTTTGTTTGGGTACAGCGTAGCATGACCGCGCAATTGTCAGTTAAAGCGACGCAGTGCCGCATCGCAAAAAATGGCCTGGTCATTAAGGGGGAAAATCCTTCCCGTCCTTAAGTGGTTAACACCTTAACAGAAAAAACAAGGTTACAGTGGGCTAAAGAAAAGCTGTCATGGACTGTGGATGACTGGATGAAAGTGATATTCATCAATGAATTACAAATCTGCATTGAGCAGGGTGATGATGCTGGAATTTTTGTTTGGTGCCGTTCCAATGAAATGTATGAATGCAACTGCCTGAAGAAAACATGCAAATTTCCACAACCATTGATGATATGGGGTTGCACGTCAGGTAAAGGTACGGGGGAGATGGCAGTCATTAGTTCTTTAATAAATGCACAAGTTTATATTGAGATTTTGGACAATTTTCTTATCCCGTAAATTGAAAGGATGTTTGGTGATGATGACATCATTTTTCAGGATGTTATCTGATGCAGATGTTTGTTTTAGAAATGCAAAGTACATGGTGATTCCATAATATTTTCCTCGGAATTTAGTGATTCCATATTTTTTTTCTCTGCTTGATCTGCAAAAACAGTTGCAACTGACTACAGTTTTCTTTCTTTTTTTAAGTGTTTCTTAAAGTGATTGTAAACCCACTTAAAAAAAAAAAAAAACTAACACCTGCAAGACATAATGAGCTAGTATACATATCATACTAGCTAATACTCAACTGAGATTGAAGCCCTCGCTGCAGTGCCCGTACACCGCTCTGGTGACCGTCATCACTCCCAAGGGTTTCTTCCGGGTATCATGGCTTTTTTTAAATGTTTCTTAAAGCCAAAAGGTTGGAATGTTAAATAAAAATAGTTTGGAGGCATGTCTGTAATTAGTTTTTTTCTACACAATTAAACAATTGTATAAACAATTTCCAAGAGTGGTGATTCCATATTTTTTGCTAGGGGTTGTATAATGTTCCTGTTAGAGGCCAGAGGGGATGATTTCAGCTTGGAATGTCCATCATTTTTTGTAAAATTGTATTTATTCATCTTTTAAGTTGCAAGCTATGGAATGTCCATCATAGTATCCTATATCCCAAGTAACGTATACAGTGCCGATGCAGTCTTGGCCATACACAGTTTGAATCCTGGGTTGGTTCAGCGGGAACTGGCCGAGATTCAAGCAGTTAACGGGCAGGCTTAATGTATCAAGTTGATCGATCAACTTGGGTACAACCAGTCTACTGGATTCTCTTACGATTATCGCTAGCTGCTTCTATAGCCACTAGTGATAATCTTTGTCTTCTCCTGGCAGGGATGGCTTCCCCCATCGGGAGCAGACAATTGCTCGGCAGCAGGGATTCCCCTGTCTGTGTTGATGGGGGAATCATGCAAATCTCTTTTCTGCAACCCGTGTTCGCAGGAAATAAATTTGCTCCGTGTGCTATACATGGCCTTAGTGGGGATGCCAATCTTGTATGTATCTCCATGTGATTTCCAAGATCTTGAAATTTTCCATGAAAGTGCAGAATCTATGATTGCAGACTGTCCATGCAGTGGCATTTGCTGATGGATTCCTATATTTTAATATGAATATTTAGCTACAGTGGTGGTAGAGTAGCACAAACATATATGAATAGCTGCATTTATTGATAGTGATGAATGCGCCAAAGACGCTGATAAAATTAGTGGACCTACCCTCCAATGGTCTAGACTTTTTTTTAAATAAACATACACTTGTCTTTCTAGGCTTTAAAAATGGTGGGGGGACAAGAGGATATGAGATAGTCTACTTAGGGCGGCCATAGACGGAGCAAATTTCTTTCCTGCAACTACGAGTGTTCACCCAGCGGGAGAGCAGGTGAAGCCGTCCACGCCAGGAGATGACCCCAGCCGCTAGCAATAATCGCATGTAAAATCCGGCAGGCTGGATGTAACCAAGTTGATTGATCGATCAACTTGGGTACTTTCAGCCTGCCCATACATGGTACAAATTCGCACTGTCTATGGTAGGCTTAAGGAGCTGCTTTTCAGATGGGCCTGAAAAGATTCCTTTTTTGTCCCATTTATTGGGCCTACCCAATGATTGCATTATTCTTGGCCTATTTGTATATGTTTGTTGCTTTAGAAAAAAAAAATTAAGATCCTCCTCAGAAGGTGTTTATAAAGAAAAACCCCAAAATATAAAGTTAATTTAGAAATATCAGCTTCCAGGTTTTGTTGTCAAAGCTTAACTGAACAAGCTGAAGTTAAAACCTGATTGATTACTATGCACAGCTGCACCAGATTTTGCGCTTTCCAGTTTTAGTAAATCCCCCCCATAATGGCATCGTTCCATTTTTTTCCAATCTAGTTTTATGCCAGCTGACTTTAAACATTAGAGGCACTAGCTTGTCATTATAGTCTATTCTCTGCTGGTGAATGACATCAGTATGTGCAAGAAGAAAAGTCAACCCTGATATTACACTGACCCTTGTAAAAATCTTTCTCCTACTATGATAACCAGAGAGGAAGGTCAAGAATGTTTACCTCACAGTAAGGGATACTTATAAAAACACTGTCTACTTACAACTGCCCAGAAATAAATTTAAAGAAAAGATGACACCAGAGAAACATGTAGGCTGCCACACCTCTCCTTCCAAAAAGTGCTGGTCTCGTGGCTTCAGTAGTTTGACTCACTGACCTAGAACATGTATACAGAAGATCGGACTTTCATGAACTTCCTACTTATTCTATGTTGGTGCCCCATAATGTATGGGTCCTCATACCAGCCAGGAAACAAAAATTTTTAGAAAGAGGTCAGCAATGACAGCTTCCATACTTTTGCAGGCAGGTTTTCTATTAGCAACATCTGCACCCAATTTATTAACAGAGAACAGTGTACAACACTGAGTGCACCTGTGGCCAACTCAAGCAAGGTTTTGTAAAAGCATAGCTTTGTAGTACAACAAAACAGCTTACTAGTGATGTTGGATCTATTTCTTTCTCCCATTGAGTAATAGGAACCATTTGTTCCATGCAAATATCAACTCAGACTTGCAAGTTGATAGTTACCACCAATGCAATACAAGGTGTAATGTAATGCTGAAGGTACCCCCACCCACCACCTCTCAGATCACTGTGACTGCCAACAGAAGAGGGGCTTTGTCAAGGCTGGGTGGTCTCTACTCTCATGTTTCTGTGCATGTCCCTGATGACAACCTAAGCTGAGCAAGAGGTAAGCTCCCTGGCAATGGCATCACACTGGTGGGGAAAAGTAGACTGTTGCCCTCCTGGATAAATCCTCATTGTTTCACAAGTGGGCAAATGGGGTCACGTTAACAGCTAATTAATGAATGTATAGGCTGTAAGGGGTAAAAGATAGTTTTACTCTCTCCATATGTATATCTTTTGCATGCCGAAACTAACTGGTCAAAACCAATATTTCTATGGCATTCAATGATAAAAAATAACCAAAAACCGATATGCTTACAACACCAGAAGCAAAAATCTATTGCATTTTCTTTTTCTGATTCATGACTGTTCTCTCTTGTGGGTGCACATATAGGCCAGCACCTATGAGGACCACAATGGGGGTTGATTTACTAGAACTGGAGAGTGCAGAATCTAGTGCAGCTCTGCATAGAAACCAATCAGCTTCTAGTTTTTTGTTTTGTCAAAGCTTAATTGAACAAGCTGAAGTTAGCTGCACCAGATTTTGCACTTTTCAGTAGGGTTGCACCAGTATCGGTGCCGATGCTAAGCATTTGTGCAAGTATCGCTACTCGCACAAATGCTCCGATACCCGATAACCGATACCGGAAGTGACATCTCCTTTTCCACTCCAGCCGGCTGTCTTCTCTGGCGGGTGCTATCCTCACCTCCTCCTCCCCTCTAGCGAGTACTCGTGCTCTGTGTAAAAAAATGGTATTGGTGCATCCAGTTTTATTATATGAACCCTTATATGTACAGCATGTGCCCAAAAGAACAACAAATCTAAGCACATGCTATTTTACCTATTAATGGCATCAGTTAGGTTGTCTTTAAGTACACGGTCAAATGATGGAGACCAACCAACATGTCATGCACGTCCAGCTACCTTGTTCCCTCAAGCTGAAGAGTCTGTTCTTTCGAATAACTTCTGGATTTCTGTGTGTCTGCTGAGTAAGGTCTGTAGAGCAACATCTGCAATGCAAATCTGTGTAACACCCAGGAACACGAACATCTTTGCATGGGTGATGCGCGTTTGCAAATGAGAGAGATTTTGTGGTAAGCAAGAATTCTTAAGATTTGTATACACAGAAGCATAAAATGCTATCACAGCGGCAAACATATTTTGAGAAGAATTAATAGGAATGCTGCTTCACAGCAGTTTTTTGTTGAGCAACTTAAATTTCTTACAGACAACACTATTTAGTAAAACAAAGAGCAATCTCCATTCTGACTAAGGAGGTAACAATCCTGTAGCACTGGTTTCGAAGTTCATTTCTCTCCAGAAACCTTATCTGCATGGAGTTTGTTAATAGAACCCACTTATTGAATTTTATTATGAATTAATAGAATGCTAAATAGCAAAAATGACATAATAACTGTCACCTACCTGCTCGAAAAACCATCTATACCTACAGCACTCACTGAATTTTAAAAAATTATGATCTTTTGTCATAGTAAACAGGGAAGAAGATTTTTTTTTTTAAATCTTTTATTTTGTAAACATAGGGTGTTTGTGTCATGCCAGCACAATTATCCCCTCAAGGTGTACTTCCGTAGAGGGCCAGGAATTTATGGAGTATCCACAAGCAATTGTGACATTGTAAACCACCTCATGACTTAGTCCACCTGCATGCTTTAGAAAGCTTAGTACCTACAACTGATAGAAAACAAATTACACTACTTAACCTATTCCAGGGAGTACATGGCATGGGGGAAGTCTGGATTACAAAAGGCCGGAAACCGAGTGACTAAGCACATAGGATATTATTCAGGGCTAAAAACAAGCATAGTTTGTGAAAAGTGAGCTTACATGAACCCGTATACTTAAATTCAGTATCACTTACTGTGATCTTTATGAATAGGTCAATGGGAAATACAAGTACTGGATATTTGTACAATAAGCCCATTCATAAAGGGTCCAGTTCAGTTACTTCAGACAGATGTGATGACATAATGATCTGGATTGAATTGAAAAAGGGGTTTAGTGTGCTTTTACAGATATATAAAATTAAATTCAGATGCATCTGTGACACACAGTTCAGGTCAAGCGTCCTCTCTATGGCTTTGATTTACCAACCATTCAGAAATGGTTCAGACATAACATCTAGTACATATTATGTGTTTTGCAGGAAGAGTTTCCGTCTTAGGAATGCTAATTTGCTGGACAGTGAAGAAAGATTTGTATTATGTCTCATTGAGGATGACACCTTTGAGTTACCTTTAAGATGTACTAAAACATATAAACATATATTAGGCTTATTTAATGTCAGCACAATAACATTATATATATATATATATATATATATATATATATATATATACATAAATACATACATAGTATACCGAACGTAACTGCATGTGCTGTAAATCCCTACATTGACCAGAATGTAGAAATATACTTCAAGGATCATCTGGTCAACCAAGCATGTCTTATATTACCCTAATAAAAAGACATTCAGATCTTACATTATCAGAATACAGTTTCTGTATTAAAGTGGGACTTACAGAAAAACAGCTTAAAGTGTAACTAAAGGCAAAACTTTTTTTCATTTTCATCTTGGATAGAGTGGAGATGGATTAGAACACTTGTCAGTTTTTATTGCTGTCTTTGTCCCCATTAAGGAGATTCACCCTCTCTATTTGTCCTGTTTACCATTATCATTCAAGTGAAGGTAACAGAAAATCCCAGATTTTGGGTTGACATCAGAACAGTAATAAAGGGGGAAATCTTCCAATGGGGACACTAGTACTGGAGCCCCCGGTGACACCCCCAGATTCCCTCACTTTGGAGGGATTTTCTCTCACTTCCTGTTTTGGCTATGGGACAGGAAGTGAAGTGAAATCTCCCTTAGGCCAGAATCACACCTATGCATTTTTAGTGCTTTTTGCATTTTGCAGATTTGCACTACAGAACATATTCCATAGAAAGCCATTTTAAATTGACTGTAGTGCAAATCAGCAAAATGCAAAAAGCACTAAAAATGCATAGGTGTGAATCCAGCCTTATGGGTCACAGCTAGAAAGAAAAACTGACAGTTGTTATAACGCTCCCTTACAATATCCAAAATGAAGAAAAAAAGTTTTTCCTTTAGTTACACTTTTATATTAAAAAATATATATGTATAGGTTTATGGCTTCACCTGCCTAAAAAGGTTTTTAGGTCTGTAAAGTCAGTTTTCTGATGTATACTCCACAGGCAAGCTGGCAGGTGACACTTATTTTCTGGTTAAACAATTAAGCCTCCTACATCTTCTCTCTGCCTCCAAATTGTTTGGTTGACATGGAATTAATATAATTGTAACCTATCTGCCCTACTGTAGCAAGGAGGTGATACAGAAAGTGGTAAAACTGCATCAGGAAGTAACAGTAATGATCCTGACTGTGTAGTGCAGGGGTGTCACACTCAATTTTATTACGGGCTGCATCAGCAGTATGGTTGCCCTCAAAGGGCTGGTGGTATTTGGGGTGCACTACATATTGAGTGCAGAGTTCAGGAGTGCGTTATGTACAGAGTGCGGAGTTCAGGGGTGCGCTATGTACAGAGTGCAACGTTTAGGATTGCACCATGTGCAAAGTTCATGGGTGCGTTTTGTACAAAGAGCAGGATTTAGAAGTGTGCGCTATGTACAGAGTTTAAAATTTTAGGGGTGCGCTATGCACAGTGTGTAACCCCAACCCCCCATCCCGCACCCCACTACAAAGTTTCCTTTCATCTCTCTCTCCTACCTGGCCTGGCTCTAATACCTCCCTGTGTATGCAGTTCTGCCTCACCTTGCAGGGAGATTATTCTCTCTCTCAAATTATGGAGCTCTGTCCCTAACATGAGTGTGTGCAATGATCTGTTAGTTCCAGGAGCCACTGAGAGCAAAGATATCCCTTGTAAACACAGAAGGCTTCTGTGTTTACAAGTGACAGCAGGGAGTGAGAGAGAAGGGTGAGAGCCAGAGGTGGCAGAATGGAGTTTAACCTTCAGCTGCGTAGGGGGTTTTTCACTATCAGGGCGGGAAGGATGTGGAACTCTCTTCCACAATTGGTGGTGTCAGCAGGAAGTATGGAAAGTTTTAAAAGACTCTTGGACGTGCATCTTGCGAAAACAATATATGGGGATATGGGAAATTATTTTCTACTAGCACACACACACACCAACACAGGTTGAACTGGATGGACTGTTGTCTTTATTCAACCTTACCAACTATGTTTCAGCTGCAAAACTGGGTATAAGGGCCACATGACCAGGCCTGGTAGCGCAGGTTTGACATATGTGGTGTAGCGAGTTGGACCTGTGTAAATTACAAGATTGGTTGTACAGAATTTCATATGCTGTGGCAGGTAAACTGTAAACAAATATGTATCTCAACCGTATATATACACGTGTGCTTGTACCTTTGCTTTAACTTCTGGGAGTAAAAGTAAAGTCAAATTGATTATTATTCTTTGGAATGCATTAAGTGTCATACCTCAGTTTGCAAACTTTTCATATAATAAAATTTCTTGGCGACCCTTAGAAGTTCTACTAAAGATAATTATTTGGTGGTATGCAATGACCAGGTTGGTAACCCTATGTTTCCTTGTACCTCTTTGAGCAGAATGTGACAAGCTTCGAAGGGATGGCTATCGCAGCTCCCAGTACTATTCCCAAGGACCAACATTCTCCTCCTCTCCAAGCATGGTTTGCACAAGTTATCCAGAAGATGATGAAGAATACAGTCGAAAGGTATCCCAGTCAATGATTTTTTTGTACCATTTATCCACTAATGAAATGCTCAGTGAAACATACATATCCCTGATTAATTCCACTGATATAATTATATGATTAGAACATGGAACATAAGGCTAATTTAGTGGAGATACATATTACATTAACAGTACAACTCATATAACACTCCAGTAAGGTAATGGATAACAACACTGTAGTCCAGTTAAGCAGGGTTGGTCTGAAAATATTACCTCCCTGGACCCTACTTTATCAACATTCAAACCAATACAGCCCATTGGTAGATAAAAAAAGTGGTTCATGACAATAAAGAAATAATAAAAAACTACCTGCTACCCAAAACTGTAGCAGGTAGTCATTTTATCAACTGACGCGACCTTTGTGAATTTCACTGATCCCTTGGATGGCTTTATTTTCATTAGAGAGTTCTTTAAAGTGCTTTCATGATGTACATCTGAATATATTGAAACACCTGCTTTGTGTGCGCAGCTTTTTCCAGAACTCATCTTACCAAGCTGTATAGCTGATGAATGAGGGCTGGGGGATGGGAGGATAGAAGAGATTTGGGTAAGAAATTAACGGGCAGACGAGCTTATGGAAAGCATTTTAAATGCTGATAGGTGCCTTTGCCGTGTTATTTTCTCTGCTTTTCAGCCTGTCATCCTGCTGTTTTCAGTTCCTGGCTGGTGACAGATGGGATTGGTAGGCATTGTACATAGCTTTTTCTGTCACTAAAGCTTCATTTGGAGCAGGATTTTCTCCATTAGTTAAATTAACCTTAGAAAGGATGAACCATGTGCAGGTTCTCTTTGGTGTTAATATTTTCAAGAGCTACAGCAACATCTGTACCAATTCTGGTATCGATCTGAATTACACTGAAGCTATTTTTCCAATATGAAGTGTAGCAACGTGTAATCATCATTCCAGTTCATAACTGAAAGTGGTTGTATTGCCTATGATGGCTGTAGGTGAGACAACTCTTTCATACCATAAAATAATACAGATTGATAAAGGATAATAGCAGTAGAAACTTTGTAAAGTGACACCCTGAGCCAGAACGTCTACAAGACAAGCAAGGTTGAAGTCTAGTGATGACGATGTCTATGGGGCCCAGCTACAACCTTCATACTTTTGGAGTAAACCAGGGGCATAGCCCTTTATACTCTTGGAGTAAACCAGGGGCATTGCTCTTCATACTCTTGGAGCAAACCAGAGACATAGCTCTTCATGCTTTTGGAGTAAACCAGGGGCATAACGTAATCGGTCAAAGCTGTGCATCTGCTGTACACTTCACAAGGGACAATGTACTTGCAGACAGTGATGTCTTCTGGAGCAGGCCATGCAATCCTTATAAATGTCACCTACAATGGATGGGGGGCCCCATTCTGCCCCAAATTAGAAATAATCAATATGAACAAATTTTTGGTATACACACACTGAACGTTTGATGCTTAGCTTATTTCATATACTATTGTCTGTGGCATGCTTTTACATTCTCTCTCTTCTTCACACAGTCTAATGTGTTAGGATGCATCTGTCAATCTTGCCATAGTGTATGCTGTTGCTTGGTGCCCTGGAACATTAAGGTACAGAGGCAGTAGCTTAGACACACCCAGCCAGATGGGTTTAAGGGCCGTAGAATTAGAAAATCTACAGTGCTTTCATTTTTTTTTTTATAATTTACCCTCAAATTTAAACCAATGTAAGGGGCCACTAATACCAAAATAAATATGGCATTGATCAAAGTATAATTAAAAGTACATACCATAGTTCTAATGGATTGCATTGGCTATAAATTTGTGGAATATTCTCCCATCTCAGTTTTCAAGGACTAGCTCAATATTTTCCAGCATGCCAGTTCATTGTTAGGTATTGCTGACCCTACAGGCTTAAAAAAGTGACTTATAAATTTCAACACACCACTCATTATAAATAGGCCCCATAGTGGTCATTTGCAGTAATTCTGATATACCTTATAGCAGAAATGGTATTAACATGCTTACCTAAAATCTTTTTCTGAGCCTGTGGGGAAAGAGTCACAATCCCATAATAACTTATACGGCTGTCCTTTAAAATCAGTCATTTGGCACTGAATAGTTCGCACCATTAAATAATACGTTATTATTCAAAACTTAAATGCTCTATATTTCTTTTCTTCTAATTGAATAACATATTGCATTGAAATTTGAAGACATTATTAGAAAGGTCTTTATCTAGGACAGCTTGTATTTTAGTTTTAGTGGCCCTTTAACCCTAAAGGCACTGTTTGGTGATTTTACTCTGCTTTTTGATCCTGTGGTGTAATCAATGATCGAAGTACTAAAAAATATTGCACACATATATGAAAAATGATATATTAATTATGTTGAAGCACGGTGATGTTGCCTGTATTTGAAGAACAGTAAAGCGGCCTGTGGCCTATGCAATAGCCTATGGTCTTGCAGTTCTCTCCTCTGTAGTTGGTAAACTTTACTACAACCTCTAAAATGTTTATATTTCTCATTGTTGCCTTGATAAAAATACATCATGTTGCAAAACACAACAATTTGCTGCACATAGCTATAATCATTAACAATATGAATTTCATTAATGAAACCTTCTGAAAGAAACAGGGTCCGTCCTTTCATTATTTTGGTGTAGCATAACAGATGAAAGGAAGATTCTGATTGGTTGTGGGTTATATTATCTAATGTATACACTGCTGCAGGATCATATTACAGAGCAAAAAGCAATCTCCGGTCTTAGTCAATCAATTAATGATGCTTATGCATATTATAGCCTAGTTTAGTCTTAAACCCTTTCTAGGAATGCTGCTGTGCTCGTCATTAGTATACAATATAATAATGTATTGCTTTAAAAGTAACCCAATAGCCGAAATCTACCCCTTTGGTAATTCACAAGGATTTAATCTTCATATTCCTCTCTAGTTTCAGAAGTAGGAAGATGCTCATTTTTTAGTGCGTTTTTTCAGTTTTGCAGAAACACACTACAGTCCATTTAACATGGTTTCCTATGTGTTATGTTCACTTCTGTGCTTTTTATGGAAAGGCCCAGGGACTTTTTTTCTGGTCTTTGGTTCTATAGACTTCAATAGATCAAAAACGTGTATTGAAAAAGGCAAAATGCACCTGGAATATGCAAACTGTAACCTGCATAGGTGTGAACCAGGCCTCAAAATCAATAAGGTAAATTTAGGGCCAATTCACACTGCAAGTGATACGTGAGAGTGAGGACAATCCATCTATGTTTCCAGTATTAGCAAAATAAACAACAGAAAATAGATGATCCTTTATGTTTTACTTACAGATACTTTAACACTATTTTAGCGTCCCAATATTTTTGTAAAATTTTGGTAAAAATGTAAGTAAAATATACCACATTAAGGATTACACATGGTGTTTACTATGTGGCCTCTATAAATATGACTGTGTTTCGATACTAAGGACTTTCTAACTCCCACCAATGTGTGTTCAGCTCTGGTCCTCATGGACCTCCAGCAGTGGATGTTTGTCAACTCTCTTCAGAAATGTTCTCCTTTTGGTAGTGTGTGGACAACCTCACAACCAGAAGTGGGGACAACCTGCACTGTTGGCCAACCTTGTATAGCAGAGCTGAACAACACTGATCTACAACCTATATTTTTCAGCTGAAGTGTAGTGCTGAAATCTGTAGTAGGCAAATATGTGATGGAAGGCAGGCATCGGAGACAACTCATAACATCATATTAGGCTGCTTTGACTACTCATACAGCATATGCCCCTCAGAATGAATCTATGAGAAATCATGGGGTTGATTTTTGATTTACTAAAACTGGAGAGTGCAAAATCTGGTGCAGCTCTGCATAGAAACCAATCAGCTTATAGGTTTTTAGTCAAGGCTAAACTGAACAAGCTGAAGATAGAAGCCGATTGGCTACCATGCAGAGCTGCACCAGATTTTGCACTCTCCAGTTTTAGTAAATCGACCCCCAAGTCAATCACTATTGGACTATATTTTGGGTCTTGTGTGTTCTTTCTTTAGACTGCAGAATTTTTACTGAGTCAGACTTATTGCATACACATAACCTGCCAATTAGCATTTATAAAGGACAGGAAACATCAGATCAACAAGCATGTTAATTACAAGTCTTTGGATGGGTTGAACTAGACAAATAATTTGCCCATGTAAAGTGAACAGTCCTTGCGTACTTAGTGACTTGTACACATTTAATTATAAAAGCTTTTAACAATCGTCTAAGACAACAGTGCCATCTGCTGGTGCACCAAAGTAAGGTCAAAAGCATGCAGTATATTATAGTCTTTGCTTGCTTGTATGTAAATGTTAGTGAGCTTCAGTTTTAAACTGCTTTTGTGGATTATTATTATTTTTAGAGCAGTGTTGTCTGTAGATTTAAAAAACTTAGAGCAAGGGCTCTCCTTTCTGAAATTTGCTAAAAGCTTGTTTAAAGCCAACATCAACCTAAAGATCTGTATTCAGCACTCCTAGATGAGAGCTAAAAGGTGTTTTAAAGGCTCAGGAAAAAAAAAAAAAAAGACCAAATGCCTAATGAAGCTGAACAATGCTGTGTAGTTTAGGCCTTGGTTTTGTAACGTAGCAAGGAGCACTGTGAGCTTACATATTACAGAGTAGTTTTATAATTATGACTTGCACAAGTATAGGCCTTTATGCATACCATTCTCTTTACACTGGCAAATCATTCCTCTAGTATAATCCGTCTAGTGTCCTGTAATCATGCTTGTGATTTTTAACATAAAAAATGTTTCATATATTCATAAATTAACCAATGCATATCCTTTTGGAACAAAATGTAATAGATGAATTAAAACATAGTTTTAATTGCCCAAAAGCATTATAAAATAATTTAAAGAGGTGTTTATGTCCTGTATCCTGAATCCTGTCTCCATCTGTGCTTGACACGAGCCAACATGTGCAATCAGATTTAATAAGCAAATGCTGGAACAGCTACAAATCCCAGAGGACTCTAAACACTGGTGACAAAACACCTCCTTATGTTTTCCATCACAGAACATATTCATTTCCTTTATTAATGGGAATACATTCATTTTAAAGTAACATTACAATAAGTAGCCTTACAGCGAATACAGTTAATGTGCTGTTTTCACATAGATGGTTATTTTTTCAAGGGTAGCATCTAAGATCACTGATTAATGATAGTTCAGCATTTTCTCAATACCAAAACTCAAGTAGCAAAAATGTATTCCAGGCTTCAGGTAAATGGTCCGTTTAATTTATGTAAACTCAAGGGCTTCTTTCAGACAGGTGGTATGCTTACCACCCTTGGAAAAGCAGTTCAAGACACATCACTTTTCAGAGGGTGGTATAGCAGCCACCGGACAGGCTTTCAGAGCCCGATGCACATTTTTTTTTTATTATTGCTCAATGTCAATTTTATATTGCAGGACCACTCTGCAACTGCAAGCCAAGCATTTGCACAATGCAGCTCTGTTGTCAATGGGCAACTTTGACAGGTGGTGTGCACAGCCCTATCAGGCTGTAATATTAGGAGGTATCCTGTAGGTGGGCAGCCGGGGAGCAATAAAACCGTGGCTTCGCCGCCTGTTACCACTCTCCCCCCCCCCCCCCCCCCCCGGTTGCCGGTGGCAAAACGAGCCCAAAACCAGCATTTCTCAACCTGGTCTCAGGGTTGATCCTGGTCTCAACCGCTGCTAATAATTACTAGATATACATGTAGCTCACCGTACATTAGTGTGATGGTCAGTGGGAAGAATGCTCCTTACATTTGTGGTCAGAGGCAGGAATATCCCCTTGCGGATGGCTAAAAAGATTATCGGTGTCAGTGGAAACTTGCCTGAGATGCAGAAACTTCTCCTTGCTCAGTCAACCCTAGCAACGTCTAGAGCAGTGGTCCTCAACTTCTGTCCTCAAGACTCACTAACAGGCCAGGTTTTATGTATTACCTTGGGGAGATGCAGACTAGAATACTGCAATCACTCAGCAGCAAATTATATCACCTGTGATGTACTTCAGTTATCTTGCAAACCTGGCCTGTTAGTGGGTCCTGAGGACAGGAGTTGAGAACCACTGGTCTAGAGGGACCCTGGAATTCCACAGTTGAGAAAGGCTGCTATTAAGTCCCCAGCTATGAAATGTGAATTAACCATTGGTTTGGCTAACCTGAATTATAACTGGTATGGCCCTAGACAGTAAGGGCCCATTTTGTGCTTGCCAGTGTGCATCATGGGTGTGGAATGTACCCAGTATCAGTCTCTGAAAAATGCTGTGTGCATGTGTTTTACATCAGAACATTTTACTAATTATTCTGGAACATCTGAGAACTTTACCATTTGTTTGGACAAAAATAGACCATACTGGCCCCAGAGCTCTGTTTAATTTATTCATTTGTCCCATGTACACACATCTATGGTTCTTCTGGACCAAGGACAAGGTGTGTCCTTATGTACCTCCTCAGTAAAGTCTGCATTAATAAAGTACTCCTGAGCCCTAATTAACTTCTTTCCAGGCATTTCTACCTTTGTTCAAGCTAGTGGCTGTTTATGATGTCTTCTAAAAAGTCTAATTTGGAAGCTTTCTTGAACTTTTAACACATGACTAGGCTCTTCACGTAACATTTTGGCCAGTGGAGGGTAGATTTATATGAACCTATGGATTTTATGTTTTCTTAGTTATAGTAGGTGAGGTTGAAAAAAGACACAAGTCCATCAAGTCCAACCTATGTGTGTGATTATATGTCAGTATTACATTGTATATCCCTGTAGGTTGTGGTCGTTCAGGTGCTTATCTAATAGTTTTTTGAAACTATTGATGCCCCCCCCCCCCCCCCCCCGCTGAGACCACCGCCTGTGGAAGGGAATTCCACATCCTTGCCGCTCTTACAGTAAATAACCCTCTACGCAGTTTAAGGTTAAACCAATTTTCTTCTAATTTTAATGAGTGGCCACGAGTCTTGTTAAACTCCCTTCCGCGAAAAAGTTTTATCCCTATTGTGGGGTCACCAGTATGGTATTATATTGAAATCATATCCCCTCTCAAGCGCCTCTTCTCTAGAGAGAATAAGTTCAGTGCTCGCAACCTTTCTTCATAACTAATATCCTCCAGACCCTTTATTAGCTTTGTTGCCCTTCTTTGTACTCTCTCCATTTTCAGTCCATCTTACACAAGATAAGACAGCTAGCCGGTTTCATGAATATAAATGAAAAAAAAGAACAATTAAAATGCTGACATATGGGTATCTTTGTGTGGAAACTCTGCACTATATGTTTTACAAAATATTAGGTTAGGTATTTTTATGGTAAAATTAGGAAGACTGCTGTATTTGAAGCACAATGAGGCTCCTTTTTAGTAGAATGGAAGTAAAGTAAAGTGTATTTATGCCCTGTAACCAACATACTGTATGACTGCTAACTGTCATACTTATAGTTTCATGCACTTTTGTTAATGTTACCTTTGAAATTTTCAAAAAAAGTTTAAGGCCTCTTTCAGACGAACGATCCGTTCAGGTCCGCCTGTCAGTTTTTTAGGCGGACCTGAGCGGACCCTCCATAGACCTCTATGGAGCGTTGGATGTCAGCGGTGACATGTCCGCTGACATCCGACCCGCTCCGATCCGAAAAAGTGTAACGGAGGAAAAAGCTACTTTTCCATCCGTTATCGGATCGGGTGACGACGGACTCTACGGTCCGTCGTCATCCGATCCCCCATAGGGGGCCTGTCATCTGCCTGCTCATCGGGGATCCACGGAGCGATCCCCGCTGAGCAAGTGGATGTTCACGGGGTGGATCATCTCGGTTCTGTCCCATGTGAAAGGACCCTTAGGGTCCATGCACACTGGGCTTGAAAAATGCCAGTTCTTTTGGCAGAAAAAAAATGTGCATGTAGAGTGTTCTTGTACAGGCGTATTTTTCTGCTAGAAAACTTCTCAAAAATGCAAAAACGTCCTATTGTGCTTGGACACATAGGGGGTTATACGAAAGGCAAATCCACTTTGCAATACAAGTGCAGTCGCTGTAGATCCGAGGGGGACATGCAAGGAAAATAAAAAACAGCATTTTAGCTTGCACATGATTGGATGATAAAATCAGTAATGCTTCCCCTCATTTCAGATCCTCCCCTCAGATTTACAGTGACTGCACTTCCAAGCGCACTTGTAGCGCAAAGTGGATTTGCCTTTCGTAAATAACCCCCATAGCATAACACTGAGCTGCTTCTAGAGGCAAAGCACAAAACTCCTGTAGAAAGCAGCGTTTTTTTAAGCCTAGTGTGCACGGACCCTAAGGCTGGGTTCACATATGTGTGGCGCGGGTTCGTGCCTTGGGTCCAGTGTATGGTTCCCACCTCATCCCTTTAAACCCGAACACATATTAATTACACAGGTTCTGTGGCTGATTAAGGTGGTAAAGTAAACTCACTCGGTGCCTTATCTGCATTTAATTAGCCTCAGAACCTGTGTAATTCAAAGGTGTTCGGGTTTAAAGGGATGAGGTGGCAACTCTAGTCCAGTGGGCCCCTGTTCACTGGATCAGGTGCAAATCAGGTCTGAATTTTTGCCTGAATTCACACCTGAATCGGAGCCAAAGACGCACAGCACCCTTTTTAAATGCGGACCACAGCCGCCCCCTAACCTGTGTGAACTAGCTCCATTAAGAGCCGGTCACACCCGCCTGTCATGCGAATTGGATGTGGAGAAAACCGCATCCAATTCGCTTATGTGTGAACCCAGCCTTAAAGTGTATTTACTACATATTAAATGAGTTACTTTTATGGTAATTTATATTATAATACTGTACATTTGAAGTACGAGGCTCATTTTAAAAAGCAGAACCAAAAAAAACAAAAAACGTGTATTGCCATAGCAGACAATATTACGTGAGATGCAGATATACATTTATATATACGAGTTATTATTATACACACTAATATATATATATATATATATATATATATATATATATATATAAAATTAACTCATCTGACTAGCTGTTATGAGAAATAGACCATCTTCCTTTGCATAATTTTCAAACGCAATTACTGAACCCTAAGAAGCTCCCTTCTTATGAATGCAAGTCCACCTTGATAGATCAGCTAATGGAACTTTATTTTCTTTCAGTTTTCAGTCTCTTCAAATGAAGAGGAAATGCTCCTGACTGGGAAGAGACCTAAAACCCCAGTTCCTCAGGAGTTCTCCGACACCCATACCAACTGGACCAAGGCGCTTCCATTGCCCACTCCAGAAGAGAAAATGCGTCAAGAGGCACAAGCAATACAGACTGATGTGGTGCCCATAAATGTTACGGGTATGATCATTATCTTCCTATTAACAGTGTTCGGTCAAATTCCTTTTTTTATTTTTGTTCTTAGCCAAATTAGTCTTAGAAGATGAATTTGCTTAAGGTCTGTTTAGTCAAATGTTGTGCAAAACAATGATCTAAAAATCACCATAAGTGAAAGCACAATATCATCTGAGCAAGGGTTGGCTAGGAACTACTCTATTGTGTCACACATCAGGTAGTACAATCAAAATCTGCCAATGCAAGTGCAACATTTCTTGGATAGATTGCCAGATCTAATAAGTGTACTTTAAGGTTTTAAAAGATCTTCACTTTCCAAATCTCTTCTAAATGACTCACTATTGGCTCAGCTAGGCGAATGCATGATCAGTTTTCATTCAGTGAAATCATTGTATGCCATATAGTAGATATCAGTTACATTAATAAAATGAATTCAACATGTCAGACATACTGAAGTCATTTCCCTGAGTCTTCTGCTGGAGAACACAGCTGTTGGAGAAATTAAGACACTAATTTTAGCTTTTACAACTCCTCTCCCTATTCATTTTATATTACATTCCCACAACCATGTAATCCATTTAAACTTGTCTGCCTTTGATTGGTAGCTAATGGGGATTCCAATTTGTTGTATTGGTGACACTGCAGTCCTGATAGGAAGCAGCCTGCAGATAAATGTAGTTTTAGGCCACACTCACACTGTTGTGTGTTTATTAAAGTGCAGTACAACAATATGCTATGTGTGCCGATGTTGAGGTGCAATCAACACACAAATGCACCAAACATTGCTGAAAAAACATTAGACGGTACATTTCTGTAAGCCTAGGTTGACACTTATGCAGTGCGATTTGACTGAGTTTTTTAGTGCAGTTTCAATGCGATTTGGATACAGCTGCGATTCTCTCTCTCTCTCTGAAAATCAGCTCAGAAAGACACTATAGCCTGCTAAAAATCGCACTGGAATCACTTTGTCTTTGAACACCTATGGGTTTTCTATGCAGTTTCCATTAGACTCTATGAAGATGAAAATAGCATTGCACTTCACAAAGCATGCATAGGGTCCTTTTTAAAAATCACATCGCATTTGGACTGCATATATGTGGACAGCCACCATAGAAAGTCATGTTATTTCACTTGTCGTGCCATTCCATGCGACCTGGAATGCATACGAAATCACATTCGTGTGAACCAGGGCTTAATGTGTTAGGGCCCACTGAAACTGAATGTGCACACTTATCACAACAAAAAACACACACAAAAGGTGAAAATGGAATCTTAGCTGCCTTAAGCAAAGATTCCCCTTAAAATGGCTATATTCTTGGCTTTGCAAACAGTTGTAAATGTAATAATAGTCTCACAAAATGGCATCATAAAATAGTGTGACTATTAGATTGTTACAAAAAATTTGACTCAAGTTGCAATAAGCAGCATACTGCATAAGCATAGACAGAACCACAACAGTTTCAGGAACATTGAATCGAATAGCAAGTGATATCCGTGACTTATCACAGTTAAATTGAAAGTAGTTCTCTAAATTCCACATGCTGTATATACACCATAGCAGTAAGGTAAAACAAATGGTGAAGATTTGACTTGCTAAACAATACAAATGTATTACATTTGGGTTCTGTTGGATTGCAGTGTGTACATTTCCATACAGTTTATAAGACGCTTCCTTTGGGTTTACATCATAACTGTTGTTCGCCCTCAGCAACTGCATGGATCCCATTAAAAACACAAGCTAGCACGCACAGGCTTCAAGCAACCTTTCAGAAGTTTTTTTTTCTTAAGGTGCAA
This sequence comes from Aquarana catesbeiana, assembly GCF_042186555.1. Taxonomy (NCBI): domain Eukaryota; kingdom Metazoa; phylum Chordata; class Amphibia; order Anura; family Ranidae; genus Aquarana; species Aquarana catesbeiana. The sequence goes on along the minus strand of NC_133327.1, from coordinate 423,112,892 downwards.
GTCACCGTCCTGTCATCACTACTTAGGCTGGCCATATATGTTTAATTATCCTTAAGGCTGGATTCACACCTATGCATTTTTAGTGCTTTTTGCATATTTGCACCACAGAACATGTTCCATAGGAAACCATGTTAAATGGACTGTAGTGCAAATCTGCAAAATGGAAAAAGCACCAAAAATGCATAGGTGTGAATCCAGCCTTAGATTTAACAAAAAACATAATATGAGGTCAAAACTAAACCACTTTCAATTGTATCCAATTAGGCAGGCCCTTGCACTACATAGTTGGAGGTAAATCCAAAGAAAATTGTAGGAAAATTGTATAATGTATGGCCAGCCTTAGGGTCCTTTTACACAGGCTTTCCGCCCGACGGACTCTGTTTTGATCAGTGGGGGATCGAGCCGCTGATCCCCGCTGAGCAGGCGGATGACAGGTCCGTCTCCGCTCACCGCGCAGAGAGGAACCTGTCAGAGCCCCGCTTTCCTCTATGGGGGGGGGATCGGATGAAAACGGTTAGCCTATCCATTTTCATCCTATCCGCCAGTCGGATGGAAAATAGGGTTTCCATCCGTCTGATTTCACGGACAGGATCAGATAATGGGGGTTATTTACGAATACAGAAATAATGAACAAGCAGAACCACGTATATAAGTGTAGGAAGGACAACCAAGAGGTTTTGCCCATACCAACCCATTAATTCCTTGTATGTTCAGTTCTACTTTCGAAAATGCATGTTGAATCTAATTGGTTGCTATAGGCAACATATGAACCTTCATAGCCTATCCCTGCTGTAAAAATAAAGAGAATGGGTAAGTCACAGTCACGATTGGAATGTGGTAGTGCTTACAATATAATTGTCAAAGCGCAATGACACTTGTATATTTAACGGAGATCAGTTTATCCAGTTTTTTGTGTAACATAAAATACTTACATGGGCACTGTAAGCTTTGTTAGCTATATATACACACACAAATATTTCTTAGTCTAAATAGAGAAGAATTACACATTGAAGGGCTGTTTTGTGGATCTGCATTTAGAATGCATGCTCCTTCAGTTCCCTTTAAAAGACAATGGTGTGAATTGAGCTTTGGGAGTGGTTTAAATACTGGGGGAAGGGTGACAGCTGTGCAGCATGAGAAGTGAGGCCTTGTGTGTATGCTCCTTCTATAAGACCCAGGGCTAGCTGACACAGCGCCAGAATGTAGTGACTAATGTATCGCTCCTGCCCTCCCCAACACACTATGCTACCATAATGTTATATAAAATCAAAGGGTAGCCCTGTGGAAAAGGTAAAAAAAAAAAAAAAAAAAAATGAAGGATCTGTTTTAAAAAGCAATGGCATTCACAACCATTTCACCACCAACTTGGTTCAGGCATATTTCCCAATATAAAGGTTCCGACTCATAAGCTGTGTCATCAAAGGATATTGACAGATTTAATACTATGTTGAAAATGAAGGCTTAACATGCAGGTATGTGATGAGATGTTCTATTTCAGCAATAGAGGTATGCTATGGTAAATTAAAAATACTGAACCTGATCTAATAAATACCTGTTTTAGCTGAAGCACAGCAAATAATCAAATTCAGGTCTGCTGTAGACAGTGACAATTGGAGATTGATCCGTTGCTCTGCATTGTCTGAAAGAGCCCTTTCCTTTGACAGTTTTATATAGATCAGAAGTCTGGGGGCTTATGTATGAAAAGTGTGCTATCAAGAATAGAGCTTGTTGCCTATAGTAACTGTCATTTCTGTAGTACAGGGAATTAATCAAGGATTGTTTGCACACTTTTCATATACAAGCTTGGCTACTGATAGACTATTAATCATGTGTCAAAATTTTACTTGTTGGGTTTGATTTGCAATGATACATAAATATATTTTACAAGGATGGGAATATTTAGTCCTCTTACACATGGGAGGTTTTTTTTTTTTTGTTTTTTTACTGATCTGAAATGAGATGCATTGCTGTCTATGGGACATTGCACACAGCTAGGTAAGGATCAGTAAGGCCCGGTTCACACTGATGCGAGTTCATGACGATTGCGATGCGTCAAAAACACTTCAAATTCGCATGTCATTGTTTTCAATGAAGGTCGTTCACATACATGCGTTGCGATTCCTCTATGAATGCAATGTGATTAAAAAAAGGGTCTTGTGTGAGTTTACTGCGTTGCGAATTTAGTCTCCATAGACATCAATGTAAATCATTCTTGAATCGCATTGATGGTTCACATATGTGCGAATTTCACCACACTACTCTCCACAAAAACCAGGAAGTACACAGGAAGCTAACACCTTTTTTTTTTTTTTTAAACATTAATATTCTATTGGCTAGAATATCAATCGCAGCTATGTCCAACTCCTGAAAATCGCGGTAAAGTCACAGTAAATTCACACCTCACAAAGGACAAAAAACGGAACAAAATCACAGCGCATCAGTGTGAACCGGGCCTAATACAGCATTGAGTACAGAGCAGTAAAACAAAAATAGATTTTAAAAAAAGAAGAATTTTGCTTGTCTATACATTCACGCATTTTTACTCGCCTATAGTCAACATTACTCAGCTCTTTACACACAGCTTTTGGCCCCTTGCACACAGGCGTCACAAGTTCCTGAGTAAACATCAGTAAATGATGACGCCCGTGTGCAAGGGGCCTTAGTATTTTGTTACTAAATGGTAAAAACTGGTTGCTGTTTTTGTTAAGGCTTCTGTGACATTTGTTTGATTATTATTTTTGACACACCACTAAAACCTGAAGAATAGATTCTTTAAATTCAGAAGAATGACACTTAGCTTAACATTTTAAACATGTATGAAAATATACAGGTGTGAATGCACCCGTAGGAACTACAAGTCTCAGCTAGCTATGGAATCCATCTGTTAGATTATGCTGGATTATTGGAGGGCGGCATATAGCTCATGCCTGCTCTGGGAAATTGCTGCTACTGCTGCAAGTGAAATTCATTGACAGATGTCTTCCAAGAACGCCAACATACTGTGTGGGCACTCGATTGAAACCATACGTGAAACAATTTTTTTTCATGTTGGCCTAGCATACATTTTAGAATTCCTATAGCTATTAGCACATTGCCATTTCCTGGTGTCTTCCGGTCGTATGCATGCTGCGTTTATGGTGCTTGATGTTACCCACTGCATGTTTTGTTCAATATATTTTATTTAAAAGAAGTGGCCAGATCTATAGTTAATGAAGGGTGCTTATTAAAAACGCATGCCATGAATGGATTTTAAACTGCTGCATGCATTGTTGTAATGTGTTCCAGGTCACTGGACACACGCTGACTAAGGATGAGCTCTGGCGTGTTCGCACAGCCCACGTGCAGAGCCCACCAGGAAGTCGGCACTGCGATGCGCTAATCACAGGCAGTGAGACATTTCCCGATGCGCGGCTGCAGAGATCGGGAAATGTCCCACTGCCTGTGATTAGCGCAGCGCAGTGCGACTTCCTGGCGGGCTCTACACGTGGGCTGTGCGAACACGCCGGAGCTCATAATTAACGCTGACAGTTCTCTTTATAAAGTATACCTAAAGGCAAAACTATTTTCGGTAGAGTAGGGAATGGTTAAAACCCCTCTCAAGTTTCTCTTTTCCATTTCCCCACTGGAGAGTTTTCCCTTCACTTCCTGTCCTGTAGAGACAACAGGAAGTGAGCTGAAATCTCTCCAATGTGTGGGAAATGCCCACTGAGACCGGTGCCACCAGAACAGGTGTCCTCCCTATTGGATATTTTCCTGTCTTTTCTTGTTCTGATGGCAACTCAAATGTGGGTACACAGACCACAATAAAAACTTGACAGTGGTAGTAACCCCTCGCTACTGTATCCAATACTGAAAAATATAAGTGCTGGCTTTAGATAAACATTAAGTTCTTGTTAAGCTTTCTTACAAACTTTAGTACATGCTGTCACAATAAGGCTGTTTTTATTGCAGGCATTAGAATTTACGAGGGTACCATATACCTAATTATTCAATTGTCTAAAACAAGAGCTGTGCTGCCTCTAGAAAATGCTCTAGAAGACTGCAAGGGAGGATCTTGGTTGCTATGAGCAATTAAAGTAGTTCTTCCTGCTATAGACAAAAAGGGTAGTTCTTCCCACAACTCTTTTCTATTTCCTGTGAACAAAAGTAGTTTTTTCTCTTGTACAGTACTGTGTAATAAGAAAGTCTAGACCAGCCTTTCTCAATCTTTTTAATCCAGAGGAAACTTTAAAATAAACCAGGTTTTAGAGACCCGAAGTGAAAATTAAAAATTCTGAGTCAAGAACTTCATTTTCTTGAAGAGACATAAGGGTTGATTTACTAAAGGCAAATAAACTGTGCACTTTGCAAGAGCATTCACCCCCACAGCTTAGTAAATGAGGTGAAGCTTCACTTTAAAATAAATATGCAATCACATTCAAGAAAAAAAAAAATTGCACATGATTGGATGATGGAAGCTCTGGAGCAAATGTCTTGCAAAGTACACAGTCTGTTTGCCTTTAGTAAATCAACCCCAGTGTCACCTTGCCAGTGTAGGGCAAAGTGACGGCGCCTCTGGAAATAGCGTTTACTTAAAGTGGAAGTAAAAGTGAAACCTAATTTACTCTAAAACTACTCCCACCCCTATTCTAACCGTAATCTATCTAATTCAGTATAAAGAAAAGATCACTGTACTTACCTGTTCTGCAGCTGCTCCTCTGTGTGCAGGAGAAAGCCAACAACGGCTGGGAAGTTTCGTCAGCCATAGACTTACTATGGGGTTTCCTTTGTCAGCTGTCTCTCCTACACACTAAAGCCACCGCTGACAGCTCAGCCTGGGACCGAACCGGTGCAGCTGCAGAATAGGTAAGTATAGCGATATTTTCTTTACAGGGTTAGATAGATTAGGCTAAGTCTCCTTTCACATGGGCGATCCAATCAGGTCTGCCTGTCAGTTTTTTAGGCGGACCTGATCGGACTATCTATTGCTCTCTACGGAGCGGCAGATATCAGCGGACACATGTCTCCTGACACCCGCCACCATCTGATCCTGTCCCCCAAAACAGAAAGATGGCGTAGAGAAAGCATAAGAGCTTGCTGTTATACAAGCTGAAGCCTGTGTGAAACAGGCCCTTGTTCACACTGGAGCGACTTGTCATGCGATGTCTGGGGAATGCCCTATCCAGAGACACAGTGACCTTGCCCTTTGTGAGCAAGGTGACACCCAACCCACCCAAAACAGTTAATGTTTGGTAGATGCTAGGGCATTACCATTCTGAGGGGTTCCCAAAGGTTTGAGTTGATTTTTTTCAGTATTATGGAGGGTGCAACATGCGGCTCTGGAACCTGCAAGGGCACATCTAATACTCTCAAGTGAACTGGGGGAGTTGAGAATTATGGTAGGGAAATCTCCCTCTTGAAAAATACAAGACAAATAAGAAACCAAGGGCTACTGTAACTCATCTAATTAACCTCCACTATAAGTAAAGTACCACTTTAGAATTAACGAAAATTTGGCAGCTACGGCAGTGTAACAGTCTGGAATCTGGTATGCAGTTTAATCACTGATGTCCAATTGATTTAATAAAAAAATCACCAATACACTTGCTTTGCAATTTGACCACCTTATTGTGACAAAGAGTACGGTTTTCAATGTATGCCTTTGCTAGAACTAATACTAACATCATCATCCATTAATACCTTCTCTGTTATTGTCCCAATAATTTAGAGGTAACCGATGCATGATGTTAGCGTGCTTGGAATTAATGTTGCCTTGCTTATTCTACTACTCTGTATCAGGGGAGAATTTCGACCGCCAAGCCAGCTTGAGGCGGTCTCTTATTCACACTGACACTGTGGTAAGACGTCCAAAGAAGGTCAAAAGGAGAAAGACTATAACAGGCGTCCCAGACAACATACAAAAGGAGCTAGGTATGGCTCATCAGAACTGTATTCCACCAGCAACCATCATCCTCATTGCTCACCACTACCAGCCTAATTACATATATCGCCAGCCATCAAGCAATACAGTCTGATAGCCTTCAAAACAATGTAATTGTAAAAAAAAAAAAAATTGGTTACAGTCATGGTAAAATGGAAAGTTTACTAACTACTTACACTGAAAAATATCACTAAAGTGTCGTACTTACATTTCCTTTCCTGTTGCATTGTTCTGACCCACATTAATATCTGAAATCTAACTAATTTCAACTACCAAATGCCGCTGAACTGTCTGGTGATGGGCTGCATCAGCTCTGCTCTATGGTACTGTGGCAAGGGAGAACATATGAGCATAGCACATATTACTCTAATGAAAGCAGTGGTGTCTGTATGGGTTTTACTTTACTGTAACTTATCCTAAAATTGGCATGGTTTGTAAATACTGTATGTGTTGAGCATGAGGTGGTAGTCACTGGTTTGTGTGTACAGAAGTAGTCTGTAGCTATATTAGGTATTAGGAATTAATCATTTTTTATTAGCCTTGCTATTTTGCTGATTTGAATCTTATATTTATAGTTTTGAATGGAACAGTCGAGAGGAAAACAATGTAATCAATGACAAATAATATTACTTGTTTACGCTGCTAATATATTAAAACCGGGGCAACTAATTTGCTACCTCCTAAAGTTTTTCTTTGCTTCTTGACTGTCCAATCGTATTAGTTTTGCATGATGTAGTGCTGCCGCTAACTTTTCAATCATTAGCTGTTGAAATCGGAAATAATTTTTGGTTGTTGAATGATATTACTTTACATAATTTTGTGCTTCATATTTGGGCTAAATTATTTACAGAGCAACATAAGCAGAAGAATTTAGCAATTCCTCTTATGCAGTTCTAACTGTTTTAATTTTGTTCCAACAGCGGGTACATGCCAGATAGGTTTCAGAGGACATTCAATGCACATACCGGAGAGCTATAATGCACTGGACAATCTAGAGCCATGCCTCTCGCCTTCGCAGCGGTCTGAAACAAGGGACTTCAGTTGCCAAACTGAAGAGATAAAGATAGTACCTCCTTCTGTCCGAAGAATTAGAGCCCAGAAAGGACAAGGCATAGCAGCTCTAATGTCTAGTTCTTCTGGAAATATGTCCACCCTGAGCGACCCTACAGGATGTACTTTACGACCCAATGGCGATCTGAATTTCCGCAGTTTACCAAGGACAGGAGTTCGGGTCTGCCTGCAGTCCCTTGAGGAAAGGACAGAAAGCACCAACAGGATAGAAGATTCTTTTATTACGTTGCCCCGTCAGCTAAGCAAGTTGCAGGTGGATGACAGTGTTGTTCACCTCAGGAATACCCATAGAACTGGAACACTATCAAGGCCAAAATCCCAAGAAGTCCGGGGCTCAGAAAGAGAAGTTTTTTCAAACCCAGCATGTGTGGTTTCCCCTCATGCAGCTTACTCCACAAGTGTCATCCCCAATGCCATGTTGTCCTCTTCTTCAGAGGTGATTGCCATTAACACATCTCAAAGCAGTGGGCAACTGGACCTTAAACCAACATTCCATGGGTCATCTTCCAATAGTAAAAGTGTATGTCGAGAGCTCAGTGTCAACACTAAGGGTGATCATCGCTTCTGTAGTGCTAAATGTAGTGAGAACAGTTCATTGAGGCATTCTCAGGCCTCAGATGCAATATCACCAGGTGCCATGATGATTATTAACTTGCGTGATCATGTAATGCCTCCCAACAATACAAATAGCATGAACAATAGCCCACAAACAATACCATACAAAATGAATGCTGCCTTAAATAGCCACCCACATGACAGTGATACACACAGTGAATCAAGCTACTCAGATGGTCGACAAAGAAACGGGAGCATAACCAGCAGCGTTAACAGTGCAGACCAGTGGCCTTGTGAAACTAGGGAAAATGACAGTAATGTTCCTTTAAGGAAACCATCATCCGCTGTCTCTGGATCTCCTGTTAGTAATATGAGCACTTGTAGTTCAGACAGGAAAGCTGACTCCAGTTCACTCTATTCTCTGGACCATGATGGCTACTACACTTCAATGCACATGGATTCTGGAGTTGGATCAGGTAACCAGAGACAACACAATGGTGTTCAGAATCCCCGTCACAGTGTCATCAATGTCATTGATAAGAAAGACACGCTGAACCAGGATGATACTTCAAGTTATAGTGACAAATCTCTTACCCGCAGCATATCTCTGAAAAAGCCAAAAAAACCTCCTCCGCCTCCGTCTAGGACGGACTCTCTCAGGCGTCCACCTAAGAAAGACCTACAATCTAATGGCCAGGTGCTTAATGAAAAGCTTATTGCCACTCTCCAGCAATCATTGCAGCTAAACTTGAAGAGTAAAAGTGGCAGCTCACCATCACAGAGTCCATGCAGCGACTATGAGGATCCTTGGGTGCTGCGATCTCGCAGTCAGAGCACAGTAAGTGCAAGTAGTAGTGGTCTGTCTGCCACAGCTGCCAACATGTACTCTATTTGTCCTGTTACTCCCTCTCAGAGTGAGACAAGCAGCATAAAATCTGAGTATGCTGATCATTGGAGTTATTACATTGATGAGCATCCAAAATCAACATTGCACTCCCCTAAGAAATCGTCACATTTTTCTGAACAACAAATGCATAGTGGCGTATCCAAACCAATTAATACATCACCTGAAAAGCCTTGCAGAGTCACTTCACCTTCTAGTGGATATTCAAGCCAGTCGAATACCCCAACCAATCTAACACCTGTACCACTACTCTTGAGAAGTATGTCTCCAGGAACTGGAAAAAATAAAGTAAAGCCCAAAGTGCCTGAAAGAAGATCTTCTCTGATCTCATCAGTCTCTATTTCTTCATCATCAACTTCTCTTTCATCAAACACATCAGACTCTGCACAGCAGACTATCAGAAAAGCTACCATGGTTTTGCCATCCTCTCCAACACCCCCACTTACACCAGACCCACCCCCTCCACCCATGATAGATATGGTTGACAATAGTACTTTGCCACCATCTCCGAATCTCCCACCTCCACCTCCAGAGGCAGCACTGTTTCTATTACCTGGTGACAATCTGTGGCTATCAGGTTCAAAAAATACTGACAAATATACACAACAGGCCTTTCCCCCACCAGCTCTTCCTCCTCCCCCTCCTCCTCTTCCCACTTTGCACTCTAAGGCTGCTCCCAAAGTTCCCCCTTTTAACACAGAAACACTAAAATTGAAAAAGGAGCTCTCGCCTCAAAGAAAGGACACTTTCCTGGTTAATCCACGAAATAACTCCCCAAATAAACAAGAACTAATAAGTCCAATAGCTCCTCTTATTACTGCTCAGGCACTACAAATGGTGCAGTTAAGGTCTGTTAAAAAAGCATCACAACCAGAAGCTGAAAATATAGCTGAGCAGGTGCAAGAGCCAAAATTTCAAAATGAAACGTCACCCTTATTTTCACGGCCATCTTCCGTGCCATCTGTCTCCTCACATCTCAGTTACAGTGAAAGCATCAAAGAAGATAAAAATCTGAACTTGCAAGATGAGCAGCTACAGTACTCTGATTCTCCGAACAAGTCAGCTAGATTTACTACTGTTGAAAATACGAACGGTGGATGCAGAGAAGAGGAATATCAGGATTCAGCACACAATGAAGATAAAACTATGTTGTCCAAAATGTCATCGCCACAAGAGAAAACAAGTACTTCCCAAAGTCCGCCAAATGCATCTCCCAACAAGAAGCCTCCTCCTGTTTCAAAGAAGCCCAAATTGTTTCTTATCGTTCCACCTCCGCAGCTTGATTTGGCAGCAGAAAAAATAGCTCAAGTCAAAGAAAATGTGAGTAGCATGCCAAAAGCCTCTGAGAAGGATTCTGTAAGCGAACATTGTGAGGAGGTAAATGGCCATGTAGCAGAAGAGAACAGTTCAGAAGAGTCTGTGAGTTTGAATTGCCAAGCCGGAGAAGAGACTGTGTCCTCCTGTAAAGTTGCCGAGGACATCACAATTTTTACTCCTGCTCTGGAAAGCCCAAATCACCAGGAAGAGGAGGAGCAGCCTACAATGTCTGATGAGGCCAGCGTCCCAGATGGCAAGAATGGGAGCACAAACTGTGACCAAAAAATATTCCAGGAAGATGAAAATGGTAAGAGAAGTAATTTTCCTTTACTATCCCACTTCTTTATGGGATCATTTTGCTAGTTCCTAAAAGTATTACAGCGTTATGTGCATATACTGTGTATGTGTGTGTGTGTATATATATAATTATAATGTGTGTTTCATTTCTCTAGTGGCTTATTAGCAAGCTTTTCTGAATGCATACATGGTTTTCTCCAATGATCAAAGTTAGCCACTAACTATTGCTATTAGTACATCGTTTCTACACTATAGTTGAACATTCATTTTATTCCTTTTGTAGCTGATGTTTTTGAAACAAATACTTCAAGTTCACCCCTTCTACAGACCAATGACCGATTCAGTGGCAGTGAGGAAATATTAACTCCAACTAGGCCTAGGACTACTGAGGATCTGTTTGCAGCCATTCATAGGTAAGTCATGTCTCCTAGTTTTATATATTTTATGAGCATTTTTTGCTCTTTTTTTTTCACTGTCCCTAGCTCTGCAAAAACATGCTATATGATGGAATCCGTGTTTTTTGCAGAGAACATAAGAAGTTTTTACAAGGTTATTTGTGTTAATTTCCGAATCTGTGTTCTGTTATGTTTATGTTAAATTTATGCTACTTTTTACTTTTTTCCATTTTACATTAAACTCTTACCCTAGGTTCACACCTATGTGTTTTTTAGTGCATTTTGCAGTTTGCAGAAAGGCACTACAGTCCATTTAACATGGTTTCCTATGGTACACATTCACATTTATGCGTTTTGCAGCCGGTGCGTTTTTTGGAAAGGGTCAGGAACTTTTTCCCCGCATATTGCATGTAATAGACTTCAATGGAATCGCACCAGAAACGGAAGTGTTGTGTTTGTGATGCGATTTTTGATGTGTTTTGCATTTTGCATTTTTTTTCTGTTTAAACACTGTATATAGCTGGTTGCTAAGGAGTGGGCCGGGAAGCCGGCCGCCGCATCCCTAACAACCAATGAGTCATCAGCTGTCAGCTGAGTTCCCCGCTGACAGCTGAATGTAAAAAACAAAATTGCCAGCAAAAAAAAAAAAAATAGTGAAAAAAAAAGGGCCCCTTGGGTCTGGTTTGGATTTGGAGGGGACCCCCCATGCCACAATTTAAAAAAAAAATGGCATGGAGTCCCCCCAAAATCCATGCTAGACCCTTATCCCAGCATGCAGCCCGTCAGGTCAGGAAAAGGAGGGGGTGAGTGAGCGCCCGCCCTCCTGAACCATACCAGGCTGCATGCCCTCAACATGGGGGAATGGGTGTTCTGCTAGGAGGGGCTCTGACCATGTCAATGGGGACATGGGCCTCTTCCCCACAACCCTGGCCGATGGTTGTGGGGGTCTGCGGGCAGGGGGCTTATCAGAATCTGGAAGCCTCCTTTAAGAAAGGATACTGTACCTCTATTCATTCACCCCAAAAAGCAGTGAAGTGTTAAAAAAAACAAGAGACGGTTTAGTCCTTTATTGAGGATGGACTAAACCGTCTCTTTTTAATAAAGGACTAAAAAGTCCTTTATTAAAAATGAAAAAAAAAAAAAACACCAAGCACGTAATGCACTATTTTTTTTTTTAAATAAGGTTCTGTTTAAGGTCTTCCCAATTCCAATCAACAAAGAACCCACTCACTTTGTAATTCCAGTGCACAAGTGGGCACAAACACTGTTTATCAATGCACAAGCGCCGTACTCTGCAGCTCTTGTCTGCTCTCATGAACTTGAGCTCATGAGCTACCTGAAGAAAAAGAAAAAAACTGAAAAACATTCTGTCTTATGCCTCGTACACGTGATTGGAATTTCCGCCAACAAAATCGTGGATTTTTGTTCGTAGGTTGATGGCTCAAACTTGTCTTGCATACCCATACACAAATGTTGGCCAACAATTACGAATGTAGGAATGTGGTGACGTACGACAAGCCGAGAAAAAGGAAGTTCAGTAGTCAGTGCGGCTCCTTCTGCTTGATTCCGAGCATGTGTGAACATTTGTGCGACTGACTTGTGTACACACGATTGGACTTTCCGACAACACAGTTTTATTGGCGGAAAATTTGAGAACCTGCTATCAAACATTTGTTGGCGGAAAGTCCGACAGTAAATGTTCGATGGAGCATACACACGATCTGACTTTCCGACAACAAGCTCACCTCCAACATTTCCCGTCGGAAAATCTGACACGCATTATAGTTTCCTCTTAAATGTGACATATACATGATTGGAAAGGGTAGTTATAAAAATGCCCTTGAAGGCCTCCATTGTTAGTTCCTGCAGTTGGAATACTGAAGAGGTGACACATATAATATTAATAGGAAGGGGGCAGGCTTAACTAAACATGGTAAAATACAGTTAAATGTGAGGGATTCAATTAATGAAGGGTTTCTAAAATGAGATTATGTTCTGTCTATGAATGATCCCAATCTCACTACTTCTTCTGTATGGCTTATGTCTAAATGATACATGAATAAATTATTCTTAGGGATTGATCTATTCTATACCATTAAACTGCTAAAATTCTTAATGAAGAATTGACATATCTTCAAAATTTTTAATCCGAATAACATATGCACACATAGAAGCTGATTTTTGAGAAATGGAACTTAAGCCCATATCAATCGATTAGAAGTCTGTTAATCTTTTTAATAAAAACTGATGACAGTAGCAGCAAGGCGACTTCTGTGCCAGTTTTTTTAGCCATATAACATTTTTTTTTAGATAACGTGAATCTGCAAAAAAAAAAAAAAAATGGCAGTAGAAATTGGGGACAGTCATTTGTACCCTACCAGTAGGTAATCATCTGGCTTTGTCTGTTGTCTTTCTTGAATTTTAATTGGGATATCTGGCAGTATCAGATAAAGAACACATGACAGCATTTTTTATGTTTATTTCTATATTTACTTTATATGAATTGTAACTGTTACATGTATGATGATCCTGTATACAAAAATAATGCATTATTTGTAGCTAATGTTTATTATACATGTCTCTCTTTTATTTTTCTGTTTTTGTTTTTTTTTTCTTTTTTGTCTGTTGATACTCCCTTCTTTCAATTGCCACTGTCAATACCCCCTTCTGGTTCTATAACACAGTTTTGGACAGAGTGTCAACGCCAATGCCTCTTGGCAAGCATGGCTGAATCTGGCAAGTAAAAATATACCCAGGACCCATACTGCTCAGTGAATGACCAGTGTTGGGATTATTGTATGTCTAATTCATTCCAACGTCATCCAAAATTCCCTCTGTTATGACATTGTGGACCTAGTTGTATGCCCCAGACAGTTCTGTACTTGGGAACATTTTCACTCATTAATCTTCATGCATTTGCTGTAGTAGAAAAAAGTTCTTACACATTTTCCTTACCATGCAGATGCAAACTGTGTTCTCTCAATACGTTTTCATGTTAACTGTGCAGTTCTATTTAGAGGAAACAAATGGCGTAGTATAGTGAAGGTATGTTGTTGCCCTGTGAATGTGTGCAGGGGAACTGCCTTGGTTTAGCACTTTTATTTTAGACATTAATGTTATTTAAATTCACAGTATTTAGAGGGGACAGTCTTTCATTTACGGGTGTAACATGTTACGAACGGACCCGTACCTCCCCAATTCCCACTGGGACAGTTAGCGAGGTTCTTCTCCCTCCCCGCTAGCTGTTACAATTTAAAAAATACATTGCCGAGTGGGACTCCGCCCGTGTCACTGATTTACAGTACATGGCTTTTCTGTGCATGGAAAACTACAAGACCCAGCTTGGGTTTGGGCTTGGGCTGTCGGCTTGTAGTTTTCAATGAACTACCCCGGCGATGTGGAGCGCCGTGGTATTACATTCATGCTTCCTGTCAGAATGTATCTGCTTACCCCTACAGGATGTACGGGCAAGCAGATACACTGACAGATCTGCTGGAGACCTGCATGGCACCAGCAATCTACTGATCACTGGTGCAATGCTATACAAGCTCCAAAAAAAGAAAAGAAAAAAAAAAGCCGAATTTTTTTTACCTGCAAAAAAAAGTGCATTTATAATTTTTTTCCAAAAAGTGAACTGAATCCTTTAAACATTTTTTATATCAATTGTAAAAATATCCTCATAAGAACACTGGATCTGCCTTGGACAGCTCAGCGTGTTTGTTTTAAGATTGACACTTGCTTTAGAATTGATGGTAAATTTAGGTGAGATTTATGTATAGCATGTTAATCATTGCTTAATACTGCATATGAATTTTCCCTTCATGGTTTTCAGTGAATTGGGCGCTGATTACACTGTGATGTTAGGTGATAATTATAGAGTACCACTGAGTTTTCTCCTTTTGGACTCCTGCCTTATTTAGCCTGAGATGATTGATCTTTAGCAATCAGATATACTCTTCAGAGTAGTGTTTCTCAACCTTTTTACCTTCGAGGAACCCCTGGCAAAAAGTATGAGATCCCGGGGAACCCCTGAAATAATGTTGACATCTACAGCTCACGGATCATTGGTATGATCAGCAAGCTGTGGATAATATCAATTATTTTTAGAAATAGCATTAAATACAAGAATAAATATTAAAAGGTACCTATTTAATGTGAAACTTGTACTGGGTCCAACTTGAGATAAACAGTATATGGAGGGGTCAGGAGGACACACTACATGAGAGGGAATCGGGGCACATTACATGAGGGTAGAGCACATTATGTGGGAGCAGGGCACATTACATGAGGGTAGAGCACATTATGTGGGAGCAGGGCACATTACATGGAGGCAAGGCACATTACGTGGGAGCATGGCACATTAAATGGGACAGAGGGTGGAGCACAGGGCACATTACATGGAGGCAAGGCACATTGCATGGGACAGAGGATGGAGCACAGGGCACATTACGTGGGAGCAGGGCACATTATGTGGAACAGAGCACAAGGCACATTACACGGGACAGGGCACATAGCGTGGGACAGGGCACAAAGCATGGGACACACTGTGGACACATTGTAGGGGACAAGGCTGGGCGCACTACAGTACCGTCTTTCTTCTACTGGGTTCAGAGGCGGCTTTCATAAGTCCTCCAGTGGTGCACTGTTCCCTGCCAACCCCTCCTTCCATACTCCTATCCTGTCCATCCCAAATGATGTCACATATAAGCACCTAGGATGGTGGGGAGGGGCTGGCGGGGAACAGCCTGCTACAGCCAATAGTATGGCAGCTGCTTCCCTGCTATCTCTCCATGTGTCCATGTGATCTACATGTCAGTTGTCTGCGACTTACAGGTAGATCGCCGCTGAACCCCCGGTTGAGAAACAATGGTTTAGAGTAACAAATTTGGCTCCAACTGTGAGATAAAATGCAAATCTCAAGAGAGAAATACATAGGCAAGGGCTTTCCTCCTTCTGAAAATGCTAGTTACTTGACCGGCTCTAGCATCAGCACTTTCATTTAAAGGCAGCATAAGCATCCTCAATACTTTTTCTAAATAAACTGAAAAAAGAGATGGGGTGATTAGTGCTACCTAGGAAACCTAAATGCTATTGCATGTTAGGAAAAAAACCACAGAAGGTAATTTTATAATA
The DNA here is from genome assembly GCF_042186555.1 of Aquarana catesbeiana. Taxonomy (NCBI): domain Eukaryota; kingdom Metazoa; phylum Chordata; class Amphibia; order Anura; family Ranidae; genus Aquarana; species Aquarana catesbeiana. The sequence goes on along the minus strand of NC_133327.1, from coordinate 423,097,300 downwards.
ATACGATTATAGAGTTACACACCAATGCCCATATCATCACAGTCAGTAGGTAAGATAAAATACCCCAGTGACTGGTATGAAATGGGTAAAAAGGAGTCCTTAGATCCCTAAACTAAATATTGTTGAGTATTTAATACTGTGTGTAAAAAGAAAAAAAATGGTGTATATATGGACTGCCTATGTGGGCACAGTATATAGACAGAGATGTCTCAATATATCTGTGCTAATATACGCTGTGCCATCTACATAAAAAAATCACAGATCAAATGCAAGCAGTCAGCCAAACGGGTACAATATAAATCATATCAGCCAAGCGGGTGCAATATAAATCATATAGTGAGGCTTGAACCCAGCATGTGCTACAGTAGATAGATCAGAGTGATGTATAATAGTCCCATAGGCTTATATCTGCATCAAACACATCTACATGTATACATAGATCAAACACAAAACGTCGGCCATATGGGTACACTACAAATCATATAGTAAAGCTTAGACCCAGCATATGCTGTAGTAAATAAATCAGAATAATGTACAATAGTCCCATAAGCTTATATCTGCATCAGACCAGGACCTCATAGGAGTGACTTTAGTGCTTAAGATGTTTACAGGTGACTTCTGTGCTCCCCCTTCAGATTTCCTACTCACCGGCTCCAGGCACCCCTGCAGGGGTAATGGGCATAAAATGCTTTATATGGAGATCGCTGCTCCCTGTTGTCTGCGGTGGATGCCCCGGATGTATCCTGGCTGATGGAAGATGCTGTAGTGCCCTCATACACCAAAACATGAAAAAAGAGCATTTAGGTTTCCTAGGTAGCGCCAATCACCCCATCTCTTTTTTCAGTTTATTTACATTAGCAGAGTACCCTTTGTGAGTGCTCAGTGTAGGGGAGGCAGCAACCTGTTCTCTTACCATATAGGCCCATCCTAAGCGCAGCTTTTCTACTTGTTACCAATACTTTTTCTGTTGATAGGTTTTCTCTAAAGATCCATCAGCTTTATGGTCAGCAAAGTCTGTGACCAGAAATTATAGTTCATATGCATGGCCTGGCAATTTTTTTTGTTTCAATTAAAACCAAATGCTTAATTGCAGAAAAGCAGGTGTGGGAGATATTATTTTGTGTATCTTTTAAGGCCTTTTGAGTGAAGTTGAAATTTCATGCCTTAACGTTTGACAGAAGCTAAGTGTATTTTACAATCAGGTAACTTGAATCTTAACTTGTAAGCAAATACGGTATATAAGCTATTTTACTTGAGTTTGTCTGAGTGTAGTTTAGCGCCATCTTGTGGTAGACGTTTGCCTGACAATTAGCTGTTTTCTAAATCTAGCGCTGTACAAATTGTTGACTTATAGGGACTACAACAATATTGTAACATACAAAAATAAGTGAAACGATATACATTTTTAAACCTTAATGCTTCCTCTTTTTTTGATTTGTAATAGACATTATATAACAGAAATATACATTTTGTAGTCAGCAGAAACAGTTTCTATCCTTATATTTATATTTCATGTAGATACTGAAGAAAAAATTGACCTCTGATGAGTAAAACAGTGTCCCATGGATTGGGATTGGAGGAGGCTTTAAATCTTACTTGACATTTGGATTTCAAATGTCAGAGTGGAGTGGGTTTCTGAAGGACCCATCCTTTCTCTGTGTACTTTTCCTGTTTTCTGACCTTGTCACAGGCAGCTATTTATTGTAAGATATCAGGGGGTCGAGAATTCAGAAGCATTCAGAAACATTTGTAGATATTGTTGGAAATGAACGAACAACATTAACCATTTCCAGAATTGAACTGCACGTTCAACATTGAAAACAATATAACGCCCATGTTGCCCCACAGATATTTGTAGCCCATGGTAAATCCCTTTTCTGTTGCAGCCATTTAATATATATATATATTTTTTTACTTCTAGATCCAAAAGGAAGGTTCTTGGTCGCAAGGATTCTGATGATGATCGCTGTAGAAATCACTCACCTTCCCCACCAGTCACACCAACAGGAGGAGTCCCAAACGTGAGCTCCTTTAAGCAGCCTGGAGCAATCCACAGAAGTATCCGAAAGTCTAATACCAGCAATGATAGTTTCAAAGCTCTGTTACTAAAAAAGGGAAGCAGGTCGGAGTGTGGATTTCGTATGTCTGCTGCCGAAATGCTGAAACACACTGACCCAAGGTTTCAAAGATCACAATCTGATTCAACCCTGGAGCTGCCAGACAGTCCAACACTGATTTCCCCGAGCAATAATAAAAGAGCTCAGGAGGAATGGGCCAAGAGTGAGGGAATAATGCCAAGAAGCATGTCAGTTTCTGGGACTAGGTACAGCCGCTCCAGAACACCACCATCTGCAGCCAGCAGTAAATACAACGTCCGGAGCCGCATTCAAAGCAGTCCCATGACAGTGATTTGTGAAGGGGAAGGAGAGACGGCTGACGCTGTAGAAAATAGCTGTACAAAGGCACCACTTATGAACACAATGAGCCTGGACAGGTTTCAGAGAAGGGACTCTGAGCTGAATTACTCTGTTGGTGCTGACAGTTCCAATTCCAGAGTTCACATAGACTTGATGAGTAGATTTTCAGATGTCAGCCCAAGCAAAGACAATGACTTTTCGTAAGCAAATAGCTAAAGAATGGTGGTGTGTCATGAAATGTATCAAGCAAATCCCTAGAAAGCAGAGAGAATGCTATGATCACAAAAGCAATGTTGCACATTGCCATGCACTTGGTATCTGTATAGTGAATGCTTTAACATTGCAGCCTCTGTGAGTTAGCATTTAGCGGGATTGATTTAGTATGCAGCACCTGCAAGACAGAGCGGTGAAACCAAAGTTGGGAAAGAGATCTAGAACCCCAATGCCTGCATTGGAGCTTTTAAACACATCTCAAAGAAACAGCTGCCAAGAACATGCATCCAGGCATGAGGTAATGGGTTGGAAATGCTGTCTATATTTAGGTTTCTAAAACATAGTGACATCTACTAAACAGGGTATAATGGGTCATAGATACACTGCTGGCATGACTTATTCTGGACATCAGCCGGAGTTTATTACACTGAGTGCAATTAGTGGGCTGGTAGTGGGCTTGTTAAACTAACCCAATCAAATTGCTGGTTTATGATTTCTTTGGTACTGGTTGTCGTTTCTGGTTTTATTTTTCTTTTCTATTAATATCGCAGTTGAGTCACCTCTCTTGAATATTTTCAGCTGCTGTGCAGCGGTACAGGCCTAGATTTTACTTATGTAGAAAAAAAAATGCAGCATAGAAAATATAATACAATCAGCCATAGAAGTATATTGCCACTTCATAAAACTCATCAAAAATTTCATTTTTGAATGCAAATATTCAGTGCAGAATTTTTGTAACAAAAACAAAACTGCAAATGTACAGGACCCTACATGATGCTGCAATAAGCTGCAGTGCACTCGGCTGCATTGCTAGACCATGTAGTTACACTATAGGGTTTTTGTTAATAAACACTACGTTTTCCACTTGTTTCTTTTCTCAGACTGTGTAACTTGCACTACAAAGATGTTTGCGTAACCATATATTTTATTGCTTGACATTCATTTTAATATGTTGACACAAAAGACTAAACACAACAAAAAATGAATGCCAATGTTTGTTTCTTATCTAAAAATGCTAAATTTTGGTTACCAAAGAATAGTTTCAATCTCTTTTTAGTTTTAAAAGCAATATGCTTGTACAATTTCTTAACAGTTTTTACATGTGGAAAAAGGCATTTTACAATTTGGACAGACTGAGTTTCTTTTGTACTGTTTTATAGCATAATTTTGACGTCTTGTGTAGTTTTTATATTATTTGTATATATTAGGACTTTTAAAATCCTTACTTTTTAACCTGCGTTTAAAATTTGTACATTTTTGAGAATTTTAGAAAGGAAAAAAAAACACGTGTAGTTAACCCATAGGCTGCCAAAGGAGGTTACATCATAATGCAATGCAATATGCTGAAGCCCCCTGCAGCAGGCTACATAAAATGCTTAATTTATTTCAGTACTTCTGTGATATGTGGCTGTGACCCTCAACCTTTGTAATACTGTAAACATTCAGGGGCCTTCAATTTACTAGACAATGACAATGCTGTGACTGTGCTTCAAATAAAGCAAGGCTGAAAAAAACAGAGTATGTCTTTTGAGCTTTTTTGTGTTTGTGAAAAATGTGCTTTAGCAATTTTATCAAGAGAAATAATAGGGTTTATGGTAAAGCCTACATTCTACCTTTCCTAACCACTTTCCATCCAGGCCAATTCTGACATTTCTCTCCTACATGTAAAAATCATCATTTTGTTTTGTTTTTTGCTAGAAAATTACTCAGAACCCCCCAAACATTATATAGAGAGAAAAATGGCGGTTGTTGCAATTTGTTATGTCACACAGTATTTGCGCAGCAATTTTTCAAATGCAATTTTTTTGGAACAAATACACTTTAAAGAATCTTAGTTAAAAAAAACAAAATGTATAAGCCAATTTTTTTGGTAGCATATAAAAGATGATGTTACGCCGAGTAAATAGATACCCGTCACACTTAAAAATTGTGCACACTCCAAAATCTCCATAGGTTACACTTTAAAAATTTTTACAGGTTACCAGTTTAGAGTTACAGAGGGGGTCTAGTTGTAGAATCTTTGTTCTGGCTCTAACGTTCACGTGTGTGGTGCCAACGCCGTTTACATATGCAGGCGCAACTTATGTATATGTTTGCTTCTGTGTGCAAGTGAGCATGAGAGGATGGGGGCGCTTTAATGCCCTGTACACACGATAGGATTTTCCGATGGAAAATGTGTGATAGGACCTTGTCGGAAATTCCGACCACGTGTAGGCTCCATCACACATTTTCCGTAGGAATTTCCAACACACAAAGTTTGATGCCCCGTACACACGGTCGGATTTTCCGACGGAAAATGTGTGATAGGACCTTGTTGTCGGAAATTGCGACGTGTGTGGGCTCCATCACACATTTTCCATCGGAATTTCCGACACACAAAGTTTGAGAGCTTGCTATAAAATTTTCCGACAACAAAATGCGTTGTCGGAAATTCCGATCGTGTGTACACAAATCCAACGCACAAAGTGCCACGCATGCTCAGAATAAATTAAGAGACGAAAGCTATTGGCTACTGCCCCTGTTTATAGTCCTGAAGTACATGTTTTACGTCACCTCATTCAGAACGATCGGATTTTTCCATAACTTTGTGTGACCGTGTGTATGCAAGACAAGTTTGAGCCAACATCCGTCGGAAAAAATCCATGGATTTTGTTGTTGGAATGTCCGATCAATGTCCGACCGTGTGTACAGGGCATAAAATGTTTTTTTTTTTTTTTTTTTTTTAACTGTCCCTTTCATTTTTTTTTTTTTTTTTATTATTACTTGTATTCCTATTACAAGAAATGTAAACATCCCTTGTAATAGGGATAAGGCATGCCATTCCTCTGTATGGAGAGATCTGGGTTCAATAAGACCCCAGATATCTCCTCTACCCTGGAAAGCATGAGATAAAAAAAAAAATTCATCTCTGCTTTTCAGGGAAAAATGGCAGTGTTTACATCGTCATGACATCCCTTCCGGCCTCCCAGGGTCATAGAGATGGCCGGGGTCCATATGGTCCTCAGCCAGCTCTATGGTAATCTGGCCCAGTCCCCGAATTAGATCTCCGGCTTTCCGATCGCACAGACGAGCCCGGAGAGGCACCGAAGGGTTGCAGGAAGGGGCGATGTCCCCTTCCACTGCCTGTAAAAGCTAAATGGTCACTAAGATGGCTTTTTCATTATGGGGAATCTCTGGCTGAAATCAAAGATGTCTGAATGATGCCTGTAGCTGCAGGCATCATCCAGATATCACCACTTCAACCAGCGGGAAAAAGACATTGCCAGTGCAGCCTAATAGCTCACCCCCACCAAGGTATACCTGTCCATACACACACTTTCACTGGCTTCTAGCTATGGAGGAGCATATGATCTTCCTGTGGAGGGGAGGTGTATGTTTGACCTCACTGAAGAAGATTTAGAGGCCAGCAAGTGAAGAAGCTACTCATTTGTACATATAGTAGGTTAGCTTTGCTTGTGTATTTGTCATCATACAGTTGTGCTCAAAAGTTTGTATACCCTTGGAGAATTGTTAATTATTTTTTCTTTAGAGAAAACATGGGTAAGCGGGCAAAACACATTTCTTTTATTTCCTATGAGATTTATTTTCAACTGTAGGTCATAACAGAATGGCACAATCATTTTTATTTTTTTATCAAAACTCTTTTTTGTTGATATCAAAGAGCAAAGGAAAAGGTACAGCAGTACAAAATTAATGCTGCGTACACACGATCGGATATTCCGACAAGGAAATCCTGGGATTTTTTTCCGACGGCTGTTGGCTCAAACTTGTCTTGCATACACACGGTCGCGCAACTGTTGTGGGAAATTCCGATCGTCAAGAACTCAGTGACGTACAACACGTACGACGAACCGAGAAAAATGAAGTTCAATAGCCAGTGCAGCTCTTCTGCTTGATTCCGAGCATGCGTGGAATTTTGTGCGTCGAAATTGTGTACACATGATCGGAATTTCCGACAACGGATTTTGTTGTCGAAAAATTTGAGAACCAGCTCTCAAATTTTTGTTGTCAGAAATTCCGACAAAAAATGTCCAATGGAGCCTACACACGGTCGCAATTTCCGACAACAAGCTCCCATCGAACATTTGTTGTTGGAAAATCCAATTGTGTGTACGCAGCATTAAGTTATACAGAGGAGTCCAATAATGGAATACCATTTTTAGACATGAAGATAATGCATAGTTGATTCAAATAAACAGCAACTTATTTTCCTGACAGTTACTGAGTACGTTATCTGTCTTTTCTTTTTCTTTTTTTATCAAAACAGTTTTATTTGTTAATGCAGCAAATAATCATACAGGTAAATAGCAAACATTGACAGGGCTGAATACAGTAACAATCTATCAAAGACATACAATACATGTCTTCAAATATAACCATATATGTTGCAGTGCACCATTACATAACCGTTAATGCAAACTTTTAGCACTTGATTGGACAACCTGCAAATCAGAACACGATCTTTTTCTTTTTCTTTCATTTGCTATCGGATTTTGGTACACCAAGTGTTTAACATAACAGAACTGAAACATGTAAGGGCTCTTTCACACGGGCGGATCAGTGATGATCCGCCCCGTGAACACCCGCTTGCTCAGCGGGGATCGCTCCGCCAATCCCCGCTGAGCAGGAAAATGACAGGTCCGTCACTGCACACTGTGCAGCGACGGACCTGTCAGAGCGACGGACCTGTCAGAGCGCCGCTCTCCCCTATGGGGGATCGGATGATGACGGACCGTAGAGTCCGTCGTCACCCAATACGATCTGAAAACGGATGGAAAAGTTTCCGTTACACTTTTCGGATCTGAGCGGGTCGGATGTCAGCGGACATGTCACCGCTGACATCCGACGCTCCATAGGGATACATGTATGTCCGTTTTTCATCCGAAAACGGAAGGATGAAAACGGACATACGGATCCCCCGTGTGAAAGAGCCCTAACTGTTTTCTCTTCCCTTGTCCTTCTACCCCACCTCTCCATTTACTTTTTGCATTTTTAGAGTCGCAATAGTCTATCCATTACTAGCTGTGGAGGGGCGAGAGCTAGATCAGCCAGCCATGGTTGCCAGATAAATTCAAATCTTGTCACGACATTCCTGTGACGATAGGTCAGTTGTTCCCTAATCAGGAGTGAGTTTACATATATCATCCATTGTTTCCCTGTAGGTACAGTAGGTGCCATCCAGTGTCTAGCTATAAGCTTTCTAGCTAGGTATAGTAGTCTAGTAATCATAATGTACATTCCCCTCTGATACATCTCCTCATCAATCGCTTCCAATAGACATACCAGAGGGGTGGAGGGCACCAGTACATGCGCCAGCTGGGAAATATTTTGTGTGACCTCAGTCCAATACCTGTTGAGCTTTGGACATCACCACAGCATGTGAATGAAATCACCTTTTTGTGTTTTACATTTTGGACATGGGGTGAGTCCCTCAGGCCCCATGCATACAATTTTGTTGGCGTCCGATGCAGAACAAGCAGCTGCGATAACCTATGGGAGGCCGAGATGGAAACTATAGGGATCGATTCCAATGCCATGCCCCGTTGATCACCATCAATCTCTCCAATGTCTGTGACCCATTTAGCTCTACATTCCAACGATACATGGTCCTGGGTGGAAAACAACAGTACTGAGTACATTTTTGAAATCTGCCCCTTCCTAGCATTTTCTTGAAGTAGCTCTGTTAGGAGCAGGGGTGAGGTCGCGGTCAGGGGGGTTGTCTATCCCTGAGCCTGCAAAGTGTGTCGGAGATATTGATAAAAACATCTAGTGGGGAGTGTAAATTCCGAGCAAAGTTGTGCAAAGGATTTCTTTTTTTTTTTTTTTTTTTTTTTTTTAATAGATATTGAAACCTGAAACATGTAGCCCACTTGCACGTGTAGTAGTATAACTATTGGAAAATCCTCATATACTGGGCCAAGTGCAGGGATCAATAAAATGTCAATCAGGATCTCAACGTGTTTCGCCAGATGGCTTCCTCGGTCCTCAGGGGATCCTATTCCTGCTGGGAAATACATTACAATTAGAGTCACATCATATATTCTAATACCAGAGGATGGTCCACTCCTGCTCCATATTAGGAATCTATTGAGACTATACATTTAGTTATTATTCATTAGATAATGAGTGGCCTTGGTGGATTCCTCTTGAAGCTGTGGTGACCCTGATGCGGTACCTTCCTGCAATCTGTTTAAACTTTCTTTATTGTTGTCCATCACATCTCAACAAATACAGTTCAGTACAAATTCGTTAGTGACAGACTTTTCTTATATCAACAAGTATTTAACAAGTATAAAATAAAATAAAATAAAATATAAATAAAAAAAAAAAATAAAAAAAAAAAAGGGGGGGGGGGGAGGGGGAACAAAAAAGGGCATAGAAAAAGGGGGAAAGGGGGGGGGGTAGTCTAGGGCTGTGTTAAAATTTCTGTTGAGACCGTGAGAACTGATCTCGTGGTTGGTACCAGTATATGCTACATTGAGGTTTACAGGTCCTCGGGGGCGGCGACCAGCAGTAGCCCCCGCCCACCGCAGACCCTCCGACCTGAGCAATAATGATCTTCCGGACCAGGGAGAGGTAAGCCGCAGACCGTCCGAACCGCCACCACCGAGGGGGGCACAGGGCCTCCATCTGTCCTCCCCCGGCGCGCCCCCGGGACCGCGGGTCCGTCCTCGCCCACACGGCCTCCCCGGTCAGGAGAGCAGCTTTTCTTCAATTTTAACCGGTAAGTTATGCTAGGTGCCCATACTCTATATAATCAACAAACAGTGTCATAAATAATATCACTTGATAGGGTAAGAGAAGTAGGGGTAAGAAGAGGAAAGAATAGAAAATAGGGTGGAGGAGTGGCAGGGAGAGTGGGTGGGGTAAGGAGGGGTAGATAGGGTCAAACCTTATTCACTCATGCTTCTCCGATCATCCACTCCGGACTATCCGCCCCCAGGCAGCCCCTTGGTTCTGGCAAAGGCATCTGAGTCCATGTGCGATCTATATTCAGTCTTAAGGAGAAACCATGGTGGGAGCTATTTAGGGTGGGCTCTGTGGCCCAATGTGGGATCCGCCAATTTTAGAAGGGAAATGTCCAGGCTAGAGGGTACATAGGAAGTATCATGGAAGTGTTCTTGCCATATTGACCATATGGCTGTGTGCTTAACTGTAGTGTTTTTGCCTATTGCCACCCATTCCTCTGCTTCCCTTATTGCATTAACCCTGCATATCCACTCCTCTTTGCTCGGTATCTGCTCTTTCTTCCAGAAGATAGGAAGTAGACGCTTAGCGGCATTGAGCAAATGAGGTAGTGCGCTTTTTTTGTAGCGACTAACTGGTACAGGGGGGATATGCAGAAGGAAATGTTCCGGGGAGAAGGGGATCTCTATTCCGAGGATATCTTTAATCTGGACCTTAATCATCTGCCAGTATGTCGTTATTCGTGGGCACTCCCACCACAAATGTAGGAGGGTGCCTCGGCCTCCGCATCCCCGCCAACACCGATCCGAGCTAGCAGGATAGATCCGAGCCAGGTCGGATGGGACTCTGTACCAACGTGTTAATAATTTGTAATTTGTCTCTTGCATTTTAGAGTCCAGCGAGCTGGAGTGTGTGAATTGGTACATACATGCTAGTTGAGGCTCGGAGAACCCCTTCCCAAGGTCTGTCTCCCATGCTCTTATATAAGTAGGTTTAGAGGCCGAGGCCGAGGACCCCAGTAATTGATAAAGTTCAGAAATCATGTGTGGGACCGGTTCTTCCAGTAAAAACAGTCCCTCAAAAGGCGAGAGTGTTGAGATGTCTCTAATAGAGTTGCCGTGTATTGCAAAAAAGTGGTGCAATTGTCTGTACTTCCAGAAATTTAGGTGTGGGCTACCTGGTCTATTTCCCAGGGACTCAAAGGGCAGAAGCTTCCCATCTCTCAGTAGTTTGCCACAGCTGGCGTTCTTGTCATCTACCCAGGCTTCAAAGAACCCTGCATGTTCCCCCGGTGCAAACCAGAGGAATCCGCCCAGTGGGGCCAGCGGGGACACAGGGGGGCTAAGTTTAACCTTCTGTTTACTCTGTCCCATATGTCAAGCGTAGATATCGTTAATGGGGACGTCGAATCTGATAATCCCCTGTGTTCCCGCGAGAGCCACAGGGCGTAGGACAAGTTTCTGCCCGCCATATATTTTTCCATGGTCACCCATAGTTTGGAATGTCCATGGAAGTGCCAATTTAGAGTTCTCTGTAGGGCAATAGCCTGGCAGTATCGCTGTAAGTCCGGGACTCCCAGCCCTCCGTATCTTTTCGAACGTCTCAGCACCTTCATAGCAATTCGTGGCTTCTTTGAATTCCAAATGAAGGTGGAGATCAAGTTGGATACTTGTTTAAAAAAGGTTTTGGGCAGGCGTATGGGAAGCATCTGCATGTAAAACAGGATTCTGGGGAGTACGTTCATTTTTATTATATTTGTCCTGCCTATCCATGTGAAAGCTGTCTTCGTCCAATGTATTAAGTCTAGTTTAATTTCTGTCAAAAGTCTGGGGAAGTTTGTGGTATATAGAGTGTCAAAGCTGTCCGTCAGTTGTATGCCTAGGTAGCGTAAAGAAGATTTAGTCCACGTGAAAGGGAATGCTGCTTTTAAGCTGTTTGTCATGGAGGAAGACAGGTTGACAGGTAGAATTTCCGATTTATTATAGTTGATTTTAAAATTAGAAAGTGTACCAAAGTTTTTGAGCTCCCGCATCAGGACCGGCAATGAGACCAGGGGATTGGTTAGGTGAAACAGTACGTCGTCTGCGTAGGCTGAGAGTTTGTGCTCTATAGCACCCACCGTCAGCCCTGTGATATCTGTGTTTGCTCTCACTCTACGAAGCAGTGGTTCTAAGGCCAGGGCGAAGAGGAGGGGGGAGAGCGGGCACCCCTGTCTCGTGCCGTTCCCAATCGGGAACTTGGATGAGAGAATCCCATTAACCTTAACCTGTGCACAAGGTTCCGAGTAAAGGGCCAGTATCCAAGCTAGCATATTTGGGCCCAACCCCATTGAGGTTAAGACCTCTCTGAGATAAGACCAATCTATGCGATCGAACGCCTTCTCGGCGTCGGTGGAGAGTATTAGGTAAGGGGGGGGTGCTTCTTTAGTTTTAGCCCAATGTATAAGTTGAATCGCACAGATTGAGTTGTCTCGAGCTTCGCGTCCTACAATAAAACCGTCTGGTCTAAGTGAACTATAAGGGGGATAAGGTGTTTCAGTCGGTTTGCAAGGATTTTCGCTAAGATTTTTACGTCCGTATTTAGTAAGGAAATGGGGCGGTAACTCTGTGGGACAGTTGGGTCTTTACCCTCCTTCGGTATAACCGAGATGTGTGCTAAGAGAGCTTCAGATGGGATTTTGCTTCCCTTTACTAGGGAATTGAAGTATTTACACATGTGGTTCGTGAGGAGCAGGGAGAATTTGGCATAATATGCTATAGTAAATCCATCAGGACCTGGGCTTTTCCCATTGGGTAAAGATTTAATGGTGGACTCAAGTTCCGTGGTAGTGATGGGGGATTCTAGGTCAGCTAGTTGGTCTTCAGTCAGGGGGGGCAGTCCGTTGGTGGATAGATAGTCTCGAATTTTGGTCCGTCTGTTTTCCTTAGCTTCATGGGTAGTTTTCGCATCTAGGTTGTAGAGTTCGGCGTAATAGTCGCGGAACCCTTCTGCTATCTTGGAGGAGTGGAATGTCATATCACCCGTGGGGGATCGAAGTTTGTGTACTTGCATTTGGGCCCGTTTTGCCCGAAGCGCTCTTGCGAGCATGCGTCCGCACTTGTTACCATGTTCGTAGTATCGGTGGGATAAGTGTCGCAATTGTTTACGCGCCTGTCGTTCTAACAACCGTGAGAATATGTCTCTGAGTTCCGTTAGTTCTCGTAGGTCATCTGAGGAACCTCCCGCCTTGTGTTTAAGTTCCGCCTGCTGAAGTGCATTTAAAACTCTATTATAGTCAGCTTGCCTTTCTTTCTTTAATCTTGACCCCTGTGCAATAAGTTCGCCTCGTGCAACGGCCTTGTGACATTCCCATATTGTACCCTCGCTCAGATCTCCTTGATTATTCTCTCGGAAGTAATTTTTTATCGTGTCTGAGACCTGGGCTTCCACTACAGGGTCATCTAATAAGTATTCATTAAGGCGCCAGTTCCAGGTTTTCCGGGAGCCTGTTGGAATGATAAAAGAGGCCTGGACCGGGGCATGGTCTGAGATGGTTATGTTTCCTATGGAAGAGCTTTGAAGGAGCTCCAAGGTCGGTCGGTCAAAATAGATCAAGTCTATACGTGTGTAAACGTTATGTACCGCGGAATAATAACTGTAGTCCCTCTCTGTGGGGTGAAGGGCCCTCCAGCAGTCAACTAGGCCCATCATCTGAAGGGATTTTCGAAAGTGCCGAAGGAATGCGTGTGAATGGGAGGGTTTGCTGTGTGAAGTGTCTAGGGATGGGTCTGGGCTCACATTAAAGTCGCCTCCTAAAACTAGGGATCCCTCTCTGAACTCCTCTAGTTTCTCTATAATTGAATCAAGGAAGGTCAATTGATTCGAATTGGGGGAATATATATTGGCGAGGGTGTATTTGGTGCCCGCTATGGTCCCTTTCAGAAAGACATATCGTCCCAGGGGGTCAGTCTTGATGTCTGAATATTGGAAGGGGCAGTTTTTGTGGATAGCTATGGAGGTGCCTCTGGACTTGTTGACTGGGGAGGTACTATGGTACCACTGACTGTAGATATGTGTCGGTAGTTTTGGTATGGCATGGTGTGTGAAGTGTGTTTCCTGTAGGAAAACTATTTGCGCCCTGGACTTTCTTAGTTCCCACCACAGCTTACTCCGCTTACAGGGTGAGCAGAGACCACGGACATTATAAGAGATTACCTTAACCGTTGTCATTGAAGAATGTTGGTGTAGGTCGGCTGCGGTCCCGGGGGCGGAGTCCGGAGCGGGCGACGGCAATCGGATAGACCCTGTTAGGGAAGAGGAGAGCAAGAAAGAGGCCAGGGAGGGAGAAGAGAATAGAGAAGGAAGGTGAAAAAACAAAATTAAAAATACAATTAAATTTAGAACAAACTTTAACGTTAGCATAGCCATATGCAACATTTAAATGTAAAGAGAACCTAACAATGGTTCTATATAGGCACAGACTGGGCTCAATGTGCCCCCCTTCGTCAGGGGACCCATTTTGTCCAGGTCCGGTATCCCAAATGGGATTGGTGCCCAAACATGGGCAGCCTACTGGGGGAACGTGGGCCGCCATGGAGGGGAGAAGGGAGAGGGGGTCCGCCCCGCTCCCATCTCTTAAATGCTGAGTTGTGACCCTTAGACCTGGGGGGTTGTTGGAAATGGCATGATAGGGGGTTAGGGGGGGGAATTGTATACTTGGGGGAGGCCCGGGGAGAGTAGTACTAGTAGCTAAGGAGGTCTGGAAACATCCTCCATCTGTGTCTGTTCAGGAAGCGGGTGAGAGCCTTGACCAGCTTTATGTAGGCAGAACATTGTCGGGACCGGGTCAGACCAGTCTCAGCAGCAGTTAAACTGTAGAGGAAGTTCCAGATCTGTAAGTGATCTAATAATAAGGGGTGCCTCCGAGACAGGGGAGTAGGGACTCAGTTCGGGATCCTGACGTTGCCATCAGTCTCTCAGTGCAGAGGGGCCGGGGGAGGCATCTGACTCTTGCTGGTGGCGACTGCGTCTTCGGCCCCGGCGTTGGGGCATTTGTGTCCAGGGCTGGGGGAGTTCAATGTTTGGGAAGTTCATCATCGCATGGTCCCCTCGCCAATCCGGAAAGTCAACTTTGCCAAGTCCCAGGGCAGAGAGAAAGTGAGGGAGATCATCTTTGGTGCGCAGGGTGGCTGAACGGCCATCTTTAAAGGCTTGTAAGTAAAAGGGAAAGCCCCAGCGGTATGTGAGACCTGCTTCTTGGAGGGCCAGCAAGACAGGTTTTAGGGCTCGACGTTGCATCAGCGTGCGTCTGGAGATGTCCTGGAAGAAACAGAGGTGGGCGCCATCGAAATCAAAATAAGGTCTGTTGCGCATTTTTTGCATTATTCGTTCTTTGAGAGTGTATTTATGCAACTTGCATATTATGTCTCGTGGGTTGTCAGCGTCTTGGGACGGTGGTCGCAGGGCTCGGTGGGCACGATCAATCTCAATGGGCTCTGTATCTGGTAAGTCCAGGATCTCCCTGAATATGCCTTGCAGGGAAGGGATAATGTCCCTGGGGGCTGTTGCTTCTGGCATACCTCGGATACGGATGTTTGCCCTTCTGCTGCGATTTTCAAAATCGTCAAGTTGTGACAATAATAGGTCCAGCTTTTGATCCTGAGCTGCACATCTAAGCTGCAATGCTGACATAGTGGGGAGAGCCTCATCCAGCCTTTGCTCTATAGTTTCCACTCTGTTGCCCAGGTGTGTAGTGTCCTCTTTGAGTTGTGCTATATCTTCTGTGAACGCCTTTTCCACCCTGGCTGTGAATCTTTCCAAGTCCTCTCTAGTGGGGAGGGACCAGATGTGTTTTTTAATGTCCCCCTCTTCTATAAGGTCGGCAATATCCGATCCCCCTGCCCTGGACACAGTGGATCCCGGGGATGTCGGGGGTACAGAGTCACTCACCGATCCGGGTGATGGCTGTGGGGATAGCGCGGCTGGCGTGGTTTGCTTCTGTGCCGGCGCGTGCTGTTTCCCTGTCTTGTTGACCGGCGCCATCTTGGATTTCTCCGGGGCCTTGCCGCGGGTCCCGGAAAAATAGGAATCCAGCTGCCCCTGTTGGGTGTTCTCTGTCCCGGAGTGGTGGGCTGTATTCCGCCGCCTTTGTGACATGTCCTGGGCCGTGTCAGGGCCCAGGATCGCGAGTATGCTGCTGGGTAAGCTGCGGCGGGAGCGGAGCGCGGACCAGACACGTCCTCACAGCTCCATGTTCAGGACACGCCCCCGTGCAAAGGATTTCAATACATTCCCTGTATATATCTGTGGAAAAAACATATTCCCTTGCGTTTCCATAGGGCGAATCCTTCCAGTTTATTGAGTTCTGGGTATCTTGGATTATTCCACAGAGGGGTGAATCCCAGGGGTCCCCTGACCCTCAGTGCTTCTCGGGTTGCCGCCCACACTTTTCTAAGGAGACCCGCCATTGGGGGCAAGCCGGGAAGATCCATTTCCAAATGAGAGCCAGCTTTCAGACCCAGGTTGGCTTGGGTTACTAATCGTACAATAGTATCATCTAAGGCAGGATCTCTTCCCCAGCCCCTGATCTGCTGCATTTGGGAGGCCAGAAAATATAATTTGGGATGTGGTACCACCAGACCCCCTCTATCCTTACTATGTTGTAGGGTATTTAAACTGATTCTAGCTCCTTTCTGTTTCCAGATGAGATCCCACATCTGGGTATCCACTCTTTTGAACCATTTATTAGAGATCCACATAGGGGAGCTCTGAGAGATTTACAGCAATTGTGGGGCCCAGATCATTTTTCACTCTCTTTACTACCGACAGGAGGAGCTTGCACCAGCTAAGGTATTTTTCCCTCTGTTTATCTAACAAGGGGCTCAAATTTAATTCTAGGTAACTAGATGCGTCACCCCCAGATATCTAAAAGGGACAGGGAATTCGTCATGGGATCTAGGGGCATCAGGATGGATTTAGACCAATTTATTGAAAAGCCAGAGAATTTGCCAAACCTGGTTATTAGCGCCTGCAAAGAGCTTGTCGTGTCTCCTAGGTAAAGCAAGGCGTTGTCGGCATGAAGAGAAATCTTTTCCTCCGAAGGGCCTCGGCGAAATCCTACAATCTCAGAGGATCTGCAGATTAGTATGGCTAGTGATTCCACTGCAAGGGCAAACAACAGGGGTGATTACGGGCACCCTTGTCGAGTGCCCCTATGTAGCGAGAATTGTTAGGAGAGAGTATTGGTAATGAAGAGTCTTGCTCTGGGGGCTGAATAGAGAATCTTCACCCAGTTAACAAACTGGCCACCCAGGCCAAAGCAAGCTAGGATCTCCCAGAGGTAGGGCCATTCCACGTTATTGAACGCCTTAGCGGCATCCAGAGACAGTAGGGCCTTCCCTCCAGGATTGTCCACTGGGGTTGGTAAGTTTAGAAAAAGGCGCCTAATATTGTTGGCCATAGACCTAGTGGGTATGAACCCGGATTGATCTCCATACACGAGTCCCCCAATTACTTTAGATAGTCTATTCACCAATACTCGAGCTAGGAGTTTGATATCTAAGTTCAGGAGAGATATGGGGTGGTATGAGTCCAGTAGGAGTTTGTCTTTCCCATGTTTGGGTATCGCCACTATGATAGCCTCCTGCATGCTATCTGGTAGACACCCCTCCTCCACCACCACAGAAAAAACCTGTAGCAGCGGTGGAAGGACGATATCACCATAGCGTGAGTAAACCTCAGCAGGGAGGCCATCCGAACCCAGAGATTTATGTTTCTTAGCTCCCTGTAGGGCTTCTGTCAAGTCCTCAATGGTTATCGGAGAACTCAGCATGGACCTGTCAGCCTCCGAGACTTGAGGGGAAGTACAGTCCTGTAGGAATAACTCCAGTTCCGAAGAACTAGCCTTAGCCCTAGAGGAGCAGAGATCTGTGTAAAATTGGTGAAATATCTTCAGTATGTCAGCCCCAAGAGCATGGATTTCCCCTGTCCCTGACTTAATGGCCAGAATGGAAGCTGTGTCTCTCTGTTCCCTGGCCACCAAGGCAAGAAGATGGCCCGTATTCTCTCCCTCTTCATAATACTCCTGTTGTAAAAAGAATCTTCTCTTTTCGGCTGCATGTAGCACCACAGAATTATATAATGATTGGGCTTCGATCAATGCCTCTCTATGTGTTTGGGAAGGGTCGGTGACCATTGTCTGCTTTCTAGTTTGTAATTCGTCCCTTATTCTGTTTTCCCATTCTCCTGACCTCTTCTTAACACCAGTGATCCCTCAAATGAGACATCCCCCTCAGAAACGCCTTGAGAGAGTCGCAAACAACAACCGCCCTTGCGGAGCCCCTGTTGAAGCGAAGGAACTCCCCCAAGGCACTAGAAATTCTATCCGGTGACGGCAACAGTGTCAGCCAGAATGGATTGATCCTCCAGAGGGGTCTAATTTCCTGAGCCATGACATCTATTCTTACCCAAAAGGGAGAGTGGTCATAAAGTAATCGGGGCTCATAAGCTGCATCTAGTACTTTCTGCATAAGGGACACATTTCCTAGGCTCAGTGACACGAGTCCCTCAGACCCAGCTCAGATAGCAAGGATGCAAACATGGTTTTACTAGTGGAGTGGTTGACTGATCTGGGAATTAGGAATAGTCTGTCCAGTTGTGGGTCTAAAACATTATTGAAGTCCCCCAAAGCGAGGGCCAGTACATTGGGGTATAGGGCCATGAACTGGGCTAGTTTCTTAAGGGGGTCTGAGGAGTAGGGACATACATGGCAGCAATAATACACAAAAATTTGTTGAGTTTACATAATAAAAACACAAATCTGCCTTCCCCATCAATCCTCTTTGGACCAGCACACTAACTCCCCTCGAGTAGGAGGAGTGCATTGAATGAAACTGCGAGGGATATTTGCGCGACCACAACAGATGGATCGAATCAGGCTGTAAATGTGTCTCCTGGAGACAGATCAAGTGGGGTTGCAGCCTAGAAAAGTATTTTAAACATTGCACTCCTCTTGGTTTTGTCCCCCAGTCTCCTTATATTCCATGAGAGGAGCATTAGCCCCTTAACACCACTATTCGCCATTTACAGGCATATTAGATGTAGAGCAAAGGGCTGAGGGCCCCACCGTTATACAAGGTATTATCATCATGGCATTTAGGGTATATAGTAGTAGCATTTGTACATAGTATGGATCCCAGCCTGCCCATTTCACAAATCCCAGCGCTATATGCCATCTTGTGGAAGTTACAGGTATTAGCATCAGTAAGTATTCACATAAATGTCCCACCTGTAGGGAGAAGAGGGTTATACTCGGAGAAGAAAAAGGAAAATGTGTATCATTAAAGTTAGCAGAGTGTCTGGCCAACTGGGCCGCACATAATACAGTCCTCGCAGGACCATTTGCAGGGGGCTCTTGTCAGGGCACAAGTATGCAAAGGTGAAGTGCGGGGGGAATAAATAAATAGTATGATATACTATAAAAAATGAGACAAAGATAAATGATTTCAGAACTTTTTCCACCTTTTAATGTGACCTATAAACTGTACAACTCAGTTGAAAAACAAACTTAAATCTTTTAGGGGTGGGGGAAGTAAAACTAAAAAGCTAAAATAATGTGGTTGCATAAGTGTGCACACCCTCTTATAACTGGGGATGTAGCTGTGTTCAGAATTAAGCAATCACATTCAAACTCATGTTAAATAGGAGTCAGTACACACCTACCATCATTTAACAACTTAAGGGCTGGGCCTCTTTTTTAGATGTGTTGTTTACAAGTTGAAAACTGTTTTTTTTTGCTAGAAAATTACTTAGAACACCCAAACATTATACTTTTTTTTCCTAACACCCTAGAGATTAAAATGGCGGTTGTGGAAATACTTTCTGTCACACAGTATTTGCGCAGCTGTCTTACGAGCGCACTTTTTATTAAAAAAATACACCTTTTTGAATTAAAAAATAAGACAACAGTAAAGTTATCCCAATTTATGTTATATTGTTAAAGATAATGTTACGTTGAGTAAATTGATACCCAACATGTCACGCTTCAAAATTGCGCCCGCTCGTGGAATGGCGACAAACTTTTACCCTTAAAAATCTCCATAAGGGACATTTAAAAAATTCTACAGGTTGTATATTTTGCTTTACAGAGGAGCTCTCGCTCTACTGATCGCAGCGATACCTCACATGTGTGGTTTGAACACCGATTTTATATGCGGGCGCTACTCACGTATGTGTTCGCTTCTGCACACGAGCTTGGCGGTATGGGGCGCGTTTAAAATTTGTTTTTTTCCTTATTTATTTTGCCTTTTATTTTTTATTTTTACACTGTTTTAAAAAAAAATGTGTCACTTTTATTCCTATTACAAGGAATGTAAACACCAAGCATGACAGGACCTCTTAAATATGAGACCTGGGGTCACATAGACCTCAGATCTCATATTTACACTAAAATGCAATTAAAAAAAAAAAAAAAATTGCCATTTAAAAAAAAGAAAAAAAAAAAAGGCCCTTTAAGAGCTATGTGCGGAAGTAACGTTTTTACGTCGCTTCTGCCCTGCAGTGTCATGGAGACAGGTGGGGGCCATCTTCCCCTCACTCGTCTCCATGCACAGCCACGGGAAGGATCCGATTGCCTCCGCCGCTTCCGACGGCTCCGGTAAGCGGCGGAGGGCACCGGATCGCGGCGGGAGGGGGCCCCCTCTCCCGCCACCAATAAAAGTGATCTTGTGGCGAATCCGCTGCAATCAGCTGTAGCGGACCGCTGGCCGAACACGGCGATACCGGGGTTATGGCAGCTAGCTGCTGCCATAATAACGATATCTGTCCTCAAAGTGAGGACATATATCGGCGTGCGGTGGTCCGGAAGTGGTTAACTCTGATTAACTCCAAATAAAGTTCAGCTGTTCTAGTAGGTCTTTCCTGACATTTTCTTAGTTGCATCCTACAGCAAAAGCCATGGTTCGCAGATAGCTTCCAAATCATCAGAAGGATCTCATTAAAAGGTATCAGTCAGGAGAAGGGTACAAAAGAATTTCCAAGGCATTAGATATACCATAGAACACAGTGAAGAGAGTCATCATCAAGTGGAAAAAATATGGCACAACAGTGACATTACCAAGAACTGGGCGTCCCTCCAAAATTGATAAAAAGACAAGAAGAAAACTGGTCAGGGAAGCTGCCAAGAGGCCTTCACCAACATTAAAGGAGCTGCAGGAATATGTGGCAAGTACTGGCTGTGTCATACATGTGACAACAATCTCCCGTATTCTTCATATGTCTAGGCTATGGGGTAGAGTGGCAAAACGGAAGCCTTTTCTTTATTTCAATAATTTTTATTGCAGAGTTTTAAACATTGCATAAAATACATACAGTATTAGAAAAATTGTCAACAAGAGGATGCGCTCTCTGAAGTGATCGATGGTCTTATTGTGACAACCAGAATATATGTAGGGTAATAAAGTCAGGCCTAAAATACAGGCTCTATCCAATATAACAACTAGGGTTGTCCCGATACCGATACTAGTATCGGTATCGGCACCGATACCGAGCATTTGCCCAAGTACTTGTACTCGGGCAAATGCTCCCGATACTTCCCCCGATACCTAAAAGTCAGCTGTGATCGGCGCGTGGGGGAGTTACAAGCTTCTCCCCCAGCGGCTTTCACCAGCTTTAGTGACATACAGCGGTGATCGCTCACAACTGACTGTCACTGCATCCTCCTCCGTGCCCCCTCCTTTCCTCTGTGCCTCTCCGCTGTCCTCTGCATTTCTTTCTCCTTATCTGTCCCCTCCGTTCTCCCCCTCCGTTCTGCTCTCCTTATCTGTCCCCTCCGTTCTGCTCTCCTTATCTGTCCCCTCCGTTCTGCTCTCCTTATCTGTCTCCCTCCGTTCTCCCCCTCCGTTCTGCTCTCCTTATCTGTCCCCTCCGTTCTGCTCTCCTTATCTGTCTCCCTCCGTTCTCCCCCTCCGTTCCTCAGTCCTCCCCCTCCTTCCTTTGTGTATGGAATGGATAGAGTCAGCTGACTCTGTCCATTCACAATAATTGAAACATTGTAATCTCTTGTGATTACAATGTGTCAGTTTATGAATGGAGAGGAGCCGCTGTCTTTTCTCCATTCATTCTCAGTGCAGCTGACGCTGCAGAGAAAGGGACTGGGGAATCTCTATCCTCTGTCTCTTTCTCTGTCTCAAGGGGGAGATATCAGAGGTCTGTTAAGACCCCTGATATCTCACCAAAGCCCCCCAACAGGGCTGATTAAAAAAAAAAAAAAAAAAAAAAAAACAATAAAGAATAAAAAATATATTATTGTAAAAAATAAAAGTTGATAATAAAAAAAAAAAAAAAAAAACACACACATACACCGTTCACCCCCCCCCCCCCCCCCCACTGTCACGTGACATTTAAAAAAAAAGTATCGGTAATCGGTATCGGCGAGTACTTGAAAGAAAGTATCGGTACTTGTACTCGGTCCTAAAAAAGTGGTATCGGGACAACCCTAATAACAACCCTATGTCTAGGGCAGTGAGACCTATAGTATCAACCACTTTTTATAAAACTTCAGGAAATGGAAGGATTTCAGAAGAATTGTTCAGATAAGCTGTGGATCCACATATCTCAATAACGTGAAGATTTAGGGAAACATTACTAGTCAAGGGTTATTTCAGTGCCTCCTAACTCAATGCCTCAAGCTCCTAGAGCAACTAACAATAAAGAGGCTTCATCGTCTCCCATCAGCATCCCTTTGGAAATTTTAGCAACATAACAAAAAAAACAAAAAACAGAAAAGAGAAGGAAGAAAAAGCAAAGAAAGAAAGTTAGAAAGGAGACTTGAGTCGGTTCACTCAGTTCAAGCCCCAATCCACAAGGTGCCTAAGCCTGGATAAATTTTGCAAACACACATCTGAAGTCTCCCAAAAGCATGTGGGAAAATGTGTTATGGTCTGATGAAACCAATGTTGAAAATTTTTGGCCAAAATTCCAAAAGATATGTTTGGCACAAAAAGAACATTGCACATCACCAAAATAACACTATACCCACAGTGAAGCATGGTGGTGGCAGCATCATGCTTTGGGGCTGTTTTCCTTCAGCTGGAACAGGGGCCTTAGTCAATGTAGAGGAAATTATGAACAGTTCCAAATACCAGTCAATATTGGCACAAAACCTTCAGGCTTCTGCTAGAAAGCTGAACATGAAGAGGAACTTCATATTTTTAGCATGACAACGACCCAAAACATCCAAATCAACAAAGGAATGGCTTCACCAGAAGAAGATTAAGGTTTCGGAATGGCCCAGCCAGAGCCCAGACCTGAATCTGATTGAAAATCTGTGGGGTGATCTGAAGAGAGCTGTGCACAGGAGATGCCCTCGCAATTGGACAGATTTGGAGTGTTTTTGCAAAGAAGCGTGGGCAAATATTGCCAAGTCAAGATGTGCTATGCTGATAGACTCATACCCAAAAAGACAGTGCTGTAATAAAATAAAAAGGTGCTTCAACAAAGTATTAGTTTAAGGGCACATATGCAACTATATTTTTTTATTTTTACTTCCCTCCACCTAAAAGATTTCAGTTTGTTGTTTAACTGAGTTGTAGCTTATAGGTCACATTAAGCTTAGGTTCATACTTGTGCGACGCGGGAACCAGCGCGATTACTGCGCTGGTTCCTGTATCTCTCCCACAGGTAGTTCACACTGCTATCTGTGAACCGCTGTGGGTGTCAATATACTGTTAATGACACCCCCAGATCGGTTCACAGATCGTAGTGCGAACTGTAAACTCGCACAGGAATCAGATCACATAGGTTAGAACACCCATGCGATCCAATTTCAGTGCAGGGGAAAAAGTCCCTGGACTCTTTTTTCTGCAAATGTAATGCAACAACTGTATGGCTGAACTCGCATCACACAGACATTGCATGTGATCGGCACCTGTGATCACAGAAACCTGACATTTTACCAGGGGTGTGTAGACTTTTTTTTATATCCACGGTGTATATATATATATATATATATATATATATATATATATATACACACACACACACATACAAGTGCACCTCATAAAAAAGTGAAACATGTTTTTTATATAGATGTGTTACACACAGAGTGATATATTTCAAGCATTTCTTTCTTTTAATTTTGATGATTATGGCTTACAGCTAGTGAGAACCCAAAATTCTGTATCTCAGAAAATTAGAATTTTACATAAGACCAATAAAAAAAAAAGGATTTTTAACGCAGAAATGTTGGCTTACTGAAAAGTATGTCCATGTACAGTATAATATGCACTCAATGCTTGTTTGGGGCTCCTTTTGCCTGAATTACTGCATTATTGTGGCGTTGCTGAGTTATGGAAGCCCAGGTTGCTTTGATAGCGGCCTTCAGCTCTTCTGTTTTGTTGGGTCTGGTGTCTCATCTTCCTCATGACAATACCACACAGATTCTCTGTGGGATTTAGGTCAGGCAAGTTTGCTGACCAATCAAGCACAGTGATACCATGATCATTAAACCAGGTATTGGTACTTTTGGCAGAGTGGACAGGTGCCAAGTCCTGCTGGAAAATAAAATGAGCATCTCTATAAAGCTGGTCAGCAGAGGGACCCCTCTAATCCTTTGGATTTCCATGGGCTAACTTTTGCTTTTAAAGGGGAACTTCACACTCCATTCTATTCTCAAAAGGCTGTGAGCTGCTTTCACCAATCCAAACCACATCCTTTTTCAGAGCATACAACAGGGCAGCTAGGAAAGGGGCGAGAAGAGCGATCGCCCAACCCCCTCCTGAACCATACAAGGCACTCAACATAGCTGGCTGCCTTTGGGGCATGTTGGTCTCAGCCCAATACCAACCACAAGGCTCCTTGTACCCACTAGTTTAAAGGGGTTTTCCACATTCCGTAAAGCCCCCTGTCTGCTGCCCCATAACCCCAGCCTAGGGTTGTGTGGAAGAGGCCCTTGTCCCCCTGAATATGGGAACAAGGTGGTTTACTTTTGGGGTGCCCAAGCCCCTCCTGCCCCCAAGCATCCACCCCCCTTTCATGGGCTGGCTTCCTGTGTGTTTGGCTAGGGGTTTGTTAGTGTGTGGGAGGGGCACGGTATTTCTTTAGTTTGGGGTGGTATGTATTTTTCACGTGGGGGTTCTTATTTTAAGCCTTAACAGACCCAAAGAGCGTGTGTGCTACTAAATGTTTAAATCCTTAAGGCTGGATTCACACCTATGCATTTTTAGTGCTTTTAGCATTTTGCAGATTTGCACTACAGAACGTGTTCCATAGGAAACCATGTTACATGGACTGCAGTGCAAATCTGCAAAATGCAAAAAGCACTTAAAATGCATAGGTGTGAATCCAGCCTTAGAGACTGTCCATTTGTTGGCTCAGTCCTTTAATTCCTGTTAATTTCCTCTGCCAAATGGTCAGACCTTAAAACCATATTCTGTTAGTGTCTCAAATTAACATACATGTGTTTTTTGCTTTCCTTGCTCTTTTTCAAGTCCTGTTTTGTTGACCAATAAAATTTGTAGCAAATTTTTGTTTGATGTGTTTAGTTAATAATTTGTTTTGCAGATGCATGCTCAATCCAAGTAATGCATTTTACCCCCCCCCCCCCCCCAAAAAAAATAATTTCATGCTACAGATTTCCCAGCTGCAGCTTAACTAGGCTGATTGGCATGGCAAAACAAAAAAAAAGGTGTGATTTGTCTAAAAGTTACTTTCCTGGTGCCTTCATGGTAGCATATGCATGGATTGTGCGCATGCTGCCATGGATAGGCACCAGGAAAGGAAAATTACAGAGAAGTATGTATTCAATTTTCCATTTTTGTGCAGTGGTTCTCAACCTCAGTCCCCAAGTACCTCCGACAGGACATGTTTTGGGAATTTATCTTAGCTAAAATAGCTGTCCAAAATACCAAGCCATTGACTGTGATTTAAAGCACTTCTGCAAGATGAAGGAAAACCTGCAAACATGGCCTGTTGGAGGTACTTGAGGACAGGGTTGAGAACCACTGATTTAGAGCACTGAGCTAAAATCTAGCTCAAAACAATCCTATTGTAATTGTGGGCATTTGAGGGTAACTAAGTGAGTGTTAGAACCCCTGCTTGTATTTTTTAGGTTGGGTTTTGTGTCCATTTTCTGAAAATTGGCTTCACTTTCTGTCACATAGCCAAACAGGAAGTGAGGGTAAAAACCTACCAATGTCTTTTATTTGGGGACGGGTCAATCTAACTAGTGTCTCCATTAGGAAAATTGCACTCCATTAGGAAAATTGTACACATAATAGCACTTTGTTGTGTACACCCCAAATTATTAGGTATTTGGGGGTTTATTAAAGGCAAATCCACTCTGCAGTTTGAGTGTACTCGCTGTAAATCTGAGGGGAAGTAATGTGATTTTATCATCCAATCATGTAAAAGCAAAGATGCTGTTTTTTTATTCTCCTTGCATGTCCCCCTCGGATCTCCAGCAAGTGCACTTATAGTGCAAAGTGGATTTGATTTTAGTAAATAAACCCCAAAGTCCATGATACCTAATAATTTGGGGTGTACACAGCAAAATGCTAGAGTGCAATTTACCTAATGGGGAAACTATTTAGATTGACCTGTGGGTCCCCAAGGAAAGACATTGGTAGAGTTTTACCCTCACTTCCTGTTTGGCTATGTGACAGGAAGTGAATAAATTTGAAGGAGAAACTGGCAAAATTTGTGAGGGGTCTTCACCCTATCAGGGGTGCAGACATCCCCAAAATCTGACAAGACTTCTAATCCCTCGGCACTCTATCACCAAGCAAAAATAAGAAAGGATTTAATTTAGATTAACTTTGCAAAGACACATTCCTAAGGTCAACTGTGATGCGTGTCAATGGCCCATTTAGACCTTGTTTAACAGAAAACACAAGTTGCCTTTCACTAGAAACATTTGTTAGTCCAGTCCTGGAAATCTGCATCTGCTTTACTATTAATTTCTATATCTATAGATGTATGATTGTATGATTATATATGATGATTATATATCTATAGATGTAGATTCTTGTGTCCACCAGCAGAGAGAAGTAGATGCCACACTCCCAATTCTGGAGGCATAATAATTGTCTAGCACAGGGGTCTTCAAACTACGGCCTTCCAGTTTTTCAGGAACTATAATTCCCATCATGCCTAGCCATGTCTGTGTGTCTGTGAATGTCAGAGTTTTACAATGCCTCATGGGATGTGTAGTTCCGCAACAGCTGAAGAGCCGTGGTTTGAAGAATCCTGATTACTCTAGCATGCCTTAAAAAAAGGTGGTTTTTCATGTGCCTTGTTTAATGCCCAGAAAATAACGTTTGGAAAATACAAGTGGTTCATGGCACATGTACATTCCAAATTTTGCCCTTAAGATGGTCATGCACTATGCAATCTGATTGGCCAATCTCTGTACAACTTGACATTTAGCCACTTGCCGACTGGCTCATGCCAATATATGTCGGCAAAGTGGCACGGGTGCGCAAAACAATGGACCCGTATGTCGCTGTGTCATCGGCGACTCGATGTCCGCCGGTGGCCCGCGATCGTGACACAGAGAGACAGAGCGGAGAGGCAGAAACAAGGCATTTCCCTGTTTTGCCTAGCAACATGACAGGGATCTACTGCTCCCAGTAATCGGGAGCAGTGATCTCTGTCATGTTCTAATGAGCCATCCCCCCTACAGTTAGAACACATCCAGGGAACACACTTAACCCCTTGATCGCCCCCTAGTGTTTAACCCCTTGCCTGCCACTGACATTTACACAGTAATCAGTGCATTTTTATAGCACTGATCGCTGTATAAATGCCAGTGGTCCCAAAATAGTGTCAAAGGTGTCCAATCTGTATGTCACAATGCCACAGTCATGATAAAAATCGCAGATAGCCACCATTACTAATAAAAAAAATTCATAATAAAAATGCCATAAATCTATCCCCTATTTTGTAGACGCGATCAGTTTTGCGCAAACCAATCAATTTACGCTTATGGGGGTTTTTTTTTTACCAAAAATATGTAGAAAAATACATATCAGCCTAAACTGAGGAAGAAATTAGTTTTTTTTTATATATTTTTTGGGGATATTTATTACAGCACAAAGTAAAAAATTTTGTTAGGGTACAACGTCGCACGACCGTGCAATTGTCAGTTAAAGTGACGCAGTGCCGTATTGCAAAAAAGGGCCTGGTCAGGAGGGGGGTAAATCCTTCCTGGGCTGAAGTGGTTAGGCAAAATAGGTAATAGGAAGACGCACTTGAACAATTAATTCAAATTAAAGGAAATTAAACAGGCTCTATCACTAAATTTAATTTATTCAAGATCTAACTGATTGCAGTGTATGGTCACCTTTAAAGATCAAGATCTGAAAAAAATAATTATTGGGTTTAGAAACGCTTCTCTGTTCTTTGTAATGTATTGAAAGATTTGGGTAAAAAAAGAAAAAAAACACATTTAAAATATATATTAGAAGTGATAAGAATGAGATTAGCATCAAAAGGGTTAATTAACTGAGAACACCTACTAATTGCCTAACAAGACACATCCAATGAGATGAAATTAACCAACTGTATTGGGCGTGCGCTATTATAAATGAGAAAACCTCAGTTACCCTAGCGACAGTTGCAGTTTACATATGAGGGTATTTATTATCGATATTTGCGCTTCAATGTGCGCTGGTTCGCACGTTCAATTAATGACTTTTCCGGTGCACCAATTGATGTATGATCTGGTGCAGTGCCTTCTTCTTAGTAAATCACCCCCTATGTAATGAGCTCTGAGTAAAACTGTATTATTTTGACAAAATAATCTTGTGATCTTGTTTAACTTACAAAGCACCAAGCATTTGGTAAAAGTTTAGTTCTGCTTTAAATAGACATACTACTTGTGTCTGATCAAAGGTTCTGTCCAACACCAGACTGATTACTTTGGGTGAACTTTTGGACTGTACTCAAACTTTGTTTGACTGTCCCTGTTCTGTCCATCGGCCTGTTAACTCTATGAACTATGAACTTTAATTGCTCTGCACAAACTTTCTCACATTACATCTAAGAAATATGGTATATACAAATCATCACTTCATGGACCCTGGCATTAAAAGCATTTGGGCTTATTTACTAAATAAGTACATTTTTCTCACAGCCAAATTAGCCTGTTTTTTTTTTTTTTATTTAATTTTTTTTTTTTTTTTATAATGAATGTTTATTAAGTTTACAAGAAATACAAAGAGCAGTATATGCAAGAAAACAACAAACAAGTAGAAACACATGCCAAGTCTGATGTACCTCATCATGATAACTCCACCAAATGCAAAATGTATACTACACATATACAGGGCAAGTATGTATATCATACACTAAAAGCAACCAAGTTCTCAACCCATCTCTACACCATCGTCAGCACGGGTGTGGACGACTAAGTGGGGGTAAGCCTAGGTTCACATTAATGCAATTTGTCATGCGATTTGACATGAATCGGTTCGATGCTGACTTTTGCCAACTTCGGGTACGATTTCCATAGACATCTATGCAGGAACCCGCACAGATGTCTCTGAAATCACTCCCGAAGTCAGACTGACGTGCGGGTTTGAAATCGTGAGAGTTCAACTGCAATGTGAACCAGGGCTAAACTAATGCCCCGTACACACGATCCGAAAATCGTACGTAAAATGCCGCATTCGAAACGATCGTACGATAATCGGATCGTTAGTACAGAGCTTTCGAGAGCCGATCAGGACAGTTCATCCGATATTATTCTATCGGACATGCACGGAAATTTTTTCCGTACGATGCCAGATCGTACGATTTTCGTTTAATCGGTACAGCTATCGTTCGAAAATGCAATACAAATGCATTGCAACACATGACATCGCTTCCGAATTTTTATTCTGTCGTACGGGAATTTTCGGGACTTTAGTAAACTCATCAGATTCGATGTGAGATTAGCATGCAAACAAAAACGGACGATCATTCGTCCGATATTCGGATCGTGTGTATGGGGCTTAAGGCAAGATAGGTGTCTCCACCATGCAGACACACCTAAATTGGCCCACAACATACAGCATGCATACAGTGATCAGATGTGGTTGAAAACTAACTATCATATCAAGATTAATGCTGGGTACTTCTATAGGGTGGTCATAATTTGAACACCTGATCAAAAGGAATTTAAAAAAAAAGATGGAATTTCCTGTGCAAAAATGAAAACAAATTCAGTGAGGCATGTGAACAATATTCTCCTTTAGTGAATGAATCTCAGTGAATCAAACATTTAATGATGATTTATATCTCAGAGGCGCACATTTACTTTGATACACTGAATTAGTAAGGCTGCTTTCACACTGGGGCAGTGAGGGCGTCGGCAGTGCTGCCCATTCATTTCAATGGGCAGGGGCAGTGGAGGAGTGATGTATACACTGCTCCTCCACCACCCCAAAGATGCTGCTTGCAGGACTTTTTCTAACATCCTGCAAGTGCACCATTCCAGTGTGAAAGCACTCAGGCTTTCACACTGGAGTGACAGGAAAGGCACTTTACAGGCGCTATTTTTTTTTTTTATCAAACAACATTTTATTATTGTTTGTATTTGCCATACAGAATAAAGAGTTACACAATTTCAAAGGTGAAAATCTTAATATGCATAATTTCTTTTAGACAGTTATTCATGAGTATTGATGCTATGTTTAAAGACCTGCATCCTAGCCGTCATTTTCTCCATCAACTCCATATCCTTAATTCTGAAGAAAAGGGCTTCAGGAGATGGGGGGGCACGGCCTTTCCAATTTAGGGCTATATGACAGCGTGCTGCTATGAGAATATGGTGTACTAGTTTTTTGTAAGGGGTAGGGAGCTTCAGCGGTGACAGACCCAGTAGAAAAAATTTTGGGGACCGGATTTTCTAGAATGCGGGCCAATAACTGTTGGACTGTGGTCCAATATGGGATGATTACTGGGCAATTCCAATAGATATGGAGGAGGGTGCCCTTCACCCTCTGGCATCGCCAACACCTATCTGTGCTAGTAGGATAAATGGTGTGGAGTACGTCTGGGGTCATGTACCAGAATAGGAGGATTTTGTATGTGTTTTCTTTATATAGTGTGCATATTGAACTTTTTGCTGCTTGGGACCATATCACATGCCACAGTTCTATAGGAATTTCCTCATTGAGGGCTTTCTCCCATCTAAGCAAATAAGAATGCTTCCTCTGATCTTCTAGGGGACAGGTATTTAGTATCTTATAGATATCTGATATTAGGCCCTTCTGTGTGGTACCAGCCAGTATTATAGTTTCAAAAGGGGATGGGGGGGAAAATTGTAAGTTAGGGGCTATAGTAAGTGCGTAATATCGGATTTGCAGATACCCATAGAACACCTGTTTTGGTAGATCAAATTTCGTCTGAAGTACGGCAAAGGGTAACAATTTGCGAGACCTGGGGTCCACTAGGTTCCCAAAGTGGAAAAGGTTTTGTGATGTCCAGGGATGCGACATCCGTGTGTGAGGTTATCTGGCACATTGGGGTTACAGATAAAGGAGGTCAGGAGCGATTTCTCAGATGACAACCCGTGGGATTGTGATATTTTGCGCCAGAGCCGCCTGAGTAGGGACATAGAGCTCAGCAGGCGTTCAGGTGCTACCTCTGCATTCACACTCCAGAGTAGGTTGTTTGGGTGTGTCGGAGCCATCCATATTTTTTCGATTTGTGTCCATTTGTTATAGGACTGTTGGGTAAACCAGGAGGCTACTGCTCGTAGCTGGGTTGCCTGATTATATTTAATAAGGTTGGGGAATGCAAGGCCCCCTTCACCACGCGCCGCCATCAGTACCGACCTGGGTATTCTATGTCTTTTGTAGTTCCATATGTAGTGAAATAGGTCAGATTCGAATTTCTTCAGGTGTTTGCAGGGGACAGGTATGGGCAACATTTGGAAAAGATAGAGAAGCTTTGGGAGGATCGTCATTTTAACTGATGCTCTCCACCCCCTAGGAGGGATATGTGGTGCTTCTTCCACTGTAGCAATAAAGATCTAATTGATTGGGAGAGGGGGGGTTTCTTGGATTAGCGTGGTGAATTTTGGGGTAATTTGGATCCCTGTTTTGTTCGCCACATCCACTAAATCTATCACTTTTCTGGTGTTATCTCCAGCTTGTCTAAGTCTAAGGGGAAGGAAGCCCACTTGATCTTTATGAATCAGGGAGGGAAGGACCACGTTCAGGCGGATTGAGAGTAGTTTTGTGAAAATTTTAAGGTCAGAGTTTAACAGAGCTATAGGTCTGTAGTTATATACATATATACAGTTAGTGTAGGTGAGGTAGTAGGAGGGGAGAAAGGTTTTATAATATTCGTAGGGTAGTCCATCCGGGCCTGGGGCTTTGTGAGATGGTAAGGATTTAGGAATTGTTCTATTTCTTCATCGGTGATCAGGGTGTTAAGTGCCAATAGGTCAGAGGATTGGAGATGGGGGATCCCGCTTCGTTCTAGATACTGTTGCCTGCGATGGGAAAGGTCAGGTGAGGGGGAATACTGGGGATGTCTGGGTTGTTATAGAGATCCCTGTAGAAATCTGCAAAGGCGTGTGCAATCTCTGTGGGGTAAGATAGCAAGTGGCCTGATTTGCTCTTAATCTGATGTGGGGTCTGCATGTGGGAGTTTTCACGTTGTTTCTTTGCCAAGGGGGAATTGTTGCCTTTGCCGTAAAACAATTGTATCAGTCTGGTCAGCGCTTTTTCAACTTGGCCTAGGGCCAATTCACTAAGGGTTGCGCGCAGGTTGACTATCTTTTTAAGGAGAGGTATTGTAGGAGAGAGCTGTAGTCGACGTTCGAGAACTCGAAGTTTCCTCCGCAATGAAAAAGGACGCGTTGGCCACAAAAGCACAAACAGAGGGGGAGGTGCCATGCATGTGCATTGGAGGACTGCCTTGTGGGCTTCCCATAGTGTGGGTAGAGAAACATCTGGGGTATTGTTCTCCTCAAAATAAAATTTAAGGGTGGTGTTTAATTCTTCTCGTGCAGGGAGGCGTTGGAGGAGGAACCTGTTTATTTTCCAGTTATATGGTCTACGATTGGGGGAGCCCAGGTCTATCAAAAGGAGGATAGGGGCATGGTCCGACCATGAGATTGGAAGTATCTGAGTTGTGCGTGTTATTCTGAGTGTGGCGTTGTTATGAAGAAGTAGTCAATGCGGGAGTGTGTGTGGTGGGGGGCTGAGTAAAAGGTGAACTGCCTATCACCCGGGTGGAGAGCCCTCCATGCATCAAAGAGAGCTTAGCGTCTGGTGATCTGTCTGAAGATCAGAGCTCAAGGGAGGGTGCCCGGGGGCTCACCACATGGCGGTCCGCAGTTGCTGATTGGGTTAGGTTGAAGTCTCCACCCACCACAAGAATCCCATGGGCATAAACCCTGGACAAAAAGCTATGTTGTTTTGTGTTTGGGGCGTATATGGTACAGAAGGGAACCTCTTGTGTTTACCAGACTCCCTGCAGTATGATAAAGTGACCTGGGGATCGCAGTAATGGGCTGAGCTGGTGAAGGGGGACCCACGTATGACAACTCCAGCTTTTTTATGGGGACTTGATGAAAAGAAGATCTGCGAGAAGTTTTTGGAGGCGAATGCAAAGGAGCCCTCTTTGTCAAAGTGGGTTTCCTGGACCAGTATAACATCCGCTCCTGACTGTCTAAACTCCCTCAGTGCCAGATGCCTCTTTCTATTGGAGTTGAGGCCCTGTACATTTAGAGATAAGATCTTAGCCATGGCGTTGGGAATAAGTAATAGGGTATATTCTTACCTGATGAGGATGTGGAGTTTCCAGGGCTGAAGGCCGGGAGCAGGCACTCTTCTGGAGGAGACCCAGGTGTTCTTCGCCATCTGCATGGCGGGGCCTGTGATGATTGGAAAGGGGAAAGAAGGGAGGGAGGCTGAAAAAGAGAAAAGTGATTAGAGCAGGGTAACAGGGGGAACAAGGAATAAACTTTATCATAAAACCTTGAGAGGCTAACGAGCCTAGGTTAATACGGTTTCCCAGATGCCCCCCTGATCCCATACCAAATGGATGGGCCAGGGGTGGCATAGTGAAGCCCCAAACTGGTCAACAAGCAAAAGACAAAAATTAACAAGTAAACTTTCGCTGGGGCACTTAGGGGGGACTATGTGCTGAGTAAAAATAAAAACAAGGAAAAAGAGAAAGAAAAAAAAATTGTCCAGGGCCGATTCAACCGCAGTGTCTAAGTAGTTAGTTCTTGCGTTAATCTGGAGCTATAGTTAGTATAGTTCAGTTGTTTTTCTGCTTGGTGGATCTGCGGGGAATACCTGTGGATTGAGGTCAGTTGGAAGGGGGTACTTTCTGCCAAAATGTAGGTGGTGGTGGTGTGGCTACTAAGTCCCAGTCTGGAAGTTGGGGGGTTGGTATCCCCAGAACGTCACAGAAGGCATGTAGATCCTCTGGATACCGTAAAATGGTGGATTTGCCTTGGTGTTTTGCAGTAAGGCTGAAGGGAAACCCCCATCGGTAGAGAATGGATTCTTCTTGCAGTGTACGCAGTAAGGGTTGGAGCAGTCTGCATTTTTGCAGGGTGATCCAGGAGAGATCGGTATATAATTGTATCTGGACTCCGTCAAAAGTCACTTTACGTGCCAGGTGGGCTTGTCACATAATTTCTTCTTTAATAGGGTAAGAGCTAATCCTGCATATGATATCTCTTGGTTTAGAGGTGGCTCCCTTGGGGCGGAGGGCTCGTGGGCTCTGTCCATGTCTAAGTGTTTCGCGGGTGGTTCACCAAGTAGGTTGTTGAATACTGTTTGCATTGTCAAGTGCAGATCTTCTGAGCCTTCTGGTTCAGGTACGCCTCTTACTCGAATATTGTTCCTGCGCCCCCTGTTGTCCAGGTCCTCTACATGTCGTTGCATGTCTCTGAGCAGGGATCTGTGATCCACACCCTGAAGTTGAGTTCTATGAACTGCCAATTTTGTTTTCTGGATTTCTTCCTCGACCATTTCTACTCTGTCTGCGAGATGTTTAAGGCCAGATTGGAGCACCTGAATTTTTGAGCGGCAAGTGGATTTCACATCCTCTGTTAGTTGCCTGAAGTCCTCATTTGTTGGGATGGCTTGTAAATAAGTGTGCCATTGTGGGGGCATAGAAGGTGTTTGAGCAGGCCCATGGAGCTGGGGGGGTGATGATGGGCAGGCTGGTCGTGGTTGGGGGCCTATAGTGGCCCTGTCTGTGGCCTGGTGCAGATTTGGTGCCAGGAGGTCCCACAGTTCTGACTATGACTGAGTCTGTCCTGGCTGGGAAAGCCTCATATTGTGTGTCCCTAGTGGGAGGGGGGCTGGGGAGCGGGCCTTCTGAGTATATGTGGCCTTGCGTGTTGGCTGCGCTCTGGAGGAGCTCTGGTCCCTTGAATGGGATAGTCTCTGTGCCTTAGGTGGAGGTGGGGAGGCTGCTGAGGCCCATATGGCCGTATGTATGCCCACAGGCTCTTGAGGCGTCTGGCTGATGGGGTATGCAGGGCCTGGCAGGGCCGGAAAGTCCAGGGAGAAGTCTGAGGTGGTGGGGGATCCCAGTTCTGTGCCAAGAACACAGGGGTCTGAGGCTGTCCTCAGCAGCCTCGGGATTGCTTCTGAGCACTGTGTGTAGTGCTGAGGGGAGGGGTCAGACATGGCGGCCTGTAACCCACATGGTGAGGCCTCCGCGGAGGTGAGGTGGTTCAGGGGACTCACCACTCTGGAATGCTGGTTGAACTCCATGAGGCCTGTGGCTGCCAGCGGGGGGACCTGTGGAGGTCCAATGTGTGGAGGGAGCTGGAAGAGAGAGCTGCATGGTGGTCCGGGAGCGGTATGTACAGGCGTCCGGTGCCATCTTGTCTTCCCCGCCTGGTGGCATGTCAGGTGGGCAAAAGAAGGAGTGAAGGTCCGTGGAAGAGCCCAGAGGGGGCTGCGATGTGCCCTGGGCTTTGGATGAGTGGGTGGTCCTCGATCTGCCCATGTAAGTGTGGTGTATCGTCCTCAAATGTGCCGTTTGTGCTGCGGGCTAAGAGAGCTGGGAGATCAGGCACCCATTCAGGTCGGCTTAAAAGTCACGCCCCACCCTACAGGCGCTATGTTTATCGCTAAAGCGCTTGTAAAGCGCCTCAGTGTGAAAGTGGCCTTAAGAGTTCAAAGGTAATGCAAACTTTAAAG
Source organism: Aquarana catesbeiana (assembly GCF_042186555.1). Lineage (NCBI taxonomy): Eukaryota > Metazoa > Chordata > Amphibia > Anura > Ranidae > Aquarana > Aquarana catesbeiana. Next base: position 423,061,842 of record NC_133327.1, on the reverse strand, counting down.
CTGGCCAGAAAGGGGTAGTTTCTTTTTGTTCTGCCAGTGGGCTGAAGTTAAAAAAAGTTAAAAGATTCCCCCAGCCACACAAATGAGCATGGCAGGAACGGACACACACAGATCAAAATTTGGCAGCTTAAGGCCCCATTGTTGCATTAAAGGGATTGTTGAGTCAGAAGGTTTCTTTATCTTAATGCATTCTATGCATTAAGATAAAAAGCCTTCTGTGTGCAGCAGCCCCCCTAATACCTGAGGTCCCTCTCTGTCCAGAGATGTCCACGAGTGTCTCAGCCGTCCGAGATTCTCCCTCCTGATTGGCTGAGACACAGCAGTGGCGCCATTGGCTAGCCAATCAGGAGAGAGAGGGGCCAGGTCTGGGCTCTGTGTCTGCTTGCTGTGGGGGCACTCAACAGGAGTGAGGTGCCAGGAGAGCTGAAGAGGGACCCGAGAAGAGGAGGATCCAAGCTGCTCTGTGCAAATCCATTGCACAGGGCAGGTAAGTATAACATGTTTTTCCAAAAAAAACGAGACTTTACAATCATTCACACTTGTATGACTCCAAAGTTGCGCCGACTTTGGCGTGCAACTTTGGTGCAACTTTGACGCAACTTTTGATGGGAGCAACTTGGATACGACTTTAGCTTTGACCAGTGATAATGGACAACTGTTGCACACAAGTTGCATTGTAGAACATTCAAGTACGACTTTCATGCAACTTGAGGGCGATAGACTTCAATTTTAACCCTCAGAAGTTGCTTGAAAGTCAGACCAAAGTAGTCCATGAACTACTTTGAAGTTGCTGCAACTTTAAATCGCACATATATGAATGGGTATCATTGGAAAACATGGGGAATGACCTGTCATGCAACTTTGATGTCCAAAGTTGCATGACAAGTCACACAAGTGTGAATGGAGCCTAGTTCTCAAACGTTAATGCAAAGTGCATGCAAGCGATCATGGTAAAGCAGCCTATCCATTTTGAATTGTCTGGCAGCACACCTTAAAGCAAAGAAAACTGTATTTGGCCCTTTTTTCATTTAATGCACCGCATTTTGGAGCATTCCAAATAAATGGCACCACAATGTACCACACTATGGTATGTACGTCACTGTGCATTGTGGTAACATGTAGTGAAACACACAAATGTGTAGGGGACCTAAAGAAAACTAAAATTACCTGGAGGCCTAGGAGTTCCTAATTTGGCCAAGTACTACCAGGCGGCCCAGATCTCCCAGCTAACCTTACTCCATGCAGCTTCTGACATCCCATTGTGGGTGCTCCTTGCACTCCCCTATCGCCCCTACTCTGGTTTTCTCACAAGCTGCACCCCACCTCTCTTAGCCCACTTAGACGTCATAGCTTAAAACTCTGGGACTCTGTACGTTACTCAGGTAACCTTATGTCGACCTTTCTACCACTCCTCCCTCTTCTCAATAACCCCCTGTTCCTGCCGGGCCTGGACCAACCAGACTCCTTTTCTTGATGGTCCACCCATGGCTTCACTGAGGTCTGACATTTTCTCTCGTCCCCCACTCTCCCCTCCTGGCCTTCCGTCCAAGACACCCATGAGGCGGAATTATATTGTTATGCTCAAAATGCCATTGGGTTTCCTCATTGAGGCGCAACTCCTCCTACCCTTTTCAAAAGACATTTTTTGAACAACTATGCCTCCACTCCCCCGTTGCCCCAGGTGCTATCTCGAAAATCCACTCTTCTCTAAATGCTATTGATTCAAGGTGCAGTGAGAACAGGACCTGGAGATCCATATTGAACCAGAGGACTGGAACAAGGCTTGGTCTTCTGTGGCTAAGTGCTCCTTCAACGTGGCTGCTCTAGAAGCTGCATTTAAAGTCCTTCTACGATGGTATTGGGTTCCGGCCCAGATTGCGAGTTCGAACCCGTCCTATAGCTACTGGTGCTTTAGAGGGTGTGGCCAGTGGGGCAATGTAGTACACATTTGGTGGGCTTGCCCTCGCCTCGTAGGGTTTTGTTCCAGGGTGTTTGGGCTCCTACATTCCCTATTTCTCTTACCGATATGCAGTGATACTAAAATTGCTTTGTTGCACTGCCAAATTCAGGGCTTGTTTTCATACCAACAGAAACTGGCATCTTATTTGTTCATTGCCTATGCTCTTCCCACTTTGCAACTGAGCAGTCTGGGCCTCTCCTGAGAGCAGACCTGCCACCTCCCCCTTCTGCAGGACTTCCCTCCCCCCTTTTCTTCCCCCCCCCCCCTTCTTTCCCCTCCCCTTTTTTCTCCTTTTTTTCTAGCTTTCCTGGTCCCTATTTCCTTACCTCCTACCTTTTCTCTTTGCCTTCTTTTTGCACCCAGGGATCGTGCCTTGGGCCGCCCTGGGTCTTCCTTGCCTTAAGGTGACCCTGGATCCCCAGATTTAGGGCTACCTTCAGTTGACAAGCAGCCATTGCCCCTTCCTCGCAAATTTTCTGTATCCCTCTACCGAATGTTCGCCACGACTTGTTCCGGGGCTATCCAAGAGACTACTACACGCAACTCCCTCTGCTGATACTCTGTGCACCTGCATCTAGGGCCCCAGTAAGATGGCCCTCATGCTCAGGAATTTAAATGGACCCTTGGGTTAATCCATGTGGTCGCCCTGTGGATAGCTAATACCACTAATAGTTACTTGTATGTCTTACTCTCTGCACTATACCCCTGCGCGGGTAAATGTTTGTCAAGGTGTTATTCTTTTTACAATAAAAATTATTGTACCAGAAAACTAAAATGGCCCTTTCACTTGTCCACTTGTGGACTTTGGTGGTGTTAATGCATGTGTGTTTACAATTAGCTTCAAGAGCCTCAGAGCAGACAGTTAGATGTATCTGCAGTATTTTTTCCAATGCAGCAAACCAACAGTGCATAGTATCATACGCTGCAATACAAGTTCATTGTGGAGGTGCGTTGGGTTGCCATTCAAAATGAATGGAACTGCAGAACACCAACACATTGCAGTACCATGTGCATCATCACAGCAAAATAGTGTGAGTGGGGCCTAATGGATTTGGGAAAGTTTTTTATTTTTATTTCTTTATGTTTTTAAACTGAACTTTTATACCTGTGTATGTGCATATAGATAAAACCTTGGAAAACCTTTCACTTCTGTGTGTAAACTTTAGCTTGTGCTATTGAGCTAACCATACTAAACATAAAAAATGTGCTTAAAACTGCTATACACTCCCTTTAAAAATATCAAGAAAGTATTAAAAAACGAGAAACAAATGGAAGATGAAGTTTTCATGAGCTATTAAAAGAATCAGGAAAATAGAAAGACTTGCACATATCTGCCCTTTTCAGTTCACATTCATCTCATTTGAAAACAGACACCTGATATGGGAATTCACTTGTACGGAAAATAAAGTAATTTAAAAAAGTTAAACGTTTAGAATAATATGACAAAATTTATGAAAAAGAAACAAAAAATCATGGAAGCTCTAAGCAATAAGCAGTCTTTCGGAATGCTGTTTAAAGTATTTTGTATTGTAGTGTGAGTGTTGTGCTTTTTCAACATTTCACAGTTTTGTGCTTTAATATTTATGCAGCTTTAATTGCCCAGTAGTGACACTGGAAAAACCGGTCTGTTGAAGAACTTTAAAAAGAGGCTGAGAAAAAGTAATTATATACCGGGCATTGTTTGTTGTTAACAAGATGTTGGCCATAGGCATTTATCAGGCAAGGTGCCCTGTGTATGGCCTAAGGCAAGTTTGTGCAACTCTTATCATTCACACCTGAGCAGCGCATATTCATGGTAATTTTGCAATTTCTTTTTTTTTTTTTTTTTAGGTGTTTTAACTTCTTCATCCCCAGGCCAATTCTGACACTTCTCACATACATGTAAAAATCAGCAAAAAATGTTGGGTGTTGCAATTTTTTATGTCGCACCACATTTGCGCAGGGATTTTTCAAGTGCAATTTTTTGGGAAAATGATCTTTAACCACTTACCCACTGGGTACTTGAACCCCCTTCCTAACCAGACCAATTTTCAGCTTTCAGTGCTCTCACATTTTGAATGACAATTACTCAGTCATTACTCAGTAGCATGTACATAGCAAAAATTATACCCCAAAATACATTCTGCCACTGCTCCTGAGTATGGCGATACCACATGTGTGGGACTTTTACACAGCCTGGCCACATACAGAGGCCCAACATGCAAGGAGCACCATCAGATGTTATATGGGCATAAATTCAAATCTAATTTGATTACCTATTACACTTTTATGAGGCACTGTAGTGGCACTGATGGGCACTGATGTAGTATGAATGAGGCATAAATGAGCCATGGAGGGGGATGGATGAGCCATGGATGGGTATGGCTGAGCATGGATGGGGATGGCTGAGCCATGAATGTGGATGGATGAGCCATGGATGAGTATGGATGGGTATGGCTGAGTATGGATGGGATGGTTGAGCATGAATGGGGATGACTGAGTATGGATGGGGATGGCTGAGCATGGATGGAATGGCCGAGTATGGATGAGATGGCCGAGTATGGTTGGGGATAGCCGAGTATGGATGGGGATGGCTGAGCATGGATGGGTATGGCTGAGTATGGATGGGACGGTTGAGTATGGATGGGATTGCTCAGTATGGATGGGGATGGCTGAGCATGGATGGGGGTGACTGAGCATCAATGGGATGGCTGAGCATGGATGGGATGGCTGAGCATGGATGGGATGCATGGATGGAATGGCTGAGCATGGAGAGGATGGCTGAGCATGAATAGGAATGGCTGAGTATGGATGAAGCAGGAATGGGCACAGAACAGCGCTGTGGGCACTACAAATCCAGCCCACAGCGTTGCTGCACCCGATCTCTCCCCTCTCCTCTCACACTGTACTGATTGGTACGGAGAGGGGAGAGCTAAGCTGGGCATGCGCCAGCTTGTTTACAACTGATTGCTCAGTCATTTGATGGAGCGATCACGTGGTAAATGGCCGCTGTCATTGCCCATTTACCGTGATCCGTGATGCCGGACCCGGCAGTCACGGATATTCCTGGGTGCACGCCCCGAGCGCAATTCTGGGAGAACATCATAGTGCATCCTCCCAGAGTTATTGAGCCACGTTGTAGCCGTCATTCAGCTATGGCACGGTTGTTAACTGATTAATAAACTGAAATGCACACAAACACAATATAATATCCTATTGTTTGTTCAAATATACAAGATGATGTTATGCCAAGTAAATAGATACTTAAAGTGATATTAAACACACACTGTTTAACTTACATTATCCCTTCTCTGTCTGTATATGGATGATGGCACTAATTATTTTAATAAAAAAAAAACATCAAAGTAACTTTTTTCCTAATCGATATACAGCTGTCAGATTATCCAGCTCTTTCCCAGCCTGTCTGTAGGAAAACATAAGCAGGAAGAGCTGCTAGTCCTTTGCTGCTGGTCATATGTTTAAAAAAAATAACAGCCTTTGGAATACAGAGTGAAAATAAATAATCACTAACAATAAAGTTTTTTAAATTGTCATACAAATATATATTTCAAATCAAATCTTTATTATTTTTTGGCAAAAACATGGTGTGGGTGTATTTCTGCAATCATGGGCTGTGTCACGCCCCTCCAGCCTGTATGTTAGAATAACAGGAAGGTGAAGCCTCCATCAATCACAATGTATTATCCAACCTCAACTGTGTTTAGCTGGCTAGTGGGCATGGAGGAGGAGGAGGGAGGGAGTGGGCTGTCATTTACCACTGAGTATACGCCCACATGTGTGACTCTATAGTCACATGGGCTGCTCAGATGTGATAGGGAGGAAATGCTCAACATAGAAACTCACTGAAAACTGAGCATGTGCACTAGTTGATGCTACAAACCAGTGGCAGAACTACCAGGGTCGCAGCAGTCCCACTTACAACTGGGCCCTGGCATTCTGCCACTCTGGGGGGGGGGGCCCAAGATGGCAAGAAGGGAAGCATGGATGCTGAGTGAAGAGCCTGCCCTGGCCGCTTTTAATCTGTGAGGTGAGGGGGCGGGGGCGAGAGACACACAGGGAGCTTCTGCCACTATTCCCTTGCCTGACAAGAGTGACTTTCAGCTCTGGACATTGCACACTCCCATACATCTGACACCCTTTTCATCCCAGTTTACTCCTCTACTACTTGTCCTTTCCCTATAGTATAGCCTTAGCGCTTTCTCTGTACTCCTTTGTGAAGACATACTCTTACTACCTAGACCCCCACCTATTTACTCTTGTCTGATCCCTAAGGCCCCTTTTTTCACAGGGCAGGCTCTCTCAGGAGTCCACCTGCTCAGAAGGGAATCTGTCTGCTGAGCAGATGGCCGGTCCGTCTCCACTCCAATTATGTAGCGCGGACACAGACACAGCCTGCTCTCCACTATGGGTGGTCAATTGTAAACAGACCACCTGTCCATTTACACCCAACTGCCATGTGATCCAATCCAAGCGATGGATGGGGAACAGAACCCCATCCGTCTGTTTTTAGCGGATCGGATTGGATGTCAGCAGGTGTAAATGGGCACATGTCTGTTTACAACTGTCACTTCATAGAGGAGAATGGAGGGTCCAATCGGGTCTGCCTGAAAAACTAACAGCCCGACCCAATCAGTCCATTTATGTGAAAGGGGCCTAATAGTGGACTCACATCAGTGTACTGCGGTTTGGCCGCAGTGTGAATATGTGAGCAATTTACATGCGGTTTATGTTACACTCCTAATGAATTATTTTAGGACATGCGTTTTCATGAAAGTACATCAAATGTCTGCATGCTACATATTTGATGCGCTTTCAGAAAACACCCTGCATAATAGAATTTAATGGGAGAGCACCTAAAACCGCATGTAAAGGACACATACAATAACACTGCGGCCAAACCACAGCACACTGATGTGAGCCCACTATAAGACTAGGTTCACACCTTTGCATGTCACGTACTGTCCTTTGGTAGACACACAACAGTGCCATTAATTGTTAATGGCACCCCCACACATCTGCTAACACATACATTTTCACACGCAAAACAACACCCAAAAACATTGTGTCGCTATCTCAAAAGTGAGCTATCAGGGGTCTGTTTAGAGCCCTGATATTTCATCAAAGCCAAACAGGACAGTTAAACATGTAAAAAAAAGACCAAAGCAAGCACTTAGAATTTATTTAGAACACATGATGTTCTAATGTTCTAGGATGTATTAGAACACATGATGTTCTAATACATCCTAGAGCAGTGGTTCTCAACTCCTGCCCTTATGACCCACTAACAGGCCAGATTTTAAGTATTACCTTGGGGAGATGCAGACTAGAATACTGCAATCACTGAGCAGCAAATTATATCACCTGTGATGTATTTCAGGGTCCTGAGGACAGGAGTTGAGAACCACTGTCCTAGAGGGTCCTTACTGGAATTTAGGATCCTATACATTCAGATGTGACAAACATGAAACATCACAAATCAGTGGCTGCTTCCAAACACAGCTTTCTCCATGCCAAAGATGTTTTGCAAAGGATAGTTCTTTATAAAAGAGAATACTTATTGAGTGAATAAAGGCAGTTCTTGTCCTGTGTACCAACAGATCAGCGGAGGTAGGCAGCAGAAAAAGAAAGCCTGATTTGTTTTGAGGGTGACCGCAGTTGCTTTAGAGGCTACAAACAATTGTGGCATGGTTTTTCCCTATATAACAAAATATCGGTGCACAATGACATCACAACGTACATTGTAATGACGCATGTGAGCGATTTCCATGTCAACCATATCATTCATTTTAAAACTTTTTAAAACTATTCTTTAAACACTGGCCCCAAAAACAGGGTATCGGAGAAAAAAAAAAAAAAGAAATATTATATTCAAGATAAAAATGGGGAAAAACTTGAACTGTCTTTGAGGCAAGGTGGCTTGGTCACCTCCAGCTCCCAGATCTATCTGGCATCACATTGTAATAATAAGCAATCAAAGTCCCCCCCACCCCCCATAATTACAGGAGACTACTTCCACTGCCCAGCAGCTCAGGCATTTTGGATCCCTATCATGCTGTAAATATATGTGACGGGCAATGGGGGCTTTCAGATACTACATTGAAATCACTACATTGTAAATGTGGTCCTGTAAATGTCTTTGGACAGTAAGGATGGTTTTCCCAACATAGAAGAACCCACAGGTACATAGAATGAGGTAGACCACCCCCGTGGTGTCACACGTCACCCGATTGCACCTGAGGGTCCTTCCAGTGGGCAAGACCACCCTGTCCCCCTCTATCATGTAAGTACAATAATTACATGTACCACACCTGCCCATCCCAACATTCCTATATCGCAGTGTAGGGCTCCCTCTCTCACACAAGCTGCCGGTCTGTTTTTATATTCTTCTCCAGAAGGAGGCAAGGATCTGCAGAAAAAGCCCAGAAAAGTCTGGCTTGCAGAATTAACCCCAGCTTCTTAGGCACCACCACTTCTGCTGGCAGCATTAATTAGTAGTACAATTAACACAGAAGAAAATACATGTAGCGCTGGTAGATTTTTATCTACCTCTGATAGGTAAATTTAGTGGGTCGCTTATTAGAGGAAGTTAGATTTGCCTCTGTTCCAGCTTGGCTGACGTTGCATGCAGTTCCACATTGTGCCGGTGGGTGTCGTCACCATCGGCAGGTGTTGGAAAAGCAACGTGTTGAAGCGAATGAGTGCTCCTCTGTCCCGGTCATAACTCATGGAGGTGGTCCTCCGAGTTGCATTCTGGGAGAGGGTATTTATGGGACAGACGCCATGTTTTAGGGTTCGTTTTGAGCCCCCTGCTGGCCCCCCTGGCCGACAGGTATGCACTAGGATTACCACCTCGTGGTCCTCCGTTCCGGAGGCCCGCGTCGCTGCGGCGTGTGGGTGGGCCCAGAAGCCTGTCTGGGGCCTACCACAGCAGCGGAGGAATGGTCCTGAGCTGTCTATCCTGAGTGAAGAAGCTGGACAACCGAGAAGATCCCAGCGGAGGACCCGTCATGGAAGGATCATGCAGAGTGCTGGTCTGGAGAGGGGCCTGGTGACTCGGTTGGAGGACGCATTCCGAAGTAATCTTACAGTTAAGTACTACCGGGTTGGCTTAAAGGTTCAAGTACTGTGTCTGACATTCATCACAAACTAATACATCCTGTGGCAGAGGATCGTACGGGTTTTATTCCAAACAAGTCTGTGGCAGAGACTTTTGTTCGTGCCACGTGCTGGCTGCTAGGCAAGTGAGAGATGTTTATCCAGGCGGGCAAAGATTGAATCCTACGAAAGGGGAACTATTCAATTACAAGTGTTCAATTACAAAGAATGTTCTGAAGAAATACAACAGAAAGGTATTTGAGCTTCCCTGCAGCTTTCCTACTACCTCTTTCCTGCTACTTGCCTTGTTCGTTTTATTAAAGCATTGGAAAACCTACTCAAGTGTTTGGTGCTTGTATCGTCCAGAGGTAAACTCAACGGAACCCTAGACCCGGTGCCGGTGAAACAGAGGTATTGAGAGTGAAGGTAACAAGCCCGCTTAAACCAGCAGCTCCACCGAGAGTTATTGCTACATACACTTAACCCCAGAAATATTGAACACCACCAACACTGTAAGCACCTGCCTAAATGCTGCCTGCAAGCAGGAATTGCTGTACTGACTCCAATTCCTGAAACTTCTCCTGTCAGCACTACTATAGTACAGAACGCAGGTGTTCCGTCAGATTAGGTGACCCGTCAAAACTTGTAACGGAAGTGACATTCCGATGCGGCCATCTTGGTACACCCGCACTCGTTTGTATCAAATCTACAGTCTGAAGTAGTCAAGTGGACATCTTTTTACACCCACGAAGTCTTGCATTTCACACTTATTTTTACCACTAAACTCAGCTTATATCATGAAATACAGTATTTAGAAGTCCATGACACTGTTTTGATGATGAACTTTAAAAGCAGCAGTCTTCTGTCACATTAGCAAATGTGTGAGATCAGCAGGCTTGCCACTGCTTTAAAAATTCAACATCAAAAGAGTACGTGTAAAATGCAAGATTTCGCTGGGTGTAAAAAGATGTTTGGTGACTTCAGACTGTAGGCTTAATGTAGGCGAGCGTGGGGTGTACCAAGATGGCCGTGACAGAACCTCACTTTCGTTACGAAATCTGATGGGTCGCCTAATCTGACGGAACACAGGCTCTGTGAAATGTGTGACACAGCAGTGCCTACGTGTCACAGAATTCAAGGAAGTAAATATGTAGGGATCTTCACAAAGAAAGTTTACAGACTTAAAGATCATTCAGATTAATAGGGTAGGTCAGAAATAATTGAAATACAATGTGGAATTCAATATTTACATTTTTGGCCATAGCTACACTTTAATGTAATTTTAATATGCTAAGTAGGCCGTATTCTTTATCTTTTATTTACAAATTTCTACATGCTAGTTGTAGGTTTCATCTTTTTTCCACGGGCTCCTAAAGACCTGAAAATGATTTCAAGTGTTCCCTCATAGTAAAAGAATGAGTCTTATTTACAGTGCCCCCATTTTCTGTCAATTTAATAATTATCTGCAGATAATCCCTACAGAATGTATTCCGGTCTTTAAGTCCTCATGAATTACATACCCTTAAAGTGGTTGTAAACCCTTTACAACCACTTTTTACTACAGGCAAGCCTATAACTAGGCTTACCTGTAGCTACACTGGAAATCTCCTAAACGGCACATGCACACTTAAAGAAACTGAAGCAATGGCACGTACGTGCCGTTGCTTCAGTTAGACAGTGCAGTCACCAGCGGCACCCGCGCACATGCGCGGGAGTGACATCATCACGGCTCCGGCTAATCACAGCGCCGGAGCCGTGATACCCTGAAGTAACCCCCGGGAGCGATGTCCACCGCCGGTGCGGTGAACGAGGATCACTGTGGGGGCTTTGATCTCAGGTAAGTAATTCATAATGAGCTAGTATGCTATGCAGCTCATTATGCCTTTGTCGTGCAGGTTTTTTTGTTTTGTTTTTTGTTTTTTAGCGTTTACAACCACTTTAACATGGAAGCTTGTGTAACATCAATCAGCGTGAACTAAAATCCTTCCTTATATAATGTTGACATCGCTGTTATGTATATTCCCATGTGCCAAGTAGTGTCTCTCAGGTTTTTCTGGTTTACTAACCGTCAGGTTCCTATGGAAATAATCAGCCTTGCCTGTATACTTGACGTTCCTGTTAAGTAACCTATTCTGCTTAATTTTTCTCTCATAGGCAGAGCTTGGATTTGTAGGCTGACAATCCTAATTTGATAATATATGTGCTCATGATGAAATGAAATGGAATGAAACCTCCTTTACTAATATAGAACATGTATCTTTTTCCAGTGCATGTTGGACAAGCTCTGTGTAGAAAAAAAGCACAATGTCAGCTTACAGTATAATTACACATGATGCATCATGAGCAGAAAACAACTGGAAACAGAACGGAAACTAAACAAAATGCATTCCAAACATCCACTTGATGACCAGGCACTTTTCTGACCCTTTGTAAAAATCTGTATTTTTTGCTAGAAAATTATTTAGATCCCACAAACTTTATATATTTTTACAGCAGAGGCCCCAGAGAATAAATTGGTGGGTTTGCAATTTTTTATGTCACACGGTATTTGCGCAGCAGTTTTTCAAGCACTTTTTAAAAATCTTAATGCACTAATGCATGATATAACAACCAATTGTTTGGTACAATTTTAAAGATGATGTTATGCCAAGTAAATAGATACCAAACATGTCAGGCTTTAAAATTGTGCACACCTGACAAATAGCACACCTTTTACTATGAATATGCAATGTATTTTAAAGCCCTTACAGGTTAAAATTTTAGATTTACACAGGAGGTTCAGTGCTAGAATTACTGCCCATGATCTGGTGTTCGCGGTGATACCTCACATGTGTGGAATGATCGCTGTTAGCATGCGTGAGGGACCGACACGTGCGTTCGCCTTTGTAGGCAAGCTTTAACAAATTTTTTTTTTTAATTATTATTATTTTTTTACTCTGTTGCTGTCTCTGTTTGCCTCTGTCCCGGAAGGTGGCAGGGGAGGGAGTAGTCCCCTCCCGCTGCTTGTAACAGCAATCCAGTGGCTAGTTAGCCACTAAGATTGCTTTTACAAGAAAGCCGACTGTCGGCTCAACAAAAAAAACAATACCAAGATGATGCAGGCATCGTCCCAGTATAACCACTTGAAATCCAGAGACAAACTGGTATGTCGCTGGTTGTCAAGTGGATATCATCTAAGTGTAATACCAGACCCCTGTAGTGATGGATATTAGTATGTATGTATCAGCTCTGCTTATACACATTGTGACATTTCAATAAAGTTAAAAAAAAAAAAAGGTAACAACACACCGCACCCCCCTACACAATGTACACTAGTGTCCTTGCAGTTTAGTGTACAGGCTGGTGTGAACAAGCCGCAATAGAATTTTTGAATCTCTCACGCATTCACTGACCGAACATGTTCAGCTTTTGCTGACAATGCGTGTAACAACATCACTCCTAACGCACTCCGATGGAGAGCGATAACAGCTGGTTCACACTGGGAATCACACAAATCTCTTGCGATTATCGCTAGTGGCTGCTTTAGCTGCTAGTGATAATCACTGTGCTCGGCTTGTGCTGCAGCGAATGGCAGCACAGTCTTCCAGGTCCGTGCGCGCATGTGCGAGCGGACCCTGGAAGAAAACCGCAACGTACTGGTATGTGATTGTGCCTACCTGCCAGGTCCACTCATACATGTGCGTGTGGACCCCGGAAGACTGTGCTGCCATTTGCTTTGACCATTTTGGGCACCACATGAAAAGCGGGTCAGCAAGCAGTAAATATTGACACCTGCTTCAGATTGCAACTGCAGTGCGTTTTGAATGTGGTGTGGGAAATGCGCATGGAACGCACCACATTCTGGTGTGAACTGGCCCTAAATGAAACATAATGTGACCACTGGTGTATACAAGCCCTTAAAATGCAGCACAACTTCACTGCACTGCACTGCAACATGCTGGGGTGCATAGAGTTGAATGAGGTGAAGAAAATAGTGTGATGTTGTAACAAGGCCTTCTCTGCACAACGTACGCCAGCAGACGTGTTTTAGCGTACTGGCTGGTGTGAATGACCCCCAATGTCATTTTAATGATCTTTCAGCCATTTAACCGGCTGAACACTTTCAGCTTTTTGCAAGCATAAGCATGACTATAATTTCACATCTGGCATCATTTAATCATTTAGGGGGTCAGACTAGGCTGCAATGCCTCTCAACAATGACCATGTCAGCATTTCCTATTATCCCTTTGAAGGGTGGCTATCCGCCGTCATTACAACATCCCCCTCTGATCTGATACTTTTATCTGTCACTCAGCCCTGGTTCACATTGATGCGATTTGATCCAAATCGGCGGCAATGGCAGTGCCCGAATCACTGTGTGACACCACATTTTCAGCGCCGCACTGATTCCCAAAAGTAGTTTCTGTACTACTTTTGGTGATTTCGGGTGCGATTTCTATTGACATCTGTGCAGAAACCCGCACAGATGTCTCTGAAATCGCCCCCCTCCTCCAGTTGGGACTGGAATGCGGGAATGAAATCGTGTGAATTCAGCTGAACTCGCACAATTTCATTCCCACAGTCAGTGTGAACCAGGGATTAAGCCTAGTACACATGATGAGGTTATCGAACAAATGATCGCCTGTTTTTTTCTGGGTTTTTTTGCATGCTAGTCTCCAAATCGAAAATGAAGAGGTTACTAAAGTACAAAAATTCTCGTACGACAGAATAAAAATTCGTAAGTGATGTCATGTATTTGTATTGTATTTTCAAAAATCGTGCGATCTGGTATCGTATGAGAAAAGTTTTCATGTTTGTCCCTTTGGAAAATTTCAGATAAAAGCTGTGTACTAACTATCAGATTAACGTACGATCGCGATTAAAGGGGACCTTTTTTGTACGATTTTCTGATCTTGTGTATAAGGATCCATAAGGATCCCACAACACCAGAGTACAACAGCCTTGTCCTGCATAGAATTCTCTCTGCTCACAATATCCTACATCAGTGACACAGAGGAGTGGGGGGCGGCCACGCCTGTCTTTATGTAAGGAGCAGAATGCAGGCGGTGTAATGATCTCGGTTACAAAAGCAGAGCTTATCTAACCACACAGGCCCCGCCCCCCTCAGCCCAATGTATAAGGCAGCAGTGACAGCTGCCCCGCCCACAACACCGAGTCACTAACAAGAAGGATCCCATCGGGTGTCATCTCTGCAGGTCAGACCCCATACATTACACTCGCCTATACTTTTCGGGGGGGGGGGGTTGTTTATGTGTATGATGACAGCAGCCTGAGACTTCCAGGGTTACATTTGAGCCTGGAGCATTTAGTATTAGGATCCTCTTTGCAACTTTTTATATTGTTGTTATTTGCCATATTAGCACAAAGTTATAGCCTATCTAAACCCGAGAACAAAAACTGATAGTATTGCAGCATACTGGTCCTTAGATGTGATGGCTGCATTTGTTTTCTTTTTTCCTTTTAGTCTTATTATCATACACTTTATTGCAAAACAGTGTACAAATCAAATTATTCAGGAAAAGCAGTGCAAGAAGCACGATAATTGTGCAGGTTAGACGGCATCTGTTGGTTTACACAATGCAATCTGATGCTGGCCATACACTATACGAAACATCTGCCGAAATTAAGTCATTTAGATAGTTTGTTTTTCGGCCAGTTAATGGGCACAAACTCCATAATTGTTGGGATGTTTTTGAGCCGAATAACGAAGGACAAGTTTGGACATTTTCTGCCGAACGAACGATAAATTGAAAGGTTAATGTGTTTCCCGTCCGAACTGTCTGCACTAGTTATATGTAAAAAAACGAACAAAAAATGCATTCATTTATGTCCGCTGAACGATTTATCGGTCATTACATGATGGCACTATCGTTTGCGCTCACGGCCAAATGTTCGTTTTTCAAAAATGCGTTTGGCCGTTTTTTTTGTATAGTGTATTGCCAGCATGAGCTTCCACATACATTATAAAGTACAAATAATGAAACGAAGATATATTCCCAGAGTGTAGGTGTCTCCTGGTTTTTATTTGAGAAACAAGAAAACCCATAGCTAGCGTAGCACCAGGAATAGATGCTAGTAGAGAACAGAAGAGGAAAGGAGGAAGAAAAGTCTTGTGGTCACGGTCCACCATCTGGGGGGGGGGTCAGTTAGTCAAAGGAGGGGGGAGGAAAGAAGAAAAAAAGGGGGGGGGGAGACCTTTCCTTTATTGTAATCTGGTAATCCTACAAATAAATCACTTCTTGCCCTATGGTGACAACTGTACTGATCAGCATTATCACCTGTTGGGACTACATAACACCTTCCTCTTTGCTCCATAACAGGGGAGGTGTTTTGTAGTCCATGAAAATAGCAGAGAACAATGCTAACTTGTAAAAGCCCAGAGGCAGAGAGGAAGGGAAGTTATCTGATTAGTGGCTGGATGAACAGATATTTTGTTGCACTTATCAAACAGAAATAATAAAACACTTTAAAGTTTATAAAACTGTATATTCAACAGACCAAAGGGGGGCAAATAGGAGAAATTCATTGTAATGCCCCATACACACGGTCGGACATTGATTGGACATTCCGACAACAAAATCCTAGGATTTTTTCCGATGGATGTTGGCTCAAACTTGTCTTGCATACACACGGTCACACAAAGTTGACGGAAAATCCGATCATTCTGAACGCGGTGACGTAAAACACGTACGTCGGGACTATAAACGGGGCGGTAGCCAAAAGCTTTCATCTCTTTATTTATTCTGAGCATGCGTGGCACTTTGTGCGTCGGATTTGTGTACACACGATCGGAAATTCCAACAACAGATTTTGTTGTCGGAAAATTTTATAGCAAGCTCTCAAACTTTGTGTGTCGGAAAATCCGATGGAAAAAGTCCGATGGAGCCTACACACAGTCGGAATTTCCGACAACACGCTCCAATCGCACATTTTCCGTGGGAAAATCCGACCGTGTGTATGGGCCATTAGAGTTTACAGACACATTAACTATTTAGGGCTCATGAACACTGCAGCTCAAAGAAGCTCAAACAAGCGGCTCCTACAGGCTTTTGAGGTTATTTTTTTGAGCTCATGTTTTCTCCCTGGAAACTCCCCTCCATGTTAGCCAATGGTGTCCATGCACACTATGGCTTTTTCTGGAGTTCACAGGCACATGCTTCTGCAAGCAGAAAAGGCCCACACCAAACTTGTGTTTTTGAAAAGATGCCTAAGTGCCCAAAAACGTGTGAAAAAGCACGAAGGAGCATGAAAAAGCTCAAAGAAGCTTGAAAACTCACAAAAAATAGGAAAAATTAGCTGAGAAGAGGGTTTGTGAGAAAAAATGCTTATGCTCAAAAAAGCTCAAAGGAGCTTAAAGAAGCTCAATAAAAACGTGCAAAAGAGCCCAAAAAAGCACAAACTTCGAGCTGAAATAAAAGATCAAATGCCTGTAAAAGCAGCTTTTTTTTAACTCGTGTGCATGAGCCTTTACTGCTTATACTGTATTAAAGGATATCTAACCTCAAGAAGAAATATGTAAAATAAGGCAGGCTCCAAATGTGGTGTCTGCATTAGTTTTCATTTTTTGGTCTGTGTATGTTTTCTGCAAGTACAGAAAAATCCTACCCAAAATGCTGTGTTCTTGTAACTTCCTGTGAGATGAACTGAAATCTCAGACAATGTAACTAGCCTTCCTAGCTATATTTTGTGAACTACAGAGCACCTCCTCCATATGAGATGAGGAGAGAGGGAGGTGTTTGTAGTCCAGATCAGGAGAGCAGCCTACGGTGACAATGCTGCTCCTCCATAGATACAGAAGGGGAAGTGAGTGTTGTCACTCTAAGACAGGAAATGTGTTACTGGCAGGATCAACAGGTGAAAATAAAGGAAAAGATACTAAAAAAGTAAAACTAAGCAGCCACCACATCTTAGGAAGGATAAGCTGCAATATATTACATTTTTGTTCTTTAGTTTAGATACACTTTAAGAACTGTCTGTACAGTATCTGATTGAAGATTGCATTGCATATAAAGTGACCCTGTCCCCAAGTGACCCCAGGTCACTTGCCTGAAAGATCAACTTGTAAAATCAGTCTGCAAACGTGCCAACCTCTGTAGTAAAATGCTGCCCTCTCTTGGGTACTGAAGGTATTGCAGACTTCCAGATGCGTAGATTGCCAACTCCCCTTCCACACACTGTGTTCCTCCTGCCAGCTCATACCTCACAGGACATACAAAGAGACAGGAAGAACCAAAGTGTATGGCAAAGGTAACCAGTATTCAACCAACATGAAGTGTCGAATACTGGGTAGAGGCAAAGTGGCAGCATTTCAGTACACAGGCTGCTGTAAACATACAGTATCTCACAAAAGTAAGTACACCCCTCACATTTTTGTAAATATTTTATTACATCTTTTCATGTGGCAACACTGAAGAAATGACACTTTGCTACAATGTAAAGTAGTGAGTGTACAGCTTGTATAACAGTGTAAATTTGCTGTCCCCTCAAAATAACTCAACACACAGCCATTAATGTCTAAACCACTGCCCAATTAGCCATTTTCCCTCCCTGGTGTCATGTGACTCTTTAGTGGTACAAGGTCTCAGGTGTGAATAGGGAGCAGGTGTGTTAAATTTGGTGTTATCGCTCTCACTCTCTCATACTGGTCACTGGAAGTTCAACATGGCACCTCATGGCAAAGAACTCTCTGAGGATCTGAAAAAAAGAATTGTTGCTCCACATAAAGATGGCCTAGCCTATAAGAAGATTACCAAGACCCTGAAACTGAGCTGCAGCATGGTGGCCAAGACCATACAGCGGTTTAACAGGACAGGTTCCACTCAGAACAGGCCTCGCCATGGTTGACCGAAGAAGCTGAGTGCACGTGGTTGTCTTTGGGAAATAAACGTATGAGTGCTGCCAGCATTGCTGTAGAGGTTGAAGGGGTGGGGGGTCAGCCTGTCAGTGCTCAGACCATACACCGCATGCTGTATCAAATTGGTCTGCATGGCTGCCGTCCCAGAAAGAAGCCTCTTCTAAAGATGATGCACAAGAAAGCCCAGCAAATAGTTTGCTGACACAAGCAGACTAAGGACATGGATTACTGGAACCATGTCCTGTTGTCTGATGAGACCAAGATAAACTTATCTGGTTCAGATGGTATCAAGCATGTGTGGTGGCAACCTGGTGAGGAGTACAAAGACAAGTGTGTCTTGCCTACAGTCAAGCATGATGGTGGGAGTGTCATGGTCTGGGGCTGCATGAGTGCTGCTGGCACTGGGGAACTATAGTTCATTGAGAGAACCATGAATGCCAACATGTACTGTGACATACTGAAGCCGAGCATGATCCCTTCCCTTCGGAGACTGGGCCGCAGGGCAGTATTCCAACATGATAACGACCACAAACACACCTCCAAGATGACCACTGCCCTTGCTAAAGAAGCTAACGGTAAAGGTGATGGATTGGACAAGCATGTCTCCAGACCTAAACCCTATTGAGCATCTGTGGGGCATCCTCAAACGGAAGGTGGAGGAGTGCAAGGTCTCTAACATCCACCAGCTCCATGATGTCGTCATGGAGGAGTGGAAGAGGACTCCAGTGGCAACCTATGAAGCTCTGGTGAACTCCATGCCCAAGAGGGTTAAGGCAGTGCTGGAAAATAATGGTGGCCACACAAAATATTGACACTTTGGGCCCAATTTGGACATTTTCACTTAGGGGTGTACTCACTTTTGTTGCCAGGGGTTTAGACATTAATGGCTGTGTGTTGAATTATTTTGAGGGGACAGCAAATTTACACTGTTATACAAGCTGTACACTCACTACTTTACAATGTAGCAAAGTGTCATTTCTTCAGTGTTGTCACATGAAAAGATATAATAAAATATTTACAAAAATGTGAGGGATGTACTCACTTTTCTGAGATACTGTATGTAAAAAGCCCAATCCTTTACAAGGTGTTCTTTGAGTACGCATGTCCATGTGGTGACAGGGTCACTTTAACACCAGCGTTGAATTAAATGTACCATGGCCCTTCTACTTGGATGATGTGTAAGGGTTAACGCGCAGACTTTTGTGTTTTGCTTCTGGAATTTCTAAAGGATTTGAATGCAGTCCATGCACATGTGATGGTGGCAGATAATAATGAACAGATGCTTCCAGGAACAGGGGGTGTGCATATGAATTGCATCATAGTGTCTGATAATCTTGAGGCTGGCTTCACACTATTGCGAATTGGATTCGGGTTCCCCGCATTCATTTAAAATGGGTGTGATTCTACAAGAAGCATATGGTTAGACTAATTAATAATGTATTTGTTACAGGTATATAGGGCCTATGATTTTTTAAATACTATATATAGAGGACGACTTTTCATAAGAACAGAAAGCACAGCCAAGAAGGTATTGTTCATTAGTAAAATGCAGGTATAAACACCCCAATTACACTGCAAACACATTTTGCATCACATACTCTGGAAACATAATTTGACACTGATCATTCTGCTGAGTACTGCAAATTCTGCAGTGTACAGAGGTCAGTAGTATGTAGGGCAATGTACAGAAATAAGTAATATGTAGGGCAGTGCACAGGGGTCATCAGTATGTAGGGGTGTGTACAGGAGGTCAGTAATATGCAGGGCAGTGTACAGGGGTCAGTAGTATGTATGGCAGTGTACAGGGGTCAGTAGTATGTATGGCAGTGTACAGAGATCAGTAGTATGTATGGCAGTATACAGGGGTCAGTAGTATGTATGGCAGTGTACAGAGATCAGTAGTATGTATGGCAGTATACAGGGGTCAGTAGTATGCAGGGCAGTGTACAGAGATCAGTAGTATGTATGGCAGTGTACAGGGGTCAGTAGTATGTATGGCAGTGTACAGGGGTCAGTAGTATGTATGGCAGTGTACAGGGGTCAGTAGTATGTATGGCAGTGTACAGGGGTCAGTAGTATGTAGGGCAGTGTACAGAGATCAGTAGTATGTATGGCAGTGTACAGAGATCAGTAGTATGTATGGCAGTGTACAGGGGTCAGTAGTATGTATGGCAGTGTACAGGGGTCAGTAGTATGTATGGCAGTGTACAGGGGTCAGTAGTATGTATGGCAGTGTACAGGGGTCAGTAGTATGTATGGCAGTGTACAGGGGTCAGTAGTATGTATGGCAGTGTACAGGGGTCAGTAGTATGTATGGCAGTGTACAGGGGTCAGTAGTATGTATGGCAGTGTACAGGGGTCAGTAGTATGTAGGGCAGTGTACAGGGGTCAGTAGTATGTATGGCAGTGTACAGGGGTCAGTAGTATGTAGGGAAGTGTACAGAGATCAGTAGTATTTATGGCAATGTACAGGGGTCAGTAGTATGTATGGCAGTGTACAGGGGTCAGTAGTATGTAGAGGAGTGTACAGAGATCAGTAGTATGTATGGAAGTGTACAGGGGTCAGTAGTATGTATGGCAGTGTACAGGGGTCAGTAGTATGTATGGCAGTGTACAGAGATCAGTAGTATGCAGGGCAGTGTACAGAGGTCAGTAGTATGTATGGCAGTGTACAGGGGTCAGTAGTATGTATGGCAGTGTACAGGGGTCAGTACAATGTAGGGCAGTGTATAGAGATCAGTAGTATGTAGAGCAGTGTACAGAGGTCAGCAGTATGTATGGCAGTGTACAGAGGTCAGTAGTATGTAGAGCAGTGTACAGAGGTCAGTAGTATGTAGGGCAATGTACAGAAATAAGTAATATGTAGGGCAGTGCACAGGGGTCATCAGTATGTAGGGGTGTGTACAGGAGGTCAGTAATATGCAGGGCAGTGTACAGGGGTCAGTAGTATGTATGGCAGTGTACAGAGATCAGTAGTATGTATGGCAGTGTACAGAGATCAGTAGTATGTATGGCAGTATACAGGGGTCAGTAGTATGTATGGCAGTGTACAGAGATCAGTAGTATGTATGGCAGTATACAGGGGTCAGTAGTATGCAGGGTAGTGTACAGAGATCAGTAGTATGTATGGCAGTATACAGGGGTCAGTAATATGTAGGGCAGTGTACAGAGATCAGTAGTATGTATGGCAGTGTACAGAGATCAGTAGTATGTAGGGCAGTGTACAGAGATCAGTAGTATGTATGGCAGTGTACAGGGGTCAGTAGTATGTATGGCAGTGTACAGGGGTCAGTAGTATGTATGGCAGTGTACAGGGGTCAGTAGTATGTAGGGGAGTGTACAGAGATCAGTAGTATGTATGGCAATGTACAGGGGTCAGTAGTATGTATGGCAGTGTACAGGGGTCAGTAGTATGTATGGCAGTGTACAGGGGTCAGTAGTATGTATGGCAGTGTACAGGGGTCAGTAGTATGTAGGGCAGTGTACAGAGATCAGTAGTATGTATGGCAGTGTACAGGGGTCAGTAGTATGTATGGCAGTGTACAGGGGTCAGTAGTATGTATGGCAGTGTACAGGGGTCAGTAGTATGTATGGCAGTGTACAGGGGTCAGTAGTATGTAGGGCAGTGTACAGGGGTCAGTAGTATGTAGGGCAGTGTACAGGGGTCAGTACAATGTAGGGCAGTGTATAGAGATCAGTAGTATGTAGAGCAGTGTGCAGGGATCACTAATATGTAGGGCAGTGTACAGATTCAGCAGGGCAGAGGATAGGGCCAACAGGACAGAGGACTAGGGGTAAGTTGGGCAGAGGACTGGGGGTCAGCAGGAAAAATGTCTGGGGGTCAGCAGCACAGAAGACAGGGCATCAGCAGGACATTGGAGAGGGGTCAGTAGGGCAGAGGACAGGGTGTCAGTAAGGTACAGTAGGGGGGGGGGGCAAGAGGGCACAGTACAGGGGTGAAGGAAGAGGGCACAGTACAGGGGTGAAGGAAGAGGGCACAGTACAGGGGGAAGGCAAGAGTGCACAGTACAGGGGGAGGAAGGAGGGCATAGTACAGGGGTTGAGGCAAAAGGGAACAGTACAGGGGAGAGGCAGGAAGGCATGGCACAGGGGGGATCAGGATAGCACAATACTTGAATCAGGAGGGTGCAGTATGGGGGGTCATTAGGTCATCGTGTGGGGGTCCAGGAGGGCACAATACAGGGGGGGAAGGAAGGAACAGTAAGGGAGGGCAAAGGGGGACAGGAGGGCACAGGGGTAGGAGGGAAAAGTATGTGGGCGAAAAGAGGGCACTGCACAGGAGGGAGGACACAGTACAGGGAGTGGCAGGAGGATGCAGTGCAGGGGGTCAGGAGGGCACAGTACGGGGGTCAGGAGGGCACAGTACGGGGGTCAGGAGGGCACAACACACAGAAGTAGGAGGCACAATCGGGGGGGCAGGAGTGCACAGTACAAGGGGTAGGAGGACGAGGGTCAGGAGGGCACAATACAATTGATCAGGAGGGCACAGTAAGGGGGGTCAGGAGGGCAAGGTACAGTATAGGGGGCAGTAATGTATAATATAGATATGGTCTCCTCAAGCAGAGCAGCACAGGGACGCTGCTGTCAAAGTTCGTATCTGCTCCCAGCACGCTGTCACTGGGCTAAATATACAATCCGGAATCACATCTCCTCACACTACCTTCCTCCCTCTGTTTCTGGAGCTCTTCAGGTATTTTCCAGGGTTTAAGGAAAAACCCCGGAGGCAGAGCATCTTACTACGGCTGCTGCTTGTGTGTGTTTGTGTGAGTGTGTGTGGGGGGGATGTGTACTGTTTTAATCCCTGCCAGCCCTCCACTCCTGTTCATCCCATGTGATGTACACATCATGCCCACATAAGCAGCAGCAGTAGTAAGATTCTCCACCATGGGGGTTCTTCCTTAACCTCTGCAAAGCACCGGGTAAGTGCCAGGAACTGGGGGGAAGGTACAGGGGGGAGAGATGTAATTCTGATTGCAGATTTATCACAGGCCGCCAGGGGCATAACTAGAAATAGCAGGGCCCCATAGCAAAATGTTGTATGGGGTCTCCCCTGCAAACAGCCCCCCCCCCACAGCTGCCCTATTGTCAATGCAGCATGACCTGTGCCCCATGCAGCGTGACCTGTGCCCAATGCAGCGTGACCTGTGCCCAATACAGCATTGCCTGTGCCCAATACTGCATTGCCTGTGCCCAATACAGCCTGGTCTGCCTGTGCCCCATACAGCCCCACCTGTGCAGAGGAAGAGGCAAGCCGCCTGAAGCAGCAGAAAGCGGGGTTGCCCTCTGTAATAGCATTCATTTGAATTTCCAGTCTTCCTGGAGCTCATCGTCACATAGCCCCACCTCTTGGCCCGACGCCTTTGATGACGTTACACGTCCCGCATTGGATCGGCGTTCTGTCTATCAAAGGCGCCGGGCCAAGAGGTGGAGCTAGGTGACGTGAGCCCCGGGAACACTGGAAGTTCTAATGAAAGCTATTGCAGCGGGCAATTCCGCTCTCTGCTGAAACGGTCAGCTCGCCTCTTCCTCTCCTCTCTCTTCCCCTGGCTGGGAGACTGTGCCGGCGGTGCTCTCATCCCCACCGGGCCCCACTCGGCTGCGGGCCCCATAGCACCCGCATGGGTCGCTATGGTGGTAGTTCCGCCCCTGCAGGCCGCTGCTGTACCTGCAGCTCAGATTCTGGGACGCTGCCTGGGACAAGGCCAGCCTGGGACAGCTTAGTAAAAAATGTGAGTGTCCCGGCTAATCCAGGACAATTGGCAAGTATGATACTGTACCTGGCTGACCGCCTACACTACCGAGTAAGATACCTGTGTACAAAATATTGCATAGAAGGTAGACGTGGCTTCGGGAAGCTGCTTTCCCCATGCACAGCTTTGCCCTTTACTGCCCACCTCAGCTCAGTGTTCAGTGTGCAGTTCAGTGTTTAAAGACAGTTAGCGGTTGAGGCTGTACTAGAATACTACAAAAAATAGCGAATGCTTTCCCTTACCTGGCCGCACTTTTCAAGACTAGGCAGCGCTGCTGTGCTTCTCCTCCTCCCAGCTGACAAAAGTAGTGAGTGACGCTGCTGTTACATCTCCTGTCACCTTCAAGTGGCACAGCCTAATTCAGGATTATCATGGAGCCCCCATGCACCTGGGGCCCCCGGGCAGTACCTTTGACTGTCCTTGTCTGGCCCACGTGAGGTGTAGGCAATGTAATCACTGTCACACTCCAGTGTATACCCAGCAATGGAAAGGCTGGCAGGTATGAGGATGTCATGTGCCAATCACTGGATTCAATTTCTGGCATTTTCTGTGAAGCATATACTGTATGTGTATATACACACACTCACCGGCCACTTTATTAGGCACATCTTGCTAGTATCGGGTTGGACCCCTTTTGCCTTCAGAACTGCCTTAATTCTTCATGGCATAGATTCAATAAGGTGTTGGGTACATTCTTTAGAGATTTTGGTCATATTGACATGAAAGCATCATGCAGTTGCTGCAGATTTTTCGGCGGCACATCCATGATGCGAATCTCCCGTTCCACCACATCCCAAAGGTGCTCTATTGGATTGAGATCTGGTGACTGTGGAGGCCATTGGAGTACAGTGACCTCAATGTTATGTCCAAGAAACCAGTGGTGAAATGATTTAAGCTTTGTGATGGGTACACTGTAGTCATAAAGGGATGGACATGGTCAGCAACAATACTCAGGTAGGCCGTGACATTTAAACGATGCTGAATTGGTACTAAGGGGCCCAAAGTGTGCCAAGAATATATCCCCCACACCATTAGACCACCACCAGCCTGAACCGTTAATACAAGGCAGGATGGATCCTTGCTTTCATGTTGTTCACCCCAAATTCTGACCCTACCATCTGAATGTCGCAGCTAAAATCGAGACTCATCAGACCTGACAATGTTTTTCCAATCTTCTTTTGTCCATTTTTGGTGAGCATGTGTGAATTGTAGCCTCGGTTTCCTGTTCTTAGCTGACAGAAGTGGCATCCGGTGTGGTCTTCTGCTGCTGTAGCCCATCTGCTTCAAGGTTCAATGTGTTGTGCATTTAGAGATGGTATACTGCATACCTTGGTTGTAATGGTTATTTGAGTTGCTATTGCCTTTCTATCATCTCGAACCAGTCTGCCCATTCTACTCTGACCTCTGACATCAACAAAGCATTTTTGTTCACATAACTGCCGCTCGCTGGATATTTTCTCTTTTTCTGACAATTTTCTGTAAACCCTAGAGATGGTTGTGTGTGAAAATCCCAGTAGTTTTTGAAATACTCAGACCAGCCTGTCTGGCACCAACAACCATGCCACGTTCAAAGTCACTTAAATTCCCTTTCTTCCCCATTCTGATACTCAGTTTGAACTTCAGTAAGTCATCTTCACCATGTCTAGATGCCTAAATGCACTGAGTTGCTGCAATGTGATTGGCTGATTAGCAATTTGTGTTACCAAGCAAATGAACAGTTGTACACAATAAAGTGGCTGGTGAGTGCATATACTGAGTGGGTGTGTGGATCTAGATAGATAGATAGATAGATAGATAGATAGATAGATAGATAGATAGATAGATAGATAGATAGATAGATAGATAGATAGATAGATAGATAGATAGATAGATAGATAGATCGATAGATCTACCTATCGATCTATCTATCGATCTATCTATCTATCTATCTATCGATCTATCTATCTATCTATCTATCTATCTATCTATCTATCTATCTATCTATCTATCTATCTCTCTATCTATCTATCTCTTTTTTGCTTGTAAGTTCTCCTGAAGAAGTGAACTCTGGTTCACGAAACATGTTGAACAGTGCTTATTACTTTGATGGACTTCAGTAACCAATAACAACAAATATATGGTCTAGAGTAATAGGGTTCTGGGAACATATGTCACCAGTACACCATGGATCCATAATCAAAAGTCCAAACATTCATTAAAGTGCCCTCATCACAGTTAACGCAAGTGAACAATTTCAAGGCCATGCAGAACCTCTTTGTGGGACATGTGATGATTCCCATGTCTGATGAAGAGGTCCTGCATAGCCTCAAAATTCTGCACCTGTACTTGTGTTCTGGTGACTTTATTAAATGTTTGAATTATTGGTTATAGATCCATGGAGTGTCAGCGACAAATGTTCTTATCTACTCTCTATACCGGCTGCTAAACTTTTAAGCGGTAGTAAACCGCTGGGTGCCTTTTTTTTTTTTTCTGACCTGCAAGGTAAGCCATAATGTGCTAGCATCGCATACTAGCACATTATGTGAAATGTACCTGAAAACGAAGCCTTCCAGTGATGCACTGTCATCTCTGGAGGCCGTTTCTTCACCCGTCTTCCTTCCGAGTCCGCGGACTCTGGCTGTGTGAGTGGCTGGAGCTGCGATGATGTCACTCCTGTCCATGCGCAGGGGGAACTGCTGTTTATGGCACAGGATTCTAAAGGAACAGCCCGGGTGGCTGTTCCTTCAGAGCGCATGCAACGATGATGTATAGTAAATATCTCCTAGAGGTTGCACGTATAGGAGATAGTTACAGAACCTATAGGTAAGCCTTATTATAGGCTTACCTGTAGGTACAAGTCAAAGATTGAAGTTTACAACAACTTTAATAAATGTTTGGATTATTGGTTATGGATCCAATGGAGTGACAGCGACAAATGTTCTTATCTACCCTCTACCTCTACCTTATACTGGCTGAATTTCTTCATCCTAAAGTGAATGAACTACACCTGAAA
Source organism: Aquarana catesbeiana (assembly GCF_042186555.1). Taxonomy (NCBI): domain Eukaryota; kingdom Metazoa; phylum Chordata; class Amphibia; order Anura; family Ranidae; genus Aquarana; species Aquarana catesbeiana. The sequence goes on along the minus strand of NC_133327.1, from coordinate 423,035,170 downwards.
CAAAGCATATTCCAAGTCAGATTACCCATGTACTCTTACCAAATTATAGTACATATAAAGGCACCCGTTGTTGTAATACAACTTTTATTTCCATTATCTAGTTTACATAATAATGTAACTTGTGTTGAGTGTATATATATATATATCTTTTTTTTTTTTTTAATTTTATATATCATCATATATCATTTTTTCTTTCAGCCAAAAATGTTTAACAAGATGAAGCAAGTTTTATTTTCCTCTGGAATTGAGAACCCAAAGTGGAAAGCTTTGGAGACTCAGGTACAGTCAAATGTATGCTTCTAAAATACAGCAGTTGCTCACATTTAAATTATTTAATGGTCCCTATCCACCAACACATAATAATGTACTAATAATATATTTCTCCTTTTCCAAGAACCAAGTGGTAACCTGTGTAAGGTGACATGTAGTAAAGACATAGGTGACAATAAACAACCTGACAGGACCTGTAGGCCAAGCTCTTATCCTCAGTTGGAGTTGGGCTTTAAAGTAGTATTAAACCTTCAGCATTTTTAGCATAACACATTAAACATAATAAAATAAACATTCCACAGTAAATGAATTGTTAAAAATCATACTCCACACCTGCAGTTTACAACTTTCAGTGCAACTGGCTCCTGCTTTCTCAGTGTTGCTTCCCTGAACTTCCAGTCTTCACAGGAAAGTGTTAAAGAATAACTAAAGGCAAAACTTTTGTTTTTTTAATTTGAATGGAGTGGAGAGGGATTAGAACACCTGTCAGTTTTTATTACTGGGGTTAAAACAGGTGTTACAAAGGCAGCAAAACACATCCTCACTGCCTGTCAAATGTCCTAATATAAAGTATTGATGTTCGGATTCCTACAATGGTTGTTCCTCAGTGGTTTTCTTTGAAATCTGCTTTTTTTTTTTTTTTTTTTTTTCAATTGTTTTATTAGACATTTTGACAAACTGTTCTAAGTCAATCTCTTTTTTTTGCAGTCTTCAGATTATGAATTGCGACAATATGAACCTGCAAAGTGGGTGAGCACCGAGATGTCATCGGTGAAAGAATGGGACAGCGCTGTTAGCACAGGCTTCATGCGTCTCTTCAGCTTTATTCAGGGGAACAATGAAAAAAGTAACTACCTTCTAATCCATATATTATTAATGCACTAATTAGGAAGAGCAAAATTGCTGATTGAATATGCTGAGTTAATTACTAAGGGACGTTCCACAGTATACATGTGTCCTGGATGCTTATATGAGTTCATTGATTCCCCCCCCCTTGCTGAGTGCAATCCAACACCCCGCCCCAACCATATCTACGTTGTCAGCTTGACTGTTCCAGTTATAGTCTGTAAACTAAAGCAGATTACGTGTTCTGTGAACTGATACTGTGGCAAAAAAATGTAAAGTGGAAAAAAAAAAAAAACTTTTTTTGTGTTTTTACTTGTGTTTTTTTTTTTTTTTGATACGTAACTCAAAATCCAATCTTCCTTTCTTCCTCTCTGCTATTCTTCTTTTTTTTCTTTTCTTCTTTTTAATATTTCAAAGCATTTCTATTATTTATTCCGTAAAGAGATATGTACCCATTACATAATTTAAGTGCTGCAAGACAGGTCAGTGTATAAAATTTCAATCTTGTAGCTGCAGGAATATCATTTTAAAGCTATCAGTTTCCAGAGAGAGAAAAATGTTTTTATGGGCTTTAAATTAATTTTAAATGAAATAATCTGAGAAAATCCTACCTATAAGTCTTTTTTTGTAAAAAAAAAAAAAAAAAAGTATTGCTATACGGTAACTTAAGTAATGTGGTTGTAAAAGAGTGTGTATACACATCTAGATTCTGTGTCTATATATTTATGGAAAATAAATAAATAATCAATGGAGTATAATTTTTTTAGTCATTGTAAAAAAGAAGGCTGCATAGCTTTCTGAATTCTTCCTATATATATAGGAGATATGCAACACTATATATTGCACACTATCTAGCACCATCATCTGTCCTGTGTTGTCTGCAGTTGTGGTGTTTCAGATAGTACACCCCATTCACATTTGCCTGACAACGTATTTATCGAGAAACAGATAAGAAAAATTCTGAAGTTGACTTTTTCTTAGTGGAGCTAGCCCATAGCTGCTTGTGGCTGACTGTGAGCAGCAGTTTTCAGTAGCAGCACTAGATGGCAGCATTGTGCTCTCCAGTGCCATCATTGATGATCTGCTGTGCAGGATTTCTCCAATTTCTCCAAACTACCTAAAGCAGAGTTCCACCCACATTTTTTTTTTTTTCTTTAAGGCACCCGTTCTGCTGGTATGAATTAGATTCTCTAAAAGATGTTAAAGTGGAGGTCCACCCTAAAAAAGGAAATGGCATTAAAATTCATTAAAAATTTAAAAAAAAAACATTCGAAAAAAAAAAATTTTTTTAACTTACCTGAAACCCCTGTTTCTAGGCAGTCTTCCTAATCTGCCTCTTCCTATTCCGCGGTGCTTCCTCCTCCTAAGGTGAGCGGCCCCGTTGCCTTCTGGGACATGTGTGTGTTGCAGGAAACAACGGGGCCATTCACAGAGCGCCGCGCCGCTCGTACATGCGCAGTAGGAAACTGGCAGTGAAGCCGCAAGGCTCCACTGCCTGTTTCCCTTAGTTAGGATGGAGGCGCCGCTGGCCGATCCAATGGACGGATTGGCCTCGGGGGGGCTGACAGGTAAGTGTCCTTATTAAAAGTCAGCAGCTACAATGTTTGTAGCTGCTGACTTAAAAAAAAAACAAAAACAAAAAAAAACAGACCGGAATCCTGCTTTAATAGTAAATCCGCCATTCTATTACATGGTTTTTTTTTTGTTTTTTTTTTACTAACCTCTGTTTTCTCCCTGCTGAGCGCTTTCATCTTGATTGTGGGCATGTGAAGCCCACTAGGACTGTGTTCTGGGATAAGGTGCTGCTGGCAATCCAGCATGCACCTCCTGATGTCGCGCATGCACATTACACACGCATCGGAGGAGGAAGTGGCGCTTGGATCCACTTTGCATTGCGTAATTTCTTATTTGAAAATAACGCAATGTAATCATGTGGCGATGCCCACTGACTCCTGAGAATGATGGCGCACATCTCCCAGGAGCAGAGGTGCTACAAGAAAATAACGTACATAGCCGCGGCCCCGAAGGAGGAAGAAAACACCATACACCCTGGCAACAAGGTACAAAGAGGTAGGGAAAAAAAATAGCCAAATGCTGTGCAACTTGCGGGACTGTAGACATTGATGCAAAGTTTAAGTTATGGGTGGGACTCCGCTTTAACATTGGAAATATTTGAAGTGTTTTGATCATTCGAAGTGAAAGATGTATTTCATGTCATATTTTATGAAGAACTGTAAAGCTTACAGCTGTTTATTTTATGCAGAAATGAGTGTTGCCATGACTGCCCCTGTGACCACATATGTACAGCCAGGAGAAGGGCCAGCATGTGAATCCACAATTACCGTTTCATTTTATATCCCATCCGAGCAACAGAGTGATCCACCCAAACCTTCTGAAAGTAACGTATTTATTACAGAAAGGCCAGAGCTTACCGTCTATGTCAGGTAAACTTACTTGTTTCTTTTTTTATAACTTTATTTATGTGGACAATCTAGAGAAGTTACATCATTTATATAATAGCAGTAGTAGATGTTAGTCACTGATTAACCACTTAAGCTCCAGAAAGTCTTACCCCCTTCCTGACCATGCCATTTTTTGCGATACAGTGTTGCTTTAGCCACTTAAAGGGGTTGTAAAGGTTCGTGTTTTTTCACCTTAATGTATCCTATGCATTAAGGTGAAAAAACACCTGTCAGTGACCCCCCCCCCCATTTAACTTACCTGAGCCCTGGAACTTGGCCGAGAACCCCGACTCTTGATTGCATAGTTTGAAAGCAGCGCAGCCGTTGGCTCCCGCTGCTGTCAATCAAATCCAATGACGCGGGGGCGGGGTGAGTCATACATTCGACGGCTATGGACACCAAATGCTGGACTCAGGAGCGCACCCGCGAGGTAACCCCCTCAGGAGAGCGCTTCTCCTAGGGGGTTATCTGATGTGGGGAGGAACCACAAGAGCCACTGGGGGACCCCAGAAGACGAGGATTGGGGCCACTCTGTGCAAAACGCACTGCACAGTGGAGGTAAGTATGATATGTTTGTTATTTAAAAAAAAAAAAAAAGAACCCTTACAATCATTTTAACCTCCCTGGCGATATGATTATTTTGGATTTTAGGTGCTGAAAGCGGTACAATTATTTTGCATGGAAATTTGGCGGTTTTTATTGCGTTTTTTATTGTAGGTCTGTAATTCTTAACAAAAACACACTTAAATCTGTCCACCAAGAATCTAGTAGATATCCCGGGTATGATGAAGTTTGAAACACAAAAACATAAATTATAATATAATAAATAAATATAAATAATAAAAAAAAAAAATATATAATAATAATAAAATAAATTTCCCCACGATTCACTATCGCTCAATTATGCAAGTGTTCTAATGTACTATCGCAGTTTTCTAGCTGGTCTAAAGCCACTTTTGACGTAAAGGGACACTTTTTGGTTGCTATGGACAATCTCCAGTTTCCAGGCAGAAAGAACAGTATATATAATATAAAACTGCATGCAGGGCATTGGACAAAGCACTGGGGACAAAAGGGATGTGAAATAATTTCATACAGTACTGTAATCTGTAAGATTACAGTACTGTATGTGTTATGATTTTTAATTTTTTTTTCATTTGCTGCCAGGCTCCACCCCTGTGCGTCGCGACGCTCGCAGGGAACGGAGCCTGGCACAGAGAGGCTTCGGAGAAAACAGAGCCTGCAGACAGCGCGGGGGACATTGCAGGATCCTGGGAACAAGGTAAGTACAGCGCACCGCTAATGGTGCAGAAATTTAACTCCGAGCCACACTCGGGAAAACCGTCAGGGAGGCTACGGACCGGGCCTATTTTTCAGAGTCAGTGTTTACAAGAAAATTACTTAGAACCCCCAAACATTATATACATATTTTTTCGAACACCCTAGAGAATAAAATGGCGGTCATTGCAATACTTTCTGTCTCACGTTGTATTTGTGCAGTGGTCTTACAAGCGCACTTTTTTTGGAAAAAAATACAGTTTTTTTAATTAAAAAATAAGACAACAGTAAAGTTAGCCCAATTTTTTTTTTTATATTGTGAAAGATAATGTTACACCGAGGAAATTGATACCCAACATGTTGCGCTTCAAAATTGCGCCCGCTCGTGGAATGGCGACAAACCTTTACCCTTAAAAATCTCCATAGGTGACGTTTAAAAATTTCTGCAGGTTACCAGTTTTGAGTTACAGAGGAGGTCTAGTGCTAGAAGTATTGCTCTTTGTCTAACGATCGTGGTGATACCTCACATGTGTGGTTTGAACACCGTTTACATATGCATTCGCTTCTGAGCGCGAGTTTGTTGGGACGAGGTGCTTTAATTTTTTTTTTTTTTACTTATTTATTTTACTTTTTACTTTTTATTTTGACCAAATTGGGTCACTTTTATTCCTATTACAATGAATGTAAACATCCCTTGTAATAGAAAAAAAGCACGACCTCAGATATATATATACACACACGAAGTGGGTGTAGAAAAGAATCAACACCTTTAAAATAATCACATTTTGTGGCTTTGCAGCCTGAAATGGAGACACATATTTTTTGTTTTATCCAGCTGTATTTACTAGTGCAACTTATAACATTTTGCTTTAATTACAGCCTTTAGTCTGTTGGGATATGTCTCTACTAACTTTACACATCTACACTTTGCAATTAATGCCCAACTGCTTAAGTTCAGTTAAATTTAATAGTGACTGTTTGTGGACTGCAGTCTTCAAGTCATTCCACAGATTTTCAATGTGCTTTAAGTCTGGACTCTGACTAGGCCATGCAAGGATATCCAGCCTTTTCTCCTTCAACCACTGTGTGGTCATGTTTGCTGTGTGTTTTGGGTCATTGTCATGTTGGAAGGTAAACCATTTTCCCATTGACAACTTTCTGGCAGATAGCAACAGATTTTTCTGAAGAACTTGACTGTATTTTGCCCCATCCATTTTCCTTCTATCCTGCCAAGTGCTTCAGTCCCTGCTGCAGAGAAACACCCCCATAACAGGATATTACCACCTCCATGCTTTACTGTAGGAATGGTGTTATTTGAAAGGTGAGCTGTATTGGATTTCCGCCAGACATATCGTTTGGTGTTGAGGCCAAATAATTCAATTCTCATCTGACCATAACACCTTTTTCCATGTGGCCTCAGAATCTTCAAGGTGCGTTTTAAGGTGGTCAGATGAGACTAATATTAAATTATTTGGCCTCAACACCAAACCATATGTCTGGTGGAAATCCAATACAGCTCACCATCCACATAACACCATTCCCATGGCAAAGTCTAGATGTGCAAAGTTAGTAGAGACATATCCCAACAGACTAAAGGCTGTAATTAAAGCAAAAGGGGGTTCAACAAAATACTGACACAAGGGGGTGATCCTTTTCCCAAATCAGTTTCTGTTTTTGATTTTTTTTAGATTTTTTTCTGACATGTTGGTGATATGTCAAATTGGAAAAATTTTGTGAGCCACAATGATCTTATGCCTTGCTTGTGCCTTGCATGTTGGTGATATGTCTTTCACAATGTTAACGGTTGCACTAGTAAATACAGCTGGATAGAACAAAAACGGTGAGAAAGAGAGTATATACTGTATGTAAAGAGACCAAGATGACACATCACTTGTAAAAAAGAGCCTAAACTATTGTAGTTTGCCTTTCAACCTTGGGAATGATTTATGAAGAGTGGGATAGTTGGATGTTTGAAGTAAATTATACTAACCCATCATTATATTTCTTTAAAGGTCCTTTGGAGGGTTTACTAATGCAGCAAAAAACCAGGAGCAGATCCTACAGCTCTCCGAATGCTTGAAACGGGATGGAAAAGCTTTTGACGAGAATGTCTACTACACTGCTGGCTACGACAGCCCATTTAAACTGTTAAATAGACACAATGAGGTTTGGTTGCTGGCAAAACAGTAAAAACCTATACAAAAGATCTTCATGCATTAATAATATACATCTGAAGTGATCTCATAGACTGGTCTGAAAAAAAGCATCAAATATCCATTTTCCAGGGCATGTATTCAAATTGTACCGGCATCATATTAAATTTCCCAAAGCCTATACAGAGAGAAGATAGGGCTGCTATTGCTGACCTCCTGAACATGCTAATTTCCTGGTGGTCATGCTGATCCAAAGGCTTCAATATCTTCTAACATTGACCTGAATTAAATTTGCAGATAAGGAGCGCTGGCTTTACTCCATCTTTTTAATCTGCCTGCATGTACTACTCAGAAAAGTCAGCAATGGCCAGGCAATTAACTTAGAAGTAGGCCAACAATGTCGGACCCTGTTTTTGTCTCAGTACAGGTTCTTTAGTTTAATTTTTCTTACTTACCTTTCTTACTTTCTTAGGGTTTTGTACACTTTGCTGTGCTGATACCATACAGTGTTTTTTTTGGTAAGGTGCCTTGAATTTTGAATGCTGTTAACAGAAATTTGTGACCTGATCTCAGAGCCAGAAAGAATCCCCTTTATGTTACTATGTACCACCTACCTCCTTCAGGCCGGGTTCACATCTGCGCATTTTTTAGTGCATTTTCAGTTTTGCAGAAACACACAACAGTCCATTTAACATGGTTTCCTATGGGTCACCTTCACATCTGTGCATTTTATAGAAAGGGACTTTTTTCTAGTTTTTGGTTCCATAGACTTCAATGGATCAAAAACGTGTATTGAAAAACTCAAAATGCACTTGAAATATGCAATCTGCAACCTGCAAAGATGTGAACCAGGCCTTAGTCTCTTTACTGCAAGTCCGAACTACTTAAATAAATCATTATTGGGTTGTTTAATAAAACAGTGTATCGGTAAGAATACCTTTTATACTGGTCAAGCTTCAGTAAAGTGAACTCTCATTGGTTGCTTCTGATTATAACATTTTGGGATATAAATATAAAGTAATAATTATTTGTCCTGTGAAAGTGCATGTACACCCATTCTGTGTGAATGAGGACAAATTTAAATGTTATTAGGTAGTTTTCTTTCCAGGTAAATCGGGAACATACAGCATTAAAGCCAGCAGACGGAGTTTGCTCTTATGGGAAATAAATATAAATTTTCTGTAATTGTCAGCTCCATCTAGTGACCATAATGTGGTATTTTTAGAACCAATTTTCTTTTTTTATGAAAGAATAATTTTCAACCTGGATAGAAAATAGCTTGTGTTTGAATTTGTCCCTATTCACACAGAACGTATCTACATGCAGTTTCACAGGATGAATACCTCTGCAATTTTTTGATAAATACACCTCATAGTGTTTAGCTTTGTTATTGAGTGTGTCATTTAGTAGGTGACAGGAGAGAGTGTTATGCAATGAATATGAACCATGAGGGTTTGCAGCACTGTATGGCAAGAAACCAAATGACTCTGAGCTCAAAATCACAAGCTGCCAACATTGTTTTCAGTTTTCTGGTTAGAGTAAGCGAGCCGTGCATTTGCATAAATCCTCTGCAGTTCATGGTAAAAGAGAACGCTCTCGTTGGAGCTGAAAAGGGATATTGTTACACATTGTGGGCGCATTCAGTGTAGAAAGGGGATGCTGGAAATAGATGCTGGATGGATCTAGAGAGATTTGGAAGCATGTAGAAGTATACCAAACTACCAAAATGTTTTGTATCCAGCCAGGTGCCTTATTTCTGCCATAGATGATCACTTTACTCCCTTATAGTAAAGTGTACACAGTAAAATTATTCTTTAAATAAAGTTAATTACCTATGCCTTATTTAACCATACCATGCATACAATATTACCCATTGTTGCTACCCGTCCAGGATTTCCAGAAACAATCTTAAGTTATAAAGAATTGTGTCTGGAAATGTTTCCCCTTGATATTCAGTATTGAAATAATGCAAATTCCTCTGTCTCTGCAGTAAAGTTAGCTGTGTTAGATCCAAAAGCAGTATGTAGAGAATGCATTATGGAGGAAAGAAACAGAAAGTTTAGATCACAGAAAATGCCTAGTTGTCACTAGAACAGGAGGCTAAGAGGATTCTCTTTAATAGCAACATGGGTGGAAAAAATAATGGGGACCAATCTTTCGCCATTTGTAACCTTAACATTACAAGGTCCTAATCATAACTAATAAATGAATGATACTAAAATGTTTGTAAGTCTGTCTGTAGAAGACTTCATTGAAGTTAAAGTAGTGAACCAAAAAACAAAATTGTATTATGTTACAGATTACCAGTTCGTAGTGGCTGCATTCGTTTTCTTTTTTGGGGCTTTTTTCATATAATTTTTCCTGATGATCTGGCTAGTAAGTCTGTTATTTTACAATGTCCTTTAACAGAACAGGCTGCCCAGAAAAAGTAACAGTTATGTCGTGTACACACGGTCGGATTTTCCAACGGAAAATGTTCAATGGGAGCTTGTTGTCAGAAATTCCAACCGTGTGTAGGCTCCATCGGACATTTTCCATCGGAATTTCCGTCACGCAAAATTTGAGATCTGGATCTCAAATTTTCCAACAACAAAATCCGTTGTCGTAAATTCTGATCGTGTGTACACAATTCCGATGCACACAGTTCCACACATGCTCAGAATCAAGCAGAAGAGCCGCACTGACTATTGAACTTCATTTTTCTCAGCTCGTCGTATGCGTTGTACGTCACCAGAATTTCCGACAAGATTTGTGTGGCTGTGTGTATGCAAGACAAGTTTGAGCCAACATCCGTCGGAAAAAATCCATGGATTTTGTTGTCGGAATGTCCGATTGTGTGTACGGGGCATAAGAGTTTTGAGACAAATCATTTAACACTGACATAGGTGCTTACAATGATCAACTTGTATTAATTTAAATAAAACCTTTATCCCAAAAGAAAGAACACTGTTAAAAAGTGTTAGCTGGAGTTCAACTTTAATTTATTAGTCAAGTCCATCTAAATCAGCTAGTGCATCTAACACTAGCCTCTCCCCAGAGTAACAATGCTGCTGTCCAAGGGTGTCTCCATTCCCCCTCTATCCAGAGTGGAGACACCCTCAGTGTGTTACTCACTGGATCACCAGGTGAAAATAAAGGGAAAAAAAAGACTAAAAAAGAAAACGAATGGAGCCACAACATTGCTTGATTTCCAGTGCAACTTTGAGTGTGAATTTGATCTGATGTTACACTCTCTGGATCAGTCACATCAAAAGTTGCATCAAAAGTTGCATTGAAGTAGTGCAGGCACCTTTCAAAGTCACTAGGACTTTAAGTTGCACCCATTTTGAACGAGTGTCATTGAAAAGAATGGGCTGCGACTTGTCATGCGACTTTGATGTCCAATTCACAGGACAAGTCTCACAAATGGAGTGGAGCCTTAAGGATTGGTATGCTGCAATATTTCCTACCACTTTAAGCTGTTCTCTGCGGTCAGAGCTTTTATGTAGCTAAATATTTTGTTACATTTTTATTTTGATAAAATGTTTACAATGTTGTATTTATCTTGTAATGTTTCAAATGGAACTATATAACACTGTTACTGAAATTGCTACTAGGTTACATATTTATTTTATTTTTAATAAGGTAATTCATAGTTTCCTCCAATATGCCTCAACATTTGTACCTCTTCATTCTAATAAAAAACAATAGCAGAAGTTACTAAAGTTGTCTTTGTTAGCATATATTGCTGTTCTGAAAAGTCTATAAGTGTATGTTTGTAGACAGCGTTGCCATACCTGTCCTTTGTTGTGTTATAGATGCCCTTCACACTGTAAATTGCATTCTATTTACTAGTTTATGACCATAATCTCATAGGGGCTTATTAATAAAAAAATGGAGAAAAGCTGGAGGACCAGACCAACCAGATCTTTTGTTTCTTTTTCCCAGGAAAAACAGAAAACCTGATTGGCCACTCTAGGCTTTACTATTTTGAAGACTACAAACATAACTAGTATACACTGCTAAAAACTATATGAATAAACAAATAATGAAGGTAAAGCCCTTTAAGTGGGCTTTGATGTTGGGAGGTGGAACGGATTCCTGATAATGCAACTGCTGCAGTTGGGTCTTGCAGTGTTCACATGATCAGGAGCCCGTTAGCTGGCTCCCAATCAGAAGCTGTGACCTAGAGCTGTCAGAGACAGCTCAGCCAGTGTGCTTGGAGCGTGCTCTCAGCACACAACTTCAGACTACCATGTACGAATATGTGTGGCAGATGGGCATTAAAGCCCACATTTCCTGCTGCTGCTTATATGTGTTACACAGTCAGGAAGAAATTAATGTGGAGTTCCACCAAAAAAATTTGAACTTCTGCTTTAAGTGATGTTGACCCCCCTGACATGCCACATTTGGCATGTCATTTGTGTGTGTGGGGGGGATACCCAGTTTTTATGGGCACCCAGCTCCCACTTCCTCCCTGGGCTCCGCAGCGCCAGAAGTTTACCTCTCCCCCCTCCCTCCCTGCAATCTTCTGGGACACGTCACAGGTCAAAGGATTGCCCAACTATTCACAGCGCGCAGCACGGCTCGACATTCAGTTAGAATGTCAGCGCCGCGGAGAGGAGGGGGAGAGGAGCGAGGCTTCGTACGCCTGCATCGCTGGACCCTTTGACAGGTGAGTGTCTGACTATTAAAAGTCAGCAGCTACACTTTTTGTAGCTGCTGACTTTTAAATGGGTGGAACTCCGCTTTAAGTGCATAAAAAGGTGGCAGTTAAAAAAACTCATATATTTAGTCGAAACACAGTATATCATTCCTATTCATTATCAATTCTAAATATAAATATCCAGTGCTAATCAGTGTCCAACACATGCCAAGGCCATTGATAAGGTCCTGACAAAGATAGAATATCCCCCCTCCAATTCTTCCAGCCAGATACCACTCTGCTCCCAGGGACACCCAAATAGTGATGGACTTACCTGATAACACTGACCACCTAAATTAATTGGATGGTCAAACAGAGCAGATCTTTAAACACTCCTTTAGCCCTGTAGGGATATATGGTAACCACTGTTATTCTTGCATATAAGGCCTCATTCACACAAGGCATATCAATGCATTCCCTATGTGAGGGCCATGTTGACCCGCATGGGAATGCACATGTGTTTTGTGCATCTCTGCGTAGGCAGCCCCATTGATTTCTATTGGGATGCAGCAGCTGCCACAGACACAGCCACTTTAACCAATCTGAAATCCGTGCGTGTCCCTGAACTCACACATTGTCTGCATCCAGGGCAGGGCATGCGCTCAAATGTCAAACTGGGAGCAGCGATTGTGTCTGTGGAGCTGCTGCGTCCCATCAGACATAGGACTGCCAGCATGGGGATGCATAAAACACCTACATATCCCCATGCAGGAAAAACATGGCCTTCACATAGGGTATGCATTGATACACCCCCTGTGAACGAGGCCTAGTACTCCATCCCAAACATTTTTCACTGTGTTTGATTCCACCATCTTTTGACTTTCTTCCAATAGCTTGTGGCTGCTGCTTTTCATTGTTACATAGCTCGGTTGAAAGAAGACACAGATTAAACCAGTCCACTGTGTTAATAAACTATTCAAAGCTGACTGTGGAAAAATCAAGCTCTTAGGAAATACAGCAAAAGAAATAAACAATTTTGTAATATGCTCCCTACAAGTATTAAGGGCCTATTCATACTTTGCCATTCCAATGCATTGTGTTACTGTACGTTATGGGGTTGATTTACTAAAACTGAAGAGTGCAAAATTTGGTGTAGCTGTGCATGGTAGCCAATCAGCTTTTAAATTTAGCTTGTTCAATTAAGCTTTGACAAAAAAAACTGGAAGCTGATTGGTTTCTATGCAGATCTGCACCAGATTATGCACGCTTCATTTTTAGTAAATCAACCACTATGTCTTGCATAAAGGTGTGCTACATTAAAGTAGCCCAATATAAAGAACATGCAGCATTTTGTCCCCTGCAGCACACCACAATACGTGGTATTGCCTTATCATGTGTTGTGGTGCACTACATGTAGGTTTTGGAGGCTCGTTGCCTAACAGGTGCATAGTGTGTTGCCATAACATCCTGGAATGGATAGGTATAAATTGGCCTTAGACCCCAAGTGCAGCCAAACATTTGTTTTGGTGTTGAAAATGCTGTCTGGATCTCTGAGGTTAATTGAGAATTTACTGTGGGATATATGTGTTCTTATAAAGGAGATTTTCCTTTTCCATATGATACCTGTAACCCGCACAGGAATTTAAATAGAATTAAAGAGGTTGTAAACGATCACCTTGTAAAACCAGCCATTCCGTTTAAAATAGAAATGACAGCCAAAACATACGTTTATAGATATAAAAAATTTCATAAATACCTTTCTTCCCTTTTTTGTATAGGTGATCACATTCCTTCTGTTCCCTCTGTTCTCAGCTGCATAAGGGGTAGGGGAGGAGAAATAGCAGCACACTGAGCTTGTGCAGGGGGGAGTGTCAGGACAAGACTGATCATTGGAGGAGAGTTGGCTGATTTCCCAGCATAGCTACAGAACTGACCACGCTGTGCTCTCATGTCTAGTGTGGTCAGTTTTTATTGGGAAGGCAGAGGGACTGGCAGAAACACCAGGGATTACACACAAAGAAAGCAATACAAAGAGAACAGGATACTTTTTCATGCAAGTATATGGTACAGCAGGTACATATCAGGAATATGAAATGTTGGGGTAACACACACTTTTTTTCCATTTTGGATAGCGTAAGGAAGTATATAACCCCTGTCAGTTTCTTTTTGCCATCTGTGTCCTCTTGGTAACACTTCTCTTCACTTTCTGTCCCATACCCAGAAGAGAAAATCCCTCTAAAATGAGGGAATCCCTGGTGGTCACCAGAATTAGGGTCCACTTTGGAAAATTTTCTTCTATTCTTGTGCTTTGGTCACCTGAAATTTGGGATTTTCTTTCACTCTCGGTGATAACAGTAAACAGGACAAATAGGGAGTGTGAATTCCACATCAGTTCAGTAATGATCACAACTGTCTCATCTGAGGGATATTTTAGAATACAATATAAAAAGAAAACCCAATAATCCTAGCTGCAACTCAAATTGAAATACACACATATACACAAGTAAAGAGAAATAGAAAAAGGAGCTGCGCTCTCAAATGACATGTTAATCCAAATATTATAACAAGCAAATATAAATGAATGAAATAAGAAAAATTAAATGATGATAAGTCCCAAAAACAATAACTTCTGTGACGTATATAAAGTCCTCCAGTGTCGAAAAAAATTCTGTGAACAATTGACTCAATGAATGGTCAAAAAATAATTAACATATATAGAGGCGGCTCTAGGCTTTGTGAAGCCTTAGGCAAAACTTACACATGAGGCCCCACGGACTGGGACGCTCCGTGATGAGGCCGCTATTCCTCAGGCTGCGGGCAGTATCTGATTTGTCCTTCAGCTCCTAAGCCCAGTGGGGGTAGGCGGAGCCGCCGGCGTCAACTTCAGTGATTGAGAACAGGCAAATTAGGCGGCCGCGAGGCCCCTGTGAGTGTGAGGCCTTAGGCGACCGCCTAATTTGCCTAATTAGAGAGCCGCCTCTGAACATATACATATATTGAAAGAATACATATATATTGTGATGAATATGCCAAAAAACAAACAAAAAAAATATAAACAAAAATCAAATCCTAGAGTCCTCAATGAAAGAATAAGTGATCGTAGCAACACAAAAAAGTGAAGTCCTCCATGACTTTTGAGAGACAACGTGAATCCACCACCACCTTTTACCTTTTTATTTTTTTTTTTACCTTTCTTAAGGTAATTTTTTTAATGCTTATAAAAAAAACGTACAGAGAAAAGGTACAATGTACCACACAGATGTACATAGCTAAAAAAACCAAACATTTCAGTTAGGCAATACAATGGCGTTCAGAAACAAACGCAGAATTACATAGGAACCTACATGTATGTGCCGTAAGGAACAGAACAAAAAGTAAGGTCAACAACAACCTGCTGGTAAAATGTACAAAAGAAGATACTGTATATAGTTTACAGGCCAAAGGGAATAAAAGACAAGATGAGAGTTTTTATAACTCATTGTTACAGTTATAAAATAATTCAAGAAGGCTGTGCTTCCACCACCCAGGGGAGGGGTAGGTACTCTTGCCATGAGTTGTGGACCCACATGCCAGTGGTGGTGATTCATACAGGCATGGATGGAAACTTGGATTGCAGGTTACGATTTCCTGTAGTAGACAAGATGGAGGCACACAACGGCAACTATGCAGCAGGCAAGAGGTGTAGGAAACAGGAACTCAACCGAGATTTCCTAATGTTGTGCAATATCCACAAATCTCTCACCCATCAATAATGGAAATAATAATCATAAAAAGGAAAAAGAGAGAAGGCTTCCACATAGCACAGATCAATAACGTAGGGATTTACTGTAAAAAGGTACAAACATCATTTCAGATGCGTACAATAAAATAGTGATCACATAAAACATGGTGATTACAGATCGACATTAGCCTCACCTTTCTAGTCTGGTGATCCGGACGTGGATGGGTGTAGCTTTGTTGATTGAGTCATCACGTAGCGATGAACTTTCTCATACTACATTCTGCCAAGCGTGCCACAGATCATGGAACCGCAACCATATCAAGGCCTGGTCACTCGCCGCAATATCATGATGACAACAATGTTTGCCACGTCTATTGGTGACATGAGCGGCGTGACCCCCCACGCAACACTCCCGTGATTGGTGAGTGAATACGAGGGGAGAAGCACACGCCCCCCACCACTAGACATTCAAATCAAGCCTGGTTTAATTGCGGTTTAATGAATTCATTGATTTGTGTATTCTTATATATATATAGCGCAGTGTTAGCAAGCAAGTTTATGCCCCAGTTGAAGTCCTATAGGACGAAACACGTTGGATTAATGCTTGCTAAAGCTCCACACACTGCGCTTATTTACATGTTTTATGTGATCACTATTTTATTGTACACATCTGAAATGATGTTTGTACCCTTTTACATTAAATCCCTACGTTTTTGACCTGTGCTATGTGGAAGTTTTCTCTCTTTTTTCTTTTTATGATTACTATTTCCTTTATTAATGGGTGAGAGATTTGTGGATATTGCATAACAATAGGAGATCTCGGTTAAGTTCCTGTTTCCTGCCCCTCTTGCACCTCCGCCCGCAGACCCCGACAACCACCGGCAAGGGTTGTCGGGAAGAGCCCCTTGTCCTCATCAACATGGGGACAAGTTGCTTTGGGTGGGGGGCGCAGAGCCCCCCTTCCCCAAAGAACAACCCCCATGTTGAGGACATGTGGCCTGGTATGGTCCGGGGGGGGGGGGGCGCTCGTTTGTTACCCCTCCTTTCTTGACCTGCCGGGCTGTATGCTCGGATAAGGGTCTGGTATGGATCTTGGAGGGACCCCCACGCCATTTTTTTTGGCGTGGGGTTTGCCCTTAAGATCCATACCAGACCAAGGGGTCTGGTATCTTCTTAGGGGGTACCTCAAACATTTTTTTTTTACATTTTGGCAGTTCCCCTTCAAGATTCTCAGCACACAAGTCGCACTGCAAGTCAGATCATCTTGATCCGACTTCTGGTGCGACTTCTATTCAAATCCATAGGGAACCATTGATTTTGAATAGAGGCAGAGAAACGCGGCTGAAAGCTAGCGCTGCTAAACGCACATTGACGCAATGCAAAACGCGGATAAAATCCTGTTTTTAATGCCGTTTTTTTCCTGGCGTCAGTACTAGCTTTACAGCCCGTTTTTTAAAACATCTGTGTGTATGAGGCCTTATTGTTGTGTTAGCAGCTTTTTTTTTCACATTGGTAGCACAGTAATTTATCCACACAGAAAATATATCAAGCCCACTGGAATATGAACCATATAAGGAGCCATAAATATGACCAGCACTTCTGAATAAACCAGTACAGTTATACTTCAGTATCACCTGACACTGTGTTCAGCCATCCTGCCCATAATTTTTCAAATTTTTTGGGCAGCCCCAGGCAATATATGTTTGAGTTTATTCATTGACAATGCTTTGTTAATAAAATTAGTCCACATCTGTAGTCCCTTGGCCTCCTGACAGAGCCTATTTATTTGGGTGGAGTCAGGTGATCGGTGTTCTGTGCCACCTGGACGGCTGTCTAGATGGACATGTGTTATGTCGCCCTGGGCTGAGGCCTATCCAGGAGCAAGAGAAGCAGTGTAGGGTTGGGACTGCAGGATTGGAGTCCAACCGAGTTGCAAAGGTTCAGCAGGACGGGGAACCAGTTGTGGTCGGAGGTAAAGGGGAAGCAGTCGCCACTAAGGGATCATCCACCTTATTACCGAGGACTACTGTGAGTAAGCTTGAGCAAACACCAGAGCAGTCTTCTCACCAGCCGGGGATGGTGAAGAAGTGGGAAAGCTTCAGCAAGTGCCAAGCCAGGGACCCAGCAGGTTAGCGGGGGTGACACTTGAGGAGTATACAGCGGGTTAGCTGTGGAAGGGCTCAGGAGTTCAGTGAGTGAAGATCTACAGTGGGATACTGTGAGATAAGAGAAGAACTATTCTGTGTTACCAAGAGTTACGGTATGTACGACTACCTTTAGTGACTGTTACAAGTTCAGTTGCCATAGGAGACAGCGGTCCTACCTATACAGATTTGACATTTGGCTGGAGGCCTTTCCCTGTATAGCTGTCTACCTATAGTGTCTCGGAGTCTGCCAGTTACTATTGCATCTACCTAAGGGTGTCCTGGCCCTAACCCGCTCTCCCGCAGTTCTTGTTAACCTCCCTAGCGGTAATCCCAAGTGTGGTTCAGGGTGGATTTTCATTACCAAAAGCGGTAACCCCAAGCCACACTCGGGATTGCATTGCAGGATCCAGGCAAAGTTACTTACCTTGTCCCCAGGATCCTGCAATGTCTCCCCGCTGTGTGTGCGGGCCGTGTACTCCACCCAATCTATCAGTGCCGAGCTCCATTCCCTGCAAGCGTTGCGACGCACGGGGATGGAGCACGGCGCCAAATTCAAAAAGTGAAAAACACACAATACACATACAGTGCACTGTAATCTTACAGATTACATTACTGTATCAAATTATTTCACATCCCTTTTGTCCCTAATGCTTTGTCCAGTGTCCTGCATGCAGTTTTATATTATATATACTGTTCTTTCTGCCTGGAAACTTGAGAATGTCCCTGGCAACCAAAAAGTGTACCTTTACATCAAAAGCGGTTTTAGACCAGCTAGAAAACAGCGATAATAAATTAGAATCACAAATTAGAATCACTTGCAGAATTGAGCAATAGTGATTTGTGGGGAAATTCACCATCAAACACTGAAAGTAATGACAGCTACAATTCTGCAACTGAGCAAATTTCAGTGTTTTTGATTTGATTACATTATTGAATACATTTTATTATTATTATATTATTATTTGTTATAATTATTTATAGTTATTTATTATATTATAATTTATGATTTCGTGTTTCAAACTTTATCATACCCGGGATGTCTATTAGACTTTTATTTGGACAGCTAAGAGTTACAGGCCTACAATATAAAATGCCAAATTTCTATGTGAAACAATGTACCACTTTCAGCATAAAAAATCTGACATAATCATACCGCCAGGGAGGTTAAGAGACAATAAGAGACTCTTGTTCGCATTCAAAAAGTGACTGGCGTCAATCATTTCATCTTGCATTACACCCACCATGCCTGTTAACCCACTCTACGAGGAAGACTGTCAGCTTTCCCTAACTTTTTAAGTCACCATCAGGCCCCTAGAGGTCTGGGAGGTCGCTACATTTAAAAAAAAGAGGACCTCTGTCTATTTAAAATGATATTAGATTTGTGCAGAGCCCGCGGGGCATAACCCTTCACTACAAGTCGCTTATATAAATCTTTTGCTTCATTTTGAAAGTTTGTTAAGGGACATTACTATGTAGACAGACAAACTGTCCAACTAAGATGATTTTATAGTGTATCTAGCTAGGGAGACATGAACCTGACCTCACATCACGGAAACACTGTGATAACAGGTAATGAATTAAGTGCACAATCTGGGAATTACCACAAGAGGACAGTGCTATCACAGAGCACAGTGCAGTATCTAACTTTCTCCTGCTTTTACTTTCAATTACTTGGTATATTTATTTTTTGTAATAAAATTCAGTGACCAGAATAGCGTTGTGTATCTTAAAGTATAAAAATTGCCTCAAACTTACACAACAGTCATACCTAGCAAAAAATGCGCATTTATTAATACACAGCCGTGTGCTTTCCAGATGTGCCTAAGCTTAGGTTACACTTGCGGCCACGGGATGGTAGTGAAAACAGGTGGCTGAACTGCGATTTTCTCTTCCTCTTAACTGAACATATTGACCAAACGAGATTGTACACATGCCACAACAAAAATTATACTTCATGTTGCATACGACAGTAGGGCTGAAACAACTAATCAACATAATCGATTATAATCGATTATGAAAATAGTTGTCAACTGTTTCAATAATCGATTAGCTGGTCAGCTGATTGGTTGGTTAGTAGTTTACATATCAGAAAATACAGTGCAGCCCACATACAGCTCAGTACACCGTCCATTTATGTCAGTAAGTGCCTGAGAGCTTGTGAATGTAAATGTGCAAGTAGTTTTTTTACCTTGCTATAGGGGCACTCTATACTATACTTTGCAGTTTGCTATAGGGGCACTGTAAGGGCAGGAGGAGCCAGAAGCGTCGGTGGGGACCCCAGAAGAGTATGGTTAGGGCTGCTCTGTGCAAAACCATTACACAGAGCAGGTAAGTATGACAAGTTTTTTGTTAAAAAAAAAAAATCAATGTTTACAATCACTTCAAGGGCTCTGTGCAGGGAAGATCAGCATCTGAACACAGAGAAGGTGGAGGCTGATAGACTGGAGGTAATATAAGGCATTACAATTACATTTAAAGTAAAAGTTTACCAGTATTGTGCATTATATTTAAAATGATTAAATCCATGGGAAAAGTCTAATCCTTTAGTACTATTTTATTATAAAAGGTTTACATCCCCCCTCATGTCTGACTCCCAGTTACAATAACCATATATCCTACTTTTGGGTATATTATTATATATATATATATATATATATATATATATATATATATATATATATATATATTCCTTTCACTGTTTCACAGTATAAATGAACCCTCAATAGTATTGATTATCTGCTGGTGTTGTACTATAAAGGGCTAATTTTTGTTTATTTAACCCCATCATGACAGATGATAAAAGAAGGTATTAATAACTGTAAGCGAAAATACACAAGTTCATACAGTACAGGAGATATAAATGGCTGAGTAACTTAGTCCATGATGGACAGGCTGGCAGTTCAAGGGTTAAGCAGTAACTGGCAGTGCAATGGTTAAAATAGGCTGGTTAAAAAGGCGTCTGCTGTCCTCAGAAAGCTGGCTCTGTAATGGGCAAGAGAAGGGTAGAGAAGGAAGGGCCACCGGAGTGTAGTATTAACAACTGTTATTTAATGACACCAGGTAAAATAACACTTACAGGATAAAAACACACACACTAATGCAGATGAGCTTTTTTATGTTTTTATCCTGTAAGTGTTATTTTACCTGGTGTCATTAAATAACAGTTGTTAATACTACACTCCGGTGGCCCTTCCTTCTCTACCCTTCTCATGACAGATGATGAAAAAAGGATGATGCTGCTACTAAATATCTTATGTTGTTCATACAAGTATTGATTTTTGGACGAGAATATTTTTCCAAAAATTCTTTGTACATTCAGTGAATGATTGAAGGTCGTTTTAAATTTTCACTTGCTTTTATCATTCAACTTTAAAACCACATACACTGTCCGAAAGTTTGATCAAGAAAAGTATTTTGTTCTGCTCCTTCTAAAACAAACACCAATTTGACCCCAATAACAATTAGAAAATCGAACAAAGGTTCTTAAAACAAACATTTTCAAAGAAAACATTTGATTGTGTTTGGCCAGCATAAGGTGTAGGTAGTTTGTATCAAGCTGCCTGCCTATGACAAGGTAGTCTGTCATGCATAATGTTATATTACAGTCCTGTCTGAAAATCTGAAAAACAGTGTTTTAAGTCTTTTTCATTTTGTTTTTTCTTCGAATAAAAATTTTGATCTCTAAGGCTAATAATATGTACCAGATTCAACCTCTAATAGTATGGAAAAGTACATTCGATCATGTGTGCTTGATCAGCTGGATAAAGAGAGAGTGGGTAATTAGACACATCAAGTTCATGTGGAGATGTACATTTATGGCACAAGGACAGTTGAAGTCTTTTTAGATAAGCTGACTGTGGACGGCTGCCAGCTCATGACAGGCTAGAAGTAACTTTGTGGAAGGCAAAGACAGAAGGAGAGCAGCGCCATCTAAGTGCAGCATTATTAAGACATTCTATTCCATAAACGACAATTTGTAACTCAAAAGATGTATGAGATGTCAGCGTATGTGGGATTAATATTGTGGCTCATCCGCTCGTGGGGAAGACGATCTTCTCACTGGTGAAGAGGCAGCTGATAGGTCCAGGGATGCCGGTGGTTCCAAGCATCAGATAGCCTGATGAAGGAGCACACATGCTCTGAATTCAACGCTCCTCCCCACTCTCTCTCCAACGGGACGTGACGTACATCGTTGTCTGTCTTAACCTCTAATAGTATGAATATCTCTTCTGTCTTTTTTCAGAGTGGATTAGATATTTTGTTCCCTAACCATATAACTGTTTATTTATATTTATCACTGTATAAAGATATTCAAGTATACATATCTTTTTTTAAACTTTACATATTAACTAGATTATACACCCAACTTTTTTAGGTATTTATTTTTTTAGGTATTTATCCGATTCATCGATTAATCAAAACAATAATTGGCCAACTAATCGATTATGAAAATAATTGCTAGTTGCAGCCCTATTTGTCAGTCCGTACTGCTACTGAATGTGACCGATTTATTTATTACAGGTACTTATATAGCACAGTCAATTTATGCAGCGCTTTACATATATATTGCACATTTACATCAGTCCCTGCCCTCCAGGAGCTTACAATCTAAGGTCACTAACTCATATTCATACATGCCAGGACCCATTTAGACAGGATCTATCCAATTAATCTATCAGCATGTCTTTGGAGTGTGGGAGGAAACTGGAGTACCTGGAGGAAACACGCAGACACAGGAGAACATGCAAACATTTAAGTGAATGGGGGCAAGCCACAACCGCAGTGCAACCGCATGAAATGCATGTGGTTGCAGTGCTTTGGTGCTGGATTTGCAGGGTTCAACAGGCAGTGAGGAGGGGACATGATGCCTCCCAGCTGCCCGCCTAACTCCTTCTGAAAAGGGATCCACTGTGGATCACTCTTCAGAAGGCAACTCAAATGAAAATGAGTCCTTAGTGTTTTGTTTGCTTCAGGATGCCAAAGCAAGTGAGGCCCTAATCATTTCAATAATAAAAAAAAGTTCCAGTCAGAGAAGAAGGGCAGTGGTATGCAGAGAACACACTGTAGTATACAGGCATTTTTATGAATAGGCTTTAAAACGAATTCTCAGTGTAAAGTAAAAGAAAACAGCTTTCATTGCAATATTGACTTTGAATCCAGAGATTTTGCCTGCAGTACCTCTTTTCTGCCACAAGATGCCCTCAGTCTGGTGGCCAGCATCAGTCAGCCCAAACATTCTGGACAGTGAAGCAATCACAGTGGTCAAATTATGGGAAAACCCATGTACCACCTAGCAAACAGATGAGCATGCTAGTATGTGTTTATTTATTTTATTTATTTCAGGTTACTTATATAGCGCCGTCAATTTACGCAGCGCTTTACATATACATTGTACATTCACATCAGTCCCTACCCTCAAGGAGCTTACAGTCTAAGGTCCCTAACACACATTCATACATACATACTAGGGACAATTTAGACAGGATCCAATTAACTTACCAGCATGTTTTTAGAGTGTGGGAGGAAACCGGAGTACCCGGAGGAAACCCACACAGGCAGAGGGAGAACATGCAAACTCCTGGCAGGTAGTGTCGTGGTTGGGATTCGAACCTTTCGGGAACCTGTCCTAAAGCAAACATTTGCGATTACAAAATTAACTAGAAAAGCTACAATTTCTGGGGAAATTGTGAAAAGTGTTCTTGCCTCTACAACTGGAGTGGGCGGAGTAACTGGGTGGGGTGGAGTGGCTTGAGTAACTGTGAAAAGTGTTAAGAAGCTTAATATTTTAAAAAGTATAAATAGTAGTAAAACAGTTGAAGTCCCATCATTAGCTGAAAGAGCTGAACATTTTTTTCAAAAATGATTTTGTTTTTGTTTTCAAAAATGATTTTTTTTTTTTCAAAAAGGATTTTTTTTTCAAAAATGATTTTTTTTTTCAAAAATGAATTTTTTTTTTCAAAAATTATTTTTTTTTTTTTCAAAAATAAATATTTTTTTCATGGGGCGGTCATAATGTTTTGGCTGATCATGGGGTGGTCATAATGTTTTGGCTGATCATGGGGTGGTCATAATGTTTTGGCTGATCATGGGGTTGTCAGCTTTTGTCACCTCCCACTCTAGTTTTGAACATTTCGCCATTCATCCCTATGGGACCAATTTCGCCGCAAAAACGACGATATTTCGTGAACCATTTGGTGAAACGTTCCACAAAGTAATAGCATACCATTTAAATGACATTGATTCCGGATTCACACTGGTATTTTTCAGCTTTTCATAAATTTCCACAAGGTAATAGCACACCAATTAAATGACATTGAACATTTCGCCATTCATTCCTATGGGACTAATTTTGCCGCAAAAACAACGATATTTCTTGAACCATTCAGTGAACCGTTACACAAAGTAATGGCACACCATTCGGGAACAATCCGCACGTTTCGGTATATTACTTGTCTATGTAGTGTAAAAACTGTGGGAGGAGTTAGGGTGGTAAATTTGGCTATAATAAGAATAATAGGGGCCAAGCACTTGGATTAGGGGGGCAGCTCCCCTAATGCACGGGCCGCCACTGCTGATCACACAAATGTAGCATACACTGTGGTTATAATACTTTTTAGCAGGGGTTCTTTAACCACTTGCCGACCAGCTCACGCAGATATACTGCGGCAGATTGGCAGCACTGCATGAATCGGTGTTCCTGTACGGCAGGTTGTGCAGGTGTAGCTGCGCACGCTGCCGCCGGCGCGCTCTCGCTCCCGCTGATCGTCTAGTACAGAGGCAGAATGGGGATCTGCCAGTGTAAACAAGGCGGATTCCCCTTCTGACAGGGGACATGTCAGAGATCTTCTGTTCCGAGTGATCGGGAACAGTGATCTCTGTCATGTCCCAGTGAGCCCATCCCCCCTACAGTTAGAACACACCCAGGGAACACACTTAACCCCTTGATCGCCCCCTAGTGTTAACCCCTTCCCTACCAGTGTCATTTTTACATTGATCAGTGCACTTTTATAGCACTGATCAATGTAATAATGTCACTGGTCCCCAAAAAGTGTAATTTGGGATCAGATTTGTCCGCCGCAATGTCGCAGTCCCGCTAAAAATCGCAGATCACCACCATTACTAGTAAAAACAATTAAAAAAAAAAGTCCCTAAATCTATCCCATAGTTTTGTAGATGTGATAACTTTTGCACAAACCAATCAATATATGCCTATTGCTTTTTCTTTTACCAAAAATAAGTAGAAGAATATATATCATCCTAAACTGATGAATATTTTTTTTTTTACATTTTTTTGGATCTGTTATATAGCAAAATTGTCACTCTTTGTTTATAGCGCAAAAAATAAAAACCGCAGAGGTGATCAAATACCACCAAAAGAAAGCTCTATTTGTGGGAAAAAAGGACGTAAATTTTGTTTGAGTACAACGTCGAACGACCGCGCAATTGTCAGTTAAATCGATGCAGTGCCATATCGCAAAAATTACCTGGTCATGAAGAGACAAATCCTTCCGGGGCTGAAGTGGTTAACCCCCTCACTCCCAGGGGTAATCACATGTGAGTCCACCAACTGCTTTCAGGACTCTACAGCCAGGTCTGCACAGATAACAAACCCAAGCCTTCACTGTGGATACACTTCCCTTCACATAGTCACACATTCACATGGAGTCCACATCTTAACAATACACCTTCTTTAATTAAAGTGGTTGTAAGCCCTTACATATACCCAATGAAGTGACTATGCTCAGGTGATACACAGAGATTAAACAAATCCTCCTACATAAGGTGTACCCTTTTACTTGCAGTCTTCTATATAATCGTTCAAGGTCCAAAATTTATGAGCTGGTCTGAGAGTTCGAAAAAAAAAGAGAGCTGAAGTTACATTCTGCAGAGCTCAGTGCAGGGATGGCTCAAACCACTGGAGGCTGGGGGGAACAAAGCCATGGGAGAGGCAGGAGGAGCCACAGCCACAGATGTCAACAGTTGGATGGGAGCTGGCGGAACCCGTCATGCAGGGAGGTTTCCTGCACCATTCCTGTTTGAACTTCACTACAACAAGCCTAGGTTCGTATGGGAGTGGTGCGAGAAACCACATGCGATTTGGACAGGAATTGCACCGCATTTCTGTTCAAATTGCATGCAATTCTTGCAGTGTGATTTGTGCCCATTCATTTTGTATTGATGCAAATCGCACCACAAAGTACCAGTATCGGGAGCCTTCACGAGTATGAGTATTCGTGGAAATACACAGTATTGGTGCATCCCTATAATAAAACAAAGCAGGAGGGGGGTGAAGTTTGGCATCTTTGACCTGGACGCTGTCCCACCATTGGTCCAAAGGACTTATTTGCCATTTCACACTTGTATATTGACTTGTATATTGTATATTGACTTTCCTGCCTCCCCTGCTTCTTACTGGTCAAAAAACCTACTGTCTGACAGCATTGTGCTGTGGATATAAGGGTAAGGCTCTCTCTCTTTTTTTTTGGTCTCTACATCTATATCACCTGCAGATTCTCAATGAAATTAAGGATGTTATCTAGTTATTGTATCAACTTCCACATGATTGCAACCCTCCTACTATAGGAATATATGCAGTCAGTCTAGTGTGTTAGTATGGTATCTATTTGGGGTAGAGGTGTTTTTTTTATTATGGTAAGAGATAAAAACAAAATGAAAAACAGCACTGCTCATAAACTGGGACAGAAACATGCACATTTTCTTGTTCATACATCATAGGACACAGAGGCTTGGTAATTACTTAGTGGGTTAGATAGTACCTTCAGGTGATTGGACACTGGTAACCCTAATTACAAAGTGAGTTCCTCCCCTATATAACCCCTACCATATGGAGAGTACCTCAGTTTTTTCACTAGTTTCTAAGGTGGTTGGTCACATTGAAGATGTGCTAAGAAGAAAGCTCTGTTTGATGGTCTGCGAGGACCTAGGAGCTATACAACCGGATCCATACCTTGGGCCAATACTAAAACGCCTAAAATGGATGGTACCCGGGCCTCGTGATAAGAAGAAATGAGGTTTTGCCTGTAATGTCTCTACTTGGAGGTCTGAGCTCTGGGATCCAGGCTTTGGTGTACTAATATAACAGTGGCACGAAAAGTTTTTGGCAGAGTCTTTTACAGGTCCAGGGAAGAGGATCCTGTGAGTAGGATCCCAGAACCCTGAAGGTTGGCACAACGCTACCCGCCGTGATGGGTGAAGGCTGGAATCTGTCTGTTCTCAGCAGTTCCTGCGGCAGGGATAAGGTAAGTGAAGACAATCCTTAAATTTACACATTATGGATTATCTTATGTGAGTAGTTGTATGTCTTACCCGGTTTCCGCCACTAGAGGGAGTAAGAGACATACCTGGTGTATACTTACATGCCTTCCAGGATACATGCTCAGTGAAGCTGGTCTGTGAATGCCGCTCACCTCCTCCGCTGCAGGCTCTGCCACATAAACAAAAAAGGGGGGGTCCCACGCAGTCCTCTGATGGTCTCCTTCTCCCCCCTCGCCCCGGCTGCCGCCATGATGGCCCTATCCACGCGCGTAGGGGGCGAGCTTTTACAGCATTTTACCTCATTCTGATAATGAGGAAAGATCCCTATCTGAGGATAGGGATCAGGTGCAATCGGACGAATCAGGGGAAGAGGAGAAGCTCTCTTCTACCTCCCAGGCCCTCAAAGCACAGGTGCA
Organism: Aquarana catesbeiana; assembly: GCF_042186555.1. Lineage (NCBI taxonomy): Eukaryota > Metazoa > Chordata > Amphibia > Anura > Ranidae > Aquarana > Aquarana catesbeiana. Next base: position 423,007,977 of record NC_133327.1, on the reverse strand, counting down.
ATACTATACTGAATTGGTGTGTTCCACATACAGATTGCCCTCTGCTGAGGCTGCCATTTCCCCTGTTTCTTCCCTGGGGTCCTGGAAATCCCCACAGGCTGCGTATGCCTTCCCAACTCATCCTTTACTGGATGAATTGTTGTATGAGGACTGGGGTCACCCAGATAAACTATTTTCTCCTCCTAAAAGGTTTTCTATGCTTTATGCGGTGGAGGAAAGTTTCACCAAGAAATGGGGAGTCCCAGCCATAGATGCAGCTGTTTCTTGTGTGAATACGAGCCTGACCTGTACTGTGGACAATGCTCAAGGGTTTAAGGATCCAACTGACAAAAGCTGGAAACTTTATTTAAAGCCTCTGTGATCCAGCCTATGGTTGCAGCAATTGGCATGTGCCAGTTGTTCAAGAACAAATGAAGCAGGTGCTTAGCTTCCTTTCCGCTGAGGAGGCAGAAGTTTATGCAGAACTTCCTAAAGCCTTGTCTTTCATGGTTGATGCCATTATGGATTCTGCTCAGCAAGCATCTCGCCTCACTCTCCTGCTGGTTCAAATGCGCAGGTCCCTTTGGCTTAAGCATTGGGCAGCTGAAGCTTCATGCAAAAAATATTTAACTGGGTTCCCGTTTCGTGGAGAACACCCGTTTGGGGATGACTGGCCAAATATATCCAGAAGATTACCTGGGGTAAAACCACGTTGTTACCGGTCAAAAGGAAGAGTAAACATTCTTCATTTAGACGTTCTCTGTCCCCAGCCCCTGGAGCCTCATCCTCTAGGCAGTGGCGACGGCCTCCTCAATCAAATACTAGGGGAAAGGTCCAAAGTCAAGCCCATGGGCAAAAGAGACCTTGGGATCCAAGATCTGGTAAACAGAACCCCAAAGCCTCCCTATGAAGGGGCGCCCCCGCTCGGCCGTGTGGGGGGAAGGCTGCTGCAGTTTGCAGGCACCTGGTGGGAAGACATTCAAGACAGATGGGTAGCCTCCACAGTGTCTCTGGGCTACAAGCTAGAGTTCCGAGAGCTTCCACTATCTCGTTTTCTAAGGTCAAGAGTCCCCAGGGATCCAGAAAAAAGAAGGCCCTTACTTCTGGCCTTGGAACGTCTGTTATCCCAAGGGGTAATTATAGAGGTGGCCCCAGGAAGAGCAAGGCTCAGGGTTCTACTCAAACCTCTTTACAGTTCCAAAACCAAACAGAGATATCAGACCTATTCTGAATCTAAAAGACCTGAATTAATTTCTAGACATTTGTCCTTTTCGCATGGAGTCTATCCGCTCATTAGTCTCCACCCTTCGGTGGGGAGAATTCCTGGCATCAATAGACATCAAAGATGCATATTTGCATGTGCCAATATTTCCCGCTCACCAAGATTCCTAAGGTTTGTGGTGGATCAGCGCCACTTTTAATTTGTAGGCCTTCCTTTTAGTCTTGCTACCGCTCCTCCAGTGTTCACAAAAGTTCTAGCCCCGCCCCTGGCAAATCTAAGGGTTCAGGGCATAACTGTGACAGCTTATCTGGATGATTTGCTACTCATAGAACAGTCCATAACACGCCTAAGCCACAATGTGCTCTGCACGGTAAAGTACTTAGAGTACCTAGGCTGGGTCCTCAATCTTGAGAAATCCTCCTTGCAGCCCCTAAAGAGGCTGGAGTATTTGGGCATGGTCATAGACACAGTCCAAAAGCAGAGTGTTCTTACCCAGGTCAAAAGCCAGGGCCATAAAAAAATTGGTCTGGGTTGTCTCAGCAAAGAGAAATCCCTCTATCCGACTATGTATGAGACTACTAGGGAAGATGGTCGCCTCCTTCATGGCTGTCCCTTACGCCCAGTTTCACTTGAGACCTTTACAAAACAGCATCCTCTCTGCCTGGAACAAGAGGGTTCAAGCCTTGGATCTTCCAATGTGCCTATCCCCAGGGGTGCGCCAGAGCCTCAATTGGTGGTTACTGACCAAGAATCTTTTAAAAGGGAAATCCTTTGTTCCAGTTACTTGGAAACTCGTAACCACAGATGCTAGCCTAATGGGCTGGGGAGCAGTTCTGGAAGAAGCTTCCACCCAGGGAAGATGGTCCAGAGCCGAAAAGCTTTTGCCCATCAACATTCTGGAAATTCAGGCAATTTGTTTAGCCCTCAAGGTCTGGACTTTCAGACTACAGGGTCATCCTGTTTGGATACAGTCCAACAATGCCACGGCTGTGGCTTATATCAATCACCAAGGAGGCACCAGGAGCCTGGATGCCCAAAAGGAGTTGAATCACATTTTTTTCTGGGCAGAAGGGCATATTCCTTGCCTGTCTGCGGTCTTTATGCCAGGGGTAGAAAATTGGCAAGCGGTTTTTCTAAGCCGCCAGCAGCTGTGTCCAGGAGAATGGTCTCTACACCCCAACATATTTCAGACCATATGTCAAAATTGGGGTACCCCGGATGTAGACTTGTTTGCGTCCAGGTTCAACAAAAAACTGGACAGCTTTGTGACAAGAACAAAGGATCTGCTAGCACAAGAGTCAGATGCCTTAATGATTCCATGGGATCGGTACACTCTGATCTTTGCCATTCCCCCAATTCCGCTTCTTCCGCGGTTCCTTCGGAGGATCAAACGGGAAGCAAAGTTGGTCATTCTGGTGGCCCCAACTTGACCCAGATGACCTTGGTATGCAGAGATTGTAAAGATGGCAGTGGGAAGACCTCTCACAAGGTCCAATATTCCATCCTGCTTTACCAAGTCTGAATTTAATGGTTTGGCTGCTGAGACCCACATTCTGAAAAGCCGTGGGCTCTCTGAATCAGTCCTTTTCACTCTGATTAATGCTGGGAAGCCGGCCTCCAGGCTCATCTACTACAGAATCTGGAAGGCATATGTTTCCTGGTGTGAACTCAGGGGGTGGCAACCTAGAAAGTATGCCATTAGCAGGATTCTTGCCTTTCTTCAGTTAGGCATTGAAATGAGGCTGGCTTTGAGCACTATCAAGGTCCAGATCTCGGCCCTTATCAGTATTCTTTCAAAGGCCAATTGCCTCACATTCCCTAGTCCGGGCCTTTGTTCAGGAGGCACTGCGCTTGAATCCGCCAGTCAAACCTCCTGTGTGCCCCTGGGATCTGAATTTGGTTTTTGCAAGGACAACCCTTTGAACCATTGCACCATGCTTCTTTAGTTCTTCTGACAAAGAAACTGGTCTTTTTGGTAGCCATTTCCTCGACTAGAAGGGTATCAGAATTAGCAGCTCTTTCTTGTAAAGAGCTATATTTGATTACTCACAAAGACAGGGTGGTGTTGTGTCCTCACCTGACTTTTTTACCTAAGGTGGTTTCAGGATTCCATCTGAATCAAGATGTGGTTCTACCGTCCTTTTTTCCAGATCCACAGTCCGCGGAAGAGGAGTTATAACACCCTCTAGATGTTGTAAGAGCAGTCAGTATCTATCTGCAGGCAACCGCTCAGATACGAAAGACGGATTGTCTGTTTATTCTGCCAGAAGGCCCCAGAAAGGGCCAGGCAGTGTCGAAATCCACTATTTCCAGATGGATTCGGCAAGTTATTATGCAGGCCTTTGGTATAAAGAAGATTCCTCCTTTTCAGGTTAAGGCGCACTCAAATAGAGTGGTTAGTACTTCATGGGCAGTGCATCACCAGGCCTCCATGGCTCAAATCTGCAAGGCTGAAACTTGGTCTTCTGTCCATACATTCACTAAATTCTATCAGGTGGATGTAAGAGGGTATGAGGATGCCGCCTTCGGGCGCAGTGTGCTGCAGGCAGCAGTTTAGAGCCTCTTGTCCGTTGGCGGTCTATGTATTTTCTGATCTGTGCCTCCCTCCCCTCAATTTTGGCATTGCTTTAGGACATCCCACTAATTACCAAGCCTCTGTGTCCCGTGATGTATGAACAAGAAAATAGGATTTTTAAATATAGCTTACCTGTAAAATCCTTTTCTTGGGAATACATCACGGGACACAGAGCTCCCGCCCCTCTTCGAAATTATACGTTGGGGTACTTATTGCTTTGCTACAAAACTGAGGTACTCTCCATATGGGAGGGGTTATATAGGGGAGGAACTCACTTTGTAATTTGGGTTACCAGTGTCCAATCACCTGAAGGTACTTTCTAACCCACTAAGTAATTACCAAGCCTCTGTGTCCCGTGATGTATTCCCAAGAAAAGGATTTTACAGGTAAGCTGTATTTAAAAATCCTATTTTCTCCTACAGTATATAGTGCTACCCCCGCAGGAGCTGCTGGTGAAAAGGAATCCCCCACCCTGCACAGCCAGGCACCCCGACTTTCCACAGTTCTCTTGAGACAAGAAACAGTCCAGAAGATTTGTTTTTTGTTTAATTAGGGGTATTCAACTTGGATGGAATTAAGGATATTATGGGATGCCCACTTGACTTTAGCAAACTCTTAAGGGACAAATTTCCTCTGTACAGTCTATTTACACACTCCTCCGTGTCAGGAACCATAAATCAGACTGAGACAGAAGTGCAGTAAAAATCACACAATTTAATAAAATGGTAAAATGGTATAAACAGAGGAAAAGTAGTCAAAGCATAGCCAGAGTTCGGTAACCAGCACGGGTAGTCAGAACAAGCCAGAGAAACAGGCGTCCAGAGATCAGTGAAATCGGGTGCACAAAACAGGATCAGGAACCAGAAGGGAAGTCAGCCAAGCAAATGTCTTTCACAGGAAATATAGCAGTCCGGATATGTTGACCAAGGCAAAGGCACAGACGATCTATCCAGGGAGTACATATAACCAGCAGCTCTAGCTGACGAGCAGGAAATGAAGAACGGGTGAGTCACTTTGGAATGAAGAGTCTTTGGCAATTAACCAGGGAGGGGGAGGCGCCGACCTGAGTGTAGTATTAAAATGATGACTTTAATAGGATAAGATTAAAAACACTTACAAGATGATAGAAGATGCATGCTCGTAAAAGTAAAGTACAGTCCTGGCATTCCACATGGCTCTGCGGGTCCCACCCCTGTTCAGGATTGCTGGAAAGGATTAGGCAGCTGGCTGGAATGGATCACAGTGTTTCTCCAGGAGCAAGGAACCGGGAAGCTCCACACTGACCAGCATGGACCGTGGAACAGGAAGTGATGTCACTGGCGTCTGATAGGACCAAGGCAGGGCTAGAATCTTGTCAGTCAGGGCTGCAGTGGTGAACAATTTAGGGAAAAATACATTATAGCAAGGGGCAGGTAAATCAGGGGTTAACAGTCTCGTATTGGCTAAACAAAATTAAAAAAACTAATACACATGGACATATTTGAAGCATGATTCTCTTCTATATGTATAAAAGCCTATTGAAGAGGTTAAGGATGTATGAAGGACCAGGCAAGTAAAATAGAAAAAAAGGGGGTTAGTATGTATGTAAACATGAAGAGGTGGGCAAGGAGGAACAGGCAGTAGTGTAAAGAATTAATAATAATATAAACGGTAATGATAAAATTGATGCTGCGTTCCCCCTAATTGGTATACAAGGGATGTATATGTGTGTGTGTCCCCTCATGGTGTGGCTGCCAAGTGGGGTGCACCTAATGATTGATCATGAAATATGTATATATATATATATATATATATATATATATATATATATATATTATACCACTCCCGACCAGTAGAGCAGAGACAGACCTGTTTGTGGGGGGGAGAGACAGGGGTAAGGGGAAGGGAGTAAGGGGGGAGAAACAAACCAGAAATGGGCGTGTGATCTGTTATAACAAGGTGTATGTTGAGTCCCCCTGGTGAGAGGGAATTGAGGGAATATATCCAAAAAGTCTCCTGCTGACAAAGTCGTTTGAAATGCCCTGCAGCAGGCAAACCTCTGGAGATGGCCTCTATGACCCACATCTTCAGGCCTTCGGTGGACTTATGATGTTCAAAAAATTACTTGGCACACTGTGCTCATCACATCCCTGTTAGATGAACAGCCTGTGCTTGCCAAAGTGTTGGCGAAGGGGACGGATGGTTCTGCCAACATATAGGAGGCCACAAGGACAGGTCAGACAGTGTACTACATGATCACTGGAGCAATTGTGAAACTCTTTTATAGGGAAAGTTTTTCCTTTTGTAGAGAAGCTTTTTTTCCATGCTGGACAAATTTACACATCATGCATAATTGTTTCTTGCATTGAAACATGCCCACTAGTGGATCGGGGTGGGGGGGTGGTATCTGGCTTGGGTTTGCGGATCTTACTTGGCGCAATTTGGCTCTTCATATTTTTGGCCTTGCGGTAAGAAAATTTTGGGTTTGGATGTTAGGGCGGAACCCAGAAAAGGATCTTCCAGCAGGATGGGCCAGTTCTTGATGAAGATTTTTTACATTTGTTTGTAGCGGTCATGGAACTGGATGGTAAACCTTGTTGGCTGGGGCCCTTCCTGCATGTTGGGTTTGGGTGTCGGTTTAGCTTGATACTGATGGAAAGCAGCATCTACGAGAGAAGGGGGGTATCCCTTGTCCAGAAATGTTTGGGTTAAGAGTAGGCCTTGGGTCTGGTAATCCTCATCTCTGGTACAATTGCTTTGGATCCTGTGGAACTGGCTCTTGGGGATATTGTTCTTCCATCTGGGGTGGTGGTAACTCTGGTAGTATGTGTATGCGTTTTTGCAGTGGGTTTTATGTAGCTGGTGGCATCTGTGTGCCAGTGTGGTCGAGTTGTAGATCTAAGAAGGCCAGTTTGTTGGGGTCCGCGATGAAGGTGAAAGAGAGCCCAAAGTTGTTGTGATTACAAACTTTGTGAGGTTCTCCATGGTGCCATCCCAGATGATTATTACATAATCGATGTAACGCCCATAAAAAATTATGTTGGCAGCAAAGGGATTGTTGTGTGTGATGTGGTGGAGATCCCAATAACCCATCATTAGATTTGCGTAGCTTGGGGCGAAGTTTGCCCCCATGGCAGTGCCTTGGGTTTGTAGATAGAACTGTTCTTCAAATTCAAAGTAATTATGCTTGAGGCAAAAAGTTGTTGCCAGAAGTATTAAGTGGGCTTGTCGTGGGTTGATAAGTGGATCAGTGGATTGGAAGTGTTCTACTGCCATCAGACCTACATCATGGGGAATGGATGTGTAAAGGGAGGTAACATCCAGGGATGCCCATATGTACGTGGGTTCCCAGGAGTAGAATGATAACATTTCCAGTAGCTGTGTACCATCTCTGATGTATGATGGAAGATTCTGTGCCAGAGGTTGTAAAAAGCGATCCACATACATGGAAAAGCCACTGGTGACACTTTCCATTGAGGCAACGATGGGCCATCCTGGTGGGTTATTGATGCCTTTATGTATTTTTGGCAGGTGGTAAAAGTACGGAGTTTTGTAAAAACTTTTATTGAGAAAAGAGAACTCTGGTTTGAAAATAATTTCTTTCTGGAGGGCTCTATTGGCTAATGTGGTAGCTTCCTGAGTGAAACGGGGCAGAGGATCCTGAGTTAACTTAGAAAAGGTGTTGGTATCTGACAACAGTCTCAGGGATTCCTTCATGTAATCCATTTTATTTTGAATTACAATGCCTCCACCCTTGTCTGCAGCTTTGATGATGATGTCCTTGTTGTTGGTCAGAGTGAGCCAATCCAATTCTGAGAAATGGCTCTCATTTCTCAGAATAGGATTGGCTCACTCAGCATTTCCATACCCCCCTCCCCCAGTTCAACATACCCACTTCAAACTAAAATCAATATTCAACCCAGTACACAAAAAGGTCCCTACATACACACCTTCTATCAGGTGGTGTATGCAGACCTCATCAAGATGTGCCAAACCAAACCGAACTCCAAGAAAATATCCAACCTATCCAAGGCTGAACAAACAGCACTAGACACTCTGGGTAACAACGAGGACATCATCATCAAAGTTGCAGACCAGAGAGGAGGCATTGTAATTCAAAATAAAATGGATTACATAAAGGAATCCTTGAGACTGTTATCAGATACCACCACCTACTCTAAGTTAACTCAGGACCCTCTGCTCCATTTCACTCAGGAAGCTACCACATTAGCCAATAGAGCCCTCCAGGAAGAGATTATTTCCAAACCAGAGTTCTATTTTTTCATTAAAAGTTTTTACAAAACTCTGTACTTTTACCACCTGCCAAAAATACATAAAGACATCAATAACCCACCAAGACGGCCCATTGTTGCCTCAATGGAAAGTGTCACCAGTGGCTTTTCCATGTATGTGGATCGCTTTTTACAACCTCTGGCAAAGAATCTTCCATCATACATCAGAGACAGCACATACCTACTAGAAATGTTATCATTCTACTGCTGGGAACCCACGTACATATGGGCATCCCTGGATGTCACCTCCCTTTACACATCCATTCCCCATGATGTAGGTCTGATGGCAATAGAACACTTCCTATCCACCGATCCACTTATAAACTCATGACTAGCCCACTTCATACTTAATAATAATTACTTTGAATTTGAAGATCAGTTCTATCTACAAACCCAAGGCACTGCCATGGGGGCAAACTACGACCCAAGCTATGCAAATCTGAAGATGGGTTATTGGGACTCCACCACATCACACACAACAATCCCTTTGCTGCCAACATAATTTTTTATGGGCGTTACATCAATAATGTAATAATCAGCTAGGATGATACCATGGAGAACCTCACGCAGTTTGTTTCCCATTGTAATCACAACAACTTGGGACTCTCTTTCACCTTCGTAGCGGACCCTGACAAACGGTCCTTCTTAAATCTAGAACGCGACCACAGTGGCACACAGATAGATGCCACCAACTACGTGAAACCCACTGCAGGAAACTCATACACACACTACCAGAGTTGCCACCACCCCAGATGGAAGAATAATATCCCCAAGAGCCAGGTCCACAGGATCCGACACAATTGTACCAGAGATAAGGATTACCAGACCCAAGGCCTACTCTTAACCCAAAATTTTCTGGACAAGGGATACCCCCCCTCTCGTAGATGATGGTTTCCATCAGTATCAGGCTAAACCCAAACCCAATCCACCAGAAGGGCCCCAGCCAACAAGGTTTACCACCCAGTTCCATGACCACTACAAACAAATGGAAAAAATCCCACCACCCACATCCCCCTGATCCCACTAGTGGGCATGTTTCAATGCAGAAAAAAATATGCATGATGTGTAAATTTGATCCCACCACCCACACCCCCCTGATCCCACTAGTGGGCATGTTTGAATGCAAGAAAAGATTATGCATGATGCGTAAATTTGTCCAGCATGGACAAAAAGTCTTCTCTACAAAAAGAGTATAAAAGAGTTTCACAATTACTCCTGTGATCATGTAGTATACTGTTTGACCTGTCCTTGTGGCCTCCTATATGTTGGTAGAACCATCTGTCCCCTTCGCCAATGGTTTGGCAAGCACAGGTGGTTCATTGGACAGGGATGTGATGAGCACAGTGTGCCAAGACATTTTTTGACTGAACATCATAAGTCCACCGAAGACCTGAAGGTGTGGGTCATAGAGGCCATCTCCAGAGGTTTGTGTGCTGCGGAGCGTCTCCTATGACTCTGCCAGCAGGAGACTTTCTGGATATAGTCCCTCAATTACCTCTTGCCAGGGGGACTCAATGAGGAGTTAGACGCATACACCTTGTTATAACAGATCACATGCCCCCCCTCTTACTCCCTTTCTCTTACCCTTGTCCCCCCCCCCCACAAACAGGTCTGTCTCTGCTCTACCATTCAGGAGTGGTATAGTAATGTAAGGGCTTACCTTGGTTGGAGTCCATAGTGCAGAGATGTATGCTCACCCTTGCAAATACACACAGCCCACGGTAACAAGGTAAGAAGCTACCTGGGCTGTGAATCTGTGCACGGGGGCTAGATAGGAATTTGCCAAAGGATTGTCCAGGTAAAGCCGTAGGCAGGGATTGCAGAAGTCAGAATAAACCATAAACAAGCCAGGGTCAGAAGCCAGGGTCAGTCTTGGAACACTGTAACTTGAACACAGGAACACAGGAACACTGAAACACTGGAACACAGGAATACTTAGGCAAAACAAGAGACACATGAACACAGGAACCTTTGACAATGATAGAGACAAGAGACAATGAACTGACAAAGCCCTCAGGGTGAGGCAGTGTTTTATACCCAGCTGATTGGATAAACTGCCTCAGCTGAACCAGGAGTGACAGGTACTAATTGCAATAAGATCCAGAGTATGGCCCTAGTATTTCATGCAGAACTGTGCAAAGCTGGAAAGCAGGCTGAAAGGAACTGAGGTTTGGCTCAGAGGCAAAGTAACAGGAGCACTAAACAGGCAGTCATAGGTTCAATACCTCTTTGAGGCCACTTGGAGCGTGACCATGCCTGGTCGTCTGCCTGGCACGGTAGGGACTGTGACAAGCAAATACTGTATATTGTTTTCATATATATATATATACAGACATATTGCATGATCCATCATTAGGTGCACCCCACTTGGTATCCACACCATGAGGGGACACACATACAGTCAGGTCCATAAATATTGGGACATCAACACAATTCTAAACTTTTTTTTATACACCACCACAATGGATTGGAAATGAAACAAACAAGATGTGCTTTAACTGCAGACTTTCAGCTTTAATTTGAGGGTATTTACATCCAAATAAGGTGAACGGTGTAGGAATTACAACAGTTTGTATATGTGCCTCCAACTTTTTAAGGGACCAAAAGTAATGGGACAATTGGCTGCTCAGCTGTTCCATGGCAAGGTGTGTGTTATTCCCTCATTACCCCATTTACAATGAGCAGATAAAAGGTCCAGAGTTCATTTCAAGTGTGCTATTTGCATTTGGAATCTATTGCTGTCAACTCTCAATATGAGATCCAAAGTGCTGTCACTATCAGTGAAGCAAGCCATCATTAGGCTGAAAAAACAAAACAAACCCATCAGAGAGATAGCAAACAACATTAGGTGTGGCCAAATCAACTGTTTGGAACATCCTTAAAAAGAAAGAAGGCATCAGTGAGCTCAGCAACACCAAAAGACCCAGAAGACTATGGAAAACAACTGTGGTGGATGACTGAAGAATTATTTCCATGGTGAAGAAAACACCCTTCACAATAGTTGGCCAGATCAAGAACACTCTCCAGGAGGTAGGTGTATGTGTGTCAAAGTCAACAATCAAGAGAAGACTTCACCAGAGTGAATACAGAGGGTTCACCACAAGATGTAAACCATTGGTGAGCCTCAAAAACAGGAAGGCCAGATTAGAGTTTGCCAAACAACATCTAAAAAAGCCTTCACAGCATCCTATTGACAGATGAAACCAAGATCAACTTGTACCAGAGTGATGGGAAGAGAAGAGTATGGAGAAGGAAAGGAACTGCTCATGATCTAAAGCATACCACCTCATCAGTGAAGCATGGTGGTGGTAGTGTCATGGCGTGGGCAGGTATGGCTGCCAATGGAACTGGTTCTCCTGTATTTATTGATGATGTGACTGCTGACAAAAGCAGCAGGATGAATTCTGAAGTGTTTCGGGCAATATTATCTGCTCATATTCAGCAAAATGCTTCAGAACTCATTGGACGGCACTTCACTGTGCAGATGGACAATGACCTGAAGCATACTGCGAAAGCAACCAAAGAGTTTTTTAAGGGAAAGAAGTGGAATGTTACGCAATGGCCAAGTCAATCACCTGACCTGAATCCGATTGAGCATGCATTTCACTTGCTGAGGACAAAACTGAAGGGAAAATGCCCCAAGAGCAAGCAGGAACTGAAGACAGTTGCAGTAGAGGCCTGGCAGAGCATCACCAGTAATGAAACCCAACGTCTGGTGATGTCTATGCATTCCAGACTTCAGGCTGTAATTGACTGCAAAGGATTTGCAACCAAGTATTAAAAAGTGAAAGTTTGATGGATGATTGTTAATCTGTCCCATTACTTTTGGTTCCTTAAAAAGTGGGAGGCACATATACAAACTGTTGTAATTCCTACATCATTCACCTGATTTGGATGTAAATACCCTCAAATTAAAGCTGAAAGTCTGCAGTTAAAGCACATCTTGTTTGTTTCATTTCCAATCCATTGTGGTGGTGTATAAAAAGATTAGAATTGTGTTGATGTCCTAATATTTATGGACCTGACTGTATACATCTCTTGTATACCAATTAGGGGGAACGCAGCACCAATTTTATCATTACCGTTCATTATTATTATTAATTCTTTACACTACTGCCTGTTCCCCTTCGCCCACCTCTTCATGTTTACATGCATACTAACCCCCTTTTTTCTATTTTACTTGCCTGGCCCTTCATACATTGTTAACCTCTTCAATAGGCTTGTATACATATAGAAGGGAATTATGCTTCAAATATTTTCATGTGTATCAGTTTACATTTTTTAATTTTTTTAAGCCAATCCGAGATTGTTAACCCCTGCTTCACCTGCCCCTTGCTATAATTTATTTTTCCCTAAATTGTTTACTGATTGATCTGCTGGTCGTTCTAGTTCCACAGCCACACCCACATGGTCTCCATTGTGTATCTATAACTGTCCTCCTCTAGAGGGCAGCAGGCCAACAGAAGGAGCAGCCAGCTCCGAGCGCGGAGCCTTCACCACTGCAGCCCTAATTGACAAGATTCAATTAGGGCTGCAGTGTTCCACGGTCCATGCTGGTCAGTGTGGAGCTTCCTGGTGCTTTCTCCTGGAGAAACACTGTGATCCATTCCAGCCAGCTGCCTAATCCTCCCCAGCTATCTGCAACAGCGGTGGGAGCCGCAGAGCCATGTGGAATGCCAGGACTGAACTTTACTTTGACGAGCATGCATCTTCTATCATCTTGTAAGTGTTTTTAATCTTATCCTATTAGAGTCATAATTTTAATACTACACTCAGGTTGGCGCCCCCCTCCCTGTTTTTTCCTTACATGTCTTGGAGAGTTCTTGACACACTCTGAAGGATGGCTGCCTTCCTTTTTAATCCTTAATACCCCTTTCTTTTCCAACCACCCAACCTATGGATACATCACCATCCAGCTATTACATCCACAGACTATACCCCTAAGAATTACTCTATTTGGAGCGCCAGATAAACACTGACTTTACTGCTATTTAGCAATTAACCGACAGCTGAGCACAGAGCTCTCAGAAGGAATGGCTGAGCCCAGCCCTGACACTCCAGCACATCACTTGCTTGAATAACAACTTCTCAGACTCAGCTGGCACACTGTTAGATGATCTGACAGGCATCAGTCAGATAAAGCAAAGGCCCATTACAGGCAGCGCCTATGGGCCCCTTGGTTTTGTAGCAAAATCAGTGTCCGGCTTCCTTCCCTGTTGCTACTGATCCCAGCAACACCTCTTCAGGCACTGCCAGCCCACTTGGCTGCAGCTGCCCCTTTCACTAGCCCTCCTGGCTAATCTTCCACAGTCCTCCCAGATTGACTCTACAACCATCTCAGACTGCCACTCCTCAGCCCTCTCAAGCTGTCTCTCAGTCCTCCCTGACTGTCTCACTCATCAGGCACCCATCTGTCTTCTCCCTGGAGATCTCCCTCGACGTGCTCGCTGGCTCCTGCTGTCCTCACACCTGCTCCCTTGCCACTGGACAGGACTTCTCCTTGTGCTGTCAGAGGATTTCTCCTGCACCCGAGCTCCCAGACCTGAGGTCACCCCCCCCCCAGACTAGGGGGGCTACCCACAAGAGCCTCTCACAGCCTCCTCAGGACTCCATCTCCAGCACCCGAACCCCACTGCCCCATAGTATTTAAGAGGTCCCTCCCCCTGCCAGCCCATTTGGCCGGGGATTGTTGGGGCCCTCTCCTCCCTCTCCTCCTAAACTTCCTCCCTTTCTTCTGGAAGTTTCTCAAAAGTTCCAGCAAGTATGGGGAGGTAACAGAGATGCTGCTTGATGAGCCATTCCAGCCTCCCTGAGTCACTCACCCTGACCCAGATTCAGCCCAGCCTGGCTCTCAGCCAGGCTAATTTACCTACACTAACAAACTATGTACACTCCCTTTCTAGCACAATAGATGGTGCTACAAGTCATTTTTAACATTTTTAAAATGTGCTACTCTCCCCAAAATTGTCACCTTAGATTAGAAAGGGTATTAGGCAGTTTTTTTTTAGTTAATAAATACAGTTATAGATAATATATTTAGTCAAATTCACAACATACCAGAGCAGTCTTTTTTAATGCTTGAAATAACTTTCTGACTTTCTGGTCTCAGGGAACCCCTGCTAATAATGATAATATATATGTGGAATTTATTTGGGTTGTTGCCGTCACCCCTTACCTGTAGTTTCACCACATCAGAGACTTAGAGTCCATGTTGAGCTTTGTATCCAACAACGTATGCACCAGTCACTTTAGTATTTTTCCCAATGCATTAATGAAGAACTTTAAAGAAGTAGCAGTGAAGAGGTAGAAAGGGAGTTGCAGAAAAATTCAAATACCTTTTGCAGATCACTGAGAAATTGAGGATCTTAGAGATGAATACACCTTCAGTCCAAAGATCTTTGTCCACCCGGATAGATCTCTCTCACTGACCTAGCAGCCGGAATGGAACACGAACAAAAAATCTCTGCCACAGACTTTAAAAGAACAAAATTGCTATACGATCCTCTGGATAAATAATGAAGAAACTCCTGCGCTGTCAGAAATACCTATGCTAAGGGGCACTGCTGCAACACCTAAATGGCTGATCCAAACAGGCAAAAGTGGTATGAATAAAGTGAGTGGTGATTGCGCTGTGATAAAAAGGGGAAGGGGGGAAGAGGAAGGGGAAGGGGCTAACTCAAATGTATAGAGAGGTGAATGAAAAATGAAAAAATTAAACAAAAGGTATAATGAACATGAGGGCTAGTATCATACTAGCACATAAAAAATATTGTAAATACTGAAACAACAGAAAAGAAATTCTCAGTGCAAAAGGGCTAGTATCATACTAGCACATATGTGGTGACTCAGCAAATACTTATTAAAAGAAAAATCTCAGTGCAGAAGGGCTAGTATCATACTAGCACATATGTGGTAACTCGGCAAATACTTATTGGTGACTCCAAGTAAATAAATAAATGGTGAACAGTCCCACCACCTTGTAGTACAAAGTGTCAAACAATGAGCCATCAGTTCCAAAAAAGGCAAAATGAAAAAGTTATACAAAATATAAAAGTATAATGAAATGTAATAAAGTGCGGTCTCGTGGGCACTAAATCCGAATAAACTGAAGAAACAAAATTGCCTAAAATGTATAAAAAGCTTTAAAATGAGTGACAAATACAGTGTGGGTACAAAAAGAAAATTGAACCAAATACAAATATATAGATCAAAAAAAGTCCATGTGCATGAGGGCTAGTATCATACTAGCACATAAAAAATATTGTAAATACTGAAACAAAAAAAAAAACCTCAGTGCAAAAGGGCTATTATTATACTAGCACATATGTGATAACTCAGCAAATTCTTGTTAGTGACTCCAAGTAAATAAATAAATGGTGAACAGTCCCACCACCTTGTAGTACAAAGTGCTCAAACAATGAGTCATCAGTTCCAAAAAGGCAAGTCCACAAGCCACAGGGAAGGGAAAAAAAAGTCTTCAGTGGGGACACCTCTGTGCTCGCAAGCAGCTCACCTTACTGCTGCAAGACAACAGCTTGTAATCCAATAACAAATCACCAGCAGGCAAGGGTCCCATCTAGTAGTTCAGGCGATTCGGGTGGTGGGTGTGCAGGATGGTATATAAAAAACATAAGCAGACAGTATATAGTATAACTCCGTGGCGGCCAGAGTGGAAAAAGGGACAGGACACAGAAGGGGGATGCACTCACTTTTTGTAAATGAGTGTGGGCGTCAATCCAACGAACGCCGAGTTCGTATACCTCAAAAGGGTGTCTTCAAACCGTCCCTGTTTCCTCAATGCTCGTCACAGTGGAATGAATATATGTGGAGTGTTGGAAAAGAGTGCACATAGCGTGATCCCGTATATAAATCAGTTTATTAGGTTAAAAACAACATGGTGCACTTACATTTAGCAGAAGGCAATAGTAAAAACATCCACAAGTGCCGAGCTCGTATCCTATCGTCAGTCTGTGACAGTTCCTGTGCTCCAATCCTGATGCGTATCGTCACGTCACGTGACTTCATCAGAGTCTTCCTCACTTGTACCCACACTGTATTTGTCACTCATTTTATAGCTTTTTATACATTTTAGGCAATTTTGTTTCTTCAGTTTATTCGGATTTAGTGCCCATGAGACTGCACTTTATTACATTTCATTATACTTTTATATTTTGTATAACTTTTTCATTTTGCCTTTTTTGGAACTGATGACTCATTGTTTGAGCACTTTGTACTATAAGGTGGTGGGACTGTTCACCATTTATTTATTTACTTGGAGTCACCAATAAGTATTTGCTGAGTTACCACATATGTGCTAGTATGATACTAGCCCTTCTGCACTGAGATTTTTCTTTTAATAAGTATTTGCTGAGTTACCACATATGTGCTAGTATGATACTAGCCCTTCTGCACTGAGATTTTTCTTTTAATAAGTATTTGCTGAGTTACCACATATGTGCTAGCATGATACTAGCCCTTTTGCACTGAGAATTTCTTTTCTGTTGTTTCAGTATTTACAATATTTTTTATGTGCTAGTATGATACTAGCCCTCATGTTCATTATACCTTTTGTTTAATTTTTTCATTTTTCATTCACCTCTCTATACATTTGAGTTAGCCCCTTCCCCTTCCTCTTCCCCCCTTCCCCTTTTTATCACAGCGCAATCACCACTCACTTTATTTATACGATCCTCTGCCACAGGACGTAGTGATGATTGCACAATCCTCTGCCACAGAATTGTAGTTTTAGATTAACAGAAACACAGTACCACAACACAGAATATATATATATGTATAAAAATATTTTCGAGGACAAAATTACAACAAAAGTGTACAATAAAAGTGTTGTATGGTCCCTTCCTGAAGAGGAAGGACAATCCTTCTCTGATCCCCCCAGGGTGCAAGACTTCTGGTGAGGGTATGGCACAATCAGGTCCATCTAGCCCAAATGCCCAGCTGACCCCTCTCCTCATGATCAGCCAAAGGCGACCAATGAGTATTAGGTGGGGGAAGAGAAACCCCCTCGATAGGGGAGGAAGGAGCCTAATGACTACTCATCCTCTCCCTAGACTTCAGAGCAGATACATATCGTTCAATCCTGAGTGAAAAAAGGAAACACATATATAAGTGCAGGTGACACATGTAGAGAGAAAATAAATAAGTAAAAATAAAAAAAGGTGCCAGTGCAGGTTCATTGGCTAGGCCTTGCGGCCTGGTATCAAATATTGCGCCAACTCATTCAAAAGGTCTAGTCCACGAGGGGAAGTGCAGAAAAAAGTTTAGGTTTTGTGGCCTAGTGGAGTTTCATACAGAGGGGTCCCAAACCCATTGTGCTACTTCCGCACTCCTGGGATGCCACTTCCAGGGGACGCTTGACACTTTGGGCCCTCTGTCTTCCCAGCCCCTGACTAGACAAGGTAGCACAGTCAAATCAGGAGGCACTGGGTGCCTTCAAACCTTTAACACCAGTGAAATACTTCTGACCCCCACCTTAGCCAGTGGGCAATTAATTTGGTTTCTTTACCAGAGGGAAGATCCCTCAGGACCCACATTATACCATCAGGGATACTATACAGCCAGCCATCCCAGCTTAAAGGTCAGAATTATGGTGGAGCATCCCTACTGGACACTGATAAAAACAAATACAGTACTACACTTGTTCTTATCCAAAATGCCGAGAAGGGAACAGCTCACATAACATTAGTGCAATGGTCACTGGGAAGAACCCTGGGATGATAAAATTGTTGTTAGTGGGTGTAAGGAAAATGTAAAAATAAAAGTGCCGGGACATGCTACTGACGACTTCATTATTGCAAAAGGAAACAACCTTGCTGATAGAGTTGCCAAAGCTGCTGCCAACAAACAGCCACAACCACAAGACACAAGAACCCAGATGTTCTTCTCCACTGATTTCACTTCCCCAGATTTCCCAGGAGCAGCATCCCAGTTGCAGGCTAAAGCGGCTGCCACAGACCTGGATTACTGGGTGCAAGCAGGTTTGACCAGAGACCCTACAGGTCTCTGGTCAAACAAGGAGGGGATCATAGGAATACCTGAGAGTGTAGCCCCATTGATTCTGTCATATTTACATGGACCGGGTCATATGGGACAAAAACCACTAGTGAAGGTGTACCAAGAATCTTTTTGCACAGTTAAACTGTTAGACCTGGTGCATCAATTAGTCCACTCTTGTCTCACATGCGCCCAGAACAATGTCCAAGGCCCACAACATGGTAAACATGGACACTTGCCACCCCCCATTGGCCCACTACAGGACTTGCAGATAGATTTCACACATATGCCAAAACAGAGAGGAAACCTCAAATTTTTATGTGTGATCGTGGACAAATTTTTGGCCTGGCCAGAGGCCATACCAGTCACTGGAGAAACAGCAGGTATAGCAGCAAGATGTCAGATCAACCACTGGATCTGTAGGTTCGGCCTCCCCAGCACAATACACTCAGATCAAGGCCCGGCATTTACATCCAAGTTAGTCAAGGAACTTACCAGGGTCCTAGGAATACAATGGAAATTACACATTCCTTATCACCCCCAGAGTGCAGGCATAGTGGAACGCATGAACAGGAATATAAAAGACAAGCTAAAGAAGGCCACACAAGGCACAATGAAAAATTGGTTAGACTTCTTGCCTGGGGTACTTTTTCAAATCAGAACTACCCCCCATAGCAGGACAGGGTTATCCCCATATGAAATACTTATGGGGAAACCAGCCCAGAAAAAGCCACAGGAAGGAGAGGAAATTAACTTGTATTCCTTACAGGAAGAGAATGTGAAACATCTGGTAAGTAGCTTGACTGAAACTTACGACAAGGTTGCTGTCACTTTTCCTCCTCTTTCCACAGAACCAACGCACCCCCTCATCCCGGGTGATAAGGTGCTGATAAAGCAACTCGCTGCAAGGAAACAGCCGGGCCCCATCTACCAAGGACCATTTGAAGTGTTGAAAGCTGCCAGAACTGCTGTTCTTACAGACCAAGGTCCACAAAGGATACATGCCTCCTGGATCAAGAAAGCACCCAGCCAGAGCTGCCCCCTGAAGGAGAATCAAGTCAACAGATCGAAAGGAATGAGCTCAAGCCCCTCAGAAGAGACAAACCACTCCCCAAGCCCCCCAGACTGCCAAGAACAGTCCAACGCCCCTATACCCCCTATATCCTCCCTGAAGGTATCCAAGGCGTCCGAAGACTCGGACCTAATGACATTCAACTAATCCCAGCCCCACCCTTGTTCCCTCCCAAGGAACCACGTAATTGGAGGTGTAACTCCCACCTTTTTGCCGCATTTTCTTTCCTTATAATATGCATGGTATTACTGTTAACTGTATTTGGCTGTTGGATGGCTTCAAATTGTGGATTCCAAACCACCGAAGGGAACCACACAGGTAACAAGAGCATACGTATCCAGAAACGAGCACTCACATTTATGGGCACAGGTCATATTTATCCTTGCTGTACACAAGTGGCAGGACAGATGTCCAAAGCCCAAGCACAAGCAGTTACGGGGTACCACATTCAAAGAAAAGATGGTAATTGTCATATTGCAGCCATCATTTTGATTGCTACATATAAAGGACAAAATAAGACTTGGTATATGAGCCCTAATCACAGGTCTACTCAAAATATTGTAAGTAAGTTTAAAAAATCCAAATTGGGAGAGAAGGGAATTAACCAGGTAATACAGAATAGAAGATCGAACAACGTTCCCTTTAAACCGCTAGATGAAACTGACTTAAAAACTGCCCCAAAGAAGTTCTGGCCACAATTTAAACAAAGGAGGGAACTCCTAAGGCCAGATCTTAAAAGTAATAACAACTGAGCCCAATTAGACCCTGAAACTTATTCAGTCCCAGACTCTATCCCACATCACTTTATTATGATGCATGCTTTCGCTAGGAAACAGAACTTCTCTGAATGCTGGGTTTGTTCCCACATGGGCACAGGCCGAAACTCAGTCCCAATGGTTGGAAGGCCAGTTACCCTAGAACAGCTGTTAAATGTGACCCAACCAATCCCACCAGAAAGCATAACCATAACTAACAAGCCCCTACTATTTACAGGTTACACAAGAACACCCCAATTTTGTTTTCTGAACGGAGCAGGCAGAGACATGTATAATGGTAGATTCTGCAGAGACTCCATAGTAAACTTTACCCTGGTAGATCTCCCATATGCTCTCAATGGCACTTTAGAAATCAGAGGCTTGGTAACATACAACATCTCTGACCCTAATGAGAGAATAGGAAACATGTCCACCTACGACATTTCAAATTGTGTACAGGGCAACAATAGTGAACCCAGGGAATGGTTAACCAACACACACATGAACAGTTCATGGATGGAAGAAAGGGAAGATGAGGCCCCCTCATTGGGAGATTGGTTGTGTTTGGTAGGACTCAGGTTTAATCTTGATTCACCAGGGGAAGTCCCAGCTCCACATATGCCCCATGGATGGATGATTTGCTGTGGATTATGGTGTCACACTACCATCCCCTACCCCATGGACAGGAAAACATCTGGGTGGTGCACACTTGTAGAAATGATCCCTTTCATGGGAACAACAGATGGTAAATCCCAAGTTGAGATGATACCAGCACATGGACATTTAGAATTTGGGAAACACAAGAGGGAAATTTCAACCTGGAGGTACAAAGCATTTGCATCAGTAGGAGGACTAGGAATGTACAATGCTCTTACAAAGGTAGATGAATTTGGCCAACTAGTTGATTCATGGATGAATAAAACCGCCCTAGATATAGGACTGATGAATGAAGAACTTAGAAAGATACTCTTTGAACAAGAGATCATTAAACAAAGGCAGGAAAGGATGATGATGGTATTAACTGGGCTATGTGATGTTACAGGGGATAAAAGCTTGTGTTTTACTTACGTGAATAATTTAACCAAACCCTCTGAGGACTTAGAGGTTCCAGATTATTATGACATAATCAAAAGACACCAGGAAGAGCAGATGAGGAGGCTAGGAGATTCCTGGAATCCTTTTGCAGGAGTAGGAGGTTGGTTTGGATCCTTCTGGAAAAGTATAATGAATTTCTTTAAGCAAGTGGGCATGATACTCATAATGATTGTTCTACTGGGAATAGCTGCCTATGCTACTGTCAAATTTGTCTTTTATCTGACTGGCAAAGTGCCTGATCTGGTGGATAATTTAAAACCCTAGCCCGAACCTGAAACCACCATGGCTATGTTCTATTCAGAACAGAGGTGGTACTCTGAACATGAGTGATCAAGGGGGAACTGTGTTCCCCATGATCAAAGGAGGGATTGTAAGGAAAATGGTTTCCCTCATGCGTACATAATCTAGAGTGATGCTTTAAGTTGAACCTATAAATTGCTTATAGAAGCTGAAATGCATCTGCAAGGCTTATTTGCAAAACATATATTTTTTGTAAAAGGATGTTCCAGCTACAGCTAGCAGGAAACCGCTTGTGGTCATAAGTGAGACATATCTCAGGAACATTATCAAGAGGCATTGCGTACCTCACACCTCGGTCTTATATTCCAATAAGTTTAGTTAAAGTTAAGAGGGTATATTTAGATAAGGGACTTTTAGTATATCTCTGGGCAGAATACTATGCAAATATATATGTCATATAACATGTAACCTGTGATACTTGTACTCTTGTAATTGGTTAGACTAGGGGACTGCCCCTTAGTCTGCCCCTACTGATGTATAATGGTGTTATCCAATATAACATGTGAACTACCTGTAATACAGCGTATTCTTGATTAATCCATCCTTGTGTATGATTTCTTGATTACCCGATCGATTGAGGAAATCTCCTGGTGTCCAACAGAGTCCTGCTCGAGCAAAGGAGGGGCCCACCTGACCCTTAACCCTTTCAGTGGGAACTTATCTGTGAGGCAGAAATTGCTCATAGCTCAGAGAACCCCTAGCAACCTTTGGAGGGCCCCTAGGGTCATAGGAAACCTTGATTGAGAAAGACTGTACTAGAGAATATGAACCATTGCAATATTTGAAATGCAATGCTGGTTGCAATTTTTACTTTTTGGTGTGATATTGCTGTTCATTAAGAGCCTTTTTCAGATTTAGCATGTGGAATCCCTGCTTAATGCTTGTTCAAAATGTTTTGTTTCTTTGCAAAGATGCCAGATCCATAACTACATGATAACCAGTAGTATGGTTTTGAAAGTGTATGCTTATTTTTGCTCTTCTCAGTGAAAGCAGATGTGGATTGTACGCTTTCTTCTTTATCCTGCAGATTCATCTCTCCCTTAAGACGGATCATCTCCTCCACAAACATTTGTTCAGTTTGCTCTTGCTTAAATAAGGAATCATTAAAAAGTGGTAGCTGAGATAAAGATCTGAGCATACTGCACATATGTCAGTATAGGAAGATACAGAGGCTATTTTTTAATTTAGTTTGTTCTTTGCTGTCTTTGTACAATAATCTATCTGCTTCACTGAAGGAATGTACTGTAGAGTCATACCAACCAATGCTCTATTGTACTAGCCTACTCTAGCCTACTCTAAAATTTGGTTCTCTGTATATTTATTATTTTTGAGCATTAAAGCGGGGGTCCACCTATCTATCGTTTTTTTTTTTTGGAGTTCATTCACAAACTTTTCTTCTCATGATTATCTACTCACATGTTCTGTGTAATAAGTCCGCCTGTGTCCGATTTAGTTGTAAAGAATAACTTATAAGATTCACTGAAGGAGGTTTCCATCTTCATTGTGGGCATTTGAAGCCCACAAGCATGTATTTCCTGGATGCGGTGAATGCTGTGCTCCCAGCATTCATCGAGATGTTGTGATGACGCTGTTGCACAATGCATGCTGGGAAGCCTGAGACTAGCTCCCAGGGGACTGTGGGAGGTCTGGGAGAGGCTAGAAACACGCCTACTCCCATGGGAGGAAAACCAGGAAGTGCTAAGAAGATTAGAAAAAAAAAGGTAATTACGGCGATTTAATTTTTTTTACACAGCATGTCAGCATCTAGGCAAGGAAGAGAATGCATAGAGATAATGTTCAAAATTTGGGTGGAACCCCGCTTTAAAAAGTCAAACTTGAATTTTCATTATTAATGAACCATTTTACGTTATGAAAAGTTATTTTTTAATTAAATTTATTTGCATGAATAATATTGGAAATCTATACTAATGCCCCGTACACACGGTCGGACTTTGTTCGGACATTCCGACAACAAAATCCTAGGATTTTTCCCGACGGATGTTGGCTCAAACTTGTTTTGCCTACACACGGTCGCACAAAGTTGTCGGAATTTCCGATCGACAACCACACGGTCACGTACACCACGTACGACGAGACTAGAAAAGGCCGGTTCAGAACCAAGCACGGCACCCTTTGGGCTCCTTTTGCTAATCTCGTGTTAGTAAAAGTTTGGTGAGAGACGATTCGCGCTTTTTCAGACTCGTGGCTTTCAGATCGTTTTCTGCCGTTCAGTTTGTGCTTGTGGGTTTGTATCTGCTCTTCAGTGCGTGCAAGCAAGTTCCGCATGACTTTAGGTAGTCATTGTATTATTACTGGTTTTCAGGTCGCTCTTCACAGGCCTTGCTGTTCTTCAGTGCGTTCTGTTACTTCGTTCTGAGCAGCCGACCGTTTTCTAGCCATGTTTCGTATGCGTTCTCCTCGTAGAGTTCGTGCTGTGCGGGGGCTTGGTGTTGGGGTCCTGACCTTGACACAAGTCCAGTCCATGAACAGGGTGAGGAGGAGTTCATGGACCAAGAATTGGTTGCTTCAGCGTGACCAGTTCTGTCATATGCCTTTGCTCCGTGAGATCCGTGAGAATAATCCTGATGATTTCAGGAACTTTCTCAGGATGACGGACCCCGTGTTTCACCGTCTGTTGGCTTCTCTGACCCCCTATATCAGCAGGCAGGATACCTGCATGAGGCAAGCCATCACTGCGGAGCAGAGGTTGGTCGCTACCTTGCGGTATTTGGCCACAGGGAGAAGCCTGCAGGACCTCAAGTTCTCGACAGGAATCTCCCCCCAGGCTCTGGGGATCATTATCCCAGAGACCTGTTCTGCCATCATCCAGGTCCTGCAGAAGGAGTATATGAAGGTAAGATTTTTATCCTTTTATATCACATTTTATTGTATTTAATGTTTGATAATATATTGTATTTCTTTCCTCATTCCCTAATTACCATGATTGTAATATGATGTGAATGTCCCCTTTGTCCTCATGCATGCTGGATTTTTATGTAATTATTATTTTAGGTCCTTCATACATATTTGCCCTTCAATAACCTCTCCAGCATGGTGTCTCCTGCCCTATATTCACCTCATGTAGTCACTTAACAATGTATTTTATCAGCTCTATAGTAGTGCTTTACCCCAAACACCCCCTAAAATGTTTTGAAATGTTATTTTTTATTTAAATTCAGGCAGAGTGGCAGAGGCTTTTTTTTGTGGTGTCCCCAAATTTTTTGTAACCCTCCCTCCCCCAACTGCTAAGTCAGCTGATCCCAATTCTCTATCCTCAATCATCTATCTGCTGACTTTGCCAAACCCATACACACTATACCCACCTCTTTACTGGTCAGATTTATGGATGAATTCCCCAAAGCATGTAGTGCAAGGGCCTGCCTGTATACTTTCCAATGGTACTGTTTAAAGTTTTTGTATCCTATTATTATCTTGATAGGTAATAGCAGAATGTTCAAATGTGCTCAAATGTGTACAGTGTGTATTTATATCTTTGTATTATGACACTTCTTACCTGTCCAGTGGTCTGCCAATAGTGTAACTAAGGAGGGTCTGTTCCAAGTAATACCCTGTATTTAGGCATTCATCTATCAATGAAGTGAAGAGGGTTACCTGTCCAAGATTTCCACACA
Source organism: Aquarana catesbeiana (assembly GCF_042186555.1). Classification (NCBI taxonomy): domain Eukaryota; kingdom Metazoa; phylum Chordata; class Amphibia; order Anura; family Ranidae; genus Aquarana; species Aquarana catesbeiana. Next base: position 422,983,065 of record NC_133327.1, on the reverse strand, counting down.
CCCCTATAATGTTAGAAATGGCCCATGAGGGGGGGGGGGGGAATATGATAGGTGTACCTTATACTTTGTTGTTGTTAAATTCCCCTTAATAAATGCTATCTGGAGGTTGCCCCATAATGTTTGTGTCTAATCTGCTTGCCATGTTTCTGTGAAAAAATAGTAATGTTTATTGTTTTTTCCTCAACAGTTTCCTTCAACGCCACAGGAATGGCAGACTGTGGCCTCCCACTTTGCCCAGCGGTGGGACTTTCCTAACTGCGGAGGGGCAATTGATGGGAAACACGTCCACATCGTCCCACTACCCAACTCGGGGTCGTACTATTATAATTACAAGGGGTTTAATAGTATAGTGATGTTGGCGGTGGTGTCGGCTAATTACGAGTTCTTGTATGTGGACGTGGGGAAGAATGGCCGGATGTCCGATGGTGGAGTGATCACCCAGACGGAGTTCTACAGGCGTCTCCAGAATGGCAGCTTGGACTTGCCACCTCCAGAGGACAATGTTGAAGGTCTCCCATTTGTGTTCGTTGCTGATGAAGCATTTGCACTGGGGGACCACCTGATGAGGACCCTCACCCCGGAACAGAGGGTTTTTAATTACCGGCTGGCCAGAGCCCGAAGAGTCTTGGAGAACACATTTGGAATCCTGGCCAGCCGGTTCCGATTATTTCTGACACCCATCCATATGGCGGAGTATAAACTGAACCATATAATACTTGCCTGCTGTGTTCTCCATAATTTTTTAAGAAAACATTCAGCCAACTATGCTGGCTCAGTTGGGCCTGAGGCCGGAATCCCAAATCCATCAACACTGACGGCGCTTGAAAGTGGCCGTCCTGGCTTGCCCTCCCTGAGTGCCCGTGATGTCCGGTTACGCTACCTGGAGTTCTTTGCGGGTAGGGGGGCTATCAATATGCCAGACAATCTGTGAAACCTTTTTCAAATAAAAAACAACCAAAAGAAATTCTTTGTGGACATTTACTGCTTGTGTTTGTTTTAGCTGACCCTGACAGAAATGTGTTGAGTGCAGAAAATGTCGTGATTGGGTAACCTTATAAAAAACAGTGTTGGCTGGTACTTCCTAAATGCAAAAACAAATTTCACTACAAGTGCACTTGCAACTGCACTGAACCTGCACTTGTAGTGCAAAGTGTATTTGCCCTTAGGAAATAACCCCCATTTTTGCATAAAACAGCAATTACATCACCCCAAAAGTGTTGTAGTGTTGAGACAATAATCCACACATTCTTGAGTAAGGCACTTTTTTATACCTGCACAATCACATGTGCATTTACGAAAGGTTTTTAAAACAAACCAACATGTTTGTTGTATAACAATTTTTGCAGTAGCATTATCAAAAATCGAAATATCCATTTCAGATAAAACAGGCCTGTGTAAAACCAACAAGAAAGCCAAAAAACTTGAACTTACAAAGTTCACATATGGTAAAACCTGAAGGCTATATCAGACATCAGTATTTAGGAACTGGGTTTGATATAGCGTTCAGATGGGGGGAAATCACCCCTGGAAAAGCCAAATTTGGAAGATGCACACCAATTTACGAATGTTAACATGTGCTATCTGCCATCAGGGGGGATCAAGGGACGTGTTTTGGGGGAGCAAGCCCTTCCTCAACGCGACTTTATAATTGAGGAAGGGGTTGCACCCCCAAAACGCGTCCATTGATCTCCCGTGATGGCAGATAGCACATGTTGGCACACTGTGTGCATCCTCCAAATTTGGCTTTTCTAAACATTGAAAAAATTTTTGGAAGATTGGACCACAATAAAACAGGTGATTTTGTGGGGTTTAAATTCGCCCCAAAACATCAATGATGTTATTATTTTTTTTAATAACATCACTGATTTGTTGCGCAATTTGAGATTACACCCCATGATCTCCCCGATCAGTATCTGGACACTTTCAGATGTGAAACGTTCTCTCTCCCTCACATCACGATCACCTAAAAAGAGATAAAGAACAAAAAAAAGTCTCAAAAATCTGCCACCATCCATCTCTTTTACCTGAGCCTGTGGTCGCAGACACTCACCTGTTGTGGTGCCAATCTCCACCACATCTTCTTCTTCCTCCTGCTCAGCTTCTTGGGTTTGCGGTATTTCCCCTTCTTCCAGAGGTGGGGGGTCTGTGTTCTCCTGGGATGAGGGGTGTCCTCCGAGTCTTTTCTCCCCTATGTAAAACAAAAATGGTATAATTAGCACACAGATATTTGATGGCAGAACTAGAAATAGGAAACATTGCTTGGAAGTGGGGTAGAATTGTCTATTTTAGCAGAGTTCCAAGATGTATATTTTTTATTGGCCTTTGTCAAGCTGCAATACTTTACCTGTTTGGTACAAGCTTCACAGATGTAGCCCCCCCTATAATATACACTGGAGCACCTGTGTGCCCCCCCTAATAAAAATGGTGTTCTTGTGTCCCACACTAGTGCTCCAGTGTCCAGATGTGAAAACAGCTGCTCAGTGTCCTCTCCTTACACACAATCTAGTTGGCATTTCGTTCTAGTAACAAACCCATCTACACAAACAAATATTTGGCATCCAAGTGGGCCCCAAAAAATGTGGGAAAATGCATATGGCCTAAACAATGGTGTTCTAGAGGCCGAAAGAAAAATGTTTGATACGAACGAATAATGGGCCCATGAACATTAAAGTTGCCCTTTTAAACGTTACAATTAATAAAAGCATATGGAGCAGAACGAACGGAATAAAGACAGAAAGAATAGGAACACAGCACAACTACTTACTTTTTTGCAGCACTCTCCGGATCTTTCGGTACTGCTCTGGCTCTCTCAACTTCAGGTCCGACCACCACTTCCTGAGCTGATCTTTAGATCTTCGTACCCCGAAATTCCTCTCAAGACTCCTGACCACTTTCGCCATGATCTTGGCCTTTCGGATGTTGGGGTGGGGGTAAGGCCCATATTTTCCGTCATAGTCGGACTTCCTCATGATGTCGACCATCTCCAACATCTCCCCAAACGACATAATTGTGGCCTTAAAACGTCTCCTTCTGGATCGAGACGTGCCTGGATCCGGGCTTTCCTCCTCCTCGTTGCTAGAATTAGCATGCACCTGCTGTAACTCCGCCATCATGCTCTTCACCCACTGCGCCGAACGAAAAGGGGCGGGGAATAGACTAGAAAGAACGTCAGGGGCGGGCGGAGTTACACGCATGCGCAGTGTGTATAAAGTGTAACACGCGTGCGTATTACGTACGATCTGTGAGCGGAGGAAGGAGCATTGGACGCGCCGATCGTAAGAACGAAGGTAAGAGACAAACTTGTGCCTATACTGCTTCTAGATTGAGGCCTATATTGTAACAAGATTAGGAGAGTTTTGTCTGACATTAGGCTTTGTCTTGTGTTGTGTCTTGCAGTGAACATGGATATCTTAATGAAAGACAATGACTTCATGTCAGTATTCGTAGAGATGCTAAGTGAGCTGCCCTGTCTGTGGGAGATTACCCACCCCCATTTCAAGAACCAAGCAAAGAGGAAGGCAGCACTGGAGCAATTGTGTGAAATTGTGAAGCAGGTGATCCCCACGGCAGACATCACTTATTTAAAGATTTTCATTGGTGGCCTGAGGAGCACATATCTGAGGGAGCGCAAGAAAGTCCTGGATTCACAGAGATCTGGAGCAGCAGATGACATCTATGTCCCCAGGATGTTGTACTACGACAGGCTGCACTTTCTGGCAGGCCAGACTGAACCCAGGCCATCCCTCTCCAGTCTTCCTTCCAGGCTTCCTTCCCCTCCGGCTGAGGCTTCTGACGCCCAACCTGGGCCTTCCAGGCGATATGTGGAGGAGCCCAGATTGAGCCAGGTAAAGCATTCCTCTAAATATTTCTGCTTGTCCAATCAATGATGTTAACTAGATGTTAGTTGGGAGTACTAATTTAGGATTGTCATTGATGATGCAAAACATTACAACCATGTCCCTTTTTCATACACAGGGAAGTCTCAGCCAGGAGGTGGCCGGGCCGAGCCGGCTGGCTGATATCAAGGTCCCTCCACCCCCCCTGAAAATAGAAAGTGGCAGTAGGAGGAGTACCCTAGAGGAGGCTGCTATAGCATTCTTTTGGAGGGCTACAGAGGTCCTGGGAGCACCCCACACCATGGAGGAGAACATTGCTGCCTTCATAGCCTATAAAATGCAGAGGATGGAGGAGGGCCAAAAAGTCTTGTGTGAGGCCCTCATATCGGAGGCTCTGGAGAAAGGTATGAGGGGCCAAATTACACCTCACACACATCTTTGGGATGGTCCTCCTCCTCCTCCTGCAGGTCCTCCTCCTCCCTCTCCTCCAGGTCCTCCCAGTCCTCCTCCAGGTCCCCCCAGTCCTCCTCCTCCTCCAGGTCCTACTCCTCCTCCTGCCACATCTCCAACTGCACAGCCACAGCCCGGAAGGAAGCGTGGAAGGAAGACCAGACAGTGATTGCCCTGGATCCAGTCTGGTCGGCCAATAGATGCAGCCTCTTGTGGTACCACAGCCTGGGGACACAGATGTCATCTGCTGCTATCTGGATCTCTGCGAATTCTGGACCAGACTGCCCTCCCTTACATATGGACTCCTCAGGCCACCAATTTTGATGTTGAAGAATTGATGTCTGCCGTGGGGGTCCCAAGCTTCGCTAATTTCTCCTGTTGATCCAGTGTTGCCTTCCTCTTTGTTTGGTTCTGATCACTTAATAAAGGATTTTTGTTTTGAATTATACTCTCCTATGTGTTTTACTTCAAAAAGGACAGTTGGTTTGTGAGGATTCAGGTAAATTTCAAATATACAATGTGAAATGAACAAGGGACACCAACAACAAACAATCTCCTTGAGATTAAATAATACAAGATATCAATGGTGTTGGGGTAACTTGACACACAAAACACACCCAAAAATATTCTGGAGTAAAAATAAAAATAACATTGAACAAAGATCAGCCTTGGAAAAAATCCAAACATTAAAGAAAAAAAAAGGCTGAAAATCCCCCCAAAAAAAAAAAATATATATAAAACTGTCAGATGTGACAACTAATAACAATATATTCAGGGAATCCCACTAAAAAAACACAAATAAAAGTTTGTGAGAAGTGTGTGTGAATATGAGCAGCAAAACGACTTAATTCTTGTCACATTATAAAGAAGAAGAGAGTGCGCTGTATTAAACCATTTTTAACATTGCAGCGTGACGAAAGTGCTGTATCCATTGCGAACGCTAAGTTTACCAGAACGAGCTGTCCCATGTCGGAATTTCTTCTGAGCATGCGTGGCACTTTGTGCGTCGGAACAGGCCACACACGGTCGGAATTGACGCGATCGGATTTTGTTGTCGGAAAATTTTATCTCCTGCTCTCCAACTTTGTGTGTCGGAAAATCCGATGGAAAATGTCCGATGGCGCCCACACACGGTCGGAATTTCCGACAACACGCTCCGATCGGACATTGTCCATCGGAAAATCCGACCGTGTGTACGAGGCATAAGAGAATTACGGAATCTGCCCTTGCTGGTTGCCTGGCTATCTCTGGCTTCCATACCTTCTGGGCCACAGGAGCAGATATACAATTAGTGAATTCAGGAGAAATTCAGAACTTGGGATCTGCATGCTTCTTTTTGGTCATTGACTCTGAAAGTATGGGGTTTAGTAATGGCAGCCTATAAACTTTACACACTGGGTGGTAAGCGTGCCATGCAATTTGCAGATTTCCTATTGGACTGGGATGGGGACTTGGACTACATTTGACTACATTTGTGTATGAGCTATTTAAAATGGATTTTGGCCTTGTGTTTAGAATGATTGTCTTGCTGAAAGAGTAAGGCTACATTCACATGGGTGCCTATCCTTGGATAGTTTGCTGTGTTCAGACATGGCTAAAACAATGCCTTTGGTCATAGCAACACTCTTTGCTATCGTAGGGTTGCCACCTTTTCTTCAGGCCGTCGGGTATGGCAATTTTTTTTTCTTTTGTACAGTACTACAGTATATACTATAGAATTGTAAAAGACCGGGACACCTTTGAGTGCCCCAAGGAGAGTAGTAATGCGATGCGTTGTGACGAATGGTGGGTATGGCCAAGTTGCGTTAACAGTGGGAGGGGCTTAAAGGGGCATGGTTGAATAAAAGAAAGGCATTCTTGTACCCATGAAATATGCTTAGAGTAATAAAACAAAATATTAACTTAGCCTACCTTAAACATGGACAGTGCCAGCCAGTAGAGCAGTGAAAGGTCAGTAGGGCAGTGAATGGTGTATGGACAATGTCAGTAGGGCAGTGGACGGTGTCAGTAGGGCAGTGGACGGTATCAGTAGGGCAGAGGTTGGTGTCAGTAGGGCAGTGGACGGTGTCAGTAGGGCAGAGGTTGGTGTCAGTAGGTCAGTGGACGGTGTCAGTAGGGCAGAGGTTGGTGTCAGTAGGGCAGTGGACGGTGTCAGTAGGGTAGAGGTTGGTATCAATAGGACAGTGAATGGTGTCAGTCAGTAGAGCAGTGGTCATTGTCAGTAGAGCAGTGGATAGTGTCAGTAGTTTTTTATTATTTTATTTGTTATTATTTTTACAGTTTTATTTATTATTTTTCATAACTTTTTTAAAAGCCTTGTTGGGGGGAATCTAGTGATATATCAGGGGTCTAAACAAATACCTGATGTCTTATTTTTGAGACAGAAAAAGGGACTGAGGACAGACTTGGCAAATCTATTGCAGTCTGCTGCCCAGCATTGCAGGTGTAGGGGATGCAAATACACTCTAATGCCCCGTACACACGGTCGGACTTTGTTCGGACATTCCGACAACTAAATCCTAGGTTTTTTTCCGACGGATGTTGGCTCAAACTTGTCTTGCATACTCATGGTCACACAAAGTTGTTGGAAAATCCGATCGTTCTAAACGCGGTGACGTAAAACACGTACGTCAGGACTATAAACGGGGCAGTGGCCAATAGCTTTCATCTCTTTATTTATTCTGAGCATGTGTGGCACTTTGTCCGTCGGATTTGTGTAAACACGATCGGAATTTCCGACAACGGATTTTGTTGTCGGAAAATTTTATATCCTGCTCTCAAACTTTGTGTGTCGGAAAATCCAATGGAAAATGTGTGATGGAGCCTACACACGGTCAGAATTTCCGACAACAAGGTCCTATCACACATTTTCCATCGGAAAATCCGACCGTGTGTACAGGGCATAAGGCTGGGTTCACACTTGTACGACAAACGCTCCAACATTGGGTGGGGGCACGTGCCCCCTGCTTGCCCACAGAGTCGATGTGAGTGCCCAGCAGGCGCGATCACCGCTGGGCTCCCGCGATCGCTCTGGGCACACAGAGAACCGGGAGCTGTGTGTGTAAACACACAGTTTCCGGTTCTGTGAGGGGAGAAGAGACAGAGCAACTGTTCATACAGAGTATGAACAATGGTCTTTCACCTCCCCTACACAGTCCCAAGCCCCCTTCAGTTAGAACACACACTGAGGGAACACATTAACCCCTTGATCACCCACTAGTGTTAACCCCTTCCCTGCCAGTGACATTTTTACAGTAATCAATGCATTTTTATAGCACTGATCGCTGTATAAATGCCAATGGTCCCAAAAATGAGTCAAAATTGTCCGACGTGTCCGCCATAATGTCGCAGTCCCAATAAAAATCGCAGATCGCCGCCATTACTAGTAAAAAAAAAAAGAATATTAAAAAAGCCATTAAACTATCACCTATTTTGTAGACGCTATAACTTTTGCGCAAACCAATCAATATACGCTTATTGTGATTTTTTTTACCAAAAATATGTAGAAGAATACATATCAGCCTAAACTGAGGAACTATATATTTTTGGGGGATATTTATTATAGCAAAAAGTAAAAATGAATGAGTTTTTTCTTTCAAAATTGAAGGCTCTTTTTTTTGTTTATGGCGCAAAAAATAAAAAACGCAGAGATGATCAAATACCACCAAAAGAAAGCTCTATTTGTGGGAAAAAAAGACATCAATTTTGTTTGGGTGCAACATCGCATGACCGCGCAATTGTCAGTTAAAACGATGCAGTGCCGAATTGCAAAAAGTGCTCTTGTCAGGAAGGGGGTAAAATCTTCCGAGGCTGAAGCGGTTAATATTTGCAAACAAAATGAAGGTTTTCTATTTAGAATAATAAGCTGTCAGGTTAGTAAAACAGCGATATCAGAACCGATTTAATCATACAGTTTGTAGTGTAGATAGATTTGCAAAACAATGGAATAAAGGATTATTCCTGAACTTTGTTGTATCTCATGATTACTGTGAAATTGTGTGAATGCATCAATGCAGTGCATGTTATCTCAGCTTGCAGAGCTTGAAATCATTGAATGTGTTTCCCAAAAATGTAAATATTGCAGAATATTTTCTTGTTAAAAAATATATAGCCTCATGCTACATAACTAAGTTCCATTTCATGCTGAATAAACTAAATTATTAATGTATCTTAAATATAAAACTATCTTTAGATAGAAAGCATTTTATTATCATTGATTTTTATCCACCCTGCAACTAAGTACCGTAAATGAAAGCACATAAGGAACAACAAATTACAGGGGTCACACTGATTCTTTTACAGGTTAAAATTACATTATTTTTCCTGTCCTAGTACCTGTCAAGCCTGTGTTTGCTCAAGCTGTACCTTTTGCAACAAATGCACATTACTAAAATGTGTGAAGAAACAGAGTTCCCTATCATGAGCAATTCAAACAGCAAATGCTACTACTATAGATGACAAAGTGTGGTAGCAGTGCATCCCTTGTAATTTAATAGTGGAGAAAAACATTGGAGAATATATTGGCCTCGTCTGGGTTGAATCCCAGTTCAGACACATTAAAGGGTTACTAAACCCTCATAGTTAAAAAAAAAATAAAATAACAAACTTGTCATACTTACCTCCACTGTGCAGTTCATTTTGCACAGAGTGGCCTCGATCCTCCTCTTCTGGGGTCCCTCAAAGCGCTCTCCTTGGGGGTAACCGTGCGGGCACGCTCCCAAGTCCAGCTTTTGCGTGCATAGACACAGAAAGCTGGACTCGGCCCCCGGCACCTGTGTCATTGGATTTGATTGACAGCAGTGGAAGCCAATGACTGTGCTGCTATCAATCTATCCAATGAAGAGCCGAGACACCGGTCAGAGAGGGTGAGTGCGTCTCCAGAGTGGGAACGAACAGGCTCAGGTGAGTAAAACTGAGGGGCTGCTCAGTGACAGAAGCTTTTTCACCAGGGTTTACAACCCCTTTAAAGGGGTTGTAAACCTCTGTCATGAAATCTGAACAAAGCACATACAATATGTCTGTAGTGTTTACTCATCTCTCTCCAAAGCAGACACATGAGGTAAAAATTGTGTCGGGGAGGAGAGCTCAGCACACAGCTTGTCTATTTAGAACACAGTTTGTGTTTTGTGTGAAGGGTGTGTTCCTTTCCTCCAATTAGCTCTCACACAGTGTCTCAGACCTCTAACTGCAACTCTCCATCCCTTCTTCTGTGATACTGAAAAATGCAAAAGGATTTCATCTAAAATCAGCTCTTTTGAAGGGCTATACAAAAGAGAAGTATATGCAAAAAGATTCTGCGCTGCTCACAAGAGAAACAAAAACAAAAAGAAAGCAGCTAACACAACCAACAAGGTATATAAGCAGAAAACAACAAAAAAGTGTAGCGCTAAACCATATCTTAAATGACAGTGGATTGGTAGGTATACAGTGAAGGGAATCACCTAAATAAAGACCTATTCATGGATAGGAAGTCCTGATATAGACGTTATAACTAAAAGGTAACCATAGTTAGTCCTCAGGTAGACATATTATACACAGGTGAATCCAATGTCCCAAAAGGCAGATCAGCTCACTCCCACCGGAAGAAAAAAAGGCTTACCAAATGTGGTGGACCCGACAGGGCATACGCCGAATTGGGTCAGATAAGGCTTGGGTGGTAAGTGGCTGTGGATGTCTGTAATGTCACGGCTTGCTGGATTCCTCCAACTGGTAACCGGGTCCTGGAAGATGTGAGGTGTCCCAAGAATATAGATGGTTCTGTGGGTCCTAGGGGAGGGGTGAGGTGTTCCGTGGATGGATCCCTCAAACCAGCATTCATAGGTTTAGGTGATGGTGTTAATATGGAGAAAAGAAAGGAAGGGCCACATAGTGTAAATCCGAATATAAAAGTTTTAATAAAAATTGTAAGGAAATACACTCACGTAAGTCCAAAATGTAATACAGCGCTGTGACAAAGTGGCGACAATGGGGTACTCCCCTAGGACCCACAGAACCATCTATATTCTTGGGACACCTCACATCTTCCAGGACCCGGTTACCAGTTGGAGGAATCCAGCAAGCCGTGACATTACAGACATCCACAGCCACTTACCACCCAAGCCTTATCTGACCCAATTCGGCGTATGCCCTGTCGGGTCCACCACATTTGGTAAGCCTTTTTTTCTTCCGGTGGGAGTGAGCTGATCTGCCTTTTGGGACATTGGATTCACCTGTGTATAATATGTCTACCTGAGGACTAACTATGGTTACCTTTTAGTTATAACGTCTATATCAGGACTTCCTATCCATGAATAGGTCTTTATTTAGGTGATTCCCTTCACTGTATACCTACCAATCCACTATACAAAAGAGAAGACTATAGATAAACAAGTAACACTTACAGTGCCTTGCTAAAGTATTTGTCCCCCTTGGCATTTTTCCTGTTTTGTTGCCTCACAACCTGGAATTAACATGGATTGTTTGAGGATTTGCATCATTTAATTTACAGAACATGCCCACCACTTTGAAGATGTTTTTTTTTATTGTGAAGCAAACAACAAATAGGACAAAATAACATAAAATGTCAATGTGCATAACTATTCACCCCCATAAAGTCAATACCTTGTAGAGCCACCTTTTGCAGCTATCAAAGCTCCAAGACGCTTTGGATAAGTCTCTATGAGCTTGCCACATCTTACCACTGGGATTTTTGCCCATTCCTTCTTGCAAAACTGCTCCAGCTCCTTCAAGTTGGATGGTTTGCGCTTGTGAACAGCAATCTTTAAGTCTGACCACAGATTTTCTATTGGATTGAGGTCTGGGCTTTGACTAGGCCATTCCAACACATTTACATGTTTCCTCTTAAACCACTCAAGTGTTGCTTTAGCAGTGTGTTTGGGGTCATTGTCCTGCTGGAAGGTGAACCTCCGTCCTAGCCTCAAATTACACAGAGTAGTACAGGTTTTGCTCAAGAATATTCCTGTATTTAGCACCATCCATCTTTCCCTCAACTCTGACCAGTTTCCCAGCCCCAACTGCTGAAAAACATCCCCACAGCATGATGCTGCCACCACCATGTTTCACTATGGGGATGGTGTTCTTTGGGGGATGTGATGTGTTGGGTTTGCGCCAGACATAGCGTTTTCTTTGATGGCCAAAAAGTTCAATTTTAGTCTCATCAGACCAGAGCACCTTCCTCCATACATTTTGGGAGTCTCCCACATGCCTTTTCGCAAACTCAAAACGTGCCATTTTGTTTTTTGCTTAAAGTAATGGCTTTCTTCTGGCCACTCTGCCATAAAGTCCAACTCTATGGGGCGTACAGCTTATTGTCGCCCTATGTACAGATACTCCAGTCTCTGCTGTGGAACTTTGCAGCTCCTCCAGGGTTACCTTAGGTCTCTGTCCTGCCTCTCTGATTAATGCGCTCCTTGCCCGGTCCATGAGTTTTGGTGTGCGGCCGTCTCTTGGCAGGTTTGATGTTGTGCCATGTTCTTTTCATTTGGTTATGATAGATTTGATGGTGCTCCTAGGGATCATCAAAGATTTGGATATTTTTTTATAACCTAACCCTGACTTGTACTTCTCAACAACATTGTCCCTTACTTGTTTGGAGAGTTCCTTGGTCTTCATGGCAGTGTTTGGTTATTGGTGCCTCTTCAATAAAGCGTTTTACAGAAAAAACAGTGGCGCTGCAAATAAAAATCCGTGGTTTGGTTTCAAAAGTGCTAAATAAGGCAAGATATAAACAATACCTAATAACACAGAAAACTATATGTAAAAAAGTGAATAAAAAACTCCACGTGTAAAAGTGTCCATAAATTAAACACAAAGTCCATGCAAAGTAATAAGATCCATATGGGAAACAGATCTTCTTAAATCAGAGCAAAAAATATATGACTGTCTTCCACCACACCAAATGTGATTTGTGTTCCACTCTCTGTTGAAATCGCACTCACCAGAAAGATATGCCTTGCATTCTCATGCTCGGCAAACAAGCTGTTAAGAACCACCAGGGTTTAATCAGACATCGGCTCACAGAAGCATTCAATGCGGGAGGAGAATCCCATCAGTGACCATGAAAAAATAAAAGCCAACTGTAATCAACAGGTGGCCTGGAGCAGCCCAAAAAAAGAACCCTCTTGCTTAGGTGTTGCAGCCTCTGGGGCCTTTCAAAAAGGTGTGTATATATAATGACAGATCATGTGACACTTGATTGCACACAGGTGGACATCATTTCACTAATTATGTGACTTCTGAAGTTAATTGGTTGCACCAGATCTTTTTATGGGCTTTATAACAAAGGGGGTGAATACATACGCACATGGCAATTATTATTTTTTTATTTCTGAAAAATAGTTTTTTGTATATATTTTGCTAATTTTACTTCACCAACTTAGACTATTGTGTTCTGATCCATCACATATAATTCAGATTAAAAAAACATTGAACTAAAGGCTGTAATGTAACAAAATAGGTAAAAAGCCAAGGGGGGTGAATACTTTTGCAAGGCACTGTATGTAGGAGGATTTGTTTCATCTCTGTGTATCATCTGTGGCCAGTCACTTCACTGGGTATATGAGAGGGTTTACAGCCACTTTAATTCACTCATGACTTGTCTATAAGGGCACTTTCTCACAGAGCGGGGTCTGTTCCGATCAGCAGGGGATCTGAGAGCAGGTTCCCTGCTGAATCAGAGCTGAATGGGAGGGAATGTCAGTTTTTGTCTGGTGGACCCGTGCTAGTTCTTTGGTTGTTTGGATATAAATGGACTTCAGTGTCCATTTACATAGCTCCCAACTGTCCCTGATTTCGAGGGACTGTCCCTGATTTGGAGCAATGTCCCTCTGTCCCTCATTCCTCCTCATTTGTTCCTCATTTTGGTCTGATCTATATAGATGTATATAAAATGCACTTTTAATCTTTCAAAAAGTGTTCCCCAGTGCTAAACCTTTCATCTGATTTCTAAATTGCTGCATATGTAAATCCCAAAAGCCAATATAAAGGAATAGAAGTGTTGAAAAAGCACTTGTGGGTTTAACCATTCTTGTTTTTTTTTGTACAATTCTCCTTTAAGGGGGCGTGGCAAGGGGTGTGTCCTATGCCTGTATACTTTTTCTGGTAGGTGTCCCTCATTCCCATCTCAAAAAGTTGGAAGGTATGCATTTATATCATGATACCTCAAGAAGGTAGCACCTGGACCTGGATTGACTCGAGGGAGGTGAGTGTAAATGCTCACAAGTACGTTTACATCAGCCTGTCCATAGAACGTCATGAAGCTTCCAATCAGGTCTGCCTGTAAAACTGACCTGATCGGAAAGGCCGTGTGGAAGGCCCTCATATTTCCATCAAACAAGTAGAAAACAGCAATGCAAAGGCTTCAAAAAATGGGGTTGCATTATCTGCAAACAGTATACGGGGGTCCCCTAGTTACAAACATCCAACTTACAAATGACTCCTACTTACAAACGGAGGGAGACAACAGGAAGTGAGAGGAAATCTACCCCTAGGAATGGAAATTCACTCCTGTAAGAGCTATTATGGGGAAAAGGTACCTCCACTGATGCTTTATCATCAAGGCTTGTTGCCACAACAACCCAAAATTTTCAAAATCCAATTGTTATTGGGACAGAAAGTGAGGTAAAATCTTCTGAACAGGGGCACAGACAGCAAAACAAATGTTACAGAGGTGATAACCCTTCCCTATGCTATCCAAAAAGCCTAAAAATATTTTTTTTGGCTGGAGCTACACTTAAAAAATGTACCTGTTCCGACTTACAAACAGATTCAACTTAAGAACAAATCTACAGTCCCTAACTTGTTTGTAACCCGGGGACCCCCTGTATGGAGATCACATAAAGTGACATTAGACCATTGGTACATTTTGATTATTTTCTGTAGGATATAACTTTAAAAAATATCCTTGTTTGCTAAGATTATAATCAGGAAGTACTTACAATACAAGAGCTGTCTCAGCTGTAGCGAGGTCTTTATGCTTTCACTAACATTTCTCAGGTTTCCCTTTATGGCCCATTGCTTCACCAGCTCCAGTGCTTAGATGGGCAAATTGTAAATCTGCCAGCAATGTATTAGGCGGCAGCACAAAGTATTCTTTGTATACACAGCTCAGTGGAAATCAGATTCCATAGCCAGAGTGTAATATGAGACCACAGACATGTTTAATAATTAAGTTCTGCTTTAGAGAAACTGTACATATTGCAATATTTTCATCAATCCAGCATTTTATACTGTCTTCCCACTGTGTACTCATATTTCACAGTTTTCATATTTCTTTGTATGGCTATAAATGCTGTCTTCTAGAGTGAACGTGAATACAGTACATATGGTATTTTTCATTTATAGGTGATCTGAAAACCGATTATATTATGCATTCCATTTGAAAGTGTTCTATATAGGAATTTGTACATTTAATGGTAAACAAATGAGAATTTAGCCTAAAAGGTTAGCTTTGGACAGGGAAGGTTGTAAAATTTGTCAGGTTTGTAATAAGGTTACCATTAGTCCCTATTTCTTGGTGACAGTCCTCATTTTCAGCGGTCTGTCCCCGGAAAGCAAATGTCCCTGGCAGCAATAAATGCATGTGTAGCCAAGGCCAGGCCAGCTGCCTTGGACTTTTTGACCCTCCCATCGGTACTAGAAAGTGTCTTTGATGCAGAAGGAGCAGTGTCCATCTTGTTGAAGACCAGGGGTGGACTCAGAGCAGCCTTGGGATTGAGTGTTGTTGTGGTCCAAACATAGCTATTGCTGTCAGTGTCCCCACCAGGAAATTTGCCTTTCAGTGACATAACAGGCAAGACACGTGGCCACTCATTAAAATTAGAAGAAAAGAGGTTTAACCTTAAACTACGTAGAGGGTTCTTTACTGTAAGAAGAGCAAGGATGTGGAATTCCCTTCCACAGGCAGTGGTCTCAGCGGGAAGCATCAATAGTTTCAAAAAAGTATTAGATAAGCACCTGAACGACCGCAACATACAGGGATATACAATGTAATACTGACATATAATCACACACATAGGTTGGACTTGTGTCTTTTTTTCAACCTCACCTACTATGTAATCATGTAACTGGAAGTATAATTTATGAAGTTCAAATACCATTCATCAAGAAGACAAAATAAAGTTCCAAAGAAACAGCTTTTTATCCTGACCCCTTCACAAGAAGTCAGATTAATTCCATGAACCGATTACTACAACGATGAAATATAGTATAAATAGCTGGAAACACAATATATTGTATAGTAATGGGCTTTAAAATGACATTTAAATTACCCCCTTATTTATAGAACACTGGCAAAAGTAACAAGGGAGTCCTTCTCTATGCTGGTAACAAAAAACGTCTACATGAATTTCCTATTTAATCCAGGCACAAACATTTTATACAGATAACCATTGGTGCCTGACAATCACAGTGGCTGGTTCACAGACAACTCAACATGCTGACAGTGCTACACCCTGTAAGTGACAGCCTACAGTGACTCTCGATGGAGACCTTACAATTGCCACAAAAATACAACAGAATAATAACAACAGTCACCAAGAATTTACATAGTTACACAATTAGTCGGGTTGAAAAAAAAACACAAATCCATCTAGTTCAACCAATAATAATAATATATAAAAAAAAAAATCATAAATCCCATATACACAATCCCATATCCACAGTTGATCCAGAGGAAAAACCCCAGCAAAGCATGATGCAATTTGCTACAGCAAGGGAATTTTTTTTTTTTTAAGCAATCTACTGAGCTGGCTAGAACCACCTATAGAGTCTGTCCTCTGTGATGACCTTAAAGTGAATAACTGAACACCAAGTTCACTATATGAACCCCTTATGCATTTGTGCATGTTAATCATATCCCCACTTAAACTGTTCTTCTCAAAAGAGAAAAAAATTAAGTTCCTCTAATCTTTCCTCATAGTTGAGCTCCTTCATACCCCTTATCAGTTTGGTAAATCGTTCTCTGCACTCTCTCCAGTTCACCGATTGTCGTTTTTGAGAACTGGTGCTCAAAACTGAACTGCATATTCCAGATAAGGTCTTACTAATGATTTGTACAAGGGCAAAATGATATCTCTCTCTGGAATCCATGCCTATCGTAATACAAGAAAGGACTTTGCTCGCTTTGGAAACTGCAGCTTGGCATCGCATGCTATTTTTAAGCTTATGATCTACCAAAATCCGCAGATCCTTCGCCACTATGGATTCCCACAGTGAAAACCAGAAGAAGATGTGGATTAGAGTAGCATAAGATCAAACGAATCAAAAGGGGACAAAAAAAAACCCCAACAGATCCTACTCTTTTTAGACAAAGTGATGCAATGCAGGGATGCAGGGACCCTGAAAATGTGAGAACACATTGGGTACATTGCATGCAATGGAAGCCTCACTTAAAGCTAGACCCGTAAGTCACAAGAGATAGGAAGGTATAGGAAATGCCAGCATCCAAACAGATGTTGATGACAGAAAGTAGTTCAACTACTCAACTGAACCTCAACTTCAAACCTCAACTCAACCTCAACCTCACATAATACATATAAAGAAGCATTGCATTGTAAAGCCAGCACTACCTTTAGATATTGTGCTTACAGTCTTTCCAATGCTATACAGTGCTTTTTCTTTTCCCATAGATTATTCCTTGAAATGCCAAAGTGTAAATACATACAATGCTGTGAAAAAGTATTTGTCCCCTTTCTGATTTTTTTTTTTGCCATATTTGTCACACTTAAATGACTCAGATCAAAAAACAAATTTTATTATTACACAAAGATAACGCAAGTAAATACAAAATGCAGTTTTAAATGATGGTTTCATTTATTAAGGCAAAAAAGCTGTTCAAACCTGCCAGGCTTTATGTGAAAAAGTAATTGACCCCTAAACCTAATAGCTGGTTGTGCCACTCTTAGCGGCAACAACTGCAATCAAGCATTTGCGATAACTGGCATTGAGTCTTTCACATTGCTGTGGAGCAATTTTTGGCCCACTCTTCTTTGCAGAATTGTTTTAATTCAGCCACATTGGAGGGTTTTCCAGCATGAACGGCCTGTGTAAGGTCATGATACAGCATCTTAATTGGATTTAAGTCTGGGCTTTGACTGCACTAGAGCTTGAGGTCACGAACTGATGGCCAGACATTCTCCTTTCTGGTAGAGCTCAGAATTCATGGTTCCATCAATTATGGTAACTCATCCAGGTCCTGAAGCTGCAAAGCAGCCCCAGACCATCATGCTACCACCACCAAGTCTGACTGTTGGCATGATGTTCTTGTTATGAAATGCTGTATTCATTTTATGCCAGATGTAATGGGACACACACCTTCCAAAGAGTTCGATTTTTGTCTCATGAGTCCACAGAATATTTGGCTAAAAGTCTTGGGTATACTCAAGATGTTTTTTGGTCAATGTGAGATGAGCCTCGGTGTTCTTTTTGGTCAGCAGTGGCTTTGGCCTTGGAACTCTCCCACAGATGCCATTTTTGCCCAGTCTCTTTCTTATTGTTGAATCATGAACACTGATCTTACCGGAGGAAAGCGAGGCCTGCAGTCCTTTAGATGATGTTCTGGGTTGTTCTGAGTTCTTTTATGACCTCCTGGATGAGTCATCGTCGTGCTCTTGAAATAATTTTTGTAGGCCGGCCACTCCTGGGAAGGTTCACCACTGTTCCAAGTTATCTCCATTTGTAGATAATGGCTCTCCCCGTGGTTCGCTGGAGTTCCAAAGCCTTAGAAATGGCTTTGAAACACTTCCTAGACTGATACATGTTTGTTTCTAATCTGTTCTTGAATTGTTCTAGATTGTGGCATGATATGTGACTTTTTATGATCTGTTAGCATGCTTCACTTTGTCAGACAGC
This sequence comes from Aquarana catesbeiana, assembly GCF_042186555.1. Classification (NCBI taxonomy): domain Eukaryota; kingdom Metazoa; phylum Chordata; class Amphibia; order Anura; family Ranidae; genus Aquarana; species Aquarana catesbeiana. The sequence continues at coordinate 422,964,931 of NC_133327.1, read as the reverse complement.
TCTATTTATGTGATTTCTTGATTCAACAGGTTTGACAGTAATTGTTCTGGGTGTGGTAAGTGAAATTTAACTCAGTTTTCCAAACAATTGTGGTTAATCACAGTTCATTCGTGATTCAGCATGGAAGGGGGCAATTACTTTTTCACATAGGGCCAGGCAGGTTTGAACAGATTTTTCCCCTTAATAAATGAAATAATAATTTAAAAACTGCATCTTGGATTTGCTCAGGTTACCTTTGTGTAATATTAAAATTAGTTTGATGATCTGAATCATTTAAGTGGGAAATATGAAAAAAAAAAAAAAAATCAGGAAGGGACAAATGCTTTTTTCACAGCACTGTATGTGGGCGAAGATGGGGCACCACTTCCTGAATCGTACTATAGGTCAATATTTAAGAAATTGATTTTTAAGGTGCCAGGACATAACACAAGAAATAGTTATGATAAAATTGTATTTTAACTATTTCTTGTGTTATGTCCTGGCACCTTAAAAATCAATTTCTTCGGTATTGACCTATATTTCATTTGAAATGGTCTTACCACTTACATTTGTTAAGCTGTGCTTAGAAAATGGAGAAACCTTCAACTCTGCTACTGTATTTTATCTGTTTCTTTTCACATCTATGCTATGTGGCAATGCATATGCATTGTGAGCCTTTATATGTGTGTTTTACATGCATTGAGTCATGTGAATGGGCTGCCTATTGCACATAAATTGCTCTAAGGAAGTGCATGTACCTTAAAATGCATTACACCAAAACGCATGATAATAAATTACCATGTGTTGTGGTGTATAAATATGTAAACACCTACATCGCTATTCAGAAAAACAAACAAATTATAATTCTCCATCACTTGTGTAAAAATACAATACAAGAACAAAAATAATAAACAAGCTTAAAAAGTAATAATTAGAAATGGACTAGATGGCTAATTTTGTATATAATCTCACTGGCTAGAACCTAGTGAGGTTCTGGAAACAGACTGTGGTGCACATGGATTATGTCAAACATAAATTGAATTGGATTGTGATCACCACCAAATTCACATGTACCCTCCAGAACAACAACAAAAACATGTAAAAGACCTGGGCCCCCTGGATCAAATATATTTCTCCGGACTGATGAGACTTAGGAGAAACCCTCCTTACCTACCCTAACGATCTTACTTCTTCACGTCTTCTCGTTTCTCTCTCTCCTTACCCTAGTAAGTTTCAGTTGGTACACTATTAAAGAATACTGATGACTCAAGATAATGTTGCTTTTAAATCGATTTACAATTCATTTTGTTAGTCGGTAATGTTTAAGAACCAGTTTTTGCACTCCCTGCCAGTAAGCTCTACTCCCTGAAAGTAATCTGGCGGGCAGAACGGTAGTCTGCTCAGCCTTCTACTTTATCTCTTGATACAAACGGCCAGCAATTGCTAATATTTGTAATGAGCCTAATTATTGTATTGACAGTGGAGGTTTATTATATTTGCCTGTATTTCTTTTAAGAAGAACCTTTGGTGTTGTAAACAGATTGTTTGGAGAACTCAATAAACAGATTGAAATATAAAAAGTATGAATTATATATAGTGTCCATTTATAAGCATCTAAATCATCCACTTTCTCATCCCATGTGAGCTGAAATTTGCAATCAATATAAAAAAAAACACAACCAGAACCCTACAAGGTCCAAATCTCTTCCAAATTGGTGAAGGAGCCCTGCACATATATACAATACCACAAAAACTCCACAATGAATGGATATTGGCTCAACCCCTCCCTACACAGTCTTAATCACCAGTTCTAAACTATGGAGAAGGTTTGGGCTTATTTAAAGATTGAAAGAAGAGCATAATATAAATGCATTACAGCTCCTGACTGTAGTCAAATTAATAAATTTATTCTATACATTAAAATACATGAATGACACACATTTAAACACACAACACAAGACTATGCTAAAAAATATATCCTGCTGTCCCAGCTCCAACCAATTTCCTCATGAACCTATATCAGACTATTTGAGAAGTGAAATATGCATATTTCTATATTATGTATTTAAATTAATAAGTATGGTGGGGCACCCTAAGCAAAAGGTCTGGTACTGCAATATGAGAGCCAACCAAAAAAAAAAATATAGGAAAAATGATCAATGTGCAATCAGTCAGAGAATCCAAAGTTCAGGAAGTGCAAAACAGTGATAATATAATTTATGTTCTTGTATTGTATTCTTACACAAGGTTGTTCACGTTTATCACATAGACATAATATTTGTATTCACAGGGTTACACACACAGTTTTTTTTTACGTTTTTAGCATAATGTGTTGTGATATGCTAAAACACCCACGTGTAAGCAAGTTGCATTGGGGTGCCAATAAAAACTAATGACACCAAAGGACTCTAAATAACTGTCTTAACCAATTCAGATCAGCAAACTTTAGTGTTTTAGGACAGGGATACTACATGTTTTCTGCATATACCTATTGCCATTTGCATACGCACCATCAACATTATTATATTGATTTTCTCTTTATCATATACAGTATCTCACAAAAGTTTGTACACCCCTCACATTTTTGTAAATATTTTATTACAATCGTTTCATATGACAACACTGAAGAAATTACACTTTGCTACAATGTAAAGTAGTGAGTGTACAGCTTATATAACAGTGTAAATTTGCTGTCCCTTCAAAATAACTCAAGACACAGCCATTAATGTCTAAACAAAAGTGAGTACACCCCGAAGTGAAAATGTCCAAATTGGGCATTTTCCCTCTCTGGTGTCATGTGACTTGTTAATGTTACAGGGTCTCAGGTGTGAATGGGGAGCAGGTGTGTTAAATTTGGTTTTATCGCTCATACTCCCTCATACTGGTCACTGGAAGTTCAACATGGCACCTCATGGCAAAGAACTCGAGGATCTGAAAAAAAGAATTGTTGCTCTACATAAAGATGGCCTAGGCTATAAGAAGATTGCTAAGACCCTGAAACTGAGCTGCAGCATGGTGGCCAAGACCATACAGCAGTTTAACAGAACAGGTTCCACTCAGAACATCAACCTCGTCATGGTCGACCAAAGAAGTTGAGTGCACGTGCTCAGCGTCATATCCAGAGGTTATCTTTGGGAAATAGACATATGACTGCTGCCAGCATTGCTGCAGAGGTTGAAGGGATGGGGGGGTCAGCCTGTCAGTGCACAGACCATAGGCCACACACTGCATCAAATTGGTCTGATTGGCTGTCCTCCCAGAAGGAAGCCTCTTCAAAAGATGATGCACAAGAAAGCCAGCAAACAGTTTGCTGTAGACAAGCAGACTAAGGACATAGATTACTGGAACCATGTCCTGTGGTCTGATGAGACCAAGATAAATTTATTTGGTTCAGATGGTGTCAAGCGTGTGTGGTGGTAGCCAGGTGAGGAGTACAAAGACAAGTGTGTCTTGCCTACAGTCAAGCATGGTGGTGGGAGTGTCATGGTCTGGGGCTGCATGAGTGCTGCTGGCACTGGGGAGCTACAATTCATTGAGGGAACCATGAATGCCAACATGTACTGTGACATACTGAAGCAGAGCATGATCCCTTCTCTTCGGAGACTGGGCCGCAGGGAAGTATTTCAACATGATAATGACCCCATACACACCTCCAAGACGACCACTGCCTTGCTAAGGAAGCTGAGGGTAAAGGTGATGGACTGGCCAAGCATGTCTCCAGAACTAAACCTTATTGAGCATCTGTGGGGCATCCTCAAAAGGAAGGTGGAGGAGCGCAAGGTCTCTAACATCCACCAGATCCGTGATGTTGTCATGGAGGAGTGGAAGAGGACTCCAATGGCAACCTGTGAAGCTCTGGCAAACTCCATGCCCAAGGGGGTTAAGGCAGTGCTGGAAAATAATGGTGGACACACAAAATATTGAAACTTTGGGTCCAATTTGGACATTTTCACTTAGGGGTGTACTCACTTTTGTTGCCAGTGGTTTAGACATTAATGGCTGTGTGTTGAGTTATTTTGAGGGGACAGCAAATTTACACTGTTATGCCAGCTGTACACTTACTACTTTACATTGTAGCAAAGTATCATTTCTTCAGTGTTGTCACGTGAAAAGATATAATAAAATAATTAGAAAAATGTGAGGGGTGTACTCACTTTTGAGAGATACTGTATAGGAAAAAGATACTAATGTACTAATCTTAAGCAGTTAATTTAGATTCCAGTTTTGGGTCCTGAGTTTAAACCCCACCAACCACCTTATTTGCATGGAGTTTGTACTTTATTCCCAAGTTTGTATGGGTTTTGATTATCTGTAATGATGGCAGGCTAGTTGGTACCTCATCGGAATTGCCCTAAAGTGTGACTGCGCATGGTCGAGAGATTAGATTGTAAACTTCTTTAACAGAAACAGATCTGAATACATCTTATTCATATTATAAATTTGTATGCACATTGTCACATAGTTCTTGTTTTACCAGCTGGTAGATTCCAGCCTTCTTTCTTGATGTCAAATTATGAAGTATGTTGTACTTTGGTAATAGACCCTGAACCACTATGGTCTCTCAACAAGGCTGTCTCTCTGCCCCCATCTTTGATAACATGGCATGTTTCCTAGACTTCTTGCTCTGTAGCCAGGGGTATACCACTGGCGAAATCTGGGGCAACAGCTGTAGTCTGGAGCAGTGCATTTTTACAACTATTTTTGTGAATTAAGTAATGAATGTGCGTACATGCCTAGCATGGTCAATTCAAATTAGAAAAGCAGGTGGAACTGGCAAAACCACCAGGGATTTCACACAAAGGAAGCAATTAAAAAAGGATAGGACACTTTAACATAAGTTCATTGTACAGCAAACACATATCAGGAATATGAAATGTTGGAGTAACATACACTTTAATTGGTTAATTTGTTGCCCTAATGCCAATCCATATTAAAGTGTGTCGCAACACTCCTTAAGGCGTGTGCATCAATGCACCATAATGGACCATATAGGTGGAAATGGGCCTGTTAAACTTTATCTTGGCATGTTATTTATCATTGATGCACTATAGTTTACAAAACCACTACTGTGGTTAAAAAGGCATGATGCATTCTGGTGTAGATATGGCATTAGTCTGGGCAGAGAGCTGTATATAGAAGTCACTGAAAAGTAAGGATCATGGAAGTCCTATTTGCCATGTTTCCATTGAAAGTAGTGGTAGGGGAGAACCCTTTTTTTCTTGATAAACCAAAGGGACCCTTTGTACAGTTTCAAATGTTCATAATCTTTAAGCTAATCAACAATATGCCTTGATACCACTGGTAGAAAGATTACACTTTTCAGATCAAGCTCTATAAACATGCAAACACAATACTATGTATTCTGTGGTTACTCATAATATCTTTATTATGTCCATCTGTCAGAATTACATAGTACAAAATAGCTTTTTGAGCATTATTAAGTGCTTTTTTAAAAGAGAAGATAAATAATTCAGGAAATAAACATACCAATGTCATACCTGTATTATATTAGATAATTGTAGTTTCCTAAAATATCCAAACTAATATAAAATTAAGTCCATTTTTCTTTACATTTAAGTAATATGTATTTGGTTAAAGCTGAGCGTCCTACAAAGTTGTATAATTCCAGTTGCTGTAAGAGGAAAGTTGATGTAATAGGCTGGTCATGCAGCTATTTTAGTGGTCAATGGTCAAAGTATGATGACCCCTAAGATTCTCAGTGATAAACAGTTACAGTATGTACTTGAGAATTATTCAAGTCTATATTAGTAGCAAAAATACTGACACAGCACTCCGTGTAGCTACTGGGAGGCTCTAAGTCAAGCAAAGTCACAAAGTGCCTGAAGTTTTGAGCTTACTGGTTATGCAATCTTCTGTTGGTCGCAATTTATTTTTTTAAATGCCATATGATATTATTTAAAAATAACGAAATCTTATATTACACATTTCTTGGCTGTGTTATTACATAAATGTAAAGGAAGCCCTCAGATAAATATAACCTGAATATTTTCAGCAGGCAGTCAGGTAAACTGCCACCTTGCGTTGGTGTGCTTATATTCATGTATAAAAAAAAGCACTTTCCCATTTTGTGCAACCTTGGTATATATTATAAAAAGCCCTTACATTGCAAGCTGCTAAATAAAGTTCTTGGACTTCCAGGTCCAGCTGAAGTCCACTTGTGAAATCTACTTTACATTCCAAAGTCGTAACATTATTTACTTGACCTGCGTGGTCTTTCCTCATATGGAGGCACTGGGTCCTGATAGATACTGATACAGGAGTCACTTGATGTCTTCAGGATTGCTTCTTCATATGGAGGAGGCAAACATATGGTAAGAAAAGAGGCATCCGGTACCAGTGTACAGTACTGAAAAGGTTCTGAGCTCCAAGGTAAGGTGGAAAAGAAGTCAATTTCTCTGTCTGGAAGGTTCTCCTGGAGACTTATGGCAAAGATTTGACCTTGTGGGACCTTACGTCGACACCTCCGATAAAGGAACAGCACAAAGAACCCTATCACCAGTAATGCAGTCGTGGGAAGTATGATGCACAAGAAGGGCTGTAAGTCTTCTTTGGTGGAATTGATTTCATTGGGGTGCTTGCTCTGCATAAAGAAAGGAGGAGAAGCCTATTTCACCAGTGTCTATTATATAAGCCAATTAAAACTGTGACACACACTTAAATGTATTATGCCTGCACTGCACTTGTTAACAATGTGCAACTCAGCTAGATGGATGTAAACAGGTCTGTAAAAATTATGTCATATAGTATATGAATAAAATCATCGATCAGACTTTAGCCCTTAAAATAGTCTTTGTGGGCTTTATATACAGTAAATTTCTTCAATCCAAAAGTGTTGTGGCCCATGGAATGTAAACACTAAATTAATTTTCTGCAGAGTTGCCTATAAATTTACATGCTTGGTTAGCCATATACATTTTCTGTCAAGCAATCCCATTAAAGGACAGTGCAGGCAGATCAATTTAAAGCTAGTCATAGGCATTAAATGGTGGTTATACTTTCTCTATCTTTAAAACCAATAAAGGGCTCTTTTAGAATCCTGGCAAAATGCCACAGCAATATGCAGCAGTCTAACGAATAAAAATACACAATGCACACACACTGCTTAGCATCAGCCCATGAATCTGAACTGTTCTTAATTTCTTTACAACAGGAGCAACTTAAAAAACTTAAAAAAAAAGAACCAGTTTAGTGCCCTTTAAACTTTAGGGGGGCGGATTGTGGCCAGTGGGAGTAGAAAATTCTCCAGCATTAGTGGGTGGTCAGTGAAAGTAAACAAATTTCATCATTGGTGTCAGTGGGAGGAATACTGCCCCATGATTGGTGTCAGTAATAGGAATTGTGCACCATCATTGGTGTCGGTGGGAGGAGTTGTGCCTCATCATTGGTGTCAGTGGGAGAATAGTGCTCCAATATTGGTGTCAGTGGGAGGAATTCTGCCCCATCATTGGTGTCAGTGGGAGGAATAGTGCCCCATCATTGGTGTCAGTGGGAGGAATAGTGCCCCATCATTGGTGTCAGTGGGAGGAATAGTGCCCCATCATTGGTGTCAGTGGGAGGAATAGTGCCCCATCATTGGTGTCAGTGGGAAAATTAGTTCCCCATCTCTGGTATCAGTAGGAGGAATAGTACCCTATTGTTGGTGTCAGTGAAAGAAATAGTGCCCCATCGCTGGTGTCAGCGGAATAACTAATGCTTGATATTAGTGGAAGGAAGAGTGCCATAGGGGCCGAATAAAGTCAAGCAAAGAACCACATCCGGCCTGTGGGTCGCAGCTCATCAAGGGACCATTGCATCGAAAACTAAAAAATCAGTCTAGTAGTACATTGAAGGTACACAGGGTGTTTAGCATGTTGGTTTGTCATATAGACATTGCTTCAGTTTACCAGTTTGCCCCTAGTTCCTTTTGTTACTAATCAGCTGATCTAAAACCCTGTTTGTGATGCAGGACAGGTATTCCTGACCATACCCACTACAGGTTATTTTTTGTTGTTGTCATATAGTAGGGTGATGAAGGAATAATATGTTGTTACTATCTGTTTGTGAATGCTTTGTTCTATTGCCTTAAACAGGAACACTTGTGACATCCTGTTTAAGGGAAAACAGGCCCATAGACATTGTGAAATCGTAGCAAAAACATTTATGGCTACTCATTCACTAATGTCCATGACCAGCTCTGGTGGTAAATCTGGTATATCAAGTAGAGAGAGCAAGTTGAGCAGCACTGGAAAAAAAATACACACACACCTCACATGTCAAAAGCTTCCTAAAATCATTGTAATGGGTTACTTATAACTCAATTTTTGGTCAAATCAGTGGACTTTCTGACAGTGGTTTCTAGATAGCTTTAGTGGTTAAATGATTAATCATACATGTTGCCTGTAACTGCCCCTAACATAATACTCTACAATAAAGTGGCACCCACAAATAAGACATAATAATAATACTCACCTCTCCCACTCCCCATGTCGCTTTTCTCAGCAGTAGTGAAGATAAACTGTTGGTTGAAGATCCTGCAAAATCCAACATCTCGGGTTTGTTTGACTTTTTGGTCTCTCACTGCTGGTTCCATCCACCAACCCTTACCTAACTGCTGTGTACTTTAGTTACATAGGGGTCTGAGGGAAGAACCACAGTATACAGCAGGGGGCCAGGAAATTAACACTCTTATGCCCCGTAAACACAATCGGATTTTCCGGCAACAAATGTTGGATGTGAGCTTGTTGGTGGAAAGTCCGACCGTGTGTATGCTCCATCAAACATTTATTGTCGGAATTTCTGCCAACAAATGTTGGCTAGCAGGTTCTCAAATTTTCTGCCAACAAAACTTTGTTGTCGGAATGACTGATTGTGTGTACGGGGCATTAGATTTCTTCAGGCTACAGGTTTAGCAGCAAGAGCAACAGGAGAGCTGGGTAATCACTGTTTACATTGTAGGAGCCACTTTACTTTAGAGTATTATTTTAGCAACAGAGTTACTTTAAATACTGACAGATATGAGTTACAGAGGTTCTGACTCTGATTAAACCCAGTTAAAGTGACCTATGCCATTCCTTATCCTATACCATCTGAGAGTACCTGTACATAGAAGCTGTTGAAAAATTCTTATAGTTTCCTCTCATGTCACAGCTCTCAAGCAATCTTTAGATAGCAGCTGTGAAAACTCTGAGCAAAAATTGAGTGCACCTTCATAAGTTTCATCTGCAATTACATAATACTGTATATTAGGCTCAGAATGGAGAAGTAGGGCCAGAACTCTTTTGGCCTTACTTCTCTGTGGGTCACAGGAATGCATTTAGTTTTGGCCTGAGCCAGCTGCTCCTGCCCCCTCCACAGCCCAGCGCTCCAGTGACCACTCACCAAAGGGTGACTGAGTGTCGCTGACTCTCTGTTCACTAAAGACCGAGAACTGAGTGATCAGTGCTCTTTGATCGTTCAGTTCTTGGTCTTTTTAGGCAGCAGGGCATAGATGAGGCATCTCGTCGATACTGCATCCACCTAGGGGAGTATGTATGTTTGTTATTTTGAAATCCCATACTTCTCTTTTAAAGTGTATCTATACCCAAAACTTGCTTTTTATAGTGTTGAATAGAGAAGGGAAGGATTCAAACTCCTGTCAGGTTTTACTGCCATCTGGGACTGCTTTGATTTCTTGACTTCCTGTTTAGTCAAAAGGTTGTGCCCAGGTCACTGACAGCTTTGGGTCTCATATTGGGTATCATACTAAAGACCGGGGGCTCCTGAGCAGCGCTCTCAGCCAATAGCTGAAAGTGCTGTCTGGAGTGTTCTAGCAGGGGGCCACTCCCCCTGTCAGAACACAATAGCACAGCAGGGGAGATCGCTGTACTAACATCGGATTGTTAATACAAAGGCTCCAACCGGAGATATCAGTTTTTTTTCATTCAATCTGGTGGGTTGAAGATAAAAAAAATAGTTGTGTGTACTAGGCTTGAACATCAGGGACTGGGAGGATTGGCTCTTAATCACATGATTGTTGTGTTAGGCCAGTGATGGCGAACCTTGGCACCCCAGATGTTTTGGAACTACATTTCCCATGATGCTCAACTACACTGCAGAGTGCATGAGCATAATGGGAAATGTAGTTCCAAAACATCTGGGTGCCAAGGTTCGCCTTCACTGTGTTAGGCTATCACAGTGATATATAATTATACATCCCATCCAGTGTTTTTTCTCCTTTTGAATGGAGAAAATGACACATTGTAACTTTTTCTCTTTACTATAAAAGAGAAGCATGTAAAAAAAAAAATTATGTAAAAAAGAATTAAGTAATAAAGTATACAGTTGTGCTCATATGTTTACATACCCTGGCAGAATTTATGATTTCTTGGCCGTTTTTCAGAGAATATGAATGATAACCCAAAAACTATTCTTTCACTCATGGTTAGTGTTTGGCTGAAGACATTTATTATCAATCAACTGTGTTTACTCTTTTTAAATCATAATCACAACGGAAACTAACCACATTACCCTGATCAAAGGTTTACATACCCTGGTGATTTTGGACTGGTAACATGCACACAAGTTGACACAAAGGGGTTTGAATGGCTATTAAAGGTAACCATCCTTACCTGTGATCTGTTTGCTTGTAGTTAGTGTGTGTGTATAAAAGGTCAATGAGTTTTTGGACTCCTGACAGACCCTTGCATCTTTCATCCAGTGCTGCACTGACGTTTCTGGATTTTGAGTCATGGGGAAAGCAAAAGAATTGTCAAAGGATCTGCAGGAAAAATTAGTTGAACTGTATAAAACAACACAGCGATATAAAAAGATATCCAAGGAATTGAGAATGCCAATCAGCAGTGTTCAAACTCTAATCAAGAAGTGGAAAATGAGGGGTTGTGTTGAAACCAAACCATAGTCAGGTAGACCAACTACCGGGATGCAAAGAAAAACCCACAAATAAATTCAGGTGAAATACAGGACTCTCTGAAAACATGTGGTGTGGCTGTTTCAAAATGTACAATAAGGAGACACTTGAAGAATGATGGGTTGCCTGGTCGAGTCGCCAGAAGAAAGCCATTACTATGCAAATGCCACAAAGTATCCCGCTTACAATACGCCAAACAGCACAGAGACAAGCCTCAAACCTTCTGCCACAACAAGTCAACAAGGCCTATGATGGAAGGTACACCATTCCTACTGTGAAACATGGAGGTGGATCCCTGATGTTTTGGGGATGTGTGAGCTACAAAGGCACAGGAAATTTGGTCAAAATTGATGGCAAGATGAATGCAGTATATTATAAAAAAAATACTGGAGGAACATTTGCATTCATCAGCCAGGAAGCTGCGCATGGGATGCACTTGGACATTCCAGCATGACAACGATCCAAAACACAAGGGCAAATCGACCTGTCATTGGTTCTGGAGTGGCCATCTCAGTCTCCTGACCTCAATATCATTGAGCCACTCTGGGGAGATCTCAAACGTGCAGTTCATGCAAGACAGCCCAAGAATTTACAGGAACTGGAGGCTTTTTGCCAAGAGGAATGGGCAGCTTTACCATCTGAGAAGATAAAGAGCCTCATCCACAAATACCACAAAATACTTCAAGCTGTCATTGATGTTAAAGGGGGCAATACATGGTATTAAGATCTGGGGTATGTAAACTTTTGATCAGGGTAATTGGGGTAGTTTCTGTTGTGATTATGATTTAAAAAGAGTAAACACAGTTGATTGATAGTAAATGGCTTCAGCCAAACACTAACTATGAGTGAAAGAAAAGTTTTTGTGTTATCATTCATATTCTCTGAAAAATGGCCAAGAAATCATAAATTCTGCCAGGGTATGTAAACTTATGAGCACAACTGTATATAAAATACTAGGATCAGGGTTTGATCTAGGTCAGTGTCAGGGTTAGGGTCAATGTTAGGGTCAAAGGTCATGATCAATGTCAAATGTTAGTGTTGGTATCTTTCAGCTAAGATTTTCCTTCACTTCCTGTCTGATAAAAAAAGGTTGTTTTCAAACAAAAAGTGATACAAAATATCTCTCACAGAGTCCCAGATATCAGTAAAATTTGATGGAGTTTCTATCCTTTCCCCATTCTATGTAAGAAGAAAAAAAGTTTTAGGTATAGATACACTTTAAAGTAGATCTAAATCCTAGCTAGACAATATGCATGTTTCAAAAGCACCGCTTATCATAAACCATTACCATGTTTCCCATTCTTATTTGCATCTCAGTGCTGCTGATTTCCTTCAGCCTCTTTGAGCTAAATTCTGTCTTCCTGTCCTCACTCCAGCATTGTTTGCACATCATTGCTCTTGACCGGCTACCTGGTAGTGACAACAGTTGACCATGCCTGTAAAATGTGTGTAGGCACAGCCAATTGCCAATGTGAGGGTGACAAAGCAGGGTATAACAGGGGAGCAGTTGTCACCCTATAACCCTAGGAAATGCTTGAACAAAGTAATGTCATTTAAGTTAGGTTCTATGTGTACTTTAATAGTTATGGATCAGACCTGTTGGCAAATGCAGGCAGGCAGTTCATCTATATTACAGCCTGAAAAGTAAAAGTAATTTCCAGATAGCTTACAGTGTAACTGTTTGTATTCTAGGTATAACTGAATAGTTATTTCCATGTTAAAAATAGTTAATTCTGAAGGACAACTATAACACAGTCTAAACAATTTTTAACAAAGTTCTGGCAAAATTTTGATTAGGTTGAAAAATGAAAAGCCATATTTGGGCTAGTCTGTATTGTCTATGGGAAAAAATAGGAAGAACACCTATCATGCACCCTCTTAAGATTTCATTGTAGATAAAGTGGGGGTGTGCCAAATGTCAGTTGAGCATGGATTGCTTCTTGGCTATCACAGTAATATACACACTTTTTAAGGTTTACCAAAGCGTACTATGAATTATTATAGGATGATAATATTTTCTCTATTTGTTTAATATTTGATACTATATTACTATTTCTGTGTTCATTTTTTAGTCTCACCAGATTGTAATGCTCTGCAAAATATTTTTTCAGTTTATAAATAAGAGAGAGGATTATACATTTGAAATATATATTTTTTATCTTAAAACATTTTCACATCAGATACGACTTCTAAAAGGGGAAGATAATACAACAGATGGGTTTAACTCCTTCGTAATCATAGTCCACAATCATAGTCTTGTTGGTTGATTATTAATTTATTGATGATTCTTTTTCTTGTTTCCTCATAGCTATTTTTTCCACTGTAGTTTTTCAATTTCAGCATTTTATCTCTCTTCAGCTATCACATTGTTCTGCTTTAGATTTTCACCCTTACAGGCAAACACATAGTATTGATTGTTATTCCTGTCATTCTTCCCGAGACACTGAGTGAAAATAAAATATGGCCAGTTATCCTGTTTTTAATCCTAAAAAATTACTTTAATGACATCCAGTTTCCAGGTACTTTAGACAATATATGCCATTAGTTAGATATTATTTTGAGAAGAGAGTTGGTTGTACATACGTTAGTCTTTATAATAAAAAGTCTTTATAATAAAATATTTATATTCTACAGTATTATACAATGTGTTGTATGCACCTTACTGTTTGAAGACCTCTGTCTGACCATACAGCTCAAAGCCATGACTATGAAAAACAGTACCATTGTACTTTCTCATTTAAACAACAAAGCTAGCTAAATGTGAGTTCATAAACCTTTTGACATTATATATGTATATTTCTGATGTATACTTCATAAATATGTATTATTATTGTACATACCAATACTGCATTTATATATTTAAAAAAAAATAAGGGTCATATATGTTTATATAAGGAAGAAATGAGTGACAGTGTTTTCAAACAGTAATGTTAAGCTAATATGTTGGAACTTTTATGCATTTAAATAATTCCTTTTAACATGTTATGCATTCATTTGACAGTATTTTGCAGTAGATCAGGTAGAAAGTGATACATTTATTTAATTTTTTTTTTTTTTTTTTTTTACAGAATGTATCTAAATGTCTCCCTCTTACAATTCTAACTAGCATTCTCACAAACATTCTTTATTAACATTCATTTGTTCTTTGCTGCACTTATTATTTGCAGATGAGCAAGTTACTGTTAAGTTGTTTCAAAGCCTCCAAGTTGCTTTATCATTCACTCAGCTGTTTAACTTACTACAGCCCAGCTCCAGACTGTAACTGAAGTCCTACCAATTAGTTTATTCAGCTGCACATTGAAACCCAAGAAATCTTCAGAACTCTGATAATGAAAGAGACCCCTGGCTCTTCTAACTTTATTTATTCAATCAAATAATTCACCCAAACCACTCAACATTATTAACAAAATCCTATGCAACCATACTATTGGATATAGTAAAGAATTATAAAATCAGACGTTAATGACTGTCTGCAATGCTTAATCCTATATATTCACTATCCGGCTTGTCTCAGAGAATAAACAAACATATCCTTCAATAACCCGTTTTACATGTACATTTACCATTTTAACTCTTGTATGTATCTGAAAAGTTAACCTTTTATGTCAAATGTTTTTTTTCTTTTTCTAGTATTTTCTTTTAGTTTTAGACATGTTTAAAATGTTTCTTTTCTCATAACTTGACCGCTAAAACATAATTTTGATATTAAACAGAGTGCAACTTAAAATAAAAATATACATGCTCTAAATTTACAGCTCTAATGTATACTATTTATTATAACTTGAAAATAAAATATGAAACTATTTTTGCTTATGATGGTAACAGTGGAATATACTTTATTTTTAATTATGCATATTAATTGATAACATTCCTATAATTTGATGTGATTTTTATTTTAAATGTACATATTCTGTAACAAACTTATACTTTAATTTGGTAGCAAAAAACATCTTAGCAACTATGCAGCAAATGTATTTATTTGAAAAATGGTTTAAATCATAAACAATAGAGATTTTCCACAAATATATCTCAATTGTTTATGAGTAGTTACTGTGTCACAACTAATAAACAATATATACAGTAATTAATGCAAAGTATATAGTCATATGTTTAAGTTGTAGTTTATATTTTAAGCAGTTAAATCTCTTTACAATCATTTTATTATTAAATATTTAAATCTGCACAGAGGAATTTCTTTACGATCATTTTATTACAATCATATTATTATTTAGTATTTGTTCCAAATATCATGTATTTACCTACCTGCAGCTTGGTTTCTTCAATTGGTAGTCCAGGTTCACTTGTCATCCACTCATAGCTACCCCTGCCTGCATGTCCAAATTTACTCCAGCTGCTGTCCAAGAGCCACCGCATTCTCTCAACTGATGTTTCTGTTGCCTAAATTCCAATTCACAAGGTGCTGACTTTCCCACAATCCCTCTCTGTGCCTGCCTTGACACAGCTGGAGGCCTGAAAGCTAATGATCATTGGTATAAGTTCTCTTGTGTTATTAACAGCGGTGGAAAAAAAAAAAAACACGGTTAGGCTACACTATCAGCCCAACTCAATCTCTCTGGATTTGTTACGGTGGCCTACATTACCAGAGAGCTGGCATCAGGTATCAGGGAAGGGCAGAGCTGTGATTGGACGGTTTTCTGCATTAGGATTATTAAAGGGGAATTTGCCAGAGCATGGTCTGATTCTAAAGAGATAACCTTCTAAATTTAGATTATGTAGTAAAAAAAAAAAAAAAACCCTTTAAAATCACCCAACGCAATATAAACAATAAAGGTCTGCTTTTTTTTTTTTTTTTCACAGTTTCTAGTATGTGAACCACAGATGTAAACAGTGAAGTATTGTTCAGAGAAGAGCAATAAAGGTCAGAGGCAGCAAGGACATGGGCTAAGTGACATGCTGAATTATTTAGAACCATTAGCATTTAGATGTTAATGATAAATCTGTGGAAAGCTTTTAGCCTATAAAAGGTTCTCGCTATTTGGAATATATGATTACGCGCAGACTGCAAAAACCAGAGTCACAAACTACTAGTGCAAACAATATTCCCTAAGGATCAGCTTTAAAATCCATTCTACCTCTGGTCCATGTCCCTATTTGAGAATATTAAATATCTGTGGATTTTTACATACCTGTTTGATTTGCATACCTTTGCATCCTTTACACAGGACTGGATTTGTAATTTTTGCCATCCTGGGCTAACTGTATGTATTGTCTGTACATACCCCTTCTATTGCGCTCACTTTCTCTCTTGCTGTGTGTATGTATATACAGTATATATATATAGTATATATATATATATATATATATATATATTCACACACACTATATTGTCAAAAGTATTGGGACACCTGCCTTTACACACACATGAACTTTAATTGCATCCCAGTCTTAGTCTGTAGGGTTCAATATTGAGTTGGCCCACCCTTTGCAGCTATAACAGCTTTAACTCTTCTGGGAAGGCCGTCCACAAGGTTTAGGAGTGTGTCTATGGGAATTTTTGACCATTCTTCCAAAAGCGCATTTGTGAGGTCAGGCACTGATGTTGGACGAGAAGGCCTGGCTTGCATTCTCCGCTCTAATTCATCCCAAATGTGTTCTATCGGGTTGGGGTCAGGACTCTGTGCAGGCTAGTCAAGTTCCTCCATCCTAAACTCACTCATCCATGTCTTTATGAACCTTGCTTTATGCACTGGTGCACAGTTATGTTGGAACAGGAAGGGGCCATCCCCAAAGTTTACAAAGTCCTACAAAGTTTGGAGCATGAAATTGTCCAAAATGTCTTGGTATGCTGATGCCTTAAGAGTTCCCTTCACTGGAATGAAGGGGCCAAGCCCAACCTCTGAAGAACAACCCCATACCATAATCCCCCCTCCACCAAATAATTTGGACCAGTGCAGAAAGCAAGGTCCATAAAGATATGGATGAGTGAGTTTGGGGTGGAGGAACGTGACTGGCCTGCACAGATTCCTGACCTTGACCTGATAGAATACCTTTGGGATGAAGTAGAGCGGAGCCTATGAGCCAGGCCTTCACATCCAACATCAGTACCTGACCTCACAAAAGCACTTATGGAAGAATGGTCAAACATTCCCATAGAAACACTCTTAAACCTTGTGGACAGCCTTCCCAGAAGAGTTGAAGCTGTTATAGCTGCAAAGGGTGGGCCAACCCAATATTGAACTCTACAGACTAAGACTGGGATGCCATTAAAGTTCATATATGTGTAAAGGCAGGCACCCCAATGCTTTTGACAATATAGTGTAGATTTATTATTTATTTATTACAGGTACTTATATAGCGCCATAAATCTACTCAGCGCTTTACATATATATATTTTACATATTTACAGTAAATCTATTAGTCCCAAGGGTAGCCACTGGACTCTATGTGTGAAGTAAAGCGCACATGCACACCCTCAAAGAAATCCATACAATCCAAAACAGCTATAGAAGAACTCAAGGGTCCTGCAGTGGAGATGAATCAAAACATTTTGATGAAGCTCAGTCCATCTTCCTTAAAGAGGTTGTAAACCCTATTTTTTTTTTTTTTTACATAAAGACATGCCTATACTTACCTACTCTGTGCAATTGTTTTGCATAAAGCAGCCCCGATCCTTTTCTTCTGGGGTGCCCCGCCAGCACTCCTGGCTCCTCGCCTTCATTGGGTGTGTCCATTGACACAGGCAGCGGGACCCACCCCTGCTCCAGTGTCCCTGGAGTTGAATGACAGCAGTGGGAGCCAATGGCTCCTGCTGCTATCAATCTGTCCAATGAGGAGAGAGGCAGCAGCTAGAGCCTCTGTGATTGTGGACATCGCTGGATCGGATCGGGCTCAGGTAAGAAAAATGAGGGGGGGGGGTCTGGGGGGAGCTGCAGCACAGAAGGTTTTTCACCTTAATGCATAGAATGCATTAAGGTGAAAAACCCTGAGGCTTCACAATCCCTTTAAGATGTCTGGTCTTGAGAAAGATGGACTCGGCTTTATCAAAGCATTGCGAATTAAACACATTGACAATTAAATACTGTTGTTTTTTATTTATCTAGACTGCAGGCCCATGAGTGCTTCTATACTTGTTATTGACTTATATACACGGGGTCTTCAAAAAGTTTCTGCACTTATTTATATTTAATAGAGTTAACAAAAGTGAGGAAACTTTTGAAGAACTCTAGTATATATATATATATATATATATAGATATATATATTTACACACATACACACTATATTACCAAAAGTATTGGGATGCCTGCCTTTACACACACATGAACTTTAATGACATCCCAGTCTTATGCCACGTACACACCGTCGGAATTTCCGATGGGAAATGTTCGATGTGAGCCTGTTGTCGGGAATTTCTTGTAAAACTAGCGCTCGTAATGGAGATAGCACATTCGTCACGCTGCAAATTTTTTAATCTTTCAGTGCAGCGCATTCTTTTCTTCTTTATAATGCTAGAATAATGAATTTGCTTTGTTGCTGATATTCACACAGAGTTCTGACAAACTGATTTCTTATTATTTCTCGTGATCTCCTGAATAATCTTTTTTTTTGCCAGATCTCCAGAATAATGTTTATTTGTTTTTTTTATAGTGATCTACTTTTTTTTTTCTTTTCTCAAGATCTCCATAATATTTTTTGTCGTTTTGTGTGTCAGGTTACCACAACACCATTATTAACTTGTATTTTTTAACATCAAAAGAGGTTGGTTGGTGTTGGTGTCCCTTGTTAATTTGACATTGTATTTTTGAAATGTACCTGCCTACTCACAAACAAACTGTCCTTTTGAAATAAAACACATAGCCAAGTATTTGTCAAAAAAAAAAAAAAAAAAAAATTATTAGGGGTCATAACAAAATAAAGAGGAAGGCACCGCTGGAAAAACTGTTGAAATTGGTGAAGTCTTTGTACCCCAGGGCAGACATCAATTATTTGACAGGCAAAATTGGTAGCCTGAGGAGTCCATTTAATAGGGAGCACAATCTGGTCCAGGGCTCCAAGAGATCGGGAGCAGCAGTAGATGACATATATGTCCCAAGGCTGTGGTCTTACAACAGCTTGAGTCTTTTGCCAGACCAGACCGAACCCAGGCCATCACTCTCTTGACTTCCTTCCACACTTCCTTCCAGGCTGTGGCTGTGGTGTTGGAGGTGTTGCAGGAGGTGGGGGAGGAGTGTGGTCCAACTCACATACGTGAATTTTATTGGTGAGTTGGCCCCTCACCCCCTTATTTAGGCCCTGAAATATGACCTTCTCACAGATGAGGCGTTGGCCCTCCTCCATTTCTTGCATTTTGCTGGCCGTCATGCAGACAAAGGCCTCTTGAACACTAGGGGTGTTTCTGAAGACCACAGTAGCCTGCCGAATCAAAGCAGCCGCTGACTCCTCCACGTTCCTCCCCTTCCTGGGCCTTTTTGTTGGAAGGCAGAGGGGAGGAACCTGCGATTCGGTCAGGCTACTGGGCACAGCCACCTCCTGGCTGCCACTTTCCATGTCCTCCTCCTGGCTGAGACTTTCCTGTGTATGAAAATGATACATAGTTTTAGTTTTTTGGTCATGAATCACACACAATTTTGAGCTCATGACTGTTGCAAATTGAATGTTACCAAATAGAAAAGACTATCATTCTGACCCCAGCATTTTTCATTCTTGTCCCAATCATTTTGGCTACTATTGTCTATTGATATGTAAACCACTTTGTTAAATCAGAAATTACTGATCAATAATAACATCTAGTTAACATCATTCCATTTTTTGACAAGAAATATGTTGAACATTGCTATACCTGGCTCAAGCTGGGCTCCTCCACATCTTCCTGGATGGAAGGCCCAGGTTGTACGTCAGAAGCCTCAGCTGAGGTGGAAGGAAAAGTGGAAGGAAGAGTGGAAGGAAGGGTTGAGAGTGATTGCCCGGGTTCACTCTGGTCTGACAAAAACTGCAGTCTGTCGTAGTACCAGAGCCTGGGGACATAAATGTCATCTGCTGCTGCTCCTGATCTCATGGAATCCTGGACCTTTTTGCACTCCCTATTATATGTGCTTCTCAGGCCACCAATTTTGCAATTTAAATTTGGGGATGTTTGCCGTGGGAATCACCGGCTTCACCACCGGCTTGTTGTTATAAAATTGGTGTTTCACTTGCCACAAACAG
Organism: Aquarana catesbeiana; assembly: GCF_042186555.1. Taxonomy (NCBI): domain Eukaryota; kingdom Metazoa; phylum Chordata; class Amphibia; order Anura; family Ranidae; genus Aquarana; species Aquarana catesbeiana. The sequence goes on along the minus strand of NC_133327.1, from coordinate 422,944,882 downwards.
GGCAGCTCTCTGTACATATCAATGAAGTTGGGGAGGAAGTCGTGGTCATTAAATTTATCCATTTTATCTGCAAGACACAACACAAGACAAACCTAATGTTAGGCTAAACTCTCCTAATCTTGTCCCAATATAGACCTCAATCTATAAGCAGTATAGGCCACTAACCACTGATGCCCCAAGTTAAAATTGTCCTTTGTTAGCATGTTCGGCGCTTACGCTACTCCTTCCTCCGCTCACAGATCGTATGTACGACGCACGCGTGTTATGCCTTATATACAATGCGCATGCGTGAAACTCCACCCCTGACCTTCTTTCTAGTATATTCCCCGCCCCTTCTCTTTCGGCGCAATGGGAGAGCACATGGCGGAGAGACAGCAGGTGCGTGATAATAGGAAAGCCCGGAGCCAGAAACGTCCAGATCCCGGAGGAGATATAAGGCCTCAAATATGTCCTTTGTAGAGATGGTGGAGATGGTGGACATCTTGAAGAGGGTCGACTATGATGGGAAGTATGGACCTTACCCAAACCCAAATGTGAGAAAGGCCAAGATAATGCCTAAAGTTGTGAAAAGTCTGCACAGGAATTTTGGGGTACGACGATCCAAGGAGCAATTCGGGAAACGCTGGTCAGACCTGAAATTGAGGGAGCATGATCAGTACAGAAGGATCAGGAAAGTGCTTCTAAAAAGTATTTGTCCTGTGCTCCTATTATTATTATTATTACTTGCATGCTGCTCCATGTGCTTTTCTTTACTGTTGTACAGATAAAATGACAAGTTTCAGGTTCATGGGCACAGTAATCGTTCGAAGTAAACATCGTTCGTTCGTCTACTAATACGATGTTTTTGGCAGATGCAGGTTAACTACATTTGTTCATGCCTATCTGTATTAAATGAAGTTTAGTACATTGTTGTCTAGATGGGTTTGTAACTAGAAATGCAAACTTGATTCAGTGTAAGGAGACACCAGAACACCCTTTTTAGGGTGTCCCACACAGGTGCTCCAGTGGATACTAGTTGTTTCTCCATGTGTGAAACTTTACCAAAAAAGGTAAGTATTCCAGCTTTAAGAAAGAGAGAGAAACATGTCTTCAGCTTGGAACTCTGCCAAAACAGACAATTGTATGACACTTCCAGAAAAAAGTGTGAGAGGGTTCCCTATGGGGTTTTGTACCGCAGCAAATAATCCAAGAAGGTTTATAAAAAGTATAAATTTTATTTTATTGTACAAAAATATTCTACAAAATAGAATAAATAAAAGTGTCAGTCAAAGCTTTTGTAATCAAAACTGGAAGACATACATTGCATACAAAAAGTACAGTGTTAGATCAGTGTAATATTACATAGGTACAATAAACCTTAAAAAATGGCACAGTATCTGTAGAACATCATGTAAAAGAAGCCCCAACGCGTTTCGACCACATGTAGTATAGGTCTTCTTCAGGGGAAAAAAATACAGATTTCTAAAAGATATATAATATTTGAAAAAATATATTACAACAAGCCAATAGAGTATATTGGTTCCAGAGTAAGGTTATATTTCAAAGTTTTATACACTTCCAAGCAATGTTTCATATTCCTATTTCTTGCCTTAAATATCTGTGTGCTAAGTATACCTTTTTTTTATTCACATAGGGGAGAAAAGACTCAGGACATCTGAGGACACCACGAACCCCACTACTCATGATAAAGGGGAACTCCCCAGACACCATGAAGAAGATGTTGAGGGAGGAGAGGTTCATGAATTGGGTGAAATAATGACTGCAACAGGTCAGTGTCTCTGACCACAGCCTTAGGTAATAGATGTATGCCTGCATATTTATAATACATGGTGTGTTTTTTAATTTTTAGGTGATGTGATGTGAGTGTGTAGTAGACCCACAACATAATTGTTAGCTGAAGAAAAGATTTACACCTCATGTATCAAATAAATTACGTTTGCACTATTAAAAAAAAATGGCCAAAAAAAATTGGAGAACCTAGGAGACAGCTAAAAGAAGCAGTAAATCAAATGAAATATGAGTTCAGTTTATACCGAAAAAATTTATTTAAAAAATGTTTCACACATTGGCTGGCATATCAATGGCCCCCATTTTTCCTTAGGAAATAGTGAATAATGCAGCAGGCAAGGACAATATGATTCCGTTTATATTCGCCATATGGATCGCTGTCAGAAATAGGTGGAACTGGCTGGCCATTTTTCCAAACGCATTCTCCACGACCCTTCTGGCTCTGGCCAGTCGATAATTAAAAACCCTCTGCTCCGGGGTGAGGGTCCTCATGGGGAACGGCCGCATCAGGTGATCACCCAGCCCAAACGCTTCATCAGCAAAGAACACAAAATGGGAGACCAGCCACGTTGTCTTTCGGAGGTGGCAAGCCCAAGCTGCCATCCTGGAGACATCAGGAGAACTCTGTCTGGGCGATGACTTCACCATCCGACATCTGGCCATTTTTCCCCACGTCCACATAGAGGAACTCGTATGTCGCCAACACCACCGCCAGCAACACAATACTATTCAACCCCTTATAGTTGTAATAGTACGACCCCGAGTTGGGGGGTGGGACGATGTGGACGTGCTTCCCATCTATTGCCCCTCCGCAGTTAGGAAAGTCACACTGCTGGGCAAACTGGGATGCCACAGTCTGCCATTCCTGTGGGTTTGAAGGAAACTGTGGAGTCAAACAAGAAAAATAAAAATTAGTACTTTTGTACATAACATCGCAAGCAGATTAGACACAAACATTCTTGGCCAACATAAATATAACATTTATTTTAACGAGTATTTAAAGTCAAAAGTATAAAGTCCACTTATCAGATTCCTCACCCCCTCTGATGGCCCATTGTAAAAACTTTAGGGTGGGGGGGAGATGTTTTGAACAGGTAACCCTCTCCACTTCATTGAAAGCTGAATGCATAAATAATGTTTGTTACTTTGGCCAGCCCCTCCTTACTTACACTATTGGCAGCCCACTGGACAGGTAAGAAGTGTCATAATACTAAAATATGAATACGCACTGTACAAATTGAAACACATTTTTACATTCTGCAATTACCTATCAAGATAATAGGAGAACAAAACTTTAAACAGTACCATTTGAAAGTATTCAGGCAGGCCCTTGCACTACATGCTTTGGTGAATTCATCCATAAATCTGACCACAAAAGAGGTAGGTATAGTGTGTATGGGTTTGGCAAAGTCAACAGATAGAGTATTGGTATCGGTTGACTTAGCGGTTGGGGGGGAGGGGGGGTTCCAAATGAGTTTGGGCCCCCCCCGAAAAAAGCCTCTTGCACTATGCATGAATTTAAGGACAAAAATAACATTTGTACACATTTTAGGGGGTGTTTAGGGTAAACACTACAATGGAGCTGACAAAATACATTGTTAAATTACTAGGCTAGGTGTGTATGGGGCCAGGATAGCATGCTGGGGAGGTTAGTGAAGGCAAATATGCATGAAGGACAAAAAAGGAGCATTAAAAGCTTCCAGTATGCGTGAGGATAAAGAGGACATTCACAGCGTATTACAATCATGGTAATTAGGGAATAGGGATGAGCCGAACACCCCCCTGTTCGTTTCGCACCAGAACATGCGAACAGGAAAAAAGTTCGTTCGAACACGCGAACACCATTAAAGTCTATGGGACACGAACATGAATAATCAAAAGTGCTAATTTTAAAGGCTTATATGCAAGTTATTGTCATAAAAAGTGTTTGGGGACCTGGGTCCTGCCCCAGGGGACATGGATCAATGCAAAAAAAGTTTTAAAAACGGTCGTTTTTTCAGGAGCAGTGATTTTAATATGCTTAAAATGCTTAAAGTCAAACAATAAAAGTGTAATATCCCTTTAAATTTCGTAGCTGGGGGGGTGTCTATAGTATGCCTGTAAAGGGGCGCACGTTTCCCGTGTTTAGAACAGTCTGACAGAAAAATGACATTTCAAATAAAAAAAGTAATTTAAAACTACTCGCGGCTATTACATTGCCGGTCCGACAATACACATAAAAGTTCATTGATAAAAATGGCATGGGAATTCCCCACAGGGGAACCCCTAACCAAAAAAAAAAAAAAAAAAAAAATGACGTGAGGGTCCCCCTAAATTCCATACCAGGCCCTTCAGGTCTGGTATGGATATTAAGGGGAACCCCGGCCAAAATTAAAGAAAAAAAATGACGTGGGAGTCCCCCTAAATTCCATACCAGACCCTTCAGGTCTGGTATAGATTTTAAGGGGAACCCCGTGCCAAAATTTAAAAAAAAAACGGCGTGGGGTCCCCCAAAAATCCATACCAGACCCTTATCCGAGCACGCAACCTGGCAGGCCGCAGGAAAAGAGGGGGGATGAGAGAGCGCCCCCCCCCTGAACCGTACCAGGCCACATGCCCTCAACATTGGGAGGGTGCTTTGGGGTAGCCCCCCAAAACACCTTGTCCCCATGTTGATGAGGACTAGGGCCTCATCCCCACAACCCTGGCCGGTGGTTGTGGGAGTCTGCAGGCAGGGGGCTTATCAGAATCTGGAAGCCCCCTTTAACAAGGGGGCCCCCAGATCCCTGCCCCCCCCTGTGTGAAATGGTAAGGGGGTACAAAAGTACCCCTACCATTTCACAAAAAAACTGTCAAAAATGTTAAAAATGACAAGAGACAGTTTTTGACAATTCCTTTATTTAAATGCTTCACCACCCGGTGACCCTGCCCCCCTCTGACGCACGGGACATGACGGGACTTCCCTGTGGCATTCCCCGTGACGTCACAGGGAAGTCCCGTCAAGTCACCGTGCGTCAGAGGGGGGCGGGGTCACCGGGGGGCCCCGCCCCCCGTTATTTAAGAACCGTCAGAAAAGGAGACGCGTCACACAGCGGGAGCCTCCCACCATGCCTGCATGGATGCAGAGCGGCCCGGAGAAGAAGATGAAGAAGAGAAGAAGAGAAGAAGAGAAGAAGATGAAGAAGAGAAGAAGATGAAGAGAAGAGCGGGAGCCTCCCCCCATGCCATTGATGTCTTGTAGACTTCTCCCCGTCACCAAGTACTGCAAGGTGGCGACTAGCCTTTGTTCAGGAGTGATGGCTTGCCGCATGCAGGTGTTCTGTTTCATAATATAAGGGGACAGCAAAGCCAACAAACAGTGAAAAATGAGGTCCATCATCTATAGATAATTCCTGAAATCATCAGGATTATTCTCCCAGATCTCCCGCAACAAAGACATATGTGAGAATTGGTCATGCTGGAACAACCAATTCTTCGTCCATGAACTCCTCCTCGCCCTGTTCATGGACTGGACTTGGGTCAAAGCAAGAACTCCAACACCAAGCCCTTGCACAGCACGAACTCTACGATGAGTATGTACCCGCAACATGGCTAGAAAACGGTCGGCTGGTCAAAAGGCACTGAAAATCAGAAAGGCCTGAGAAGAGCGAGCTGAAAATCAGAAACGAGCGCACAAGAACGCACTAAAAAACAGATACGAACTAATAAATAGAACGCACTGAAAGACAATAACGAACTGACAACACGCACTGAAGAACGGATACGAACCTACAAGCACAAACTGGAGAGCAGTAACGAACTGAAAAGCACAAGGCTGAAAAGCGCGAATCGTCTCTCACCAAACTTCTACTAACACCAGATAAACACGAGATTAGCAGAAAAAACCCCAAAGGTGGTGCACTGGCTATAGAACTTCCTTTTTATAGTGCCGTCGTATGTGTTGTATGTCACCGAGTTCTTGGCGATAGGAATTTCTGACATTTGTGTGACCATGTGTATGCAAGACAAGTTTGAGCCAACATCCATCGGAAAAAAATCCACTGTTTTGTTGGAATGTTCGATCGTGTGTACAGGGTATAAGTCTGTAGGGTTCAATATTGAGTTGGCCTGCCCTTTGCAGCTATAACAGCTTCAACTCTTCTGGGAAGGCCGTCCACAAGGTTTAGGAGTGTGTCTATGGGAATGTGTGATCATTCTTCCAGAAGCGCATTTGTGAGGTCAGGCACTGATGTTGGATGAGAAGGACTGGCTCTTAGTGTCTGCTCTAATTCATCCCAAAGGTGTTCTATTGGGTTGAGGTCAGGACTTGTGCAGGCCTGTCATGTTCCTCCACCCCAAACTCGCTCATCCATGTCTTTATGGACCTTGCTTTGTGCACTGGGCCAAATCATTTGGTGAAGGGGGGTTAATAATGTGGGGTTGTTTTTCAGGGGTTGGCCTCTTAGTTCCAGTGAAGGGAACTCTTAAGGCATCAGCATACCAAGACATTTTGGACAATGTCACACCAGTGCAAAAAGCAAGATCCATAAAAACATGGATGAGCGAGTTTGGGATAGAGGAACATAACTGGCCTGCAGATTCCTGACCCAAACCTGATAGAACACCTTTGGGATGAATTAGAGCAGAGACTGGGAGCCAGGCCTTCTCGTCCAACATCAGTGCATGACCTCAGAAAAGCACTTCTGAAATCCACTAGTCAAACATACCCATAGACACACTCCTAAATCTTGTGGATAGCCTTCCCAGAAGAATTGAAGTTGTTATAATTGAAAAGGGTGGGCCAACTCAATATTGAACCCTACGGACTAATGCCCCGTACACACGGTCGGACTTTGTTCGGACATTCTGACAACAAAATCCTAGGATTTTTTCCGACGGATGTTGGCTCAAACTTGTCTTGCATACACACGGTCACACAAAGTTGTCTGAAAATCCGATCGTTCTGAACGCGGTGACGTAAAACACGTACGTTGGGACTATAAACGGGGCAGTGGCCAATAGCTTTCATCTCTTTATTTATTCTGAGCATGCGTGGCACTTTGTCCGTGGGATTTGTGTACACACGATCGGAATTTCCGACAACGGATTTTGTTGTCGGAAAATTTTATAGCCTGCTCTCAAACTTTGTGTGTCGGAAAATCCGATGGAAAATGTCCGATGGAGCCCACACACGGTCGGAATTTCCGACAACACGCTCCGATCGGACATTTTCCATCGGAAAATCCGACCGTGTGTACGGGGCATATGACTGGGATGCCATTAAAGTTCATGTGCATGTAAAGGCAGGCGTCCCAATACTTTTGGTAATATAGTGTGTGTGTGTGTGTATATATATATATATATATATATATATATATATATATATATATATATACATACACACACATATACATATACTGTGTAGGTATATAATACTCTGCACTGTACCTTGAGCATGTGGGCCATAAACCATTTCCTGAGATATAGATGAAATGATGTAAGAAAGTGTAGCTTTCATCAACTAGAGAACAGCTGGGGCCTTGTTTTAAAGTGGAATTCCACTCCTAAAATTATTTTTGCATTGTTCAGCTGCATTAAAAACAGTTAATAACATTTAGAAAAAAATTTTTTTTTTTACTCACCTTTTCATGACTGTTGCTAGGGGGTCCCTCATAATCGGCCTCTTCCTCTCCCTGGTGATTGACGCCATTTCCCTCGGCGCCCGTGCTCGCTAGTGCTCCTGGGAGATGCTTGATATCATTTCCCAGGAGTCAGTGGGCAGCGCCGAGGGCTTTGTTGCCATCACAAAAACTTTTTAAACTTTTTTTTTAATTTCTTTAGTTGCTTACTGGTTTCTGGCGTAGGCCAAAATGATATCATACATCCCATGACCCATGAGGAGGGGATTTCTCAGCTATGCAAACCATTCTGCCTGCATGCCTGAGTTAAGAGCAGATGGATTCCCGGAAGTAAATAATACACAAATCATCTACTTAATATGGGCGCAGTTAGAAATGCTAATGGAGTGTTATTTCTCAGAAAAATGCAGAATGGAGACATGGATGAATGGGCAAATTTGCTTTGAATTTAAAAAATGAATTAAATAGTGTTTTCAGTTTATAGTGCACAGATACAGTTCGGTTCCACTTTAATGCACTGGACAACAGCTGTCCAGCCTGATGGCCCTATCAGTTTGAACTGGCTACTCACTGTTTTGAATCCACCCAACTTGACTTGACCAAACTCTGGACTCAACAAGTTGTAACACTAGGCTCTCAGTAAATTATGGTATTCTTAGGAAAGCAAGTGTTGAAATAGAACGGCACCCCCAGTGATGGCAAAAGCACTGATTCTTATTTTAACAAACTTCCAGATCTAAATGTGTATATCCTTATCAGCTAGAACAGGGTCTCAAAACTATGACCCTTTACTTGCCTTTATTTGATTCCACTGATATGAGGGACTATTCCTCTCACTGACACCAACAATGGGGAACTAATTCTCCCACAGACATCAATGATTTAATGATAATTTCAATGATAATTTAATCTCAGTATAAATGCAGCTGTTCTGTGAAGCCCTCAGAGGTTTGTTAGAGAACCTTAGTGAACAAACAGCATCATGAAGGCCAAGGAACACACCAGACAGGTTAGGGATAATGTTGTGGAGAAGTTTAAAGCAGGGTTAGGTTATAAAAAAATATCCCAAGCTTTGAACATCTCATGGAGCACTGTTCAATCCATCATCTGAAAATGGAAAGTGTATGGCACAAGCAAACCTACCAAGACATGGCCATCCACCTAAACTGACAGGCCAAGGAAGGAGAGCATTAGTTAGAGAAGCAGCCAAGAGGCCCATGGTAACCCTGGAGGAGCTGCAGAGGTCCACAACTCAGGTGGTAGAATCTGTACACAGGACAACTATTATTCATGCACTCCACAAATCTGGGCTTTATGGAAGAGTGGCAAGAAGAAAGCCATTTTTGAAAGAAAGCCATAAGAAGTCCCGTTTGCAGTTTCCGAGAAGCCATGTGGGAGACACAGCAAACATGTGGAAGAAGGTGCTCTGGTCCGATGAGACCAAAATGTTACTTTTTGGCCTAAAAGCAAAATGCTATGTGTGGTGTGTGGCAAAATAATCCTTTTCTTTGTGATAAAAAGTGCTATAGTGCTCCCTGTCCCAATGATGTGGAGATCCACCTTCTGGGGGTAGTGTAAAATTCCAGACTCAACAGATGAGTTGGACTCTTTTGGCTTACAGCAGAAAAGAGTCATTTGTGCCTGTAGGTCATTACCTGGGGACCAAACCCAATGCAGCAACCTCTGGTTACTTCCAATGTCTCATCTGCAGTGGATATCCTTCAGGGTTAACCATACACAGCACGTGGCAAAGGAAACAAAGAGCTCCTCATAGAGTAAAATCCTCTGATTTATTGGTTAAAACAGCTTACAATTTATAAAAATAACTGTCATAATAACAGAACCGGGGGCACTATCCAAACCTGCTTTTGACAACATTGCATCTCTATAACAAAACACGTCAAGCTGACTCCACTAACATCACTTCTGGCCAGTAGAGTGGAACGCATGCTGTGTTTTGATTAGACACCACGTCTCCACAATTGCACGGGCTGATGTTTTGTATAGTGACTCCGGTTCTGTCATTATGACAGTTTTTTATAAATTGTAAGCTGTTTTAACCAATAAATTTTACTCTATGAGGAACTCTTTGTTTCCTTTGCAATGTGCTGTGTATCGTTTATCCCTGGAGTTCTGGAGCCACATATCCACTGCAGAGGAGACACCGGAAGTAACTAGAGGTTTCTGCATTGGGTTTGGTCCCCAGGAATTGACCTACAGGCACGATTGACTCTTTTCTGCTGTAAGGCAAAGGAGTCCAACTCATCTGGTGAGTCTGGAATTTTACACTACCCCCAGGAGGTGGATATCCACATCATTGGGATACATAGCACTATAGTACTTTTTGGCACAAAGAAAAGGACTATTTTGAACTTTTACAACTTTATGCACTTTCATCATGGTTGTACTATTGTCACTTTATTTATTTAATTATTGTCATGATTATCAACTAATTATTGTCATTTGGTTCACAAAAATCATGCACCTATGTTAGTAATGGATCAATTATTATGATATTTAGCCACATGTCATATCAAATCATCCCAAGTTAAATACGCACATCAGTATATAAAAGAGCAATTAGTGTTAAGGAGGAGCGGGTGCTGTCTACTTTTTATTTAAATTCATCTTGCCCCACCAGTGGGGTCAATACTGGACAGCAGTGGCCCAAACATATGTCATTTAAACACCGAGGCCCGAGTATATCATTATATTCAACAGGTAGAAGTACCCCTAAAAAAATTTGTGGTCAGCATGTGGGCAGGGTCATCTTCCGCATAGAGTTGACCTCACATAGGAAAACATAGACCCTGGGACTTTAAATGAAGCACATAACATTGGAGTAAAATGATCAATACCCATGAGTACATATTTATGGATTCATATAATATACAAATCTCATCTTATTACAGTAATGTTCAAATCAAAATGTATATTTTTGAGCTGATTTGTAGTGTACATATATAATCAATATAAATAAATAAGTAAATTCATATATGAAGTCCAAGTATACACGCATGACCACCATCCGACCGCATCACAGCCAGGGCAAAACTCATGGCCAGTCAGTGCTACTACAGGAGCAATCACCAATCGAGGCCTGCTAATGGCAGGGGACCACCCACAGGTCTCCCGCCCTCTTACAAGACAGCGCTGCTCACTCCCTGCTCGTGGACACAGATCATCAAGGCAACAGGGGGAAAAAAAACCCAATAATACATTCCTCCACCGGCCTCTTCCCTCACATTCCCATCCAATTCATGTGCCCTCTGGCAGATGAGAGGACCGGATAGAGGACTCAGGGAACACCAGCCAGAGCTGGCACACTATGCACCCACCCCTAGGAGACCCTCCAACCTATCAGCCCACAGCAGGCGCCACAATACAGATACACAAATGCAGGCCCATCATAACAAAACGGGCCAAGCCTCCAACAGGGTGGAAAACCCCTAAAATGAGCCCCAAAAGGACCACCAGAGAAGGAACAACGGCAGTGCAAAAACGCTCCCACACATGTAAATATAAAGGTAAAATACAGACCCACCCATCTCCACAGGAGGACAGCAGCTGGCTGTTTACAGGTTGGAGACCATAAAGATGTATCAAATCTATTCAACCATAGTCATGTACAAAAAGACACAATACATAAACAAATAACATAAAACCTTCCTCAGATTCTCACCTCGTAAACCCCTCACCTCTAAGCACCTCACAGTCCCCCATATGCAAAACCATATACAACTCTGCATCCAAACAAAACCATTCAGACAAACATACAACATTACATGACAAAAGCTTAGACCGAGCAAACAAACTAGGGTGATCAATCTTTCATCAATATCTCTGTCCCAATCTGAGCTGGAAGTCCTTTCCTTAGGACTGGATTTTTTGTCCTGGGAAGGACTTTAATGTCTTTGAAACCATCAAGGACATCAACCTCTTCGCTAGAAAGTTGCTCTTAAAAGTGATCCATCCTAAAAAACATACCCAACAGGATTGGATGACCAACTTTGATTGGTCTCGGTACAAAAGGCAGGACTTTAAAGCCCTGCAAAAACTTTTATTGGAATTATTGGAAGAGAGCGACGTTCCAGAGGAGATTGAGCTCATTGATCAGATTGATCTAGATGAATTATTAGAAACAAACAAAACAACTTCTAGTGCTACCGATTTTCCTTTATTCAATGAATTAAAATGTAAATCTATGAATTTCCCCTTTTTATCCCTGAACGGTAACATAGTAGCATTTGTTTTACAAACCACATAGGAGATACAAGCCTTACAAACCAATGAAGGCTCTAAAAATAATCTTACCCGAGCTGAAATACAAGCAATTAGGGACCTCAAAGACAAATCTGAACTGGTAGTAAAACCATCGGATAAAGGCAGGAATGTGGTCGTGATGACTACGGACCAATATTCCCAGATGTGCCAACGTATCCTCAGGAATACTGAGTGGTACAAAAAAGTCCCTCAGGGCAAATTGGTGAAAGCTCAACAAGAGTTTTACCAATTGATCAATCAAGCATACAATCAAGGCACTATCCCCAAAACAGCATGGTAGTTCCTTAAAATAGATTGGCAACGAACCCCTACTTTCTACTCATTACCCAAAGTCCATAAAAATCGCACAAAACCACCAGGTAGACGCATTATCTCTGGGCGAGGTAGTTTAACGGAAAACGCCAGCATCTTAGTTGATACGCACCTACGCCCTCATGTACTATCCTTGCCCTCCTATACCAAGGACACGATCCACCTTCTTCAGCTTATTGATGATACCCATGTCCCTCCTGGAGTGTGGCTGGTAGCTGTCAATGTTAAAGCATTGTACAGTAGCATACCGCACAACAGGGGGATGTCTGTGGTTAAGTCTTTCTTGCAAGAAAGGAGCACTATTCAAAATTCATACAATGAGTTTGTTGTTACACTTCTTGAATTCATCTTGCACAACAATTTTTTTCTCTTTGGCAATTCCCACTACCTCCGGGTGCAGGGGGTGGTGATACGCCAACCTGCACCTGGGAGGGTGGGAAGACCAAATCATGAGTGCTGAGACTCTCTCTATGTACCTGTGCCACATTCTATCATGACACAGGTACATAGATGATATTCTCATACTCTGGGATGGATCTAAGGAATTACTCAATGCCTTTATCCAAATACTCAACACCGATGATTTCAATTTGTCATTTACTATGACATGCAGTCAGGAAATTATCTCTTTCCTGGATGTCAAGATATTAATTAAGACAGATAGGACATCGGAAACCACCCTGTTCCGCAAACCTACAGCAGGCAATACGATTTTTAGAGCTAATAGTGGACATCCAACTAGTCTGGTTAAGTCTATTCCTTATGGACAATATTTGCACATTGAGCGCAACTGTTCATCACAGGAAGATTTCCAGCAAGAAGCCAATGAACTCCAAGACAGATTACTAGCTCAAGGATACTCTAGAAAGACATTGAAAAATGCATATCAAAGAGCCAATAGCAGGGACAGAGAGGGTTTATTTTTCCAAACAACCAGACATGTTAGAGATGAAAAAAACAGTACAATGAAAACAATATTAAGATATTCCAGACAACAATATCAGATCACACACATTATTGATAAATACTAATATTTACTGAGGGCTGACCCTCAGGTGGCAAGCTGCATCAAGGACAAAGCTGAGATTGTCTACCATAGGAACAATTCCATACGGGACCAATTGGTACAGAGCCACTTCAACAGGGAAGGCAGACACTGCAAATGTAAATATCCGGGAACCCAAAAGTGCGGAGGCTGCTCATACTGTCAGTTTTTGTGGCCCGGAAAGACACACACCTTACCAAACTGTGAAATCCATCAGGCCAAGCACTTTGCAAATTGCCAGATAATGGGTATCATTTATCTTATGACTATGTGTGTGGCAGCTACTATGTCGGTAAGACTATTTGCTACTTCTGGCAACGTATCTATGATCATGTATCCGCTATCAAGGAAGGTGATATTATGTCTCTTATTGGAAGACATGGAACATGGAAGCATAATAAAAACCCTCACAGTGTGAGATTTTTTACCTTTGAGCGGATACATACGTATATACGAGGAGGTGACTGAGATCGTGTAATAGGTAAATAACAGTGCAGCGCTAAGAATATATACAGAAACTCACATAAAAAGCACTGTAACCCTAGTTCTAGGTTGAATGGCATGTAATATTGTCAGTATACATAGGTGGATAAGGTGGAAGTCCTCTCGCATGTGTTGTTCGCTGAGGAAATTCCGCTTAGGGACGATACACGTGCGAGAGGCCTTTACCTAATCCACCTATGTATACCGACAATATTACATGACATTCATCCTAGCACTGGGGTTACAGTGCTTTTTATGTGAGTACCTGATTTTTATGAATAAAAAGAAAGTATTTTAACCACACAGTGTGCACTATATATGTTTTCATTGGTTTTTCATGGTACTACGGTTGGAATTTAAGAGTGACAACGTGCGGTTGTTAAAAGTGGTTGGACATCGTATCTTATTCATCTGTACATTCAAGCTTCCATCTGTGACCACTGTAAGTGACGAATGCCTGTTTGACCCATGTGTTAGCTCAGGGGTCCAGTGATTGAGGTGAGCGGTTTGGCTAGCTGGTGGAGGAATCACTGATTAGGAGAATGTCTATGAACAACCTTATCACCGCTGAGGAGATCTTATTTGTCAACTTTTATATCCATCATTTATACCAAAGGGGACTTTTTAACATCTTATGCTATGAGCAATCTGTTATTTTGTTACTGTATATATTCTTAGCGCTACTGTTATTTACCTATTACATGTTCAGAAGGATTTTCTATATTGACCTTTTAGTGTACAGCTGCTTTAATTTTGTGAGTTTATGTATATCGTCTTGCGCTGACTGAACCCCCATATTTTACAGGTGACTGGGATCGTCTAATTTTGCAAAGGGAGACCAGATGGATTCACTGCTTGGGCAAAGCACAAGCACCAGGCCTAAATGATGCCATAAGTTTCAAACTTTTTCTATAAAGTCTTACCAGCTTTCTCTTGTTTCTTGTTTTTTTTTTTTTTATCCCTCTCTCTAGATACATGCACATGCACTCTGACCTTAAAAGGTTGTTAATGGTTTTGCATATGGGGGACTGTGAGGTGCTGAGAGAGTATATGGGGGGGTTTACAAGGTATGAATCTGGGGAAGGTTTTATGTTATTTGTTTATGTATTGTGTCTTTTTTGTACATGACTATGGTTGAGTAGCTTTGATATATCTTTATGGTCTCCAACCTGTAAACAGCCAGCTGCTGCCCTCCCGTGGAGATGGGTGGGTCTGTATCTTACCTTTATATTTACATGTGTGGGAGCGTTTTTTTTTTTTTGCACTGCCATTGTTCCTACTCTGGTGGTCATTTTGGGGCCCATTTTAGGGGTTTTCCCCCCCTGTTGGAGGCTTGGCCCATTTTGTTATGATGGGCCTGCATGTGTATAACTGTTTTAGGGCCTGTGTTGGATTGTGGGCAATAACCCTGTTCACTGTAGGAGACCTTATGCAGTAAGGTTGATCTGAATATGTGTGTTTCCCAAACTGGGAAGTAGGGGTGTAGTTTGTAACTTTAAAGGGTCCCACATAATATTATCCTACAGCCGATTAATTCTTGTCCTTCCATTTTTATATTCTTTTTGCTTTGTCCCATTAGTCACAACTTGTTATCCCTATCATTATGTCTGTGTGAAATCTTTTGTAGATGCACATTCACTCAAAACTGCGAATGGGATCTTTGGTATCCCCAAAGAAATATACGTGGACTACCCCATGTGACCAAAGGGTGGCAACAGCTGGCTGTAGGATGACCATTTGCTATGACTTTGTTTATACCCTTGTTTGTGAATTTTGAGGTATGTGGCAACAATCTTTTGAGCCAATACACTAAGAGCCCATTCACACAGGGGCAACTTTGGATCCGACTTCAAGTCGCCCCAAGTCGCCCCTAGTCGCCTCAAGTCGCGCTACACGAAAAAATCAATGTTAGTGAATGGATCTGTCTTAATGCACACTACTGCAGTCGCTCTGACTTCAGAAAAGGTTCCTGTACTACTTCAATCCGACTTGAAGGCAACTTGTACCCATTGATTTCAATGGAAGTTGCCTCCAAGTCTGATCACTGTTCATACTGAGGCAACTTTACAGGAAGCAGAAAAGAAATAGAAAGTAATTTCCTCCACTAAACAGCCAGCCCCCTCCTTCTCACACACAGCTGATAAGCTCTGATTGGCCACTTGTAAAGTTCCCTGTCCTGGAGGCGACTTCAAGTTGTGTTGTAAGTTGCCCCAAGTCGTGCTGTGATTCATACTCAAGTCGTGTCCAAGTTGCCTCCCAAAGTCGTGCTGGAAGTCGTGTTGCCCCTGTGTGAATGGGCACTTACTGTTAAATTGAGACTGAAATTGATGGTTATAATATCTCTTATTTTAGTGCTCGGCTGCAATATATCTTCCTGAAGAAGCGGGTCATGACCCATGAAACGCACCTGCGTCAAAGCTACAGTGAGCTACTCATTCCCTGACTGCAATGGGGTTGATGAGCATCTATACTTAGAGAAGCATTACAATTTTGATTTGCTGTTTCTTTCTTGTGGGACATTTGTATGTGTTTCATGTTTACACATTTTAAATTTTGTCTAATAAAACGTTTTGATATTTTTACGATTTGGTACCGCTAAAGTTCTTCTTTTTAGAATGTTAGGGTTCTTCAGGAGTAAATGCAAGGCGTGTATCTGCAAAAAAAAAAAAAATAGATAAATTGACAGCAATACAGTATGGCAGTATTACTTAGTCCAAAAGAGGACTCATCATATCAAACAGATGTCACCCGCTAATTACTTACAAGTCATCTCAAAATAGAACATGGTGGAATGAGTTCATGAATGTAATCTTATTACTTTTATGCATGTATACTGGGACTTCATATATGAATTTACCTTGAAATAATTAATTAATTAATTAATATTAATATTATATGTACGCTACAAATCAGCTCAAAAATATACATTTTTAGTTGAACGTTCCTGTGATAAGATGAGATTTGTATATTATATGGATCAGTAAATATGTCATCATGGGTATTGATCATTTAACGTCAATGTTATGTGCCTCATTTAAAGTCCCAGGGTCTATGTTTTCCTATGTGTATGCAAATATTTAGGGATGGAGGCACATCACTGTAGCTGGTGCTTCAGACTATAACTTCTATATATACAGTATATTATAATTACAGGTGGAAGACACCTTTTCCTTTTGGCCTGCAGCACCATGCCCTAGGCTCACCCAATCTCTCCTCACAAGCAGGTCTCTATCCCTACCTACTTAACCCATATCCACATGGCACAGCAGGGGCTATATATCCCCTCTCTTGCAAATATGGCCACCCAAAGCTCGAGAGAATTCTGTTTACAATCAGACAGAGGCTCCCCAAAAATAGCACCCAGAGCCCAAGCCACAGGACACACTAGTGTCATGCTTTATTTCTCCCTAGGAGACAGAACAGAAGGAAAGTACTTCACTTAAAGCAGTTTTAAACCCAAAATCAAAAATATATCTTTTAGCTTGCCAATCATTAGATGTGAAGGTGGAATTAGTTTATTTGATGGCTGCATTTCGTTTTTTTCCCTCTGTTTTTATCTGGCGATATGGCCAGTAACACACCTCCTGTATTAACTTTGGCATCTTTGGACAGCAGTTTGTCTGTGGGGAGGGTAGTGTTAGCAGATTTAGATACACTAACAAATTGAAGCTGAACACTAGCTAACACTTTATGAGCAGTTATAGCAATAGTTTTTTTTCCAATCCAATTTCCAGTTCACATGAATAAATAAAAGCTGATCATTGTATGTACCTCTGTCAGATGGTTTACCTCAATCCTCCAACTGACATATCTGCAGAACAGCTTGTTCTGTTGAAAACAACAGACTTACTGGTTAGATCACCATCTGAAAAGAAAGGAAAGATGACCATATTCGGTCTTCGTATCAACCCTTCCAAAACAAGCATTGAACATTACTCATTCTAATGACCTTGTGGAGCGCCTACAAGCACTGCAACTGTTGGGCATCCAACTCTATAGACTACTTAGGGGTCAAATTGACTTTGAACTATTCCTCTTCATTCTCTGTTATTATCCACTTTTGCATCCCCTGACCTTTCTCAGGTAGTCTTGGCAATTCCCCTCTTTTTCTTGGATAGGTCGAATACACTCTGTAAAAATTACAATCTTACCCAAGGCCCTCTATCATTTTCAAACCCCACCTTTACGAGTTGCTCCCTTCTTTCTCTCCATCTTCTGCGGAACAGGATCCTTCATTTTATTTGGGCCCAGAAGCGACCTAGGACCAGCAGATCTTTCTTGTATACTCATAGATTGTAAGGTGGCTTGGGGTTTCCCAATATATCTAAGTATTGCTTGGCAGCTCAAACTTCTTAATTGTCTATGCTTCATGCCATCTCATATATCCCTCTCTGGGCGCTTCTGGAATTACCTGACTGTGTCCCGATATCATTGCAAGCTCTGCCAACACAGGTAAAAAAATAAATAAATTGCAAGCAAAGAAAATGTACGTGGACAGCCAGAAAGATTGCTGCCTGTGTTTCTTGGTTTTTCTTGGACTGGGCCAACCTAACACCCTGACCTGTGCCAGATGAATGTTCTGTTCCCACTGAAGAACTTTGGGTGAGGCCTAGTACTGTTTGCTGAATTTGGAGGGGCTCCTCCTACCAGAGACTCTCTGAGAAAACAGTTCAGCACTCTGTTTTTTGTATTTTATTGAGAGGATAAAACTTGGATGGGGAGTAGGGGTATTATGGGATGCCCACTTGACTTCAGACAACTTCAGGGACAACTTTCCTATATACAATCTATATACACTCCCTCTCTTCCTCCAGCACAAGCTTGCTTGCAGAACTTGAGCTGGCAAACTGATGCTTAATCCGATTAAAAGCATTCAGCCAGATTTTTAAGCAATAGCCCTTTGGAGGCAGGAAACCGAGGTCCCCTTTACGTTTGTAACAACAAAAGTCAATGTCTAGCTGTACATTCCTGTGGCTACTGATCCCAGCACCACCTCTTCAGGCACTGCCAGCCTGCCTGGCTGCAGCTGTCCCTTTCACTAGCACTCCTGGATACTTCTCCTCAGTTCACCCAGACTGACACCACAGTCCTCCCAGACTGCTCACTCACCAGCCCAACCGGCTGACTTCTCTGGAGAACTCCTGGACATGCTGACCTGCTCCTGCTGTCCTCTCCTTGCTCCCGTGCCTCCCGGAAGGATTGCTTCCTATGTTGTAGAGGTTCCCTCCAGCACCCGAGCCATAGGTCCAAGGTCATCTCCCCCCCAGACTAGGGGGTACCCTCAAGGGCCACTTACAGCCTTCTTAGCACCCCTTCTCCATCTTCCACCCGACTGCCCCTGCTGGTCCTACCCAAGAGTATCTATGAGGTACAGTCCTCCTGCCAGCCCATTTACTGGGGATAGGCTGGGGCCCTCATCAATACTCCAGGCAGCTCCTCCTAAACTCCACCCTCTACTTCTGGAAGTTTCTCCAAGGTTCCAGAGAGCAGGGGGAGTTACTAGAGATGTTGTCTGCTGAGTCATCCAGCCTCCCTGAGTCATTCAACCCAGACCCAGATTTAACCCAGGCCTGGCTCTCAGCCAGGCCAAATTTTCCTACACTAACATCTAACTTATTCTAGCACACTAGAGGGTGCTACATATGTGCTATCAATGCATGTAAAAACAGGAGGACAAATAGCTTCACCTCCATGCGAACCTCTTGTATTTTAAATATTGAGCCCTTTATTACATGCTCCACTACTGGGGTTGTATATTTGCTTCAATGTCAATGTGGCCTCCAGTATTTCGGCAGGCCTAAGCGGGCCCTGCAAGTTAGGCTCAATGAGCATATTAATAACATCAGGAAAGGCTATAGAAATCATTCCAAACAAAAGAAAAGGAGCCTCTAAGTGCATAATTAAAACTTTTAATATGCCCCAAAAAGGATTAAAAACACTTATGCCGCGTACACACGGTCGGATTTTCCGACAGGAAATGTTTGATGGGAGCTTGTTGTCGGAAATTCCGACCGTGTGTAGGCTCCATCGGACATTTTCCGTCAGAATTTCCGACAAACAAAATTTGAGATCTGGATCTCAAATTTTCTGACAACAAAATCCGATCGTGTGTACACACAAAGTTCCACGCATGCTCGGAATCAAGCAGTAGAGCTGCACTGGCTATTGAACTTAATTTTTCTCATGTTGTACGTCACCGCGCTTTTGACGTTCGGAATTTCCGACAAGATTTGTGTGAACGTGCGTATGCAAGACAAGTTTGAGCCAACATCCGTCGGAACAAAAACATGAATTTTGTTGTCGGAATGTGCGATCCTGTGTACATGGCATTACAGGATATACTGTAAGAATGAAGGGGGCATTTCACATGTTTTTAAGGCAGGTGATCCGGCATCAGGAAGGCCCCAGTGTGTTATTGGTTTCCAGGGGTGACGATATGCAGCAGCAGAAGATCCAAGCCAATGGCATTGGCTTGAAGAAAGAACCCATAAGCAGTTACGAACGCGTCCCATTTTGATGACCTACTTCCGGTTTGCGGTCCACTCTGGTTGTCGTCCCCTTCCGCTGACGTCATTTCCAGGATTCACGTCCCACGCTGACTCTGACAGAGTGATTGCTCAACCAGTGCTTGCCAAGCTTGAGGCTTCCATCTGCTGGGGTCACCCTGGGATCTTCTGCCGCTGCATATCGACACCCCTGGAAACCTATAACACACTGGGACCTTCCTGATGCCGGATCACCTGCCTTAAAAACATGTGAAATGCTCCCTCCATTCTTATATCCTGTAAGTGTTTTTAATCCTTTTTGGGGATATTAAAAGTTTTAATTCTGCACTTAGAGGCACCTTTTCTTCTACTAGAGATTGCTCCCCTCTTTGAGTACTACCCTAAGTGTTTGAAGATCCCATCATTTGAATACCTCTACTCAATATAGACATTATCTGCCTAGTCCTGCTATTCAGAGCGCCCTTACGCACACTCTTTATATAGAGATCATTCCGTCTCCAAACATTATTCACCTGTACATAACTCGGACCCTTCTAACACCATTTTTTTGGACACAGAAAAATATAGCCCACACTGGAGAGGAAGCTCTCTGGCTAAAGAAATCTGTAGACTTGAAATGTAGTGGAAATACAGGGTTAAATCCTTTGCTCCATATGGTTTAAATGTAGATGTAGATGTCAACACATTTTTTTTGCAAATATAATTTTTATTGATGTTTTATAAAAGAGAGAAGGGGCAAAGCCCCGAACATACCAGAGCGGTATATAACAGTTCAAGGGGGTCGCAGCCTCCCGACAGTATAGCATTACATAAGATAACATATATATAGAAGGACTTAGGAGATCCAATCCGTTAACATGTGATTGCTACTAAAAGGTATATTTTCCTGTAAAGACATGTAGAAGTCTTCTAAGTAGGTTTTCTAGCTGAATTCCAAGTCTTTCTTAGATATTTATTTATTTTAATCAAAAGGTAGCTACCCAAAAGGAAGGCAGAAAAGTAGAGAAGTTAGTAGTAGATAAGAAAGAGGGAAAAAATAGATAGGAGTGAGAGGGTAGAGAAGGGGAGGTGTGGAAGGAAATAGGGGAAAGTATTGAGGGATATTGGGGGATGGGGTGGGGGTGGGGGGGGGGAGTATCGGCGGAAACCCATATTTAAATAGATATTTTATGTCGGAAATGTTATGTGATTCTTTAATGGTCTGGATTACCGAAAAGTGCTTTCCCTTCCTCAGAATATTTAAACATATTCCACAATGTCCAGGTTTTTGTATAACGTGCTTGTCTGTTTTGAGCTGTCAATATGAGGTCTTCCATCTTGTTAATATCTTCTACTTTCTGTAGCCACATTGAGGTGGTCGGTGGGGTTTGCTGTTTCCAGAGCATGGGGATGCAGGCTTTGGCTGCATTTATTAAGTGACGTAGAATGGACTTTTTATATGTTTTAAGTGGTATGGAGGATATATGGAGTAGGAAAAATGCTGGGTCATTTGGAATCTGAAAGTCCGTGAACTTTTGGGAGATAGAACGGACCTTGGACCAGAAATCTGTCAATTTAGAACAGGACCAGAACATGTGAAGTATCGTTCCCACCTCTTTGCGACACCTCCAGCAAATATTTGACGTATTGGGAAACATCAAGTGCAGGCGACTGGGTGTTAAATACCACCTAGTCAGGATCTTATAGTTTGATTCCTGCAGTTTAGTACATATTAAGGATTTAAGGGAGAGAGCAATCATGTTCTGCTTCTGTACTGTCGTAAAAGATCGTTGAAGGTCAGTTTCCCATTTAGTAATGCATGGCAAGTTAGGCAGTTGTGGGGGTGTGTTTAATAAGGTATACATCTTAGATAGGACCTGTGGTAATGGTTCTGTGTCTACGCAAATTTCTTCAAACGTAGTCAAAGGTCTAGAATAAGATTTAGGGTTTGGAATGGTCTGAAGAAAATGGTGTATTTGTACCGCACTCCAAAAAGGCAGATTAAACGGACCCGTCGAGTCTACTAATTCTGAAATGGAGGGCCATTTCTCTTGGATCACAAAATGTGAAGCACTAGTACAATTAGAGCTCTTTAATGATTGGAATTGTCCAGGTGTGAGTCCCGAGGGAAATTTGGGGTTCCCCAGAATCGGGGTCAGGGGAGATTCTTTAGTCGTTAAAGAAGCCTGTAACGTGGCATGTAGTCCTTGCTTAATAGTGTTGCCTATAAGGGGGTGAGATCTCAACTCCAATGGAAGGAGGTCCCAACACCACATTGCTGTCCGTAAAGGTATTTTGGTTTGGTGTTGCTCTATTTGTGCCCATAATTTAGTTTCCTTATGTCTATTCCAATCGACCACTCTGCCCAAGTGAGCTGCCAGATAATATTTCTTTATATCCGGAAGTGCAACACCTCCATAATGTTTTGGTAGGAATAACTGTGATCTCAGGATGCGCGGTTTTTTATGTGCCCAGATAAATTGCATAAAGAGATTTTGCACTTGTTTAAAGTATGTGGTGGGTATCTTAATGGGTAAGGTTTGGAATAAATATAA